>NC_132781.1:105368550-106038550 GCF_048418805.1 Vulpes vulpes | reverse complement strand
CAAACCCTTTAAAATTCTGTGCTTTGAATAAATAAGGATATTGTGAAAAGATCCATTCATTGGGCATTTATCTTTAATTCTCCTCATCTGAGAATCTAAAGATATCCTGCCAGGATCTTCTCTCCAGGTCTTACAATTCAGATGTGTGGATGCACTAAAGGGCAAATCTTTTACTGTTCTTTTCATATGTAAAAGAAGTCACATTACCCTGAAAATTAGACTTTCACTCCCAGAAAACTGCTTTTCAATTTTTTTAAAAAATCACCAACACCATAAGAAGTAAGATGAACTCTCTATAATGAATGAATGTGTGACAAGCTGACTGGCTACAGTTATCTTTCCTGCCACCCCTATGCCCATCATTGGAGCTGGCTGATAGGCATCAATTGTTCAATTTATTCTTCTTGGAAATATTTCAGGGATACAAAATAGGATATGTAATAATGTAACAAACATACATTTACCTACACTCAGCTTTAGAACAAACACATTATTTTAGAAAACTATCCAAGCTTATGTCTAGTTCGTTTTTACATTTACACGTTGGGTGAATTCTCCACACTTTGTTTGAACCATCCATCGATGCTTTAAGATGCTTTAAATATCTAATGATATTTATATCACTGCCAGTTTTCCACTATTACAGACAACACACATTCTTGTTTAGGTGTGAGATATTCCTTTAAACCTTTATGTTTGGGGGGATTCCTGGGTGGCGCAGCGGTTTGGCGCCTGCCTTTGGCCCAGGGCGCGATCCTGGAGACCGGGGATCGAATCCCACGTCGGGCTCCCGGTGCATGGAGCCTGCTTCTCCCTCTGCCTGTGTCTCTGCCTCTCTCTCTCTCTCTCTGTATGACTATCATAAATAAATAAAAAAAAAATTAAAAAAAAAAAACAAAAAAAACCTTTATGTTTGGGATCCCTGGGTGGCTCAGCAGTTTAGTGCCTGCCTTCGACCCAGGGTGTGATGCTGGGGTCCCGGGATCGAGTACTGCATCAGAATTCACGCAGGGAGCCTGTGTCTCCCTCTGCCTGTGTCTCTGCCTCTCTCTTTTTCTCTCTCTCTCTCAAATAAATAAATAAATAAAATCTTAAAAAAATAAACCTATATGTTTTATGCATCTTAACAACAACGAAACGTAAAGAATACCTACAGTCATTGCAGCCCACTGATCTTCACGTTCCCTCATTCAGTGTAGTTTGTGTGATTTCTTAAAGGAGTCAATGATTTAAAAATATTAGAAAGCAATGGATGAGGGATCAGAAAGCCATTTAGAGGGTAACTCAGCTTCTCTGGATTTGTTTTCTAACTACCTAGGTGTGAAATGCTACACATTGCATTTTACTTCAGAATGCCAAATAGCTCTTCAAAGTCATAGCAACCATTCCTACTCTTACTGTGTTCAGGAACGCCAACTGCTTGTCATCCTCCCCAACACCATCAATCTCATTGCTGTTGATTTTTAAAAACTTTCTTATCAAAAATTTCAAAAATCTACAAAAATAGAATAGTGAACTTTTATGTTCCTGTCATTCAATTTCAACAATTACTAATTCATAGTTTATCTTGGATCCTGTACCCTCATCCACCCACACACTCCCCCCTGATTATTTGAAGCAAATCTTATCATTCCAGAATATTACTCTGAAAGGTGAGGATTCTTTCTTTTGACCATAATCTTGATACCATGATCATGCTTAAAAAAAATTAACAGCCATTCCTTAAGCACATCAGTAACCAGTCAGGATTCAAATTTTCACAATTGTCTCATTACATTTTTATGTTTTGTTTGACTTGCCATCCCAAGTAAGAGGCATAAGCTTCGATTGTTGGTGTGTCTTTGAAATATCTTTTAATCTATGGATTCCTTCTCTCATGTCTTTATCACCCAATTGGATTGGGTTTCTTAGAGAGTTTCCCACAGTCTGGATTTTGCTGATTGTGTCACTTGCTCCTTTGTTTCCATATTTTCTGAAAACTGATGTCACATCATGATCAGGTTTATGTTCAAGTGTTTTGGCCCCATAGTTCGCAAAGTACCCCTGTACATCCTTTCAGGATCTCTTTCTAGTCAAGGAATTGGGCTTCTTTGCACAGGCTAAGGTCACAGCTCACACGATGAGAAGCAGCATTCCTGGGGCATAGTCTACATGATTTTTCTCTTTTCCCTTTAGCTAAATTTGATGACAATCTTGGATGGGAGTCATTCAATTGAAACATACACTGCATCAAAATAATAACTTCTGGGGTACCTGGGTGGTTTAGTCAGTTAAGTGTCTGCCTTCAGTCAGGTCATGTACCTGGAGTCCCAGGATTGAGCTCATGCTGGGCTCCCTGTTCAGTGGGGAGTCTACTTCTCTCCCTCTCTCTGCCTGCCCCCGTCATTGCTCCTGCTCTCTTGTTTGCTCACCCTCTCTCTCTTTCTCAAATAAATAAATAAAATCTTAAAAAAATATAACTTCTAATCCCAAACAACTTCCCATGTACTTCAGATCCTACATATCCCTGTTCCTCCAATTGGTAATCTAATTTTATTTTTCATCCATCCAGTATTTTCAGAGTTAGAGTTCAAAAAACTTAAAAATTCTCTTTTCTTGTTCTATTTAATTACTAAAAAGTAAACTAGATATCTTTCCATGTTTTTAGGCTATTTGGCTGGGTTAGGAGAAGGCAAAACAAGTAGAGTGAAAGTAAATGAGTAGAGCAAATGAGTAGAGCATTCTTAGTCTCTAAAGTTCAGTCTTGGTGAGCTATGTTATGGGGAGAAAAAGAGATTTATAATTTTGATGAAATTTAATTTCTTGTTTATTCTCCTTTCTCTTTAAATTCTGGATGGGACGGACACCTGGGTGGCTCAGGGGTTGAGCATCTACCTTTGGCTCAGGGTATGATCCTGGCATCTGGGATCGAGTCCTACATCAGGCTTCCTGCATGGAGCCTGCTTCTCCCTCTGCCTATGTCTCTGCTTCTTTCTGTGTCTTTCATGAATAAATAAATAAAATCCTTAAAAAAAATTCTGGAAAGGAGATGTGGCACCTGGGTGACTCAGTGGTTTAAGCGCAGGCCTCTCGGTCTCAGCTCAAATCTCCATCTCATGTGGTGAGTTCAAGCCCCAAGTTGGGCTCCAGGCTGGGCATGGAGCTTACTTAAAAAAATGAAAATAAAAAAAAATCTGGATGGAGGAACTGAATTTGAGAAACTGAATAAAACAAAAAAGAGAAAAGAAAGGGCTTCTGGCTTAATTTGATACAGAGTCATAAACCTCAAGGGAAATTTGGCATTTTTCATGCTTAGTTGAAGTATCTAAGGGATTTCAAGTGATCATTGCAAACAGAAACAGAGAAGGGGAAAAGCTGTTTTTTTTTTTTTTAAAGATTTTATTTATTTATTCATGAGAGACACAGAGACATGAACAGAGGGAGAAGCAGGCTCCCTATAGGGAGCCTGATACGGGACTCGATCCCAGGACCCCGGGATCATGCCCTGAGCCAAAGGCAGATGCTCAACCACTAAGCCACCCAGGTGTCCTGAAAAACTTTCTATTATGTATATTGGGTTGATGCTTGGCAGTAACACGCAGTGTAGCACAAATTGCTTTCATAAAGCCAGGTGTGGTTGATCAGGGGAGGTATGTGTTAATCTCAGCAAAGTTCTTGCTTTTTGCCCCCATAATGGCAGGTTTTCCTATATATAAATACATTTTGGAGGTCTGGCGAGTGTTATTTGAGTCATTGTTTGCCATAGTCTTCAAAAAAATAATCATTTTGATTGTCTTTATTATTCTTGTTTAAATTTGGTTGATGGAAATATCCTTTAAAAACAAAATTTGGGACACCTGGGTGGCTCAGCGGTTGAGCATCTGCCTTTGTCTCAGGGCCTGATCCCAGACTCTGGGATGGAGTCCCGCATTGGGCTCCCTGCATGGAGCCTGCTTCCCTCTGCCTATGTCTCTGCCTCTCTCTCTCTGTGTGTCTCTCATGAATAAATAAATAAAATCTTAAAAAAAAAGTTTAAAAAATTAAAAACAAAATTTAAGGGGCATCTGGGTGGCTCAATCTATTGGGCATCTGCCTTCAGCTCAGGTGATGATCCTGGAGTCCTGGGATCAAGCCCCATGTGGGGCTCCCTGCTCAGCAAGGAGTCTGCTTCTCACTCTGCTCCTTCCCTCACCCTGCTTGTGTTCTTTCTCACTTGCTCACACACACACACTTTCTCTCAAATAAATAAATAAATAAATAAAATCTTAAAAAAAACCTCACAAAATTTGATCAGTAAATAGATAGTTGATTGATTAAAATACACTGTCTTCTACTTTGAGACTGATAAAAGAGTATGTGGGAACACACAAAGAAAATATTACTAGCTTCTTTTTTATAATTAGATGTTGGGCTTTCTAAAGCTGTAATTGCTAAATTGTTGAAGAGCTTCACAGATAGTAGCTATGAACCATCCTTGAACACAACGGGCTCACTAGCCTGTAAGCAATCCATATTCCACACAACTGATAAATGTGGAGAAACAAAAAGACACAGGGTACAATTACTGAGTGGGCCATTTCCATTAGGTGAAGGAAAAGGAAGACCAGGTGGATGTTCCAGCTGACATATAACTAGTTAGAACTCAGAGGGACCCTAGAATCATTTGTCGTTGGGAAAACCAGGGTGTAAGGGGATAACTGATCAGTTTAATATCTGATATCTCGGTAGAGGCAGAGCTGGAAGTAGAACCAAGGAGTCTTGCTTCTGAGACCCTTTTCAATACATTCTGGTGACTTCCTAAGTATTAAGGACAGCAAGTAAAACCGCTTGTCACAGCCAGACAATGGTGGTTGTAAATGAATACGATAGTGTGTTTACGGCCTCAGAACACAGATTCCAGATGAAAGTTTGCATTAAAATAATGTTTTCTTGCTTTTTCAGTTGCATGCTGGAAGATTAATAGCACTTTCAGTAGAATCATCTTTTAGAATAGTGGTTAGTGATATATCAATACACACATACTTTATTATGTGAATTCTTTCATTATGGGGGTTAGCCACCAGAGGGTGACATGCACTCTCTTTTTCTCGATACAGGATGGACATTATTTGATATGCCTGAGATAATTTACTCTGTTGCAGGATTGGCCTTTTTCTGCCGGTTCCCCCTGTGCTCATCAGCCGTGGTATGGCCTGTGTCACAGCATCCCCTCTGATCTCCTGGTTTCTGGTCTTCCACAGTGCTGCCAGGCAGGTATTTATGACTACATAGCTTTCCTGTTTAAAATCCTTCAAGGACATAGTCTCTTCAGGGATTCGGTGGCATTTTGTACATGCCTCTATTTTAGCAATTTATCACACGGGACAGCAGTGATTCATTGATAAGCCTACCTTTCACACAAGCATATGAACTTCACTAGGATGGCATCTTGCCTCAAAAAAAATTTTCTTTTCTTCTTCTTCTTTCTTCTTTCTTCTTTCATCTTCCTTCTTTCTTCTTTCTTCTTCTTCTTCTTCCCTTGACTGCTAGCCTGACACAGAGCATGTTGTTGGCTGATTAAATGAATAACAAAATCATAGTAAGGAACTCTGTTTGTCATCCTTATTCTGTTTTGATACACGCATGTGTGGCCCCTGGCTCTCCTTGCCCTACCTCTGATCATGAGCCTGAGGAGTGGCCTGACTTGCTGTTGGAATTAACTATTGCTTTAAAGGTATATTTACATATTTGAAACATTGAACACCTCTACGGGGATTGGTCGACAGCTGGGAGCAAGAAGGAGATCTGGGCTAGAGATGGAGGAGTGTGAGGGGGTGTGTGCCTGAGAGGACAGGAGTGTATGGACAAAGTGTCACAAGGAAGGTTCCAGTGACACAATTAGACCTCACAACCAAGGCAGTGCTGGTCTTTGGTTGCACCAACAGCATCTTCTCATGGTCCATTTAGACACACGTGCTCTGTTTTGCTTACCTTGAACAAAACAATTCAGATAAATTGTTGACTTAAAAGTTCTAGTTCTTTTTCACTGAGAACACATGCAAGTGATACAAAGAAATTCAAATAGTACAAAGGGACTAAGGAAACTTATTTTATGTATGGCAAGCAAAAATCTCTCATTTTATTGTGTCTATTTCCACTTCCTTAGTTTTTCTTTTTCCTCACTTAAAATACCTCCTTCATCCCAAGGTTCAAAATCATTTTATTTTCCAAATAATTGGTCTACGATCATCATAGTTTTGAACACTCCGCTGATCAGAGTTTAAAGAGGTCATATCTAAAGCATGGTTAAGCATTTGTTCATATGTCTGTGTATCTGTCTCAACCCTGGGTATACAGAGCTCATCAGTACACTCGCCAAAAGCAGCAGTGAGCAGCTGGTGCAGGATGTGTGCCAGAAATTAGTGTGGTAGGTGAATCAGATGTCCAATATTCATGCCACGTGGTTGCAAAGTGAAGATAAATGGAAACCTTCAGGATGGTTTGTCTGAGCCAACTCCTTTTTATCTCTTGCTGGCAAATGATTTCAGTAGGAAAAGAATCTAAGATTGAACAAAATGATGATTCTCTTGTGTGTCGACATGGCAGCTTTGCTGAGGCTGCTGTGAGTTTAGAAGAAAAGGTGAAGTTATTGCTATATCTAAATAAGCCCCAGTTGTATAAGATCTCCAGACACACATATTTTCATGAAATGCTGATATTTCAAAAATGTAGTGTAAGGGAACTTTCATATTTTATATTTATATATTGTGAATCAGGGTGAGGATGATTGCTTAATATTTACTCCATTTTGAAAGGATGTTGACAATTTAGCATTTCTTAAACTCTTATTTAAAAACACTTTGGAAATAGAGAAAGGATTCTAGACTGGAGACATGCTAAAGCTTTGGGGAAAATCTAGTGTTTCAAACGTGTGCAGTATAAATAAATCAAAATAAGATATTTTGAGACACAAACCAAGAGAACCCAATGCATAAGGGGGTTTTATGGCAAGTTGAGGCTTCCATGGCACCCTGACCTGAATAATTGTTACCTGGGATGAAAGTATTTAGTAAGGGGCTCTGTATAGAGAGGTACTCAGTAGATACTGTTGCTGACAAAAAGCTTATTATGCAGAAAAATGAATTTTGTGGAAGAAGAACGATTGCAAGGCAACATGCTCAAATGTCTTAAATGACTTTTGAGCATTTTTTTTGATATATCAACAATAGAATTAAAATACTTTCCTCAAGTATACAATAAGAATCTGAAGTGATGATCAGAGCAAATAATTTGGTTCATTCTAGCCTAAAATATTTGTGATAGAAATAAAATTTTATCTTAATTCTGGCCTAAAACATTTGCGACAGAAATAAAAATTTATCTTAATTAACATTGTAGTTACGCAAAATGTTCCATGATTCACATGCACCTGGTAAAAGCATGTGTTGTGGATAATTATTCAGACTTGGTACTGACCATTTACTATGAGTTCTGAATGCTCACATGCTGAACATTCTTGAAGAAATAACTTCAGAAAAAAAAAAAAAAGAAATAACTTCAGGTTCAATTCTTCCAGTGGGATTCTGTTTTCTTGGGAGCAGTTCTTTTGTTCCGACATTTACAGGAACATAACACCTTGCTGTTCTTTCATTTTAAGGGAGAAGAATTTGTCATAGGAGAGTCCAGAATGAGAAAAACAATGACAATTTGAAAAGGATACCTCCCTTACTTTAGAACAGTGCATGAAATTTCCTTTTATGGTGAGCGTCAGCCTTCGGCTTAGGTCGTGATCCCCAGGGTCTTGGGATCAAGTCCCGCATCCCTCTGCCTGTGTCTCTGCCTCTCTTTCTGTGTGTCTCATGAATAAATAAATAATGAAATCTTAAAAAAAAGTGCAAAGCTGGGGCACCTGGGTGGCTCAATCCATTCCATGTTCAGCATCTGACTCTTGATCTTAGCCCAGGTCTTGATCTCTGGGTTGTGAGTTCAAGCCCCATGTTGAGCTCCTCACTGGGCATGGAGCCTACTTAAAAAAAAAAAAAAAAAAGTGCAAAGCCAACTGTTCAGCCAGCGCCTCTGGCAAATGGATTTCTGGCAGATTTGCCCAAATGTAGCTAGAGCACAAGGACAAGGCAGGGAGTGTTTGGGAGCCGCAGCGGTCCAGTCATGCAGGCCTTGGTGACAAGGAGGAGTTTTAAGCCAGGGACAGGCGATCCTGCCAGTTTTCCATGGCAGAACCATGAATGCACATCTGATGTGCCAAGTGTGAGCCCAGCTTCTCTCCTACAGGCTGCTTCCGGAGCCCTTCCTATTTGCCATAGCCCAGCTCTGCCCCTTACCAGCTGCATGACCTGGTGCAGGTGCATTCGGTCCTCTGGCACCAATATCCTCAAGTGAAAAATAGGGGTACTAACAGAACTCACAGAGATTTGTGAGATTAAAGGAGGTAATGTAAGGGCTGTGCTTAGCACCATGACTGGACCAGAATATGAGTAAATTATGAAGACAGTAGTCTTTATAGTAGAAGTAGCACTGGTAGTAACTATAGCAGTGGAACAGATACTCTTACTAGGGTAGAGGAGCTGCCCAGGGAACCAGTATCCCGGGAGTTGGGACAAGTCCTCTTATTGTGCACTCCAGCTGAAGAGGTGGGGGAAGGGGAAGCTTGTGAGAAAAGGGGCACAAAAGGTGTCCTCTGATCACCCTCCTCCCCTTGTGGACTATGGAACAGGATGACATGAATTTTAAATTGGATTTAAAAGATTATTTCATGTGATTTCCTGTACCCCCCTTGAGGGTGAGCATCTGGGCTAGTGCCACCCTTCACCCTTTCCTTCCAGCACTACGGGGCTGGAGTACGAAGGTGTGTTATTAGTTCCACTGCTGTAATTTTTTCGACGTGAACGCAAGGAGCTCTCTCCATCAAAGTCTGTAGGACATCTGGGTTTCCCCAGGTGACCAAAGTGTCCAGGCAAGGGGTGGAAAATGGAGGTCACCTTAGGGTCAGTCCTCCCTGGAATCATGTTTCTGTATTTGAAATCAACCTTATCCAAATAACAGTTAGAAAAGGTAATTGTTCTTGGATATTAGGTCACACTCCCCTACCAAAGGCTTTACCTTCTGTCAAATATACCCCCCCCCATCCCTATACATCCCTACAATGCCTTGAATCTCTTGCCTCTGTTATTTGGATTTGAATCCTTTTTTAAAAAATGAATTAATTCATTTTTAGAGAGAGAGAGAGAGCATGCACGAGCAAGTGTGAGTGTCAGTTGCAGGAGGTGGGGGGAATCTCAAGTAGGCTCCACACTCAGCATGGAGCCTGATATGGGGCTTTAACTCACGACCCTGAGATCATGACCTGAGCCAAAATCAAGAGTTGGACACCTAACCCACTGAGCTACTCAGGTACCCCAAAGGGTAGTAAATTAAATGGAAACCAGGGCAGGGCATAAGCTGGTACACTGAGATGGGTAAAAAGGAGTGCAAGCCTCACATGAGGCTTCACAAGCGAGACTGTGGCTTCACCAGCATTTGGGGGTCCTGGTGTCAATGTTTTAAAAAAATAACAGGGTTTATTAGTTTTTTTTTTTTAAGATTGTATTTATTTATTCATGAGAAACACAGAGAGAAAAGCAGAGACCCAGGCAGAGGGAGAAGCCGGCTCCCTGTGGGGAGCCCAATGCAGGACTTGATCCCAGTACTCCAGGATCACGCCCTGAGCTGAAGGCTGATGCTCAGTCGCTGCCACTCAGACATCCCAATAACAGGGTTTAAACAAAAAAAGAATCAAAATAAGAATACATGTATATGTATATCTAGAATAAGTGCTAACTTCCATGTGAGTTTGGTATAGCATTCTGTTCCTATTATTCAAATTGATTTAATTTTCAATATTGATTTTAAAGGCTGAACGGTTTGTGCATTTGGATGATTCAATGATGAATATCTTTATTGAAGATCCAGTGATTGCTATGAAAAAATGCAGATGGACCCCAGAGGGCTGTCCTAGCCAAAGTTGACTTTCCTGTAATAGCCTCTGGAGGCCCCTGACTTAAAAGACAGAGGAAATTAAGCTCCAGTTAAAGTATTTGCAGAGGGAGCATTGAAAGTGTGGATGCAACCTAGATGCACAGCAACCAGACTATCCTAAAATAAGAGATGATTTCTGGTTTAGTGTCTGCTTGGTAAACTATAGAATGCACAGAAATGATGAAGCCTGGGACTTTCCTATATAGGACTTCACATAGAGTAGCATATGAATCAGTGACTCATGATATCATTAAAGAATGGTTAATTTCCAACCCATCTCCACTAAGTAAGCGCACCCTAGTGTGTCAGGGACTGCTAGTTATCTCCCAACACCGATTTTTCTCATCTTTTGTGCTGATGAATTACTAGCTGAGCTCAAAACCTTGTAGCTAGTGTGGCCATGTGACCAATACAGGCTGGTGGTTTACAAATAGAAGTCAGGTGTGCAACATCCCCCTTTGTACCTCTTGGGTTTTCCCTGAAAGGGAAGGGCATGGACTTTTCTTGCCCTCTTTTCTGTAAGCTAAAATGTAGACATGATAAAGCAACCAACTTGAACCATGAGATGGAAACCATTTTGAGGACTCAGAGCACAAGAAATAAGTTGGACCCTTGATGATTCTGGCCCTGGATGACCTTCTCTCACTGTGTGAGAGAAATAACCTACTAGCTTTTTATTATTGTTATTATTATTTTGAGGAGAATGCATGCACGAGTTGGGGTGGAGGTGGGCAAGGAAGGGGTACAGGAAAAGGGAAAGAATCCCAAGCTGATTCCAGTGCTGAGTGCAGATCTTGACTCAGGGTTTGATCTTAAGATCTTGAGATCATGACCTGAGCCAAAATAAGAGTCGGATGCTTAGCTTACTGAGCCACCCAGGCAGTCCTAAAAAGCTTTAAAAAGCTAAAAAGTCCTTTAAAAAGCTAGCTTTTTAAAGCCACAGTCGTTTTGGACCTCTTTATTACTGTTGTCAAAGCTATGTCCTAACCCAAATATCCACACGTTAGGTGTAGAATGGATGCATACTGTGGTTATTCTTTTGGATGGCGAGTACAGTATCCTCTCTCACTTTTCTTTTGCAACACATATTCCATGTATATTCCTATGGTGATTTCAACACAAATAGATTTTAATGTCATATTATTTCAGTGTTATTTGATTTCTGTAGCATTTATGCAGCCATTCATCATAGTAAGTGATGTCTCTATTTCTTTATGATAAATTAGATGCCTCTATGGATTCATCTTCAGATATTTGACCCGTCCATGTTATAAATTAGACTGATTCTTAGATTAAATGGATACGACAAATGGTGCATTGCATACAAAGAAAGTACTGTTTTGTGCTGGCAACTACTTTAGTTGGTTGAAAGGGAATTTCTAGGAGGAAAACATAGACTGGGTCTTAAGCAAGATTCAAAAATCTCTTTCTAGACTTCTTAAATTTTGATTTTATAACTCAGTTTACCATAGTATAAGGTTAGTAAGGAAAAGTCATCTATCAGAAGGATATTCCATTCAGAATCTTAGCTTTTTGTGGACCAATAGAATAATAACTCAGATTTCTTGAGCGTTCATGTGCTCAGATGATTAGGGGCTCTACGTGCATTATTGCACATAGTCTTCCCAGTACGCCGTAGGGAGAACTATTTGCTTTTTATTTCCATTTTGTAGGTGAGGAAATTAACACTTAGAGAGGCTTAGTGACTTGGCAAAGTTTACACATCTAGAGGTGACAGAGTCAGGACTGAATGTCTGACTTGTAGATTCCTAAGGCTTAACCCGCCTATACTGCATATTTACACAAATGCTTAAAACCAATGAACTTTTTGTGGTTTTCCTAATAACTTCTTTCTCTGGTTCAGCTATTGTTATGTTGTTTTTACCTAGCACTTACAAGTTTCTCATTAATGTAAAGACGTTTACAAGCAGGAAGCTGGGAATAATTCTAATAGTGGAATGATTTCATCACTATCATCAACATGTAGAAATATTTGACTTTGGTTTGTTTCTAATGGGGGGGTTGGTGATGGGTAGCAGTGAGAAAGAAATATTTTTAAAAAGTTTTTATTTTAATTCTAGTTAACATACAGTGTTATATTAGTCTCAAAGATATGATGTAGTGATTTTAATAGCAATTAGTATATTAATCATGTCATAATATAGCAATGAATTAATATTTTTAAGAAAATACATGTAAAAATGAACACTTTGTCTTTAATCTGCTAAAAAGTTCAGCTGAGTAAATTTGAAGATCTAATTGGCTTTATTCAAAGATTTATGAACAGGACAGCTTTTCATCTAGCAAGTAGAAAGGAGCTATCAGAAGTTGTACAAAATAGAAGGCTTTTATAGGCAGAAGGGGACAGGGACAAGGAAGTCATAAACAAAAGAAAGAATTTTTTTAGGCAGGGTCACTTTCCTTTGGGGAGAGGGCTGAGGTCTATCATATAGACTATCTCACTATTGTGTTGATCAGAAAATTCCAGACTGGTTTAAAGTCCCACCTCTGGGAGAAGCTGAAAGGGCAGTGAGGTTAAGTCTTAAGTCTTGGTTTGCTGACATGGGGCTTAGCACAAGTGACTGCATTTTGGGCCTGTTGTTTGTTTGTTTGTTTGTATCTATCTATCTATCTATCTATCTATCTATCTATCTATCTATCATCTATTCATAAGAGACACAGAGAGAGAGGCAGAGACATATGCAGAGGGAGAAGCAGACTCCTCGAGGGGAGCCTGATGTAGGACTCAATCCCAGGACCCTGGGATCATGACCTGAGCTGAAGGCAGATGGTCAACTACTGAGTCACCCAGGTGCCCCTTGATAACTATTTAAAGAAATCATTGGGACACAGTGGATGTCTGTGATGATTATTTTTAAAAAGTCACAAAAATGCAAAAAATGTGTCCATTGACAGTGTCACTGGAGCAGTTGACAGCTTTCCCTCTGGCTTCTTCTTCTCGCAGCTGAATGACTTACCTATCTGTACTCTAATCAGTTACTCAATAACCAGTGGATTCCTGCCCTTTTTGTGCTTCTCTATTTTAGACTGAGGGAAAAAACTCCCACATTCCTTACTGAAGGCTCTGGGAGTCCTGAAGAGTTACTGGTCTTCCTGTTTAATTCTCCTGTGTTCTGGGAAATATGTGAGATGTAAAGCTTAGTGATAAAGAGACATGACAGGCTTCTAAAGAGGTGACGGAAGCTCAGCGTCCACAAGGCAGGCAGCAAGATTTTTTGCTGTTCTCAGTGCAAGTGTGTGACAACAGTGCTCTGCCCATGTTAATATTCAAGACCAACACAGGACAGCCGAAGAGTATTGTCTCCGATAAGAGTGAAGTTCTTTGCCTGGAGCCATCTGCAAGCTGGCTGAAGTATGTTGATAAGCACTCCATAAATTGTAACATTACCAACCCAGCCTCCAGTTTTAGAGAGAAGCCAGCATACACACCACCTACACAGATTAACAGTCTCAGGTTCTCAAGCCTGGAGAGAAGAGGTTATAAACAACTCTATTCTTTCTCCCCAAGCTAGCCGCTGTGCAAAGAAAACTGGCAAGATGGTGACAATGACCACCAAAATTGTTTCCAATTCCTTTAAATCATTCTCCCTAAGAGTGGAAACCAATGGTGCAAACCCTTTCCAAGTCACGGTGTCAAGTTTAGCCCATTAATCACTGTCCCCATCCCTGGAGGGTCCCTTGGTTAATGGCATTACTTCCTGAGCCAGGCTTCTCACTATCTATTGGCAGGATTTATGCCTCATTATTCTCTGGGTGAAGAGTTCCTCAAATTTCCTAAGGCTTTCCTTTCCCCACAGGATGAGGAGGAAAAGGACAACTCCCATTCTGTGTCGTGCTTTGTTTTTTCCTTTGAGTTTTGAGTGATCTATGCTCTTCTCCCTCGTAGCTATCACTGTAGCTGATGGGCCTCTAGATTTATTGGTTCAATTAGGACTCTATGTACATGACACTAACTGGCGGGTTTGCTCTAGTTCCTGACAAAAGTAGTGAACTGGGCAGTGAGAAGTATTGATTCAATTGTTGATCAGTTGAATACAACCTGTCAGAGTAACCTCTGAATAGTGAGTAAATAATCCAGGGAACATGTTCCATGGAAAGCAGACTTTTCAAAATACTGCCTTTTCACCATATAGTGCTATCACATAGCAACTCTAGTCTTGTTTCTGCCAAGTCAATATAGCAAAATGTCTATTATTTTCTGTTAACCAGCTATCAGGCTAAGTAAAATGTGAGTTTTAAGAGTTCATTCTTAACAACCCCTTTTTTTTTTTAAACATTTATTTTATTTATTTATGATAGTCACAGAGAGAGAGAGAGAGGCAGAGACATGGCAGAGGGAGAAGCAGGCCCCATGCACCGGGAGCCTGATGTGGGACTCGATCCCGGGTCTCCAGGATCGTGCCCTGGGCCAAAGGCAGGCGCCAAACCGCTGCGCCACCCAGGGATCCCTTAACAACCCTTTTTAATGGGGTTGCTCAGATCTGAAGTCATAGATGATATAACCTCAGGGAACCATTCAGATTATGAGATTAGAAAAGTAATTTTTAAAACCAACACAAATGCCAAAGCAGACAATGTAGGTAGCCTGTTAGTTTATTATTTCCCTAGCCTTCCTCACTAACTGAATCCCATTATATTGAGGTTTCTGGTGGCCATTTGCTTCATGGGTCCTTTCTTGTTCCAGGAGTGAGTGTTGACGTGGCGAGTCCACTGCTCTTGCCCACCACAGGTATAAATATGGTCTTGTGACATAACTGGTCAATGGGACATGAGAGGGAATCTGCTGGGAAGATTTTGAGGAAGTTCTTCCACCCTAATAGAAATTGAGACTAGAGGAATCACTGTCCTTTTCTGCTTCTGGACAAGCTCTGTGAAGAGGAGACCTTGGCAGCTGCTGTGGCCATCTGGTCACTATTGGTGGGAGAAGAAGGTTGGGTGGGACATCCCAACAAGCTGAGGATGACAGAGCAGGAAGTTAGAGGAAACTCATTCACTGAGGTGCTGAACAGTCCTGAAACTACCTTCCCTTTAGTTTTTTTTTTTATATGGGATAATAAGCCCCTTATTGTTTAATGTACTAATAGTTGGGTTTTCTGTAACTTTCAGCTGAAAAGCATTCTAATAGATATAAGCCGAGGTCTAAGTGTAATATTAGTGCTCTGAAACCTTGAGCAAGATTGTTCTTGGCTCTGGTATGAATTGGAAACTTTTCAAAAATTTTAGGTTCTGGATTAAATATCAGGAATCAGGGAAAGACTAATTCATAGAGAAAGTCAAATCTAGAATTTCAATGTGAAGGCACAAATGATATTGATGCTCACTGTCAAGATTGAAATATGAACATTTTGCTTTTCTGCCAGACACAGAAGGCATAAAAATGAATGAAATTTAGATGAAATGTCCAGAATAAGCAAGTACACAGAGACAGAAAGCATATTAGTGTTTGCCAGGGCCTGAGGGGTGGGAGGAGATGGTGAGTGACTGTTTAATGAGAATGGGCTTTCCTTTTGAGGTGATGAGAATATTCTGGAACTAGATAATGGTGATAGTCGTCCAACATTGTGAATGTACCAAATGTCACTGAATTGTACACTTAAAATAATGAATAAATGGCAAATTTTATGTGTTTTATCACAACAAAATAAAATTTTAAAGAAACCTGAAGTGAGCATTGTGTGGCAGTGACGCGATAAAGAGAAGCATTCCTATTCATGAGATAAATTCATCGTTACATTTGAAAATTTCTTTAACTTCAATATTGTTTTTCTCCACATTTTAAGATGAGTTAAAGGGTAGCTATTTACAAAATATATTTTCAGTTAACAGATCATTTTTAAAAAGATTTTATTTATTTGAGAGAGAGTGAAAGAGAGCACGAGTGGGGTGGGGGGGGGGAAGGGCAGAGGGAGGAGAAGTGGACTCCCCACTAAGCAGGATATAAGGGCTCAATCCCAGGTACTCAGGACCATGGCCTGAGCTGAAGGCAGATGCTTAACCAACTAAGCCACTCAGTTGCCCCCAGATCATTTTTACTTAAAACCTTTTTTTACTGAAAATTAAAAAAAAACCAAATACACCATTTGTTTTGGACAGTTCTTTAAGTATTATGCCCTAAGGGCTACCAGTCATTATGAAATTAGTTTCCTGTATACACCAAGACTAAGGTAGGCCCTAAGAATAAGAAGTCCATGAATAGGGGCATCTGGGTGGCTCAATCAGTTAGTTAAACATCTGACTCTTGAGTTCAGCTCAGGTCAAGATCCCCGGGTTGTGGGATCAAGCCCTGCATCAGGCTCTGCGCTCAGCATGGAGTCTGCTTAAGATTCTCCCCTCCCCTCTGCTCGTGTGCATTCTCTCTCTCTCTCAATAAATCAAATCTTAAAAAAACAAAGCCCGTGAGTGGCTTAAGAAGAACCTTGCCTGAAAATAAGAAATTTGGTTCTGTGGAATAAGCCTGTTTTCTAGACAAAAGCCATTCCTTTTTTTTTTTTTTAAGATTTTATTTGTTTATTTTAGAGAGAGATGGAGAGAGAGAGAGAGAGAGAGAGAGAGAGAGAACACAAGCCAGGGGAGAGGGAGAGAGAGAAGCAGATTCCCCACTGAGCAAGGAGCCCAGCATGGGGCTTGATCCCAAGACTCTGGAATCACAGCCTGAGCCGAAGGCAGATGTTTAACTGACTGAGCCACTCAGGCACCCCTGGACAAAAGCCATTCCTATGTAAAGAGGAAAAGTTACCAGAGCATAGAACAGAGCAACATATTTATGCGTAATTGGAAGTGAATATAAAATTTTGACTGATATACTCAAGCTTTAAAGAATATAGGGATCAATGTTGCCAATAGTTGTTTGGTCTGTTAGCATAAAGCTGTATTTTCAATTCCAATTGTATATGTTTATTCAAGATAGGAATAGCTTGAGATACTTAGCTGAGAATAAGCTGTCCTTTCACACATGTGTCAGAGCAACAGCAGCATTACCAATATCCCTGATATGCTGAGTATGGCAGCTGTCTGCTAAACAATTGAAAAGACTCAGATATCCTTACGTTATTTACCTGAGACAAGTGACCTGTTTGAAGCAGTACTTCCTTATTTTCCTTATTTCTTCCTTATTTTTCAATGAAGATTCCCCACAGCTTTTCTTGAAAAAAACACTTGGCAATTGACTATAAAGTCAGTCAGTAAGAGACAGGAAGGTAGTTTATAGAGATTGAACTGGAAGCTGAGTTGGTTTTGTTTCATGCCTTCAAATGTGTACTTTGTTTTAACAGGGTCTCTCTGCAGTGGGCATATATGGCTTCTTAAATTTGGATCAATTTTGAGTAGACCTGGATCATCTTTGTTCTTTTTTTTTTTTTTTTTTGTATGTTGATTTGTCTACAATCTATCTCTCTCCCTTCTTCCCTTTGTCCCTGATTTTCTGTCTCCCTCCTTCAAGATTCTTGAAACGAAGAGGGCAGGAGGGAAATAAATGCTTTGCCTTAGACATAGGACAAGGGACACTATTCTTTCGGTAAAATGGGCGTGGTCTCCCCAGCTCCTCAAATTAAGGCACATGTGATTTAGAAGAGATCTCTGGGTGAGGTCCTTTTACAGAAAGTGACTTTTACAAACAAGGAAATTTTTTCTAGTAGTTAAACACGAGTTTGGGAATCTCAGTAGCTTTGGGAAAGACTATTTTGGAGTGACTTTATTGCTTCTTGTTTTGCTACAAAGGTGTAACGAGGGTTATTTTATAGGCTTGCATTTCTAATTTTTTAAAACTTATCAAAAAGGAAATACAGAAATCTCTGAGGGGGAGATTCACACCCAGTGTTTTAGTAATTTTCCAGAAAGCTGTGCTAGACTCAGGTTATAAATCTCAATAGAAAATAGTTTCCTTCCCTCTGTTGGCAGCCAGCTTCATTTACTCAGACCATTAAGAGGTGGGAAATATCCCTAAATCCTCGCTGCCCCCTTCTTCTGAATCACATGGTCTGGTAAATCAGGAGAGAGTACAGCTGACAATCTATGTTTTCTCTTGCGTAGGAGCAGCCTCCCTTTGATCTCAACCCTTGACTTTATGGCAGCCAGCCATATCCCAGGAGGAAGGAGAAGGACAGAATGAGGACAAGTCATATTTATTTTAGAGGAACCCAAAGGAGTAGGCCGAGCATTGAGACCCAGGCAGGTAATGCCATGGAGCTGAGGAGAGCAGAAATCTAAAAATGTGAGAAAAGAAGTCACTTCTGAAAGGCTTCAAAATCCCCAAGTGTCATCTTTCATAGGGACCAGAAACACTCTCAAGAAGGCTGCACAACCCAAGATGAATTACTTTTATGAGATTTTGCGACAGCTAGGGGAAGGGTGGACAGATATCAAAGGATTTGCCTTTCTCTTGGCGTGGTTTCCAGTCCCTGATTCTCTGCTTGTTATGATAACTGCGCTGGATTCATGTTTTATTCCTTGCAGTGCCAACACCAACACTGTGCATCAGGGATGCTCTTCGGATAGGGCTTTCTCCCAAGCAGCTGCCTTCTGTCTTGTTTTGAGAGCATAACCTAATATAAATCAGGAGAAAAACTTCTGTGCCTTTCTCCCAGAGCAAAGGGTAGCCCTGTAACCTGCTGCTCATGGGTAGGTCTGAAGTCACCTACAGGTGCATCAAGGAACCCAACTCCTGGCCTTCAGTGAGCCAGCTGTTCATTAGTGAATGGGACTGCCTTCTCTTTGGGGGGATACAGAGCAGCAGACACACTGCTTTTAGACCAGGTCTGTTCGTTCATTCTCTGTGACAGAAATCAAACTACCTAATTCTAGGTAGTTCTAGATCAAATACCTACTTGATTAGGTATTCTAATCAAAATACCTAATTCTAGTTCATGATGTCTCTGTTTGGAAAATTTGTGCTATCACAGGATAGTGTTAGACAGGCTTTCTGCATCCCATCATTCACCTCTGATTTATTTATTTATTTTTCTAATTTTAAAGATTTTATTTATTTATTCATAGAGACACAGAGAGAGAGAGGCAGAGACAGGCAGAGGGAGAAGCAGGCTCCATGCGGGGAGCCTGATGTGGGACTCGATCCTGGGTCTCCAGGATCAGGCCTTGGGCCAAAGGCAGGTGCCAAACCACTGAGCCACCCGAGCTGCCCCTCACCTCTGATTTAAAATTTAGAGACCTTTCAAACATCTTTGAAAGTCTATGCTGCTTCCTTCCTGATCTAATTTGGTTGGGTGATCTTTTGCTGTGTCTTGACAGGTGGACACTGCAAATACAGCTAAATGAATTTGTCCCCTGTGGTTCTCTATCTTGAACAAAGAAGATGCATATCACTGAACACATAGTAAGCTGACCTCAGTTGGAATTGAAGGGATCCTTCAATTGTAAAGGGAATGATTCCTGTAAGTAAAATTATTTCAGGAGTTTAGGAGGATTATTGATGAAATTTTGGTCATTTTGTTAGTTTTAAATAATGATTGTTATTTAAATCTTCCTAATGTTGCATTTTTATTTGAGTAATATATGGAATATACATATGAATATATGTACTCTATAAGTGCATCTTACATCTAATATTTACTTGATAAAATGTGTAACATTTAGGTGAGACATTTAGGTGACCCTCTTCCTTAATCCTTGGTAACTATAAAAAAAAGTATTACAAACCTAGCACTCATTGCATCTCCATTGTAGACCATTTATCTGCTTTAAGTAAAAGTATCTGGATATGAAGTCAGAGTCTAAACTTTTTTTTTTTTATATAAATTTTTATTTATTTATGATAGTCACACACAGAGAGAGAGAGAGAGAGACAGAGACACAGGCAGAGGGAGAAGCAGGCTCCATGCACCGGGAGCCCGACGTGGGATTCGATCCCGGGTCTCCAGGATCGCGCCCTGGGCCAAAGGCAGGTGTCAAACTGCTGCGCCACCCAGGATCCCCAAAGTCTAAACTTACTACCCATAAGTACTAGAAAGTTTGTTATGTCATACACAAAAGATTGTTATCTTTATAAATGTGTTGATTGTGGGGTTCAATGAAGTAGGAAGAACCACAATGCTATTTTCTTTCTACAGTATTTTTTTTCTTTCTAGAGTATTGATTGCACATATGTATTATAATAGCATGTACCTATGTAAGACATAAAAAATTCTGAAAATAACAAGAAAAGAATAAATACCACCACCAATCCCAATTTCCAGAAATAAGCACTACCCAATTTTGGGTATGCTCCCATTAACCTTTTTTAAGTATACATATGTAATTTAAAAATTTAGGCCAGGCCTTATATATAATTTTGTGTCATTGTTTTCATAACTTTGTAATACTTTTAAATTTTTATTTAATTTTCAAAAAACCTTTTGGGAATTATCTGTTGTATGAAGTCATGCAGTAGAACATGTGTAATATTTGAGTAGTCAATATTCATTTTCCCCACTTTATTCCACGTTGTTTAAGGTTGAACTGCTTTCCCATCAACTATTCACACATCTGTGTTAAGGTTTCTTACACTGCCTCTTTTTTTTTTTTTTTTTACTAATTTTTGGTTTCCTGTTTCTTGACCCTTTGAGAATCAGCGGGCTTGTATAAACTGTGGTCTAATCCTTGATAATCTCTAATAAACCTAGTAAGCGTTTCAAAAGTTCATCCGTTACTTACTTTCTTCCACTCTTATGGATAACATGCTACCTAGCTTCTGGGCTCAGTCTGTTTAAGTGCAGTGGAAAATTTTGTAGCTGTATCTGTGACCAGAGCTCTAGTGTCTCCAAGCCAGCAAAAATCATCTTTGTCTGTTTTCCTCTAAAAGAACAGCAGAAAATGAAGCATTTGACCAAGCTCTTCTATGCAGTAAACATTTTTGATTATATACACATCTCATAGAATTCATTTGAAAAAAATTGCCTTTTTGTATTGACTTATTTTACATGAAGTTAAAATATCCAAAGGGAAAACAAAAATTCACTCTACTTTAGAGATTTAAAAAGGTTTCCAGAAATTTCAAGATATTTGTGGAATTCATCTGAATAATTTAATTAGATAAACTGGTTGAATTTTTCACTCTTCCTCCTGATGCATTGTCACTGTGCTAATAGAATTTTCTTTCTTTTCTTTCTGTTTTTTTGCCTCTTTTTTTGGAAGATATTTTATTGTCATGGCATTTTTGTGGTTACGAGACAGGGATGCCCAGAGTGTCATTTCCCAATTTCCCAGTATCAAAAGCAGCTCCTACTCTCCACTAATTTCTGAGTTCTCTTCCTGTGGCTTAGACCACGCTAAGGCCTTTTGACTCCAGGTTGGATTGTGTATGGGATGTTGTAAGGAAATTTGATCTCAGACAGACTGAAGGAGTAGTCCTGTCATCTGTCGTGTGGTCAGCTACGCTGTGTGAGTCTAGTTGGAGGTGGGAGCCTTGCCAGAAGCACCAGCCTAGGAGTTAGAAGACTTGATTTGTAGTCATGGCTCTGCCATTTAGCCATGTGACATTTGACAAAACACTTTAATTCTCTTGAGATTGAATTTTCTTATCTGTCAAATGGGAATATTGATTCCAGTCTTGCCTACCTCACAGAATTATGGTGAGAACTTAATGAGAAGATGTGTGTAAAGGCACATTATAAAGCATAAAGCTATATGATTCTGGGTTATAAATTATTATCTAAAGTGTGATAGGTTTAAAGTCACCATGACAACATACATACTATGTCTGAACAAATTAGACTGATACTGTATAGTTTACAACTTATATTCTGTTAATTATATTTATTTATTTATTTTTTAATAAGTATTTTTTTAAATTTATTTATTCAGAGAGAGAGAGAGACTGAGAGGCAGAGACACAGGCAGAGGGAGAAGCAGGCTCCATGCAGGGAACCTGACGCGGGACTCGATCCTGGGTCTCCAGGATCAGACCCCGGGGTGCAGGCGGCGCTAAACCGCTGCGCCACCGGGGGTGCCCTGTTAATTATATTTATGAGAGTATATTTTTTAAATAACCTAAATGGTAGTTGGTCATATGATAGATTGAGGTATACTGATATATGGGCCTAGAAAGAGTCACTCATTTGCAAAGATCTTTTGAGAAGAAAAACAGTTTGTATTAGAATAAAATTCCAAACATGGAGAGTTTATTAGTGATGAATATCAGTATAATCACTGTAATGTGTTTGGTTTTAATTTATACTTTTTTTTTTGCTTCTGGCCTGTAGGGCCATTGGGAATTGTTTGTGTTTTGCTCCACTGTGTTTCTCTTTTCTTCTTTTGTTCCCTCATGGCATTAAGAAAAAAAAAATAATTAAAAGCGCACAATTCAGCAATTTTTAGTATAGTCAAATTGTGCAATCATCATCACTATTTGTCTTTAAAATGTTCTCACCATCCCCCAAAAGAAATCCTGTTATCATTAGTGGTCACTCTCCATCCGACCCTCCTCTATCTATCCTCTTGCAACCACAACTTTCTGTCTCTATTATTTGTCTATTCTAGATACTTCATATGAATGAAATAAAAAAAATGAGGTGTTCTGTGTCTGGCATATTTAATTTAGTGTAATTTTTTTAAGATTAATCCATACTGTAGCCTAAATCAGGGCTTCATTTCTCTTATGGCTGAATAATATTCCATTATATGGATATATTATGTTTTATGTATCCATTCATTGGTTGATGGATATTTGGATTGTTTCCACTTTTTGGCTATTATAAATAATGCTGGGGTAAACATTCATGTATAATTTTTTTTGTAGACATATGTTTCCAATTATCTTCATATATATTTAGGAGTAGAATTATTGGGTCATATGGTAACTCTCTGTTAACTGTTGGAAGAACTGTCCAACTGTTTCCATTATGGCTGCACCATTTTACACCCCCACCAGCATGTAGGAAGGTTCCAGTATCTCCATATGCTTGTCAACACTTGTTATTGTCTCTCTTTTGTGTATAGCTATCCTAGTAGATGTAATGTGGTATCTCATTGTGATTTTGATTTGCATTTCTTTGATGATGTTAAGTATGTTTACATGTGATTCTTGGCTATTTGTATATATTCTTTGGAAGAATGTCTATTTAAGTCCTTTGCTCATTGAAAAATTTGTGTTATTATTTTACTGTTGAGTTTTAATTGTTCTTTACATGTTGTGAATACTAGACCCTTATCAGACACATGATTTGCAAATATTTTATTACATTCTGTGGGCTGGCTGTCTTTCCATTCTCTTGATAGTGTCCTTTGATGCACAAAAAATTTAAATTTGGATGAAGTCCAATTTATCTGTTTTTTCCTTTGGTCGCTTGTATGTTTGGTGTTATATTTAAAAAGCTATTGCCTGGGGATCCCTGGGTGGCGCAGCGGTTTGGCGCCTGCCTTTGGCCCAGGGCGCGATCCTGGAGACCCGGGATCGAATCCCACGTCAGGCTCCCGGTGCATGGAGCCTGCTTCTCCCTCTGCCTGTGTCTCTGCCTCTCTCTCTCTCTCTGTATGACTATCATAAATAAATAAAAAAAAAATTAAAAAAAGCTATTGCCTGATGAAAATGTTCCAGAACTAGATAGTGGTGATGGTTGCGTAACATTATAAATGTACTAAATGCCACTGAATTGCACCCCTTCCTTAGAATAGCTGAAGTGATAAATCTTATGTTGTGTCTATTTTACCACAGTAAGCAGAAGGAAGTCATTGCCTTATCCAAGATGAAAAAGATTACCATCTACATTGTCTTCGAAGAGTTTTAGATGTTTGATTCATTTTGAGTCAATTTTTGTGTATGGTGTGACATAGGAGTCCAACTTCATTCTTTTGCATGTGGATATTCAACTGTCTCAGCACTATTTGTTAAAAATGTCACAGCTTTTTGTCTATAATGTTATTACATCTATTATATCACTTATCATGGTTTGTTTTGTATCCAGGTTATTTGTGTGTCTCTGTGCTCTCAGTAGATTATGGACGTCTTGCTTATCTCTGTATAACTCTCTCTTCTTCACTATACACAGTTTCTATTTGCACTGCAGATGCTGCATACAATAAATAGTCAGTGAGTTGTTGACCTAAATTGACATTATAAACAAAGATATACTTGGTGAGCTTTTACTATGAAAACCTTTAGGACCATATCTTTATAAGAGCTGCTTTCCTTCTCAACACCTCTCAATTAATGTTGATACAATAAAAATATTTCTACTATCTGTCCATTGAGATTTTAGGGAGTCCCTAATTAGTACTTCTTTCTGCTCTGATTGGTAGATAGACTCAGTAGTCAGGTGGGTACATATAAAATAAAATAACACCCCCTTCGTTGTTGAGGGAAGTTGTTGGGAGAAGGTGGCTTGGGTCTCTAGTCAAATGGGATTGCTAAACTTTTTCCTGGAATTAGCTCTTTTTTGTAGAGCACTGGCACAGCTCCACAATGAGAACTCTCACACAGGGTAAGTTATTTTCCATTACCAGAAAGTAGAATAGAACACAAGTCTCTAGACAGGAATGAAAGTTATGGGGTGGGATGCTTTGTTCCTTCTTCCAAATTCACTGGTCAGGTACTTTAACCAGGGAAGAAGTGAGTGAGAAAAAAAAGAGATGGATTCCTCTGTGGTTATAATCTTATAGTAGATGAACTCTCCTTAGTTGGGAAATGTGGACTGATGTCTGTCGCATGTAAATATGCGCCTTTTTACTGCAAAGAAGACTGTAAATGGATGAGGCCAGAGACCAGTAGTGTTCCTCTGATGGAGGTCCTTCCACATGGAAGCATACAGAGTGGAAAGAGTTCCATTTAACAGGGATTCAGTTGGCACTTCGTACTGAAGGAATTTTGGGGGTTATAGTCCCAGGCTCAGCACTGAGTTACTGGAAAGCCAGTTACTGTTAGGGCTAGAAGGACATTTTGAGATTAAATGTGAATCTTTCCTGAGCTACTTTTCACTTCTGCTAAATTGCATTGTAAAATTTGTGACTGACCTGAGGGAAAACATTTCCCTGTATTTATTTAGCTAAGAAGAATTTGCTTTATCATTTCTTAGCACGCATCTTTTTATGTCACTTTCTATGTTAGTATTTAATGTTCCTTCATTTTGTGAGGGATCCTAACATCAACTGAGTCGTGGGAGATCAGATGATAGATTATGTCTGGAGTCTATGAGGCCACTCAGTTTATATTTGTTAAAGTTAAGGAAGTTTTCATAATTCTATGTTTTATGAAGGAAGCCTCCCTAACTGTAATTTCCTTAATCAAACAATAGTTGTATGGAGATCCAGTGCCTTTCCTGTGATTTTATTATTATTTTCCCCTAAGAGCCACTTAACGTAACCTTTAAACTCAAAGTTCTTTTTTTTTTAATAAATTAATTTTTTATTGGTGTTCAATTTACCAACATACAGAATAACACCCAGTGCTCATCCCGTCAAGTTGGTCTGAGGGTTGTGGGTTATTGTTAAGCTGTTAAACTCAAAGTTCTTAAGAGACACTCACTGAAGTTATATGAACCCATTGTTTCAATTCTGAAAAATGTATTATTCAAAATAAGAGGCACCTGGGTAGCTTAGTCAGTTGAGCATCCAATTCTTGGTTTCTGTGCAGGTCATGATGTCAGGGTCATGAGGTTGCACCCCCAGCACATAGGGCTCCATTCTCAGTAGAAAGTCTGCTTCCCATCTCTCTCTTCCTCCACCTGCCCCCTCCACCCCCGCACTGGTCAGCTTGCATGTACTCCTGTGTGCGTGGGCTCCCTCTCTCTCAAAAAACATAAAAATAAAAAAGGAAAAGAAGGTCTATAGGAAATAATGAACTGACATCTGAAGGTTGCACACAATGGCCTGGTCAAAATGCTGCCATCCCAACTGCCTCCTGGTTGAGGGAACACCTCTGCAAATATCCCAGGAACTCATTTATGCTCTCTGAGGGTGGCTTATGTCTCAGATTGGGCTCCAAATAGGAACAAATGAAATGTGCACAGAATGACGGAAAGGCTCCTTTTCCTTAGGAAAGTTAGGGATATCCTTGGCTCTGCAGGAGGGGAAGAGATGAGGAAATGAGCCGAGATCAGAGAGGAAAACGATGTAGAAGGAGAAACTAGACAGAAAGAAATTGGGGTGATTTTGAAACATATTTGCATGAGTTGTAATGCTCCTACCAGTGAGGAGCCAAGACACTGCCTCTCTGCCATTCAGGCTTTTTCTATGTCTTGGTCTATCTTTTTTGCTTCATCTCTGATGTCTGCTCTTTATTTTCCCTGTAGAATTTGCCAGACTAATCTTTCTGAAGCACAACTGTGATTATTATTACTTTCTGGCTCAGAAACATTTACTGTCCCCCAGGCTTATGGACCCAGCATGGGTGGTGCCTTGTCAGTGTGACTCTTTGGGATCCTAGCCCTCCCACCCAAACAGCCAAGGTCATTCCATGTAGGCTCTGTCCATTCTTGTCTCCAGCCTCTGCTCATGTTCTGCCTTCAGACTGGGGGTCCTCTGTGCCACTTCTCTTCCTGCCAAAGTCATAGGTATCTTTCAACTTCCAACACGATTCCCCCAAAACAGTTTCTGACTCATTCCAATATACTCTTTCCTTTTATTTTCAACCCTAAAACATTGTTAAATGCCCAGGTGGCTCAGCGGTTAATACTGCCTTCGGCCCAGGGCCTGATCCTGGAGACCTGGGATCGAGTCCCATGTCAGGATCCCTGCATGGAGCCTGCTTCTCCTTCAGCCTGTGTCTCTGCCTCTGCCTCTCTCTCTCTCTGTCTCTCATGAATAAATAAATAAAATAAAATCTTAAAAAAAAGATTTTATGAAAGGGGAACCTTCTTAACACTCTTGGTGCACTCTTGGGAATGCAAGCTGCTGCAGCCACTTTGGAAAACCGTATGGAAGTTCCTCAAAAAGTTGAAAATAGAGGTACCCTATGACCCAGCAATAGTGCTACTGGGTATTTATCCAAAGGATACAAATGTAGTGATCTGAAGGGGCACCTGCACCCCAGTGCTTATAGCAGCAATGTCCACAATAGCCAAACTATGGAAAAAGCACAGATGTCCAGTGACAGATGAATGGATAAAGATGCGATATATACACAATGGAATATTACTCAGCCATAAAAAATGAAATCTTGCCACTTGCAACAATGTAGATGGAACTAGAGGTTATTATGCTAAGCGAAATAAGTCAATTGGAAAGACATTTATCATATGATCCCACTCATCTGTGAAATTTAAGAAACAAGACAGAGGGTCATAGGGGAAAAGAGGGAAAAATAAAACAAGATAAAATCAGAGGGGGAGACAAACATAAGAGATTCTTAATCATAAGAAACAAACAGGGTTGCTGGAGGGGAGGGGGAAGGAGATGGGGTAACTGGGTGATGGACATTAAGGAGGGCATGTGATATAATGAGCACTGGGTGTTGTATAAGACTGATGAATCACTGAACTCTACCTCAAACTAATAACATTATATGTTAAATAATTGAATTTAAGTAAAAAAGATGTTTAAAATGTCATTTATGATACTATCATATGTTAAAACTTACACTTTATTTTATGTACTTATTTTCACCTTCCTCTGAGGGGACCTACATGTAAAGTCTTTGAGGGTATGAACAGGGCCTTCTATTTCCATGCTAGGAAGATTCTGCTAGAATGCCTAACAAAAAACTATTCTTTAAATGTAATTCTCCCTTTCTCTTTTGATGCTTTATGAAAGTGCCAGTAGCCTTGGAGAGCTTTCCTTCCTTTCTTTCATGACTTTTAAAAATGCTTTCCCACAAAGCATGTTGTTTTATTTTTAAAAATAATTTTAACCTAACATTTAGTTTATTTTTAATAAATGTGGTATATGCACAGTTTGAAAGCTAGAATAGTGTTAAAAAAGGTTATAACAAAACCTAGGTCTCCGTTTTTATTCCTCTCCAAACTACTTCACAGAAGCAAATACTTTCAAATTTCACACAAGTTTTAACAAGAGATACTATTGGACTCCAGTCCCCTTTGATACAGCCATATGTGTACAATCCTAAAATACTGCACCCTTCAGAAATAAGAAGATAAAAAGTCTGATATTAAAAATATTTTAAAAGTCTGAAAAATTGAAAAAATAGAAGTAGGAACAGTTATTCTATTAACCAGCAACATAATTTTTGCATATAATTGGTTTTTTTAAAAAGATTTTGTTTATTTATTTGAGAGAGAGAGATGGAGAGTGAGAGAGCACTCGATTGAGCAAGTGGCAGGGGTGGGGGAGGCATGAACAGAGATGGGGGAGGGGGCTGAGTCCAGAGCCCCACTTGGGGCTTGATTTCATAACCCTAAGATCATGACCTGAGCCAAAATCTAAGAGTTGGACTCTCAACCGACTGAACCACCCAGGCACCCCATTTTTTCCTTTTAAACAAATTGTGATCATATACAATTTGGATCATACTGTCAAAAATTATTTTCAAAATCATGTTTTTAGTGATTGATAGTTTTTCCTTGTTTAATCATACACTCAATGTGAAGCATTTAGGTTGTTTCCAATTTTGCCTCTCATGAAGAATGAAGTCATAAACGTCACTTAAATAACTATAAGCCTTTATTCAGAGGTCAGCCTCCCTTGGGACAATTTGGGGCCCTGAAAAGGTAGACTCAAGTGAATGGCTTTGTGTCCTGGCCAGAAAACAAGGATAGTATGCAATAGACTTTGTCTGTGTATTTCTAGATTGCTTCCCAGATAATTTACACCATATTATGCCAAAGAAATGACTCTGATGGTGGAAATGTTTGGCTCCTCAGTAGAATGATGATGTTGAAGTATGTGTTAGGAATGATTTGTGAGTCTCAGAAATCCTGAGACTATAGCCAGTGAGCTTTATGTCATCTCTGGGTAAGATTTTAGAGTGGATTATTTAAAAAATGACTTGTGAGTTCTCAAAGAAGGAAGTGGTGCTCACTGCTGTTCCATAAGAACAAGTTACTCATGTATTACAAAATCCAAAAAATACATCGAATTCACTTTGTTCAGTGGCAGGGTTTGTGGGCTTCTAGCTCAGGGAATGATACAGAGTTTTAGATTTTAACAAAACATTTGATTAGATTGCTCATGCTATTCCCATGGACAAATGGAGGAATGTGGTGAAATACAACCCTTATAAGACAGAAATGGTTTCTTCATTGAAGAACTTAATGTCCAGTGGAAGTCTTAGGGAAATTGATTTCAGCTTAACATTAAGACTTTTCAAGCAGAAGTAACAGACTCAAAAGGAAGACTGTAACTTTGGAGGTATTTGGATACAAGTTAAAATGGACTCTTGCTAGGGACTGTTTAGAGGGGACTTGAGTACTGGATACACATTGGAATTCAAAGTCCTGTAAGATTTTGTTAATCTTTTGTTTGTGATTGTTGTAATAGCTAAAGGCACGGTTGGATAGGATATACCCTTAGTTCCCCCAAATAGCTTGTGCTATGTAATTGCTTCTCATGGGCAGGTCACTATGGATATTAAGAGAGAGTATCAGTGGATAAGGGCAAAATAGTCTCAACCGTGGGATAAATCTAATGACACACATGTCCTACTGATAGTGACATGACATCTCTCATAGGGATAGCTTCGCTGTGTCACAGTCGTTTTCCCAGGTGTGTCATGGGGCTGGTCAGCAGGGGGCGATATAGCACAGTTCTTGGTGGCTATCATGTCCTGCTAATGTCCTAGACTGAGCAAGGTGGTCTTACCTGAGGGCTGAAGAGACTATAAGATTCCTGTCTGGCTAGTGATTCCAAGACACAGTGACTCAGTGACCCAGAAAAAAGGATTTCCTGTTAATCCAGTGCTTGGAGCCAAAGCTGACCACCCACTGTCATCCATCTCCCTGGGGAGAAAAGCAACATTCTCTGCTTCACAATCCTTGAAGCAGCAGCCCTGGCCCCTTGGCCTCCGAGCTTCTGCCTGCTGCTCTCAGAATGCTCTAGGAGGAAACAGTTGCCCTGAACTTTGAATGTGGCTAATAGTATTCTCATGCCTTTCTCACTCGAGGCCTGCCCCATCACCTCTTCTGATTAGGACTGGAAGTGTGGAGTCTGGATGACTGGCTTCCTGCAGACCAGGCTGGGAGGCCGAGCTACCGCCAGTAATTCGTGGAGGTCACTAGGTCGGTGTTCTCCTCTCTGTTTTCCTGTCCCCTGAAGCAGCATTTTGAATAAACAGCTCTTTCCTCTCACAAACCAAGACATGAAAAATACTTCTGTGGTCCCACCCGTTGTTTTCTGCACTCTTTTCTTGCATTCTCTCTGATTTCTGTCTTTTTCAGGGTGGATCATCATGACTAATAGGAGTGGGGAAAATAGGCCAACAGTAATACTATTTCATTTTGAGAATGGTCTTAGTTACAGGAATCTCTTCTATGTTTGGAAAGATTCTGTGTTTTCTTAAAGGACTTTTCCTTGCAGCAATCAAGATTTTAAAAATTCCACAAAGAAATATTTCCATTCCCGGTCATGCTTGATATCATGCATCACTTAGAATTAGATGAACGTAATTAAAACAAGCAGGAGACTCAAATACACATAGAAATATCAAGACTTCCCAAATGTCGGCACAGGAATATAAAGTTGGCATTTGTCATTAGCCACCACTGTTCTGTTTCCCCAGCTTTATGGACTCCATCAATGGTTACATACATCCACACAACCAACAGGCATGCATGTATTACTCAAACATGCAACTGCTAACTACAGACAGACCCCTAGATTTTTGATGATGATGATTTCTTTAGGACAAACAAACATTAGATGCTTGGAGGAAAAAAATTCTCTTGAAACATAAATTAAATTCTGAATACCACTCTGGCTGCCACATGATAGAAATCATTGTTTTCTTGTTTACTCTAAGTTCATTACTTAGAAACCACTGAACCTGCAAATTCAGAATAAGTCATCTATTCTTAAAGCCTTCTCTTTGGGAGTCATTTATGTGATTTTAAATTTTTTCCTATATACGTGTGTCCAGATATGGGAAAACTGGGTATTTTTCTTTTGTTCATTTATGTGAACTAAATGAAAACTAGTACACTATTGTTAGGTGCATATACATCAATAATTATTATATCTTCCTGATGAATTGATGTTTTTATCACCATGAAACTCCTTCTTTGTCTATTAATATTTTGTCTGTTATTAATATAGCCATCCAATTGGTATGTCTTTTTCCCCCCTATCCTTTTATTTTGAATGTCTTTTTGTGAATGAACATAAATGTGTCTCCTGCAGACAACACATAGTTCAGTCCTGCTCTTTTACCCAATTTGTTAGTCTCTATTTTTTGAATGGAGCATCTTGTCCATTTACATTTAATATAAATTATTGATATGGGTGGATTTCTGAGCACTGCTTTGGTGTTTTTTTCTCTCTCTGTGTTTCATATCTTTTTGTTCCACTTTTGCATTTATTGCCTTTTTAATGTAAGTATTTTTAGCCTACTATTTCAAATCATTTCTTGATTTTTTAAACATAATTTTTAGTTATTTTCTTAGTGGTTACCCCACGGATTATAATATGCATTAAAGTATCACAGTTTAGGGATCCCTGGGTGGCGCAGCAGTTTGGCGCCTGCCTTTGGCCCAGGGCACGATCCTGGAGACCCGGGATCAAATCCCACGTCGGGCTCCCGGTGCATGGAGCCTGCTTCTCCCTCTGCCTATGTCTCTGCCTCTCTCTCTTTCTCTCTCTCTCTGTGTGTGACTATCATAAATAAACAAATAAATAAATAAAATATTAAAAAAAGTATCACAGTTTATTTCAGAATAACATTTACTCAATTTCAGTAAAATTTAGAAACATTGTTTCATTATAACTTCATTCCTTCCTCTTTTGTGCCACTGTGATCATCTATATACATTTATATTTGTTATAAGCGTAATAAAATGTTGTAATTATTGCTTTATACAATATTATGCCTTTTAGAGAAGTAAAGAGATGTAATGAAGAACAGTATATTTACGGTCTTTTAGAAAAATTATTTTAATTTCAGTATAGTTAACATACAGTATTATATTAGTTTCAGGTGTACAATATAGTGATTCAACAATTCTACACTATATTCTATATCATTACTCAGTGTCCATCATGATCAGTATACTCAATTCGCTTCACCTATTACCCATCCTCCCACCCACATCCACACTGATACACTTTATTTTTAACTGAGTATGCTCAGTTAAAGTTTGGTGTTTTTTTTTCAACAGGTGCATTTTTTACTTGAAGCATACTTTGGGATGCATGGTTCTAGGGGAGCCTGTATAGCTCATTTAGTTCAGCCACTGACTCTTGGTTTTGGCTCAGGTCATGATCTCAGGGTCATGGGATCCAGCCCTGTGTCAGACTCTGCTCAGTGAGGAATTTTCTGGAGATTCTTTCCCTCTCTCCCTCTCCCTCTGCTCGCATGCTTACTCTCTCTCTCTCTCAAAAAAAAAAAAAAAAAAAAAAAAAGACTGCATGATTCTAAAGATATATATCATATTCCATCTAAGAAAAATAGAATACATGTTTTCTTCAAGTACACACAGAAGAATCCCCTGGTTAAATCACATAAAAAGAGACATAACAAATGTTACAAGCTTAAGAAGACTGAAATCATACCAAGTACATTTTCCAACCACAATGATACAAAATGAAGATCAACAATAAAACAAAGCTGCACAATCTACCATGTAAGTATTAAATATTTAACATGCGAATATTAACACACTCTACTGCACAAGCAATCGGCCAATTAAGAAATCAAATGGCAAATCAAAATATGTCTCAGAACAAAAGAAAAGGAAAACACAATATTCAAAAGCTACAGGATGCAGCAAAAGCAGATGTTGGAATGAAATGTATGCTATAAACTCTTGTATTAAGAAAAAAAGTTTAAACAACATTATGCCACAAGGAACTAGAAATAGAAGAAACTTAGCTGAAATTCAGTAGAGGAAGGGAATAACAAAGAAAAAGCAGAAATAAATAAAATAGAGACCAGAATAAACCATAACATTGAAAGTAATGACCAGTCTTTCCAAAAAACAAACAAAATTAGCAGTGCTTTTAATTACATTAGCTAAGAAAAAAAGAAGACTCAAAAATCAGCATAGAGTCACCTCAACAAGCATTTGTTGAGTGAATGAGTTGACAAGGAAGTTTGACTTTGTTTTCTACTCATGTTCTTTTCTCTGCATGCCTGAAACTCATTTTTCTTTTTCTGGCTTTAAAATCTTTCCTTCAAGTTCCTGGTCTTAAGATGAAATCTCTTTCAGGTGGATCACTAATGTCTTAACAAATCATGGGAGACTTTTTCTCCAGCATGAGGCAATGGTAGCTGCACCAGGGGACAGAGAACTCACCCTACATTAACGATTGATGATAAGATGCTGTAGGAGATCACTAATCCGCTTGAGCATTTTTAGGTGTAATATCTGTTGCTGAAATAGTAGGGAAACTCCCTTCCTCTGAGCTATTTCTTCTACTTCATCTTGTCCTTCTTCACTCTTGACCTCTGACATAAGCAAATCCAACATCTCACCAATCTAGATTGTAGTGGAGATTGCTGTAAAGGCTAATAACATGATGTAAAATGCTAATAGAATGATTTCTAGAACAATCAGGGACACAAAAGAGAAGTTAAAATGGATAATGGAGAGGTAGAGAATTTAGATACAATATTCCTTTTTTTAAAATTATTTATTTATGAGAGACACAGAGAAAGGCAGAGACATAGGCAGAGGCAGGCTCCCCATGGAGAGCCTGATGTGAGAATCAATCCCGGAACTCTGGGATCACAACCTGAGCCAAAGGCAGACACTCAATCACTGAGCCACCCAGGTGCCCCTAGATACAATATTCCTTGGAAAAGTTAGGACTTTATCTACTTCTGTACAAAGGAGACAAGAGCAGAAGAGGGAAGACCCAGGAAAATGCTGTCATATGAGTGAACAGAAAGTTCTGTGATGGATAACAAGAGGCTTGATGTATTCTTGGTAGAAGGGGAGTGGGCTAGCAGCAAGAACAGTATTTCCAAGAAAGCCAAGCCTGATGTGAATTCTGGGAAACAAGCAGGGGTTTGCTGCAGTTGGTGGAGAGCAAGGGAAGGACGCTCCAGGCAGAGGGAGCAGAGAAGTAGCAAGGAGCAAACGATCCACTATATAATTTCCTTTCAATATTGGTTTTCACAATTATCATTTGTTTAGTTCAATCTAATAAATGTGTTAGCTTTGAGCACATAGCTTCTGAGCATGAGGGAAAGAGGCCCCCAGACAGACTACATGGTGAGGTGAGCCAGCAGAGAAAATGTCCATGGATATTACCTGGAAACAGCAATTGTCACAGGGACAATTGAATGATACTTGCATTGACAATTTACTACAAAACCTCTATTAAGCACACATTTGCAGAGATGTTTTCTCCATCATTTCTTACATGAATGTCATTTATATTGTTTTTGTTTCATTTGGTTGCCCTAACAAATTGTATGTTTAGTCTATTCCTTTTAGATGAGATTTTACTGACACAGTTGACTATTAAAATAAGTAATAAAAATGAGTGTAGGGAAGTATGTTCAGAGCAGTCTGGTGAATGCTGATTCAAGGAAGAATTATACTCAGAGAGACCTCAGAGTCATTGCCAAACCGGCCTGGCCTCGAGCAGCGACTGGGGGCTGGGGGCGGGGGGGGGGGGGGGGAATCAGCACTGCCTTTGCCTTTCAGTAATTGCTTCTCTGCTGTCTCTGTTAGTCATCTGACTGCAGTTAAAATAACATTTATGACTTTCTGCTTAATGTTCTAGAACAGATGATCAGGAAGCCATGAAGCAGAGACAATGGGTAATCTTAAAATCAGTGAGGTGTCCTAACCAGCCTTCCCTCTCCACTTGCAGTAATTGGTTACAGGCCGAGGAGATATGGTATTGAACTGCTCCATCCATGCCCTGAACATGTGAGTGGGGCTGAAGTGTGAGAAAAAAAATTAGAACTCTTGAAGGAGCTCCTGTGTAGAAAGGCTCAGGAGTGGGATAGACTGCTGCGGGGGCTGCCACCGAAAATCCCTGAGATGCCAATGAATTTGGGTGTTGTAACTGAAATGGGGAAGGGTAGGAATAGCATGGTATGAGCCACCCTTCTTCCCTTTCCTTAAGGAAGGAACCCCATCACCCATTTTTGTTTTGTTTTTAGTGTAAGGGCAAATAGTTTTTTTAAACTAAGTTTTTTTTAACATGCATCTTTTATTTTTTCCTATTTTCACTTAGAACTTTTTAAAAAAGACTTATTTATTTGAGATAGCTAGAGAGAGAGAGAGTGCATACAGAGGGAGAAGGAGAGAGAGAAGCAGACGCCCTGCTGAGGTGGGAGCCTGATGCAGGGCTCAATCCCTGGACCCGGGGATCATGACCTGAGCCAAAGGCAGACGCTTACCCAACTGAGCCACCCAGGTGCCCCTAAGCTAAGTTTTTTGTTAGAAGCTTTTATTTATTTATTTTAGAGAGAGAGAGACATTGTCCATGAATGCATGAGCCGGGGTGGGGGGTCGGGGGGGAAACAGAGGAAGAAGGAGAGAAAGGGAGAAGCAGATTCCCTGCTGTGCAGGGCACCCAATGCAGGCTCCATCCCAAATCTGTGAGGTTGTGACCTGAGCTGAAGGCAGCTGCTTAATCAATTAAGCCACTCAGGCACCCCTAAGCCAAGTTTTAATTTTAATTCCAATGTAGTTAACATACAGTATTATATTAGTTTCATGTGCACAATATAGTGATTCAACGCTTCCATATGACACTTGGTGCTCATCACAACAAGCGCATTCCTTAATCCCCATCACCTGTTTCACTCATCTCCTCCCACCTCCCCTCTGGTGACCATCCATTCTCTATAGTTAAGCATCTGTTTCTTGGTTTATTTCTCTCTCTTTTTTCCTTTGCTTATTTTTTTTTTAATTCCACATATGAGTGAGATCTTAAGGTATTTATTTGTCTTTCTCTGACTGACTTATTTCGCTTCAGGTTATACTCTCTAACTCCACCCACATTGTTGCAAAAGGCAAGATTTCATTCTATTTTACGGAGGAGTAATATTCCACAGAAGATATATTATATATCCATGCATCTGTCCTTGGATGCTTGGGCTATTTCCATAGTTTGGCTACTGTAAATAATGCTGCTCTAAACATAGGGGTGCATGTATCCCTTTGAATTAGTGTATTTGTATTTTTGACATTTCACTTTGCGACAAGGGGACCTCAGTGTGGACATCTGGGGGCTTGTGGCTCTTACAACAGTTACATTGGTTCACATTCCATCTTCTTAATGTGTGTTTTCTTCTTTGCAACACATGCCTTGGTCTTCCTTTCCAATATTCAGACATTGCCTTTCAGTCGACAGAGTATGGATTCTTCTCTACATCTACTCCCAGCAAAGAGTATTTTGGGGCAATGAGTTACACACGATGTCCTGCTCAGATGGTGGCAGCTGACTCCTGGTAGCAGGCAGACGGGGACTGCCACCTGGAGATCCAGGTCAGAAGGTTAGCCACCAAGTCCTCAGGACTGTGCCTTTGAAATGTTTCATCTTTTGTTTGGAATGTTTCTCTTCTCTTCTCCTGTTTACGTTGCTATAACCACCACTTTTTACTCTAGACTCATTACCAGTGCTTGGATTTTGGCACAAGTCTTATTAGCTAGTCAGCCTGACTCCCTGCTCAGAAACTAAGTGGCTTCTTATTTTCTTGTTAGGGAGACACATATCCCTGCCTCTCTCTGATGTGCTTCCTCATCTGACCCCGCACTTGCCCACTGAGAAGACGTCATGCAGAGCTCCTCATCACAACCACTCCAAGCAGACAGGGCTGTCTGCTGTCCCCTCAAACCCTGTTTGCTGTCTTGTTTCATTTCATTTATTTTGTTTTATAGAATGCCCTTTTCCTTCCTTGCTGCCTATTCACCCAGAAAACCACATTTTCTGGGAAGCCTCCATGGATGCTTCTGCTCACACTCTTCTATGAAATTCTCTTGGGCTTCATGACTAACCCAATAACTCAGCATAATTTTGCATTGACTTCAATTAATCACTAATCGTTTTCAAGTCCTAGCATTCCAAATTAGGGGAAAAAATATAATTTTATTACTTACTTCTTCAGTGTATCCCCAACAGTCCTGAGTCCATAACAATTCTCTATAAACACTTTTAGCTTGCCTAATTCTGCATTTCCAGCCCTGAAGAAGGCTATGAATGTAGCTCTAGTTCCCCTCTCCACAGTTGCTCTAGGATATTCCTAACAACTTTAAAGGGCTATCTGTCTTGGCATGGAAGGGGCGGGATAAAGTAGCTTAAGGTATTCATCTGGGAATCTTTTCTCCTAATACAGTCACCCTTGGGAGCAGGGTTCTTTGGTTTCTCCTAAGTGTCACTGAAATGTCCCCCTCACCTTGACTCCTGCTTCTCTCCTATATGAGCATTTCTACCTGAGTTATGGTGTTGTCCCACCTCCATTTTTCCCCGCTTCCATTTCAGGCAAAATCTGTGTACGGAGTTTTTAAGTATTTTCCTTAGGTCCTGGTCATTATGCACAGATTCAAGTGACCATGTAGATGTACTAACCTCATGAACTAAAAAACATAACTATAGTATTCTGGTACTATAGGGGTTACTGTCCCAAAGGCAAGTAAGAACCTTGGTCTCAATTCCCATCTTACTAGTTACAACCCAAACTTCTGTTTCCCTTAGGTCATTGGAATTTAGTCATTCTTTTTTTATAGAATTGGAGATGAAAATTAACCAATTTGTAGGAAGTGGAAAATCATCTTTGCTTAGGAAAAGTAGCATCCTTAATCCCCACAGAATGCTGGCCTTTGATTTCTCTATCACCCAGCATGAATTCAGGCACGTGTTCCTTCACCCTCCTCCATTTCTTTCCTCTGTTCCATTCTTACCCATACCTTTAGAAGTCTGCATTATGAGTCATTTTCTACTGAAAGTAGAATTTTTCCTGGGTTAAGACTTCACAAATCTTAATTCCATTTTACTTATCTCTGGGTTTCCTTCAAATTCTGTTTACTTTTTACACTCTTTTTTTTTTTTTAAGTAATTTCTGTGTCTACCATGGGGCTCAAACTCACAACCTGAAGATCCAGAGTCACATGCTTAATCGACTGAGACAGCCACTGGTCAACTTCCAGGTCATTAACAAAGATGCCCTTGCTCAACTGTAACACTGTCCTTAAATGAGTTCACTGTTCATGTATCACCAACCCAATTTCTTAAGAAATTCACATGATGTATTTGCTTACTCACTTTACAATTACCTTCAGTTAAGATTGAGCTATTGGCACAATAGCTTCACAGGAACTTATTTCACTGTACCATCCAGTTTCACTATATTGTCCTGGTTAAAGGATCTAGCTTCTCAGGGATAGGTATGGCTTTTAGTTCACATGTACAGCATCAAATCCTTCTAAAATATTCTCTGGAGTTGTACATGAATGAGGTAAATGTATTTATTTATTTATTTTAAAGATTTTATTTATTTGAGGGCAGCCCCGGTGGCGCAGTGGTTTAGTGCCGCTTGCAGCCCGGGGTGTGATCCTGGAGACCCGGGATCGAGTCCCATGTCGGGTTCCCTGCATGGAGCCTACTTCTTCCTCTGCTTGTGTCTCTGCCTCTCTCTCTCTCTCTCTCTCTCTCTCTCTCTCTCCTCTCTCTGTCTCTCTGTGTGTGTCTCTATGAATAAATAAATAAAAATTAAAAAAAAATTAAAAAAAAGATTTTATTTAATTGAGAGAGAGAGCATGGGGGCAGCAGAGGGAGAAGCAGACTCCCCACTGAGCAGGGAGCCAGACACAGGCTTCAATCTCAGGACTTGGGGATCATGATCTGAGCCAAGGCCGATGCTTACCCGACGAGCTACCCAGGTGCCCCCAGGTAAAGGTATTTAAAGATAATTATTTTGGACGGACCATCCATAATATTGAATGTATCTCAAATCCCCAAATGTGGTTGTATCTTCTTTCTCATTCTTTTGCTAAATTCATGACATTTTCATTGTCCCAAAAGCCTTGGTCTGTTTTATTATGCAGTTAGCTACTGACTCTAGGATGTCCCCTCCCGCTGACACTCACTAGTTCATTTCTTCCTTTTTAGGAGATGTGCAATAGCATTTAGATTTAGAAGGAATACTTTTGGAAGGAGGGGAATTGCATCCATACTGATGAGGATAGAATTCTTTATTTCTTAGTGAGGCTATTTGTAACCTGGGATTAGACTTGATTAACAACAAGTCTTGAAGTTTCAGTCTAAGTACACTAAGAAAATCCCAAATCTTGTCTAGGCGGTGTGTGAGGAATGTGGGTATTAGCAAGAGATTTATATTTAGAAATTGGAGTTTCTCTGTTGTAAAGTGCCCTTCCCTTAGCAAAGAAAAGAGGGGCAATAGCATGTATTGTTGAGGCACTCATGGGTGATTGGAGAAACCCAACAGAATTTAATAGGCTGAAGGGATGGGCTCCTTTGTTCCTTAGGCAGGCATCCTTCCTGCTGCCCTAAACCAATAACATGTCCCTAAGCCTCATTGTCCAAGACCCTGTTTCAGTTGTCTCATTGTTTGTTTTGGAAATGTCACAATAAATAACCTAAGAGAGGATATTAGAGAAAGGTTACAAATTCTTTGGGGACATAAAGCCTCATACATGTGGTCTCTGAGAAGAGGAAATCACTGTAGATAATGTTTGCTTTTTCTACATTCCCTGAGGACAATAAAATAGAAACAAGAGCAAAAGGTAGAAAAAAAAAATCTGTTATTTGTTTGCTGAGTAAAACCTTCTATTTAGTCATTTTGGTCAAACAAGCGAGTAGGGGTGCTGATTCAGTGCCCTGGGACCCAGGAGTCAGTTGGTTCTATCTGGTGGGGTGAGACCCATCCCACGCCTCCGAGGCTGGACTAGATCTCTCTCTGGGGAAACTGGAAGTGCCATCTTGCTTCAGCAAGGTCTCCAGTTCATCTTACCTGCTGCAACCTGAGGATGTCTGGTGTAAAGTGAGTTTGGAGACAGCTCTGGAGTCTTAGCTGAGGGAGAGAAAGGGTAAAAATCAAAGCACCTTTCGTCATAACACAGAATCTGGTCTGTGCACAGGCAGGGACTCTCTCCTCCCTAATCTCTTTGAGCATCACTCTGTAAGGGTTTTGGCACAGGCATAACAGCTGCCACAAGAATCCATGAATCCGAGCCAAATCTTACATCACCAAGAAGATGAAACGCTCCCTGCGCAAGGCTCACAGACACAGATCTCGTTACTGGGGCACTGAAGGGGGTACTGGCTGCATCCTAGGTGGTGACCCTCCCCAGGACCTGCTGCCCCTCACCCAGAGGAGGAGATGTCTCCCATGGAGTCCCTAGATTACTCAGAGCTCATCAAAGAAAGGACTCTGCCTCCCTGGAGAGTTGCTTGTTTTTTCCTCCTAATTACCAAAGCAAAGCATAGGGGTGTCTTTTCTGAAATGTTGATGTAGAATTCTGAATTTAAATCTGGGAGACTGCCTCATTTAGCTTGCAAACAAAATTCTAAATAGCATAGCAGGCAGACCTTGGGATTTCAAAATCCCCAACCTGGGAGAAGTGGGCAGAAGAGTCAGGCAATGCTCAATTGCTGACGTTTTCAAAGGATAACTCCTGTGCTATCCGGACAAAGACAGACAACTAACCATGAAAAGGGGAAGCTACTCTATTAGAAATAGAGGGCTTTAGGAAGAAGGGGTCCCTTAGTCATCCCAAGGGGGTTACACTTGGGATGAAAATGATTATACTTTAAATCTCAGAGGAAGATTCCTCTAATGTTGTAGATGACAGAAATGAAGAATGAACTTTATTATCTCATCTGAAGTAGAGAGTCAGAGTTGCTGAAGAGATACATATGGCTGATAAGGAGGAAGGAACAAGAGCAAATTTAAAATAAACCCAGGAAAGACTTAGTGAAAAAAAAGTTTTTTTTTTTTTTTTTTTTTTAGTCCACAAGCAATAGAATATGACTCTTTTGGACCATAATACAGGTATAGTTTGTGGATCTTGCAATATGCTGGGTCAGTCTGGGTCTTCTGAGAAATAGATGCCAAGATGAGATTAATGCACAAAGGTTTCTATAGGGGAAACACCTGTGTAAGAAAAAAAAAAAAAAAGCAGTGTGAGCTAGAAAGGGAAGGAGGGGCATCAGACCACAACACAAGTCTGACCTTAGCAAAGGAGAGAGGGAAGAGTGTTGGGTGAAAACATCCAAGACTGCCATGAGGTTCTGGGAAGGTTCAGCAAGGCTGCCGGAGAGTCCTTGAGTCAAAGCTGGGATCTGTGTCTGAGAGGGGTTCTACATCTCCCGGGTGTGCCCTGCTGTGTTCAGCCATGGGCTGGGAGCAGCCTGTGGGAAACGTGACCCTGATGCAGGGGTGATGATGGATTTCAGAACATGCAGCTGGACCTCTCGGTCAATTACACTTCCTCTAGTGGGAAGCTTGCATGACAAATGCTCATCGCCACCAGTTATCCAATGGAGCGTGCATAATGGCAGTACAATCTTCCATGGAATTGGAAGGGATGCTGGAAAAAAGAAGTAACAAGAAGGAATAATATTACTCATAACTTGTCCAATCAAACCCCCAAATTCTTAGCCTTTTGGTGTATAATCTTTTTTTTTGGTGTATAATTTTTTTTTAATTTTTTTTATTTTATTATTTATTTATGATAGTCATACAGAGAGAGAGAGAGAGAGAGAGAGAGGCAGAGACACAGGCAGAGGGAGAAGCAGGCTCCATGCACCGGGAGCCTGACGTGGGATTCGATCCCGGGTCTCCAGGATCGCGCCCTGGGCCAAAGGCAGGCGCCAAACCGCTGCGCCACCCAGGGATCCCGGTGTATAATCTTTAACATTTATTTTCTATGCATTTTTTAATATACTGAAGTTTATACTGTATAAAATTTTTATCCTTTTTTTTCGCCTGGCATCATATTATAGGCATTTCTCATGCTATAAATATTTCATAAACTTAATTTAAGTGACTATATAACTCATTCATCTCTGATTCACTTATCAGTGAGAATTCACTATATGAGAAGATGAAAATTTCAAAACATTTATGTTAAACATAGTCTTTAAAAGAAAATTTCTGAAACTTATTGTTTCAATATGGGATATTTATCAGACGGCAAAATTTGCAGCAATCCTCTAGTTCATCCTTTGGAATATCCTTTTTCTGATGTTTAAAAAAATTCAGACTGAGTTTTTAAACTTCAGAATACTACTATTTGACAAGAAAGACATTTATCTGTTTTCTACTGTTTCAACGTATCTACTTTGTGTATTTACCTATCTGTGTTTTTGAGCTTTTGTTTTTTTTTTTTTTTTTGTTTAGCTTTTTGGAAGTAGGAAATTGGCTTGTAGTTTTCAGACTAACTGACCTGATACAAGAAGTTCCTTCTTAGCCAGCTCTTCCTAGTAATTGACTTTCAGGGAAGGATAAGCGAGAAGTGATTAAAAGCACAAGCTTTGGAATCAGGCAGATTTGAGCATGCCCCTCAGCTTTGTCCTGGTCATACAACTGTGGAGAAGTTCTTTGATCTCTGTGAGCTGCAATTTAAAGATCTATGAAATGGGAATAATGACGTATATCTTAGTTGACTTATGTAAAGATTACAAGGATGTAACACAAGGAAAATACTTCACACTCATCTTGTATACAGTTGAATGCTAAGTAAAATCACCATTATTATTGCTTCCAGGCTTTAATTTGTTGATGTTTTGTTTATTACTAATTTATTAATCTGTTAATGATTTAACCGGAATGATATATCTTGTGGAACAAACCCAGACATTTCCTTTCCCTGTCAATGACAGTGACAAAGTAGCTTTGCCAGCACATACCTCCACTTGATGTGCTCATTATCCATCAGCCAGATGTGGGTTATTACTATAAATACACAGAAATCTTAGAGACTGAGTATTCACTGTATATCAGTATTTAGAGTTATTAATTGTGATTAATCTCCTCTGTAACCAGGGAGAGCTTGTTTATAACTTTGTGTATAAAATAGTATGTTTCAATCTTAGAGTTGGATTCCAAGTTCCCAGTACAGATAATAGAAAGTTCATTTTAACCCATCTCGGACCCTAATTCACTTCTTTTCAAGTGTGTAGGAATCTGATGTGTTCGGTGGATTCTGGTGATAGATCGAATAGTCCTGCCCCATCTACTCCCATGTTGGTGTTAAGAGAGCTTGGCTGCCAGGTAGCTGATGCTCTTGCCTGTGCTGCCAAACAAAGCAAAGTAAGCTACAAGTGAGGCTGTGGTGAGGTGGGTGTCTGGTCTCACTGATTATCTACCAGAAAACACTTTCATTCAAACTGGGTGGAGCTTCATGTCTATGCTCTTTTGTGACTTCATTCAAGATTTCCATGTGGCATAAGGTTGGTAGTGCTTGCCTCTCCATTTGGTTAGCTGCACTGTGTCTTGTGGAAGGTATTTTTAAAAAGCCCCTCATGTGGGTTTGAGAACTCTTTCCAGTTGCAAAGAATATGTTTATGTTGGTTGAATACAAAATTCTTGGGTCATGACCTTTCCCCAGATGGACTGGGCTTCTTTGTCATCTGGTGGTTAATGTTGCAGAGCCATTGAAGACCACACTAGTTTTTATTCCATAGTTGGTAAATATTTTTCCTGCTTGGATGCTTGTAGGGTTTTTATCTTTTTTTCTTTTTCTTTCTCTCTCTCTCTTTTTTTATTCATGAGAGACACAGAGAGGCAGAGACATAGGCAGAGGGAAAGGAGGCTCCCTATGGGGAACCTGATGCAGGACTCAATCCCAGGACCCCGGGATCACAACCTGAGCCGAGGCAGATGCTCAACCACTGAGCCACCCAGGTGCCTCTAGGATTTTTTTCTTAATCTACTGAGCTGGAGGTTTTAATAATTCCCTCCAATTCCATAACCCCTTCCTAGAGAACTTGCTATTGATGGAACAGCTCTAATCACAGTTATGGCCCTGCCTTTTTGGCTATAGCTAATTGAGCTGTGGAGGGACAACCGTCCAAAGCTGGACCATCAGTAATTTTCTTCAGAAACTTGTAAATGGGGAGCAGAGACTGAGTTTTTTTTAGCTGTAGGAATTTAAGCTCAAAGGTATGCAGACTCAAATGTTGATATTTCATTTAGAAAGTCATTTTGAGTGATTTATAAGCAAACAGGGAAGTCCGTTCTTTGAGACATGTGGATGAAGCAGTCATGGAGTGAAGTTGAATTGTGGGGTTGGGGGTAGGGAGAAAAACTCAACACAATGGTTATTTTTTCCAGGAAGCCCAGCAATACTGCCATCCACTGACCTCTGTGAGATCCTTCTATACCCTCCCCACAGATGCACAGTTAACCTGCCTGCAGAAGGTCTAGTTCCTGTCAACACATTGACTGAGGCATTATTATAATCCCCCCCTTTTTTTTCAAGAGGACATCTAATAATGGATTTATATTAACTGATTTTGTTTGGAGGTTTCTTTTGATCTACACACTTGGGAAAGCTGTTTAAGTTATTACTTCTATCTCAAATATTCTGGTTTCTTTCTCAGAAACCACTGCAATTTTTAGGTTAAGACACTGTCTTATTTATCATATATCTCTCTCCTTTTTAACTTTTCTCTGCATTCTGGGAGATTATTTGAATTTTCTTCTGCTTACCATTTTAAATTATTTTCTGAGAGGTTTCCTTTCTAAAAAAAATTCTCTTTCTCCTGTCCTGCTGACTTGGGGGTGGTGTGGTTCTTTCCCTTGTTTTTTATTCTAGAACAGTAGCTATCTAGAGTGAAGAGTGCCCTTGGCTATATTTACTGTCCACTTGACAGGTAGTGTTTCCTAAGATATATAGCTGAAGGGCCACTTAAAATGTCCTAGCTGATTTTCCAGTGTCCAGAATGCACTTACTTGTTTATCTATCTGTTTGTTTGTTGGAGCACAATTCACATAGCCTCACATTTAAAAGTATGCTTCAGGAATTTGCATGTCATCTTTGTGCAGGTGATGTTAATTTTCTCTGTATTGTTTTTTGAAGTGAGAATGGCACATAATTAGTGTGACTTCGATGAGCTTAGGTGAAGTGATACTCTATCCACTGCCTAGTTCTCTGAAAAGCTAAATCGGAGAGGATCATGCGTGCAGGAACTTCTTTATACTCTCTCTGGTCTGTCCAAGGGACCATTCCCTTCACACCAAGGCTGATCAGCAGACAACCAAAGAACAATGTCTACTTGTCACCGCATTGTTTCCTGGAGTGAGTTAATAAAATGGCACGACAGGAGGCAACTCTTTTGCTTCCTAGACAGGAGCAGAAGCTCAGCTGGAGTTCCTAACTGAGCCTGAGAAACACCAGGTGCAAGATTTTGGCCATTGTTGGTAGATATGCCACCTCCACAGAGAGATACCATCACCTCTTCATAGAGTGTCCAGTGATTGCAACTAGAATAACTGCATAAGAAAGCAAATGGTGAGATTTGGAGGATGCCTCCAATTCCTGTGAAGCACTGGGAATGTTAATGGGAGCTGTCTGCATGGTTATTAAACTTCTAGAAATTACCTCACAGACTGTGGAAATTCCAAGGTCTTGATAATTATTAACTATCTATCCCAAATGGCTAGCAAAATTCTGAGAGAAGACTGAGAAGCCATTCAGCGTCAGGAAATTGAATCAGAGTTAAAGATTAAGCCTACTTTCTATTGAGGAACAGTTAGAGAAGTTGCCCAAGGGTCTCAGCAGCCTTGGAAATTGTCTCTAAAATGTATCTGCTATGGAGAACACTGCTTTGGGTTCAATGCCAATTAGGGTACCCGTCCAAGTGATACATGAATGACTTAAATTCGCTAGACAGAGCTTCGGTTTCTTGTTAAGTCATAGAAAAATCTATGATGTAGCTTTTCTTGCTTTCATAAAATGGGAAGAGGATCAATGGATTAGTGTCAAAGTTACACTGATAACTTGCATTAGTGTTGCAACAGTGTTGATTTTCTTTCCCCCCAAAGAATAAGATGAAATAGCTTTTGCTGGCCTGGTTTTCATGACTTAAGACTAAAATTAGAATAAAGCGCTTCTGAAAAGTTAAGATCAGATCTGTGGAAAACAAAATATCCTGACCCATTTAAATCGTCATCATTGCCCTGGTTACCTCTTTGGCCTTGTGAAGTGTAGGATGTCAAGCAAGTTATACATAAATTGAAAGTGTTTAGTACAAAATGGGTGGCGGTGTTGCAATATATTGCATGACCTCAGGTATGCATGTTCATTTAGTTAAAAATTCTACTGTGCATCTATTATGTGCCAGACATAGCATGTGTTCACACTGTTGGTAGGGGAGGAATGCCATCAGGGAACAAGTTGAAGTATCCGCTCTCCTGAAACTTACATGTAATAATACGAGAACAAAGGGCTCATGTAATATTAAATCTCGTCATGGCCATAATGGGATGGTGGAGACAGCCCTGGGTGGTAAAGAAAGAAACCTATGTTTTAAGCCTGACTGTGCCACCACAATAGCTATGTGTCCTTTGAAAGTCACTGGTACTTTCCTTCCTAAAGTTCTATAACCTTGTGTAGGGCAGCACTAGCATCTGATGGTCTGAGGCTCTGAAATTGATTCTTCTGTCCAATAGATGTTCCATAAATGCTTTTTGAGTGAATAGACCTCATATTCTCTTGAATTTCTACCATTCTGTTTAATGATTATGGTATTACAGATTACTTTTGTCACCGAGAGTCAAGCTTTGTGTCTTGCATTTGCCAGTTTTTAGACAAACCTTGTAAAAAAGGAATGCAGGAGAGACGTCCCTCCTTCCCCTCTGCCTCTGTTCAAATGCTAAAGAAGCAAATGGTTCATTCAGCCTGGCCTGGACACTCCTTGACCTGGTATTCCCCTGGCTCTTGTATTTGTGTCTCCATCCAAGATGACCTTGACTGGTCATCCAGTGTCCGTCTGCTTGGCACTCTGATCCCAGAAGTGCAGGTTATCTCCCTGAGACACAGGGCCCTCTAAACCATGGGAGGATCCATCTAACTGGCAGCAAGATGAAAGATGTAGGGGATAGGTAGGTCCTGAGCCAACAAAGGGATTCCCATTGCATTCCCATTGCTTCTGACTTCTCTGCTGGCTGAACTGACCCCCAGAATACAGGGAGAGTGTCTGTCTTGTACATCTCTGCCTATTTGCTGAATAAATGAATGAATATATTCAGACTCTGTCTTTGTCAGTTCAGGCTGCTATAACAAATTATCACAGACGGGGTGGTTTAAATAGCAGACTTTTATTTCTCATGGTTCTGGAGCCTGGAGGTCCAAGATGTAGGTGCTAGCAGATCTGGTGTCTGGTGGAGGGCTCACTTCCTGATTTAGAGTCTGCTGATTTCTTGCTCTATCCTCACTTAATGGAAAGAAAGAAAGAGGAAGCAAACTCTCTCATTATTACTTTTTTAAAGGTATTAATCATTTTATGAGGGCTCCACCTTCATGATCTAGTTCTCTCTCAAAGGCTTTACTCCCTAATGCTATCACACAGTGGAGGGGCGTGTGTGTAAGTGAGGATTTCAACATATGAATTTTGAGGAGACACAAACATTTAGTCAATAGCAGGCTCAGTGTCTTTTTCTGGGATCCCTGCTTCCTTTTCTAACATTTTCCCACAAATTGTTTATTATAACCTTTGGGTTTGTGATCATCATCTCAAATTTTGGTATAATTTCAATGTCTACATCTACGTCTGTATTTAGAACCAGATGAAACTCTGGTTCAACTCTATCCAACTAATATGAGCATATTGCAGTTATTACCTAAATAAGTAATTAAAGGAAACCTTTGAAGCTTGAGTATGGATGAGAAATTATTAGAGATCAGAAAATTATTAATAATTTTAAGAGTGGTAATAACACTGTGATTCTGTAGGAAGAAACAGATTTTTAGGAGATACATGATTGTTATTTAAGGGTAAAGGATACAATATCATTTATTTTCCAATGGCTTGCAATATCTATTTATTATCTATCGTCTATCTATCTATCTATCTATCTATCTATCTATCTATCTATCATCTATCTATCATCTATCTAAAACAAATATGACAGGGGTGTCTACATGGCTCCATCAGTGAAGCATCTGCCTTTGGCTCAGGTCATGTCCTAGGGTCCTGGGATCGAGCCCCACATTGGCTCCCTGCTGAGCGGAGAGCCTACTTCTCCTTCTCTTGCTTGCTGCTCCCCCCACTCATGCTCTCTCTCTGTCAAATAAATAAAATCTTAAAAAACCCCAAATATGGCAAAAAGTTATCATTTTGGATTCTTTATGGCACATCTATGTGTGATCATCACTCTGTTCTTCCACATGTTTGAGGATTTTTAATAAAAGCATTGGAAAAACAGTAGAGCAGATGTTTGTGATCTCAGGCATCAATGTGACCCCAAAGGGTCACCTGTTTCAGGCTTGCATCCCACCAAAATTGCGCATGAACTGTAAGTGTTGAGGAATAATCTCTCCTTCAGGAGAGCATTCCTGTGTCTTCTTTGGCAACCTATTCTATATTTTCATAATCTTCACTGCCAAAAAGGTCTCTTATGTCTATTCCAAATGGTAAGTGAAATCATTGAGGCTTCGGGCTATTTTGGTATCTTCTGATTTCAAAACTTAGTTGGAAGTTTGGAGCAGGTACTAGATTGTTTTACTTTTCCTCAAGATTCGAATTCCCATAGGCATCATGGAATGGCTGGTAAGACAAGCTTCTCTCCAGTGTGGTCTGGTTTATTGGAAGGTCCAAGAGGAGACAGAATGCCGTTATGATGCTGGGCTGCCTGTGCGTGTGTCCTGCGCCCTGGCTTCATGCTCTGCTCGAAAGGGAGGTTTTCCTTCCCTGACCCTCCTATCTGACATAGCACCCCATTACTCTTCTCTCTGTTTCCTGATTTACTTAAAAAAAACAGCTAAAAATTGTTGCCTCACGTTATATTACACATTTGTTATTTATTAACTCTTGCCTATCTTGTCCACGAGAAGGTGCACTCTGTGAGGGCCGAGCCTTAGTCTGTGCTGGATTCCCCAACTTAAATGTGCCTCCCGATCTCCTGGGGGGCTTGCTAAAAAACCAGATTGTTAGCCACCCCCCTTGAGTTTGTGATAGGTCTGAGGTGGAACCTAAAAGTTTGTATTTCTTCTTCTTCTTTTTTTTTTTAAGATTTTATTTATTTATTTGAGAGAGAGTATAGGGAGAAGGAGCAGAGGGAAAAGCAGACTCCCCACTGAGTGAGGAGCCCAATGTGGAGCTTGATCCCAGGATCCTGAGATCATACCTGAGCCTAAGGCAACTGCTTAACCTACTGAGCCACCCAGGTGCTCAGGAATTTGTATTTCTAAGAATTTGTATTTCTAATTTATATTTCTAGGAATTTGTATTTCTAAGAATTTCCCAGCTGATGCTGGTGCTCCTGGTCCCAGCACCAGATTTTGAGGACCACAGTTTTATTATTCACCAATGTATCCCAGGTTGTAGTATAGTAAATGCTCCATAAATACTTGCTGAATGGATGAATGAGAGAATGAATAAAGCTGACTTGCTGATATGATCACTGGACTCTGGAAATGGGAGAACTTTGAAAACCAGATAGCAAGCAGCTGAGGAAGCCAGTGTGGTCCCCATGCTGGAGGCCACTGACTTGGGACCCATACCCAGGCATGCTTTGCTTGAAAGAGTTTGAACACCACAAATTATTGTTTTAAATCATTGTTACCAAGCCTTGATGGAGAATTTAGGGATGTTTAGGAACATTTTAAACTTCTGAAGATGATGTCTTGGAGGATGAACTCTATTTAATTTCCTCTAATGCCCTAATTGGAAAGAGAATATGGAAGTAGACGATCCAGTGGTCTGAATTTGTAGGGCATTTCTTCTTTTTTTGGCTTATTTTCCTAGGATGCTTTTCCTTTGTTAGGGATATTTCCTTCTAGTCAGTTTCTTTCAAAGGGAGCTACCGTTATTAGAGATGCTTCATTTGGAGTTGCATGCTTACTTGGGTGACCACCAAGACGCTGTTCTCCAGTTGTATCTGATCTTCAGAATCTCACAGAAGCAGAATAGCTTTGGTTAAGTGCCTCGAATACTTTTCCTCAAGCTACATGTGATTATTTTCTACTGATATAAATAAAACATTCTGTTGGCCATGTAGAAAACTAGGTTAGTGAACTCAGTGCTGGAGAATAAGAAAAGAATAGTCTTAGGTATTATTATTAGCAGTGTGTTATGTCTGAGTAAAACAGTGGTTTCCAAATGATACAAATGATCTCATCTTTCTTGGAATTATTCTGTAATGGACAGTTTGGTGTTCAAGGAACTTCATTGGGCAATTTGTGTCAACAGATGTACATTTGTTGGTCAAGATTGTGTACACATGCCCTATAGTGAAGATAAGTTCTAGTCTGAAAATGTACATGTGCGCGTATGTATACACACACACACACACGCATGCACACAGTCGCCAACTAGATATATGGATGTGCTCCTTGGAATCTGAGCTGAAAGAAGGAGCACTGCCCTGGGTGTGCTCAGTGGGTTGGGGGAGTGGAGGTCTGGTATGTTTTCAAAGTTCTGTTTTGGTGTCAGATTGAGTGGAGATAGAGCATCCATTAATTTAGCAGAGCATCTGGGATCTTTAAAGCCAGAAAGAGCCCTACAATTTATCAATCTTAATTTGCTCACACTGCAGTTAGAGAAGACCTCTAGGAAACTCTGACAGGACACAGATGTTCCCCATTCGGCTGCTATCACACACACCAGCAAAGCCGCATAGCTCCACCCCGACTTCCTCAGCCCCTGTAAGCCTGGTCCCTTGCATTTTATGCTTGCTGTGTTAGTGCCTACACAGTATTGAGTAACAGAAACACACAAAGTCTGTTTGGTATCCTGTAGGCAGCCCTCCTTGCACGGGAAGCTACCCTATTTTAAGCTGTTGGCACTGGGGGCTAGGGTGAAACTTTCAATCTAATATATGTTTGTGTTCTTAATAGCAGATGGAGAGGATGTTCAGGTTCTCAGAAATGCTCTCCTGCATCAGCCATGTTGCAGGCTAGTAGAAGATTATGATTGTTCCTTCTTTATTTTAAATTCCTTGAAGGCAGGAATCCGATCTTACAAATCTTTTATCTTCCTGTAGTTTCTTCTGTAATGCCTTATATGGCAATGCTCACATAGAATGTATGGCTGAATGGGATCATTAGACTCTCACTGGTGTAGTCTGTTTCATACATTCATATTCTTTTGAATTTCTTCTTGGAAATGGGATTGTTAGTCCCATAGGAATTAGAAGTTAACCAACCAATTAACTAACCAACACATTTCTCCATTTATTAGATTGTTGATTTCCTGTGATATACTCTGTCCTGGACCAGGCTCTGGGCATACAGAAGAGGATGAGACAGAGAGAGATGATGGTTGAGACAGTGAAGTGAACTATTATGGCATATAGAGTGATAAATGCTATGGAGACAGGGCAGAGGGATGTCCTGGGTGTTATGAACGTGGATCACCCCATTTGTTATGCTAGTCCAGGGGTCAGGGAGGAGGAAACAATACTTATTTTGATCCCTAAAGCATGACGAGGTAAAGGTGAGGGTGAATGGTAGCCCACATGATATTTTGTTGTTGCTGTGGTTGCTTTGATGGCAGGGAGAGGGAGAGTAACTTCCCTATGCCTTCCTGGTGGGGAACCTACACATGAAAAGAAGAGGTGACTTCCTGATGTGATACAGAGGCACGAAAGTCTTGGCAGTTGCAGTGTTCTTTTAAATTTAGCCATTGTATTTCAGAGGCCCTCAGTAAAAATTCAATTGCTTCCAGGGAGAGGTAATAAAAAGTCATTATCCATAAATGAATTAAATGATCTCTTCATGTTTTCTAGTGCTCTCTCTGGGCTCTGAGGGAATGAGCAATGTGACTATTGACTTTTGAAGGGAAGAGGTGAGGTTCAGAAGAAGGAAGGAAAACCAGAGATGGTAATATCTTGAGGTTCCCCAACTGGGTTTTGGGGAACAATGTTTCAACCTCACTATGGTTTTACTTTTGCTCCTTTTAGAAGGTTGCATGACCAAATAACTTGGAAAACACATGCTTAAGAAGAGTGAAAGTTTATAAAAGACTTTTCAGAGCCTGCATGATGCCAAGACACATGGAGAGCCTTAAACATTTCCTAAATGTCTTTGACCATGGAACCCCCTTGATGGGAAATTTTGGGGGGGTTAGTGTTCTAGGCAGCACACTTTGGAAAATTCTGGTTTGGCATATGGATTAATTGAAAGGAAAGACAATTCTAGGAGGGGCCTCATTGTGTCACTATAATGGCCAAAGTATTACATGGTGAGTGGTTTTGAGTTGACTTGTTTTTACCAAGGATCAGCCCGATTTCTTGCATGAATATCTTGTTTGTGCCTGACTTACTAGAGAGTTTGGAAAATTTTGGTTCTGTAAACAGTCTCCCCTTATTTGTTTATTTATCTTTGTTTTTGAGATTAAAGTTTTGTACTGTGCTCTCTAAAATGAGGCAGAGCCATAGTCTGAGCTCTTATGCACTTGCTTTCCAGCAAAATGCGCAAACTTTGTCTATAAATGTCCTACGCAATCCATCTTGTCCACTTGACCTCTTTTATCTTGCTTAGTTTATCAGTTCATCTTGGAAACACACACTTTCACCAGGCTGACCGTGACTATTTATATACATTTGGAAGACATTCCACTGGAAATTACTCTCAAAATGTCCTGTTCAGTAGAGCAGGGAAGTGGTAATAGGACCTTACAGTTTCATCACTGTTTTCCTTAAGCTAGTTTCCTGCAGTGTTATCAGCCAGTTAAGGATTAAGAAAATCTCCCGCAGGCATTCCAAAACTTCCTTCCAACTCTTTTGGTTTCTGGAGCAAGAAACATTTAAGCGATTTCTTTCCTAAAAGCTGAGGAGGCAAAATCTAAGAGAGGAAAGAGGGGAGAGCTATTTGTTTTCTTTATTTCAACTATTTAAATGTCTATCATGTACAAGAGCCTCTGCTTTGTACTGCAAAACACATGGAAAAGGGTATGATGTGGCCATATGGTCCTTGCCTTCAGGAGACCAACAAGCAAGGAAGACAGGGTATCTGCCTGACTGAAGAACTATCAGGCAGATAGAGGCCAACACAAAATGTTGACACTCTAAGTGGGGTGGAGGAAGAGTATTCTGTGACTTCATGAGACAAGAGGTAGCATTGGAGACAGGTTTTGAACTATGGGATTTCAATGTGAAGGCACCTGGGGATGATATTTCATGGGAGGGGAGGCTGAGAGCAAAGATGTGAACAGAGGTGTGTCCAAGAAGCAAGAGCAATTGTTTGTATATTAACACTTGCTCATCCTGGAGTGTCAAGGTGACAGCAGGAGTCACTGCAGACTGTGCCTCCCACTCCTTTCACTCAACAAGTCCCCAAGTCTTGTGGCTTTTCTCTCTCAAATCCCCCACTGCTCCATGCCTGCTTCACTTTTCCTCATCCATCGTCTTGCAACAGATGTCTACCTGCTTGTCTTCTTTCTTCCTGGGAGGCCTCTGATCCGCTCTCCACACTGCCACCAGAGCAAACCTGGGGAAGGCGAATGTACCCCTTCCACGTGCCTTCTACACACCTTCCACGGTGGCCATCAGGAGAGAGCCCATATCCCCCACCCTGGCCTGCGTTCCACAGTCAGAGGAACCTTGGCTCAAATGCCCACTCTATCTTTCCAAGTTATGTGAGCAGCTCTGTCCACCTGAGCTGTGTAACCAAACCTCAGTGTGTCATCCATGAAGTGGGGATCACGAGTGGCCTTCATTGGCGTTTTTGTTACTGACTCCCCTCCTCCGCTTTCCTTGCCCCCAGCCCCGGGGCCCTGCTTATGTCCCCGGGTGCGTAGTTTCTCTCTCTGTCTTACCTCTATCCTCCCATCCCCTTTATTCTTCCTTCCACCTGTCTTCCAAAACTCATCTCCAGCAACCCCTCCTCTAGTAAGTCTCCCAGTGTCCTCTCCTCTCTGCTCTCTAGCCCCTGGGACCTGCCTTAGGTCCCTTGGCCGCATTCCCATCCCCACAGGACTGACCACACAGTGTGTGTGCCTCCACTTCCCATACCTGAGGGACTGTTTCTCCAGGATAGATTCCCAGAAGTGGAGTTGCCAGTCAAATGATACACGTATTTTGAAGTTGGGTACCTAGGGCCAGACTGTGTTCTTGAAAGGGTATCAGTTTCCATTCCCACAAGCAGTGGATAAAAGGGCCTTATTTCCCTTGGCTACTGCCTAGCCAACCCTGGGTAGGATCACTCTTTTCAGTGTTTGCCAATCTGATAGGTGAAATTGGATATATCATTGTTGTTTAATGCGACTTTCTTTGATCTCTACCAGCATTTTGTGGTATCTCTAACTTTTGTAAATGACCTCTTTGTTTTTTGCCCCCCCCCCTTTTTTGTGGATAATCCCTCTTTCCCTTATTGATTTGTAAGATGCCTTTGTATATTCACCTTTAAAATGTTGCATGGTAAAGATGCATTTATTTACCTATAAACGTATGCCATATGTCTGTTTTTTTTTAACCATAGAAAAGTTTAAACCTATCAATCTTTTCCCTGGATAGTTTATGAGATCTTTTTCTTTTTAAAAAAAATTTGAACCTTAACCTATTCAGAACTTATTTGGATATGGAATGGAAGATAATGATCAATCTTCATTTTCCTTCCCAACTGGTAGTCCATTATTTTTTTTAAAGATTTTATTTATTTATTCATGAGAAACACAGAGTGAGAGGCAAAGACATAGGCAGAGGGAGAAGCAGGCTCCCTGTGGGGAACCTGATGTGGGACTTGATCCCGGGATCCTGGAATCATGACCTGAGCTAAAGGTAGACGCTCAACCACTGAACCCCCTAGGTGTCCCAGTAGTCCATTATTTCAACAGTATTTGGTAATAGTCTTTTCTCTGTGAATCGCCAATTTGAAATATTTGTACCATGTAATACATTTGTGAGTGTGTGTGTTTACATCTAGTATCCAGACTCTTCATTCTTTTCCATTGATTTGCCTTTCCTGTGTGAGCTCTGTGATATTTTTAATTAATGTGGCATGATAGTATGTTTTGATATTGGCAAATCACCCCTCAACAATCTTGTTTTCAGTAATTTTCCTGTGGCCCTGACCTTGTGACCCTGGAAGGAGGAAAAGGATCATAACCACCTGCAGTCCTAGGAGGTGCCTGGGATGCTGGTGACCCAAGCAGATCTGAGTGCCCTGAAGAGGTGGGTTCTTTTAGAAACCCTCCAGGTTGGGGGAATGGTCTCAGATTTGAGGGTGCCTGCAGAGCCTCTGGGTTTCCATGCTGGCTCAGACCTCTAGCAGCACCTGTGCACTGTGGACTATAACAGTGGGGAGTGGGTTCTAGAAATCAGGTATGTATCTTCTGGACACTGATGATAGTGGAGGGCAAGAATTAGGGTCAGGGAGGGCCAGGAAAAAAAATGACACACAATTTTGGGCACCTGGGTGGCTCAGTGGTTGAACAATTTGAGCCTTTGGGTCAGGGTCCTGGGATCTGGTCTTGCATCTCCCTCTGCCTGTGTCTCTGTTGCTCTCTCATGAATACTTATTCTCATGAGTAAATAAATAAAATCTTAAAAAAAAGTGACACGATTTTGAACTCTGTTGTCATACTCATTCATGCTCAGTACCCATGTGATCTCTGTAAGAGGAAGGTTTCCACATTCCTAAAATTGGGATAATGAAGCTGATCTATTACTCTTAAAAGAAGAATGTGAGAAATGAAGGATTGCAAGCATGAATATTGGGGGCTAGAACACTGCGTGAAATGTTCATCCACAGAAGGAATGAGATGTGGTTTATTCATACCATGAAATACTTTTCAATATTTTTAGGGCCAAGAGGAGAGAGATTTTACCTTTGATCCTGACAGGCACCCCATGCCTGTCCTCTCTTGAAGTTAGAGCACTTGGATTTGCCATGCCTTCATTCATATATTCATGCTGCTAGCAACAGAAACTGTCTAGCTCTCTTAACTCAATCCAGTCCCACAAAATACCAAGTGCCAGAAACAGATCAGGATAGGCAGCAAGCAAGGTTTGTATTAAGCCTGTGGAGAAGTGCTGCTAGAGAACTGTTATATGAGGTGGGGACATAGTTACACAGGTCAAATTCCACTGAAGCAAGGCTGGGGTTAAGCCTTCTGTGGTCTGTGCTTTCTTAGAGACCAGTGGCTTTCCTTTTAAGTAGGTTATCCCCTAAGGGTGTAATGACCTTTTGTTATTGTGCATTTTTGTAGTGACTAGATTTAACCTATAAATAGAAATTGCATGCATCTGTTCTTCTGGGAATTTGGAGCAAACCAGCCCTAACTCAGCTTTCGGAAGTGACTTGTCAGATTATGGATAAGGGATAGTTTCTCCTTTGTAAGAAAATGTCACATTTCTGAGTGGTGGTGTCATCAGCCAATGTGCAATATGTAGAATTCTCTAAAACACTGCTGGAGTGTCAAGATGTCTTTAGGCACCTTATTTCTGGTCTGAGTTTACAAAATGAAACCCAGACTTTCTTTCTAGAGATGTAAACGGAACTACTCCCGTGTAGAAGCATGGCCAGGATTCGTACAAATGAGTATTTCATTAGCTTCCAATTGTGTTTCATTATTTTCAGTGTCTGCTTTCTTGAATACAGTCAGTTGAGGGATGGAGTCAGGGATGGGAAAAGTGCTGCTTTCAGCTCTGCTCCCCTAGCATAGGGGAGCTTGCATGATGGTCAGTGGTCCAAAAAACAAATCTTCCCAAATCCAGATTTGACTGAATGTGCAATGAGCGTGTCAATGTACGTCTGGTGTTTTTTGTTTTGTTTTCCACTGGCACCTTGTCTTTATAGCATTTCCCAGGAAATAATGAGTACCCCTTAATGGTGACCACAGACATTTGCTGAGTGTCACCCCATGCCAGACACAGAGATGGGCTTTGGTGGCCCGGAGGCAAAAGCCGAGTCCCTGACCTAAGAGTTGGTGGCTGAGTGGTTGGAGAAATGAACACACAAGGACCATCTGCAAAGTTGAGAGGAAACAAACTCACAACTAACCTAGATGAGGGATAGGGATGGGGAGTCACAAAAGGCTTTCAGGAATTGGTGATGTCTGACCTGACTCTTGACAGAGAAGTGGAAGAGACCAAGTGAAGGAGGCGATGAGAAAGGTACTCCAGGCAGGGGGAATAGCGTTGCAAAGTCATGGAAGCCTGGGAAGTGGCCCAGGGTGAGGAGTGAGCTGGGCGCTGTGGGAGAGGGGGTGTGTGGGAGGAAACGGGCAACACTGGTACTGTGAAGAGTCTCATGTCCATTGTCTGGAGGGTGAGAGGTGGACAAATGAGTCAGGGTGGCAGTCAGGCAGCATGCAATCAGACCAATACTTTGGAATGATCTCTCTGGGGAAAGGGTGGGCAAAGGATGGAAAGAGGTTGAAGGTATTGAAAGCAATCAGCAAGTTGTTAGCGATGAATGTGGTGAATGAAGCAGGCCTGGGCTAGAGCAGTGACACAAAGGATGGGTACATTGCTTCTGGCTGAACAGATGGTTTTGATGGTGGGGGTGGAGAGAGAATATTTAGAATAATTCCTTGGATGTTTGGGCAACTGAAAACAGAGCTATTGGCTGAGATAGAGAATGGAGAAGGAGGAGCAGGGGAGGGGATTCCAGAGAGCAGAGGGTGGTATTCAGATAGGATGTGTGGAACCTGAGTGTAAATGTTTTTTGTTTGTTTTTTGTTTGCATTAATGTCTGTAGCTCAGGAATAAACTCGGCCTAGAGACATCCCACCCCTCCCCCTCCAGCCCCTGGTGACCACTATTCCACTATCTACCTCTATGAATATCACTGCTCTAGAAATCTCGTATTAGTGGAATCATAATATTTGTACTTTTGGGACGTTATGATGTCAGAATTTACTTCCTTTTTGAGGCTGAATAGTATTCCATAGTATGGATGGATAAACCACATTTTGTATATCCATTCATCTGTTAATGAGGTTAACAGATCAGATTGTTTCCATCTTCTGTCTCTTGTGAATAATGCTGCTGTGAACAGGAGTGTGCAAGTACCTATTCAATTCCCTTTTTCAATTTCTCTGGGTATGTGGAATTCTGGAGCCTAGGGAGTCCCATGTTTAATTTTGAAGAACCTCCATGCTGTTTTCCACAGTGGTCACATCATTTTACATTCCCACCAACAATGCATGAGGGTTCCAATTTCTCCACATCCTCACCATTCTTATTTTCTGTTTTATTATTTGTTCATTTTTTAAAAAGATTTTTATATTTACCTAGAGAGAGAAAATGAGCAGGAGGGACAGAGGCAGGGAATCTCCAGCAGACTTCACACTCAGTGCAGAGCCTGATGTGGGGTTTGATCTCATGACCCTGAGATCATGACCTGAGCCGAAATCAAGATTTGAATGCCTAACCAACTGAGCCACCCAGGGGCCCCTGTTCCTTTGTTTCTTTCTTGATAATAGTTTGGCAAGTGTTCTTTTAACTTTTCTCTCTTGGGAGCTGGTGGTAGGGACTGCTGTGTGTTCACCAAACTCCATTTCCCTTTTACCTTGGGGCACATGGCTAAACCACATTTCTAGGCATGCCTTGTCTTTAAGCAGGGCCATGTGGCTGACTTCTGGCCATTCGAGTGTATGTGCTGCTCCCAGGCCTGGCCCATAAAAACTTCCTATATGCAGAACCACAGGATGGAAATAGTGGTACTGATCAAAAGATACCATAGTAGACTGTTACATGAGCAAGAAATAAAATGTTATTGCATTAAGTCACTGAAATTTGGGTATGTTTGTCATAGCAATTACTGTACCTTAGAATAGGGCTACATTATTTTGTTTTTCTCAGCACTACTGCTTCATTTCTTTGGAAGATTAGCTTTCAGGGTGCCTGGGTGACTCAGTGGGTTAAGCATCTGCCTTTGGCTCAGGTCATGATCTCAGGGTCTTAGGACTGAGTCCCACATCCTGCTCCCTGCTTGGTGAGAAACCCGCTTCTCCCTCTCCCGCTCCCCCTGCTTATGCTCACGTTCTCGCTCATTCTCTGTCAAATAAAAAAATAAAATCTAAAAAAAAAAGGATTAGCTTTCTTTGCTTCTGAATACATGAGGCAGAAGATGGCCATCCTTAACTTTGCATTAACTTTGCATTAACTTCCAGTCTCTGCCTTCTTCCAGTGGATACTGAGTGGAGATCATTAGGCTCACTGAATTCCAAGTTTGAGTGGTCAGGAGAGAGAATCCAACAGGCCCAACTTGGGGCAGATGGCCTCCCCTGTGCCATCTGCTGCCTCTAAACACCAGCTGTGAGCTGCATTGGCCCATTTGTGACCAAGGGGGTTGTAAGCTTCATGAGCATCTCTATAGGTGTCTGTCACAGTGTGATTTCTTGAAATGAGGTCAAAGCTTCCCTGATTTAGTATCACTGACTGAGCCAGCACCTCAGTGGTGGAGTAGGGCGGGATGGCTCTGGAAACCCGTGTTTTGGGCAAGCATTCCAGATGATGCACATACTGGTCAGAGGGCTGCTCTACTACGTGACTCTCAGTGGTATTTTAATGCCTGATCTCAACGAAAGTTTATACAAAATTATCTGAGACACATAGTTAAAGATCCTACCATCAAAGTTCTCTGGGAATGGGCCTGCAAAAGCTCTCATTGATTTAAAACTGAAGCCTATTTCTTCATGTTTCATCACAATCTCTTGATATGTTCTCACTTCCCTCTCAGTGATGAACTGAGGGCTTCCTTGGGCAGTGCATGCTCCCATGCTTTTAGGGACCAGGCAAGTGTCATAAATAAAAGCTGCACAAGGGTTTAAGGCCTTTAGAAATTATGGGATCCTGAAAAAAATGGAGCATGTGTGTCATGTCAAGACTCCCAAGGTCACAACCACGTGAGCCACCCTAGTCAAATGGAAACCACCTCTGGAGGCTGCCCTGGACAAGAGAGGCTGTGAGTTTGGGACCTTCTTCCTTCCAACTCAAACCATTTCTAAATCCTTCACATGACCTCTTTGCTGGGAAGCTTTTTCTGCTAATCGTTTTCAGACCCTCCTGTCTTTTGGAAAAAAAAAAAAGTAGGGGAAAAAAATAGAAAAAAAAAGTTCATCTGACTTCATGAAAATCATCAGGGCTGTGTCTCAAGCATCATCATTTCTATTTATATGTGTTAGCAATGTGTTTCCCGAAAACCTTAGTGGTTTAACTGTTGAAATTAGGGGTACCTGGGTGGCTCAGTGGTTGAGTGTCTGCCTTTGGCTCAGGTCGTGATCGCAGGATTCTGGGATCAAGTCCTACATCAGGCTCCCCTCAGGGAGCCTGCTTCTCCCTCTGCCTGTGTCTCTGCCTCTCTGTGTCTTTCATGAATAAATAAATAAAATCTTAAAAAAATATTGGAATTAAGGTAATGTGTAAGCCTGAAGGCACGATTGGAAGAGAAGAAGTAAACAAAATGAATTCATTGTTTTTTCATCCAAAAGCAATCACCATGAACATTTAGATTTATTTTCTTCTAGTCTTTTTTCTATGTGAAATTTAAGAAATACTTTTTTTTTTTTTTTTTAAGAGAGAGAGAGTGCACGTGCACATGTGCTTGTGAGGGGCAGGGAGGGGCAGAAGGGTAAATAAAGAGAGAGAATTCTAAGCAGCCTCTGCAACACCCAGCATAGGGGCTCAATCACATGACCCTGAGACCATGAACTGAGCCAAAATCAAGAGTTGGACACTCAACCTACTGAGCCACTGAGGTGTCCCCCCTAAATTTTTAAAAAATGTCTCCTTAAAAGGATATAACATTTATCCTTCTAAAAAGGATGAAAGACAATTATACAAATCACTTGTAAGTGATTGCTTAGGTTCTTCTATATATGCATATATTATTTGTGCATATATGTATGTATATATATATATATATATATATATATATATAGTTGCAGTCATCTTGCGTGGTACATGAGTGCATGTGTCTGCATTATTTAAAAGATTTTATTTATTTATTCATGAGAGACACACACACAGAGAGAGGCAGAGTCGTAGGCAGAGGGAGAAGCAGGCTCCTCTCAGGGAGCCCAGTGTGGGACTCGATCCTGGGACTCCGGGACCACGCCCTGAGCCAAAGGCAGATGCTCAACCAGTGAGCCACCCAGGTGCCCCTCCATGGGACCCATAACAACCACTAAGAGTTATGGAGCACTTGGCATGTGTCAGATGCCATTCTGAGATCTTTTCAGGTACTGCCTGACTGAATTCTCACGACAAAGCAGGTGCTGTTTTAAGTCTCACTTTCGGATGAAGCCCTTGGGGCACAGAGAGGATGAGGGCTTGTTGTTCACCCAGTGATTAAGTGGTAGAACTGGATGGGGATACCTGGGAGTCCGGAAGCTTCCCCACCACACTGTAACTGCCTCTCCTGCTTCTGAACTATTGGGTAGTGATTCATAGACACTGCCACTGGTTTTTAAAACTATCAATGTGAATTTTGGGATGGTTAATTATGTTCTAAAATTTTACTATTGGAAATATGACAGTGATATCATGGTACATATATTTTTCTACAACAGATGCTAAGCATTAAACATGGCTAAGTCCTCATTAATGGGTATTTAACGTTTTATTACATACTGCGACAAAAGCTCTACAAATTTGTCTTCAACCATGCTCATGAGAATAACTTTCCTTGCGAATATATGGCAATGATCTCTTAATCTTTGTGAATGTAATGCGTGAAGAAAGATCATGTCTCATTTTGTTAAAATTTCATTTCCTTTATTGCCAGTGACGTTTTGTATGTTTGTTGGTCATTTTAGTGTTCTCTTCTGTGAATTGCCTGTTAAGAACATTGGCCCATTTTTCTATTGGGTTCTTTATTTTTTCTCATTTGTTTTGGGATTCCTTCTTATATTCTGGCTATAAATTCAGTGTCTAATTCAGGTAGCATTAAAAATAATGAGAGAGGGCCTTAGGGTATGGGTTAAGAGCACAGACCTTGAAGCCTGGCTGCCTGCATTCAAATCTTTGGTCTGCCACCTACTAGCTGTGTGACCTTGACCAAGTGACTCAATCTCTCTGCATCTCAGTTCCTTTGGGAAGTGGGAAGAATAATAATAGTACCTCCCTCACACTGTGATAAGATTCAATGAATCAGGGCACAATAGAGTATCAGTATCTGGTGGGTAATAATAAGCGTCATATGAAGCAATTGTTAGGATTGTTTCGGATATTTTCCTGTCTGCTGCTTGTCTTGTGGTCAGCTTTGTGTCTTTTATAATAAGCACTTTTTAACATTTTTGACTGAAACTCATCCATCTCTTCAGAGCTGCTGCATTTCATGTCTTTTTTTGAAGGAGGCCTTCTCTGTCCTGAAGTTATTAATAAAATTCTGTTAATTTTAATGCTGAGATAGTATTTATTTTCTCTTTAATCCATTTGGAATTTTCTGTGTAGTAGGGGATAGATGTCTTCCCACTCCATGAAAGGGGGGGGCGGTGTAAGTGATCCATCACCAGGCTCGCTGATCCTTCTTGGGAATGTCACCATCTCAGGGGGTCAGCCTGATCTCTGCTGTTGGCTGGGGAGGTAGGCACCCTGCAGTGGTTGGGGGGAACAAAAGTCAGTGTTGTTGAGTCTGTGCATGGTCTCCACACCGCAGCCCCCAGCCTGTCACACATACTCTGTGCCCCAGGAGGCTGACTGCCAGCACCTGCATTGCTCAGGGCCGCCTGCCCTCTGGTGTCTGTCTGGGGCTGGCCTTATTGGTAGGAGATGGGACAGGGATGAAGGAGAGGTCAGAGAATGTATCCCTCTTACTCTTTCTCTGTCTGGCCATAGAGTCACCCTCTGTAAATAATTCTTTTTATGCTCTTCGGTTTAATCCTTTGTTCAGTTAAGTGTCCTGCTGGGATGTTGATTATGTAGCAATGGAAAGGAAATGAATGCAAATATGAAACTGTAAGACAAAGTGATAGATAACAAGGAGGCAGCCAAGGCTGACATATATGATAGTGATTTGGCCCCAAATCTGCAAATTTTAAGGAAATACAGTGAACAAAGTCTCTAGTTGATGACCATTCATACTACGTTGCTCATTTTGAGAACAAGCTAACTAATTGTTTCCGCAATATTAGGGGCTCAGTTGAGATTTAAAGTTTGTGGTCATGTGCTGTAGCACAAAACTATCTTCCAGGGTGAGTATTTGTGTTATTTCTGTTGGGGGAGGAAAGTGACTGGAAGAGGAGGGTGTAGGCAGGGCTGCTGTCAACACATAATTAAAAGGATTTTTTCAAGGTCATGTTTTTAAGGGACCTATGATTCTGGGGAGATAACAAGGATAAAATGTGGCTTGAGCTACAGAAGCATTGAAAGAATTTTTAGTGATTGTATACAAAACCCTTTGACCTGTGTACTAAGACTTGCCCTAGGCCTTAAAACTCTTTTAAAAATAACCTCATTATAGCTGTGTGAAGGATTGCCACATTTTACCCACTTCCTATAAATAAGAACACTCTGGCATAGAGTTGGTCAGGATGATACAATAGAAAGATTGAATTAAAAATTTAGTGCTCCTACATGATGGAATAATAATTATAGGCAGATAATATTTAAAGAGTTGGAAGCCGTCCTACTTAACTGGGACTTTCTCCTTTTTACATTTCTGCTTAATATGACAAACATGATGTCAGATGTGAGATGATTAAAATGTAAATACCCTGAACCTTTGGTCTGACAGGTACGGGGTGCATAGGTTGGGGAGATGGTGTCATTGAAAGATCTTATACAGAAAATCATGGCCACCCTGTTTCTGCACTGTGGGCATCTGTTTCAACTGAGACTCTTGGCAGGAAGTGCCACTTCCTGTCCACCGTGTTTAAAACAGGCTGTATCCTCTTTTCAGTGTCCTGAAGACCACCTAGAGGGATTGTAGACACAGAGTCCAGTTAGAAAAACAAGAGAGTGGGAGGATCTCCAAGGCAGCCATTATTTTCAAACCAATTTGGAAAAAAAATAAAGCTTCCATAGAAGCAGATTGATAATAAATAGGCATTTTTAAAAAATATTTTATTTATTTATTTATGAGAGACACACAGAGAGAGGTGGAGACACAGGCAGATGGAGAAGCAGGCTCCCTGCGGGGAGCCCAATGCAGGACTTGATCCCAACACCCCGGAATCACGCCCTGAGCCAAAGGCAGACACTCAATCACTGAGCCATCCACCTGGCCCATAAATAGGTATTTAAATATTGTTTGTCAATCAGGTTATTTGCGGTCTGTTCATCCATGAAACTGTAAATGCCAAGAGGGAAAGAAATATTTTGTATGCCATTGTATATTCCGTGCCTGCACAGTGCTTTGCCTGTGGTAGGCAAAAAGATAAACTGGTCAAGGTGTATTAAAAATTATGAGTTTATTTGAGCAAAAATTGATTCTAATTGGGTAGTGATAAACCAAAAGTGTTTAGGAGTACTGAGCTGACAGGAGCTAGGAAAAAGACTTATATATAAAGAAAATAAGTTACCTGATTGGCTATAGCTTCTTTTTATTTCTTTTTAGATTTTATTTGTTCAAGAGTGAGAGAGAGTGAAGAAGAGAGAAAGCAAGGGGTGAGGGGCAGAGGGAGAAACAGACTCCCCCCTGAGCAGGGAGCCCAATGCAGGGCTTGATCCCTGGACAAGACAGGCACTTAACCAAGTAAGCCACTTAGGCACCCCTATTGCTTAATTATTAGTTGACTATTTGAGATTTGTTATTCTCAGATTTGAGGGTTTTTTTAAAAAAGGATTATTTATTTTGAGAGAGAGAGAGAGAAAGAGAATCTTGAGCAGACTCCCTGCTGAGAATGGAGATAGATATAGGGCTTGATCTCATGACTCTGAGATCATGACCTGAGCTGAAACCAAGAGTTGGATGCGCAGTCAACTAAGCCACCCAGACATCCCTCGGATTTGAGTTTTGTGACCTTGAAACATTTACATGCTTACATTGTGGTCTGCTTACATAGGTCACCACAGCATCAGGGCCACCTTATTGTATTGGCCTCACTGTTGAATTAACAGTAGCTACTAATGCTTATCTATTAAATGCGTAAGTGAATGAATTCACAAGCAAGGACTTAGCAGAAGGGGCCTTGAAGAATGAAGAAATCCTGAGCGGACAGTGTAGAGTTTGATCACCTTGAGGTTACAAAAGATAATTCAGTTTGGACTTTGTGGTAGATAAGTAATAGCCCTGATCACGTCCATATTTAAATCCATGGAATCTGTGAATATGCTCTGTTACATGTTGAAGGGATATTAAGGATGCAGATAGAACTAAGGATGCTAATCAGGTGATCTTAAATTGAGATTATTCTGGATTATCCTAATGGGCGCAGTGTAGTCACAAGAGTCCTTAATTTAAAGTGACAAGAGGTGGAAGAGGAAGTAATCAGAGAGAGGTTGACAGGTGCTGGGCTGCGGCTTTGAAGATGAAGGAAGAGGCCACAAACCAAGGAAGACAGGCAGCCCCTGGAAGCTGGAATGGGCAAGGTAACATTTTCTTAGAGAGCTTCCAGCCACAACATCCTTCTCCTAACACCGATTTTATCCCAGCGGAATGCATTTCAGACTTCTCACCTGTAGAACTGGAAGTTTTCCTCCTTTGTATCTGAGATGAGCATGTGATTTCAGACCTGGCCAACTGGAACATTGCATTTGCCTGGTCATATTTATTACTTAAGAGGTGGGCATAGCTGAGTCAGTTAAGAGCAAAAGACTTTTTCTGGGACCTTTGAAAGACAGGCTTATGGGCTTGAATGCTGGAGATGTGGGGAGCCATCTTACCACCACGGAGAGCCAAAAACTGAAGGCAATGTGAGAAGCTCAGAGCCAAGAGAGGGAGACAGATTGGATCCCGGGATCAGGCTACTTTTGAATTTCTGTTACATGAGCCAGTCAACTCCTTTCATAGGTTTTCATGTGTGTTCAGCATGCCTAATACTTTTTCATCTTGAAAAAGATCTGTGTTAAAGCAGATTCTCAACACCATTGGTTGTAGCTCTGTATAGACATGTTGTCAGTTTGACTGTTAGTGTCAAGATTATATCAGGAAGACAGTACCCTATGATGGAATTTTGCTGGGGCAAGTCTCACTTCTGTCTTTGTGTGCTCTGCATTATAATATTGCTTAGGATAATGAAATTCTTCTCTTCATCACTTGAAAACATGAGCTATGAAGAGTTCTAAATATTACCAGGAGGTCATTTATAAAGCACAGGAAATTTTTTTTAATGATTTGTCTTCACTTAAAAAAAATTGGTTTTCTTGTGGTTTATCCATATTTAATTAATCTATTTCTTTAAAAACTCACCAACTTGATTTTATACACATTGGTGGTTTTATTAGTTGAAGCATATTTGTCACTGGGTTATTCCACATCAAAGAACAAAATTTTCTCTGTGTGGATGCCTCTCTTAGGAGGCTTCATCTTGGATGCAAGCCTGCCTTCCGTTCACATGGGGGGGACACGCCAACTCAAGTGCTTGTCGGGGCCAGGTGGGTTATGGATGCAGTGGGCTGGGTGGGGACCATGGTTAACTAGAGAGCCCACATTGGTTGGAAGGAGCCCTGCTACTTGGAGCCAGCTGCTTCCTGCTGCAGAATGGAGACCCAGTTGCTGATCTAGTTTTCAAACATGGCCATAAATCTGGATGTTTATGTGTAGCTCCAAAGTTTTACATATAAGAAACATTTTTTTTTCAAAAAGTACTTTATGGGCCAAATAAATCCAAACAAACAATAAAAGTCATGTCTGCAGGCTGCATTATGTTTGTCCTTCTAGAATACACTGGTTCATCCCCTGTGCCAACAGATGGCATGGGCCTCACTTTGATCATTAGTCGAGCTGTGTTCACTGTGCTGGGGCATCATTGTCATGTGTTTTGGGACATTATTCAACCTTGACACGGCCAATAAATGCAAAAGCTGTGACACTGTTGGATGGTGGGTGAGCCTGCATGGCATAACTGAAGGTAAAGAATTGAGTCATTGTCATAGGTACAGCTGGCATCTAAATCCATGGACTGGCAGAGGTTCTCTAGAGAGAATGTCAGTCTATCAACTCGGAGAGCCTAGCATGCTAGAAAACTCCAAGACTTAGAAGTTGAGCAATGAAGAGAGAAGAAGAGACTCAAAAAAGACAAAGGAGGAGTGGTCAGCGGGAAGGAGGGGAGGTGGATGTAGTGATTCTAAAGCCAGGAGAAGACACTATTTCCAAAAAGGTGGAGTGGTCTCCTGAGCACATACGGGTGAGAACTGCAGATGAGCAGGAGGTGACCACTGGATTTGGCCTCACGGAGAACACCAGGGACCAGGTGAGCCCAGGAGTGTGAGGGAAGTGGAGGTGTCAGCCCTTCACAACTCCTGCGAGAGGTCATGCTATGAAGGCAAGTCACAGAATGAGAGATGCTTCCTGAAAAAGAATTTCTCAGTAAGTTCATGCCCCACTTTCAAAACTGCTGGAGCCTATTCACTCTTTGCCTTGGAGGCGACGCCTCAGGAATTCCCACCTTCGAACTTGTTAAGGAATCCACTTGCAAACCACCTCTGGAAACCTACCATATTTGTACATAAAGAAGCATGGCTAAGCACTTCTCTCTTATTAAACCTGAAGAAATTTAAAACAGTTTGGCAAAATTTTTCCTCTGAGCAACTTGTGGCAGCAGTTTGTATAGTAGGTCATGCTGTAGTGTAGATAAAACACTGTTTCAGGCTCTCCATTTCAAAATGATTTTGTGTGGCGAATTATCCTTTATCATTAATCAGACAAGAAAGGAAGAGAAGGGATGATAGCTTCTTAGGTGATTCCAACAAAGGCACTGGTATTTGAGCAGTGACCGGGTGGCCCCAGTCGGTTAAGCGTCTGCCTTCAGCTCAGGTCATGATTGCATCAGGCTCCCTACTCAGTGGGAAGTCTGCTTCTCCTTCTCCCTCTGCCCCTGCTGCCCCAACCCCTGCTTGTGCTCTCTCTCTCTCAAGTAAATACAAAAATAATAATAATAAAAAAGCACATTTAGAGGAACACCACTGCTGACAATATTCAAGGCCATCAGTCACCATCCCTTGGTGACCAGCTTGGATTATTAGGCTGCTTAGTCCTGATGTAAGTAAAGCAAGAGCGGTGTGGGCATCAGAGAGGAACAAATTAAAAACAACAACAACAACAACAAAAGACCTTACCTTTTAGAGCCATTTAAAAAAGGCACTCCACAACATTTTGTCAAAAGCTCTCATAGTGCCCAAGAATTAACGGCTGTACAAGATTTAGAGTTTCCCCAAGACCTCCCAATTTTAGTTAATAGCATCATCCTAGTCAATAAATTTAGGGCAAAAAGTGGTTTAAGAACATGAATAAACTGTTAAATTTCCTCTCTGAAAAACACTGTATTCCTTCTATCCAAATAAAACCCACACCATTCAAAAAACCCACGCATTTTCAAGCTAAAGCATAATGGCTGCGGGAGGGAGGCTGCCGCATTACATCGTCCCAGCTGCTGCTCCAGCCACAGAACTTAACTCTCTCCAGATGTAACCCTTCACTCCTTCTCCCTCCTCATAATTTTTGTCTTGAGTAAAACACAACTGAGATTTTTTTCTTCTTATGTGAACTCAAAAGCAGGAGACGCGAAATCGCAACTTCAGTGATAAATACTTGGTAGAGTGTGTTTTTTCTCCTGCCCCTTGGACATACATATAAGGGTGATGGTATTATGAGTTCAAAAGCATACTTAGACTGGGATCAAAAGGACTAGGAGATATATATATATATATATATATATATATATATATATATAATATATATATATATAGTAATGTGTATCAAAGAAAATCTTGGTTCTAAACTAAAAAGGAGAATTTGTCAGTAATGACTCTTTCACAGAAAATAGTATTAAGCATGAAGAGAGGTGTGTGTGTCACACACACACCTGGTTAACCAGTTAAGGCAATACTCTATGTAACGGCTCATTCCAATGGTGCTATTAGTCTTCAGGTTGCTTTCAGAGTTAGTTGTACTAATACAGCTGTTATCTTGGTGTATCTCTGGGACAGGGTGAGCTCAGGATCCTTCTACCCCTCCATCTTCCCTTGGTGTATCCATCTTCCCTGATTCTGCAGGTGGTGATAACAGGATGACCTCCAGAAACAGAAGCCTTGGTGGGACATAATTGACTGGATATAAGGAAGGATAGGCGTCACAGTGGCACAAAAAAGACTCAGGCCCTGGTTAAATACAGAATAAGGGAGACCACGATGAGGTCTTGGTATTCAATGCCTTGCTAAACAAAAGGGTTGGGAATGTGGTAAGGAGACAAGATGTCCAGTGCATGACTCCAGAGAGTGTGTGGCCACCACTGATGAGAATGTTGAATTAGATTTTACTTCTTGAAACTTAAGACTTACAGGAGCACCTGGGTCACTCAGTTGGTTAAGCATCCAACTCTTGGTTTTGGTTCAGGTCACGATCTCCAGGTCATGGGATTGATCCCTGTGTTGGGCTCTGCACCTAGCACAAAGTTTGCTTCAGTTTCTTTTCCCCTCCCCCACTTCTCTCTCTCAAATAAATAAAATCTTTGGAAAACCCCCCCAAAACTTAGGACGTACAGATTTTCAAGCACAAAATGGACCTGAATTTTATATAGAAGACTATTTGTGGGCATAATACAAAAAACTGGACGCTCATATTCTAAGTCTACCATGAGGAGTCCAATAGCATATCTGTGCGTGATCGAGAGAATACTATTTTAATTAATTGACATGCTGATAGCTTGTAGAAGTGAAAACAAAATGAAAAATGTCATTTGTCTGTTTGTGGTATTTATAAGATAAATGTTTACTTGACTGGAAGAGGGTCTGATGTTCAAAGCGGGAGTTTTTAACAATTCATGAGGAATTTCAGCTTTATAGTAATACTGTCATTATAAAAGCAGACTATAATGAAGTCTGGAGATGACAACACTTCCTAGAATTGCAGGGATACTAACATACTAGTTACTTTATTATCGTCCCATCTATCTACACCTCTAACCTTTGCTTATACACATTTTTAAAATGCTCAGTGTACATATAATATGTGTATGCATACATACATATAATATGTATATATTATCACATATTTAATACTTGGTTATACTTAAATCATGACACAGCTCAAGAGGTATTTTTCCCTTTTCTGTATGGGAACCCTCCTCTGGTATTGTTAGGGAGAATTATCCTATGGTTATCTCAAGACCTGGCATATGCCTGGCCAGGGGATAGGGTGGTGGAGCAGAGGGTTAAGGAGGAAGATCTTTCCTGCTCCTGGGCCACCATGGGTACTGCCTACTACTGGGAACTCCTGGACTTGGCCCCTGGGATGCTACTCCCTGCATATAAGCTATAGTGGAAGTAAGATTTCAGGGCATATCACACTTCCTTTTATTTGCCTTACACCTTTATCCTCCATGGGAGCTGCATAGCAAAGTGGTTATGAGTGGGCTCTGTATTCGGCTCCCTGCAAGCTTGTCTTTCTCTCAGACAAGCTATTTATATGATCATATATGTAATATCTCTCTTGAGTCTATAGGTTGGCAGGGGTCAGGTAATCTACACTAGGCTTGGGTGTGGGTGGTTCTGCTCCGGGTGTCTAATGGACAGCGAGCTTTATTATGCATGCATCCTTTCACGCCTCTGCAAGCTTCCCACCTGCTAACGTCCTACTGGCCAAAGCATGTCATGTGGCTGAACTCTGAATCATGGTAGAGAAGGATAGGGGGCCTTTGGATGGGAGGGACAGCAAAGCCAACATGGCAAAGGACATCGATAGGGAGAAGAGTGAAGAATTGAGGCCATTCATGCAGTCTGCTATACGAGGGTGGATCCGATTCCACTGGAATGGGATCCCTGAAAGGCACTACAGCATAGGAGGGAAAGAAGTTATAAACGTCATTCTAACCTTTACTTTCCCATTGTCCTTGGGCAGAACACCCAGGAAATGATGTTCCTTATAGAGAATTGCTGTTTCCTTCCTTGCCTCCTGTCCTCAGTTTGGTTACTCTACAAAGCTTCCCCGTTGTAATCCATCACAATGTGGATCTCAGTTCTGTCTTGCAGGAAACACTGTTCGTCACTCATCAGAGCTCTGCACAGTGTCCATCCTTGTCTATGGCATGATGTGTCTGCATGTCTGAGCATCCAGGCTAGCATAATGTTCCTTAGGAGGCCTTACAGTACGTTCTGCTCTCCCAGTATAGCTCCCTTCAAGGATTTCCTACTGGCGTGCATTGCAGATTCTCCTCTTTACACGTACATATTCTCTTTCTCTCTCATACACACACACACACACACACACACACACCCATGCCTCATATATATCCCTTCCCACACCTATGGAAAAAAACTAATTCTTGAACATAGTGTGATCCAAACACTTAAGGAGAACGTACAGTATCTTCTGTATTCCCCTGTCTTCCTACCCAGCCCAAATGAAATGCTGTCCGCTGACCGTGTGACGGCATCACATCACAGTATCAGGCAAAGCCACATCATTACCTTTCCTTGACCCATGGTTCAAATCAAAAGGACCATGGTCTTCCTTGCCGTCTGTCCAACAGTGGAGTGAGTTAGGACAGATTCATTCTTCTAAGTGTACACATAGCATCTTGATTTAAAAATAAAGTATAACATTTCAACATCACAGAACCTGAATTACATATGAACAGACGTTGATGCTGATGCAGTTAGTAGACCTCCAAGGTTGAGGATTAAACTGGAGTTCTATTTGCTAGGGGTTAATCCTTCATTACCTTTGGTTTCCAAAAGATGGAAACAAAACATCAGATTAGTCTTCTAAGCAATGAGATCACTAGCCAGCAATTGTTTGTGGCCTTGGCAGGACAATATATGAGATCGCAGTTTCCTAAAATGAAGCTGGAAAAGTCTAGATATTTTGATTTGACAAACTAAGTTTATTATGCCCTGTAGGCTTCTAACCAGTCACTTTTTAGTGCGAGGAAAACTATTTAAAGCACACCGCTCTCAAACTTTGTAATCCCTGTGGCTTGGGGGGTTGGCTTCAATCTTTGCGAATGCCCTAAAGAATGAGTTTCTCTCTCCGTATATTCTGCAACTAAAATAACTTCTATCTAACTTTTTAGGTGTTGAAGGGTGTTGAGAATGTCTCATCATGTGCATGAATCTAAGGAGAGTTTGGAAGGTAGAGGAGGACAGGAGTTCTGTAGTTCTCATCTGGACTCTGTAACTAGATGGAGGACTCAGCTCTGTGCTTTCATACACAGGAGTCATTATTTTTAATAGTAATAAATTCTGGGAGAATTTAAAATTAAAATAAAATGTAGAACTTAGAGTAAATTCTGAGAGAATTTATTTTATTTTAAAGAGTATTTATTTATTTGAGAGAGAGAGAGAGCACAAGTGAGGGGGGAGAGGCAGGAGAGAGAGGGAAAAGCAGACTCCCCACTGAGCAGGGAACCCATTGTGGGGCTCAGTCCCAGGACCCTGAGATCATGACCTGAGCCAAAGGCAGACACTTAACTGAGCCATGCAGGTCCCCTGTTCTGGGAGAATTTAAAAGGGATCATCGATGTCATGAAAAACCATTTAACTCTGTTATTTAAATATTTTCTTCTTTACTTTCTGCATGGAATATATAGTAGGTACTCTTAATTTGGTCCTGGCTTCTGGAGTTAGGCAGACCCGGGTTTGAATCTCCATTCTGCCACCAGCTATGGTGTAGAACATCAAGCTACTTACATTCTCTAGACCTCAATTCATCCAGAAAACAGGGATAATTCTAGTACCTACCTCATATGGTGGTTGTGAGAATTGAATGAAAAATGCACAGAAGACACTTAGCAGAGGGCCTGACACAAAGTGCAAGCCTAATGTATTTCCATTGTTATTATATTTTTTTAAAAAAATATTTATTTGAGAGAGAGGCAAAGAGAACCCAAGCAGGGGGAGAGACAGAAGGTGAGGAAGAGGGAGAAGCAGACTCCCCACTGAGCAAGGAGGCCACCCTGGGGCTTGATCCCAGAACCCTGAGATCATGATCTGAGCCAAAGGCAGACGCTTAACAGACTGAGCCACCCAGGCGCCCTTTTACTATTCCATCCCAATTCCTTCCTACTTATACTTCCTCCCCTTCATAATAGTCCTTCAGGGACTTCCAGTCAGATAATATCCCCCAGATGTTCTTTTCTCTGGATTAGCCATCCTCTTCATGTTGCATGCTTGAGGCTTGTCCTCCCCTTGCAGCTTTTCTCAGTGATGAAATCCCACCAGGGCAGCTGTTGCCTGGACCTCGCAGCTTGGACAGACTCCTGAAGCTGAGTGTGGGGCGAGAGGCCAGTGGCCAAAGGAACATATCCAGGGCTCTCCACCTGGAGCAGGAGCCAGCCTACATGTACGCTGATGAAGATTCCCTGATAAGGCCCGGGAAGGAAGATGGTGGGAAGAGCAGACAGGTGCAGCAGAAGCAAGAGACTTGGTCCGCTCAGGAGACTGAGTTAGTTGGCCAAACTGTGAGACCAGACTTATGTCCATTGTCAGGCACTAAGGGACTCACCTTTGTTTCTTTTTTCTCTTTTGTTTGGGTAAACTCCCTCCCGCCGCCAAGCAGGTGACTCAGTGTCCCACACAACACAAGCCCAGTGAATGCTGGCTATCATTGCTCTATTTTCTCTGTTCTGTTGTCCATGATGGTAGCTATTTTTCTCAGCTCTGGATCATTGGAGATTGAAGAACTGTGTTGACCAGTATGGCTAGGGATCAAGCCCCACCTCCCCAAATAGAGACTTCCCTTGAGCTTCCCTAACTCAATACCAGCACCCTTTGTTTCTAATCAGAAGGGACTCTAGTCTCTCATATTACAAAGCTCACATCTATCCACTTAGTCCTGAGAATAAGATGATGATTTCGAGAGAGAAGGAAAAGTGGGGGGATGAGAATGTGTGTGTGGTGATGGTGGTAGAAAATTGCAAAGTGGAGCAGGCAAGTAACCTATATGACAAGCGCAACTGTTTTAAACTTCTAATAGTTCATGAAGGCAGTCAGTGTGGGGAAACATAGATATTTACCCATCTTGTTAGATACTGGGCCACACTAGTGTATTACCTAGAAAAGAAATCAAAAGACTGATACAAAGACACCCTCTTTAAACTCTTCAGCCTGGGGATCCCTGGGTAGCTCAGCGGTTTAGTGCCTGCCTTTGGCCCAGGGTGTGATCCTGGAGTTCAGGATTGAGTCTCACGTTGGGCTCCCTGCATGGAGCCTTCTTCTCCCTCTGCCTGTGTCTCTGCCTCTCTCTCTCTCTCTCATGAATAAATAAATAAAATCTTAAAAAAAACCTCTTCAGCCTATCTTTAATTCATGTGTGCTTTATCATTTTGTCAAACTGTCCTACAAGATAGATATTTTTGAAAGAGGACATTGTGATTTGGATTGTGTCCTCCCAAAAAGCTGTGTCAGAGTCCTAATCTCCCTTTATCTGAGATGTGCCTGGATTTGGAGATAGGGTCTTTGAAATGAGGTCATTGGGACACCTGGGTGGCTCAGCGGTTGAGTGCCTGTCTTCGGCTCAGGACATGATCCCAGAGTTATGGGATCCTGCAGGGAGCCTGCTTTTCCTTTTGCCTATGTCTCTGCCTCTCTCTGTGTCTCTCATGAATAAATAAATAAAATCTTTAAAAAAAAATAAAATTAGGTCATTGAGATGGACCCTAAAAACTTCTGGCCTAAAGAAACATGTGGCAGTAAATTTCTGCTGTTTGAAGCCACCCAATTTGTGGTACTTTGTTATGACAACCCTGGGAAGCTAATAGAGAAGAGAAATATGGAGTTTTTTAAAATTAGGGATTCCTATAGAAATAAACTATGCTCCAACCCTACCGTCAATTAAGTGAATAAAAGTTAAAGCTAAAATTTTAAAACCAGGGAAGTCCACTGTTACTGCCTTAAAAATAATCCCATCTACAGGTTGGATAGCATGGCATTTTGCTGATAACTTGGTTGTTTCTACAGTGCAGTGCATAATCAAAATAAGCAACAGCACAGAGATATTAAGAACATTCATACTGTGTCATATCATGGTGCCGATAGAAGTTAAATTCAAGACTTTATATTGTCAAGAGGCACTAGTATCAAGCTACATTTCCATGTGGATTTTGGCCAACAATCATAAATAACAGGGAACTTGCTCATAAACAATTCCAAAAGGCAGTGTGTCAGGCAGATGGTATTTTGGGGGTGGGGTCGGGGAGAGTTTAACATGGCAAGCAGAGTTGTGCTTTACTCACGCTGGCCATTCTGAACCTGCCATTGACTTCAGCACCACTGGGGGGTTATGGTTTTACTCAGCTTCCAACTGAGTCTACAGTTTCAATGCTTTAAATTTCTCAAGCTAAAGAAATCAACCTTTTAATGTCATGGGAGTTTTGAAGGAGAAAATCTGCCGTCTTTGGGGAGAAGAACATCAGACATTAGGGACATAGCATCACTACCTCATGGATATCAGGCAAAAGTGTTCTTGTTTTAGATCTCCCTGAGGGTGCCAGGGTGCTGTGCCCTATAGGGGTCACCTGGGAGTACTTCAGGGAAGAGATTTGCACCTCTAAGGGAATCCCACCTTGTCACAAAATTCCGCACTGAGTTTAGAAAGTATTGATGGAGTCAAGTGTCTACATATAAAATGGCTGGAAGTGACAAAGATAGCAACAGAATTTGTTGAGAAGATTGAGATTTCCCTGGGCACACCTACACACAACTACAAAGCCTTTTACTAATATAAAAGGCACAGTAAGATGTTTTCTTTTCCCCTCACTGTGAACATGTGCAGGCTTTAACCAGTGGGGCTGGCCTACAAGAGATCTTATGGGGATCCCTGGGTGGCTTAGCGGTTGAGCGCCTCCCTTTGGCCCAGGGTGTGATCCTGGAGTCCTGGGATTGAGTCCTACATCAGGCTCCCTGCAGGGAGCCTGCTTCTCCCTCTGCCTGTGTCTTTGCCTCTCTCTCTCTGTGTCTCTCATGAATAAATAAATAAAAAAAAAAGAGAGTGAGAGATCCTTATGTGTGTTCTTTGGTGGTCTTGCCCTACTTAGATGAGTTCACCTGCTTTGATGGTCACTCCGATATTACCAAATCTCAGATTTGGTTTTGCATCTTTTCATCAGCGATACACAGGCAACCTTGAATCACCATCATAAGCCTTTAGATATATCTGGGCTTTGAAATGTGAGTGACATACAACAGGAAGTGAAGGATTCATCCCACTACTTGCTTTAGGCTATAAAGAGAGCATGGAAATATGGGGTTCTTCTCATTGGGATTCATGAATACTGGCCAGGGAAGTGGAAGGTATATATGTATGTATGAATGTATGTATGTATGTATATATGTATGTATGTATGTATTTAAAAGATTTTATTTACTTGAGAGAGAGAGCACAAGTGAAGGGGAAGAGGCAGAGGGAGAAGGAGAAGCAGGCTCCCTGCTGAGCATGGAGCCCAGTGCAGAGCTCCATCCCAGGACCCCATGATTATGACCTGAGCTGAAATCAGATGTTTTACCGACAAGGCCACCCAGGCGTCCCAGAAGTGGCAGGTCTTTAAATACCTTATAGGGTATGACCAGTAAATTGGTCTATTGAATGGTTGATAAATATTAGAACTCAGAATTAAATGTGTACATCAAATAGCTAAGTTCTAATGAAATATGAATTAAAATATTGCTTGGAAACAATTACCAAAATGTTTTAAAATACTGACAGAATTACAAAAGAAATAGTATATTTAGGTTAATGCAAATTGATCTAGTGCTCTTAAGAGGCAATATGTTTTCAAGAACCACAAATATTTTCATATACTTTGCCCAAGCAAAGACATGTAAAGTTTATTAATTAAAGTAACCAAAAGAAGCCTCCTGTATGAAAGTATTTAATTTAATGCTATTCTTAATATAGGAATCTGTGAACAACTATTCCTGATGGGAGGGGGGGATGGCTAAACAAAAGATGGTCCACTTATTGAATAGAACTTTGAGTAACTATTATAATCACATTGTATGGACACTTTCAGTGGGAGGATGTACAAATGTGTGCATTCTGGGGCTTTGTAATGGAAGATTACAAAAGTACATGTTCCCCATGATTATTATTATGCACATAGGTATAATTATTCATTTATTCTAGAAAGGTTTTTGAGCACTGACTATACAGCAGATACTGCTGCTAGGTGCTGGCAACATAAAGTGAAAATATATTTTTCCTGGGGTGCCTAGATGGCTGAGTCAGTTAAGTGTCTACTTTTGGCTCAGGTTGTGATCCTGGGTTTCTGGAATCAAGTCCCAAACCCCATGTCTGGCTTTTTGCTCAGCGGGGACTCTGCTTCTCCCTCTCCCTCTGTGCTTTCTCCTTTCCCTCTTTGCATTCTCTCAAATAAATGAAATCTTAAAAAAAAAGATGTTTCCTGTTCTCATTAAGGGTCTGTCCAGCTGAAAGATAGTCATGCAAACAAATGCAAGAGTGTAGTTATTCACAAAATGCCATTGGAGGGCAAGAGGAGCCTTCAAGTTGGCTGAAGACAGAGGGGAAAGCTTCATAAGGGAGCTAAGATTTTTATATGGATAAAATTTGAAAGGCAATGTAGAGAAAAATAGTTGTATAAGGGTGGAGGTATTAGAAGTAATTAAAATTCTTAAAAAATATTTTTATTGAAATTTAATCCATGTACTATAAAACTCACCCATTTGATGTGTAAAATTCAATATTTTTTGGTATGTTGATCGAGTTATACAAACATCACCACAATCTAAGTTTAGAACATTCTCATCATCCCAAAGAAATGTTGTATTCTCACTCTCAAATTTCTTCCAACGTTAAATGTTTTTATAATAATAGAAAATCAAAGCATAGAGACAGAAACTTTTGATCTCTGCTATTGTGGTAAAGCTTTACATTGCATGCAAAAGAAACCACAAGTACATCATCACGTCTTTAATTTTTCATTTTATTAGTGACAAGGTAAATAGGTATGTGAAAATCTTCACAGATATCTACACACGTATTTAAATAAAAGAAGAAAAAGAAAGGAGTTGAGTTGAAACAGTGGGGTGTCAGGGGCAACTATATTGCTTATTTACTGTATAAAAAATCTCCAAGTGTATGAAACTTGATTTGCCCATTTTCCACATCCTCAAAACCAGCTGCAAGAATTGCAATGGGGATGTCTAAAATATACATAGACTCTAACAGAAGCCTGGTACAATGTGAATTATGAAAGCGATTGGTGATGATGCTATGTGGGAAGCAGTTACTTTCAGTGCATAGATAGAGCATTCCTCAAGCAGAAATGATGCTCAGGAATTGATGATTGGTGGGTCCACCTGACCTCAGGTGTTCCCCTTCCTCCATTTGCTTCCACATCTGAAGTAGCAGAGGGGGCCACTGTGTGCCCAAGTGTCTGTAGGTAGCAGTGCCCATCCCTCTAGAGAGGACCACTCTTGGTTGAGATTGTGAGGAAGCCCCTAGATCTTGCTCCTTCTTGGTCCTACTCTTGTTCATGGCATCTCTACTTTCCTCCAGGTGTCTGTGTGACCCAGCTCACGGGGTCCTAACTTAAGTAGCTCCAGGAGTTCTGAGTTCCTTTGCAAATGTTAGCTGAAAAGGCAATGGGTATGTGTTCTCAGGGACTTCTTATGACCTCAAATTCTGAGGAGCTAATTCCTATTGACCCAAAGTCAGGCCTGATGACAAGAGTTAGGGCATTATATGGGGGCAGAGAAATCTGTTGGCACTCCTCCAATCATATACAGACAGCCACCTCCCCATAAAACCATTTCTACCGAGAGAGCGAACATGGAAGACCCCCAGAGGTGGTGTGGGACCTAACCTCTCTGAGGCACCTGCAGTTCTCACCCACAGTCAGCCATACACATTAGGAGCCAGACTTCAGTCCTTATAGACTTGAAACTGCTGCCATGACAGGACTGAATTTGTAAGTGGGAAAAATATGAACTTCATCAGAATATTTTTCCATGTGACTTGCATTTGGTTTCCGATGAAGCTCTGCAGCTGTAGCCAAATGGCTTAGCTCCAGGTTAAGGCACCACGGAAAATTTAGTGTCTGTGAGTCTGGCTCCTCTTTCAGATAAAGTGTGATGACATTGGGAACACAAATTTTCCAACTGCTTTGTAAACTTCAGGATTTTGGTCCGCTAGTTCTATTATCTGTAATACCTAGGATATTAATTAAAAAAATAACTAATGCCAGTGTAAACATGCTTTAGATACATAGGTCTATAAAATATTGCACATAAATATAAAATTTGTTCAGCATTTCTTCATAGTAAGTTTTCATTATCATAAAAAGTATATAAAATTGTGCAGATTATATGAATTTGGCTGGTCAACTTCAAACATGATGATGTTACACATGGTTATGGATTATTTACAAGTTTTAAACATCAACGTTTTGTGATGGTTAGACTTTAGATGATGGAAGAATAGCTAAGATAAAGATTATTTTCCAAAGGTACGTACTATAAAGATTAGCAGTAAAGATGAGTAGTAAAGTTAGAATAGGCAATTGTAAATAAAAGTCTTAGGAATCCCTTTTCTGGGTTCATCTTGCATCTGCATAACTTTATATTTCCTTCCCATGTATGCATAACACATCTTCCCTGTGTATATAAATTTGAGGTATAGTAAATAGGTATTTAATCCCAAGGTAAATACTGGCGTTGCTTCTTATAGATATTAAAAATAACATTTACCCATATTGTAAAATTGCTTTTTTATTAATGGACGGTAGAAATTTTACCATTATTTTTTAACCGGAGAGGTTCAAGAGTACCTTGAGATTTGTGTATTGCTAATTAAGTCAGTGGGGAGATTTTTATTTCCATGTAAGGAGCTATAAATACAATTTTTTGCAAAACTGAATTAAGCAGATGTGAGTCCCTGGAAGGTGTGAACAAAAGTGATTTCAGGTAGCGGGTGGCATAGTATTAAGTGAAGCTGTCTGCTTTTCCTTAGCACTGTCTATATCCTGAAGAAGCTCTGTTAATTTATCTGCACAAGATGGTAATCTTAGAAGGAAATTTAGTGATTTTGAAAAGCAGCTAACCAAATTGTAATGTTCAAATCTTCTAGATGACCAGAATATCTGCCTAGAGACATGGAAAATAAATAAATAAACTGTTCTCCTCAGTTACAAGATTATCTTGCTCATTTCAAAAGTACTTTCACAGTACCAACAACATATGCTTGTCTCCCTGAGCCATAATTTCATTAGAAATGTGTCTTTTCCATAGGGAGGTGTCAAATATTCCATCAAATGCAATAGTGTTGGAAGGTTTGGTCCTAGTTCACTGTCAGAAGTCGATTGTAATTCAAATAATTAATCTCGGTGGCTTGAGTTGGATTTACCTGGAAAGCAACTGAGTTCCCATGCCCATTTCAGAGCATCTGCCAAAAAGAGAACAACTAAAGCAAAAGACATATTCCACCATTGCTAACGGTTTCCACAGTGTTGAGGACGGACATTATCTCACCCAGAAGGGTCTCTGGGCTCTGCGGCAGCTTCTCCAAAGTGCAGCATACATGAGGTGATATTTCTGGGGCCCTTCCATTTCAAGGTCACTGGCATGTACAGGGAAATCTTTGTTTAACCTTTGTGTTCCTTTTCTTTGAACAGGACCAATGTTCGAATATTTGGAGCTTGGGTTTTGCTATTCATGCCTCAGCGGCTTTGTCATCTGTCAGTTGCTCCCTGTCATTCATATCATCTTGGGGGGGTCTTGCTCTGTCAAAGAATCCACACTATGAAAAAGAGAAAAGAGGGTTATTAAATTAGGTCTGGGAATTGGGTGAAACTCCTCATTCTAAGAATTTTCACTTTCTGTGTTTTCTAAGGAAATCAGTGCTCTGTGGATATTCCTGGTTTGATTCTCCAAATTAGAAGGGGGAAGCAGAGTAGTCTTTACCTGCAGAGAGAATTTGTTGCATCAGGCAGAGTGTTTGGGTCCTTCCTCCTGCCTGGTCCTTCCTCCTCCCATGTGGGAGAATGTCCCTGTTTTGTATAATCCACTTAGGGACCTGACATATTTTTCCTGAGATTATAGCAACAAGGCCCAAAGATTTCCTCTCTGCTTTTCTGCATGCTTTCTGGAGACAGCAGGAGCACTAACTACTGGCCAGGGAAGGGAGACTCTCTCCTGAAGTATACCATAGTTACCTTGGGATGGAATTTAAGAAGAAGAGAGGAGATGCTTGCATATCACTCTGTACTTGTGGAACACATAGCATATAGAGGAAAAGTAGATTGGTCGTTTCTTTCACTCCCAGAACATCTTAGTGACTTCCCAAAGATCACCCAGCGACTTGAGGAAGAAGCTATTTTAGAATCTTCATCCTCTTGAATTTCAATTAGTATTTGGTCTAGAAACCTGGAACCTCAATTCTTTTTTTTTTTTTTAAGATTTTATTTATTTATTCATGAGAAACACACACACACACAGAGAGGCAGAGACACAGGCAGAGGGAGAAGCAGGCTCCATGCAGGGAGCCCGACGTGAGACTCCATCCCGGACTCCAGGATCAGGCCCTGGGCTGAAGGTGGCGCTAAACCGCTGAGCCACCCAGGCTGCCCCTGGAACCTCAATTCTTATATATTATTTCTTACCCTGGAAGCCAAATTCACTGGGTTTTATTGATAACTACTGAGTTGTCTTTTTTTTTTTTTCAGGACCAATACCATATTCTGCCAATTGCCCCATGTCATTGTATCATTTATGGAAACAAAGATACTATAAATAACAGAATGACATAAGGGTCTATTTCTAAAGGTAAACTATGCAGCAGACTATGTAGGCTCAGGATGGCACAAAACAGCTTACGATAATGATCAGGAAAGCCATTATTTAACTCGCATGGCAAGGTTTTCTCAGTTTATTAGGCAAGTCACATATTGTTTTAAAACAAAAATACACTATGATTTTGGGGAATCACAACAATAGTGGTTAACAAAGATGTGACTGGATTAATTACTCTTCTAGTCATGTAATTGTGACACTGTTTGTATTTTGGAATGGAAATCTCTATGAAACTTGGCAGTCCTGTTGGTTTTGGGGCCAGAAATTAATTCCTATTGTAGGTTTTTACAATAAATGTCAGTAAAACACATGAAAGAGTACATTCAATCTTCCTAATGGAGATGGACTAATGGGCAAGATCAAAAAAACAAGTTCAAGAATATTATAACATGCAGCATCTATTTGGCATGATAGTCCAAGTATCCATTAATTACTATATTAATTGCATCTGGGTAGTGCTTATAAAGAAACATCTCAAGTATTGCTGATAGGACAACATCACTAACAAGCCTGAGATCTTGATTAATTACACAAGAAGGCTTCATAAAAAGATTTTCACTCCAAGCATATTGGAAAGAAGATCACAGGTCTCAGCTAAAAAAGTCTAACACTCTCTGTATTTATTTACAAGAAATCTCAAGATAAAAGCAACATTAAACACGCTTGGTCTTCTTAAATATCAGCTATACAGGCATAGTAAGTTTGCCAAAACAAACAAGACACAATTTTCCCTTTATGCCTTTTCGACTGTTAAAAATCCCCAAATCATGCCTCTAGCTTTGTCTTTTTAAATCTCTAGGTGTATCTTTGTAAATCCCCTCAGTGGCCTCTCTACTCAAAAAGAAAAATAAAAGAAATAAACTTACCTTCCATAAAGCTAAGGTTAAGATGGCCAGAACCAATAATCCAAGAAGTATTGCTAGTATTATTACCCATAATGGGATTGAAAAGGAAACATTTGGGGTTGCCCAAATAACTGATGTCTTAATCTGAAATGGAAAATAAAGCAAATGAGCTTGAATTTGAAAACTATTGGGTGAAATAAAGCAGCAGTTACCAGTACAGTATGGAGATGGGAGTAGTTCTAAAAAGATCCGTATAGTAGTTGAAATCATCCTGGGGGGGACTGGAAGGTCTACAACCCTCAGACATAGAATCTTAAAAGCCAGCACATTCTCAGGTCCTCCAGGTGGGATGAAAGGTCTAATTACAGACACTTGGTGTGTGTTTGGTTCAGAACAGCCCAGAAACCCTGGCATGGAATTGAAGCTGGACTGAGAACCAACAGAGTGGAAAGGAATGAGCTTAAATTCGGCTGGACCTTTTATGGCAGTAATGATTAAAAATAGACCCTCCGAAAGGTCAAATCTGTCCACACACATTTCTTCATGGAGCTCACTAACCTCATTGGGAAGTGAGTTGAATTGGACCCATTGGACTGTTGAAAGTGCAAAAGGTTAGAGATCACCTAATCTAACCCCCCACTTTACAGATGAGAAAATTGAGTACCGGGGGACTAAGTGATTCATACAACTAATGTCACCACCTCTTTAACTCTAGGTTCTGTGTTTTATCAATGAACAATAGCCCAGAGCCTGACTAGCCATCTTGGATTTCATGGAATTAACTTCAGGGAGCGAAGTGAGCACTAATTGTCCAGAGGCATTGGGGCTGCTTCAATCCTAAATCCAGTTTTCAGTTGCCATGAGAGCTCATTTCATTCCTCACTGTTGCAAGAGAATTTGGAGGAAAAGAAGATCCTCCCAGCAGAACTGCACACTCAGTGCCTGTGAACCATCCCTGCCTCCCAACATGGGCAGAGCAGCTCTCCTGTTGCCCATGTGCCCCTGGAGACCCAGACAGCAGAGAAGATGCAGACCCCCAGATAAAACCAAGAGAAGGCCCAGCCATTCTGCTAACACCTTCTGCCAAGGAGAAGACAAATAAAAATATTATTGGATCTAAAATGCTGTTCACGAAGGCAAGGCTATCTGGTTTTAGAGAGAAGTAAGCACTGCCTCAGTTAAAGCAATCAGAGTGCTCCTGGTTTTAGCTGTCCTGGCTGGAAGGGTCATGGGTCCAGTCCTGATATATGCTTAGAACCTCTAGGCCACAATTCTCTAACCCACCAATCAGGAGATAATAATAGATGCGTGGCAAAGGTTAGTGGCTCTGGAATGTGTCCTGGCAGGAAACATATGGGTGTTCTCATAATTTCCACCCAAGTAGGGGCCTGTGACGGTGTACATCTCTTTCTTCTGCTTTCTTAATTACATTGCAGATCCTGCCTCTGAGCTTGTCAGCTTGTGTAGCTATTCGTTGCTCCTTCATCTTGGGTCCATTTCCTCTGTGCAGTGGACATACTGATAAGGTAATTCACTCATTCTCCAGCCCCAAGTATCATTTACATCCAGACTAAATGAAGGCACCAACAGTAGTGAGACTGCTAGTCATTCCACATGCACAACAGTGCCAGGAACTTGATTCTCTGCTCTCAGTGAGAAAAAGGCTGGCCATGACCTACTCACCATTATACCTTCCTCCTTTGCCTGCTAACTCCCGTTACCAAGCAGTCTCTATTTCATCCAACACATCAGCAGGAGGTGCAACATTCCACGACCAAGATGGCATCAGCCTCACACTGCTTGCTACAGTCTAGGGACAGGACACACGGCACACGAGGAAACGCACTGCAGGGACTCAAAGTAGCCACGATGCCACCTGGATTCTGCAGCCTGTATAACTTACTCTAAAACGATCCTTTGCATGTATACGGCTGCATGAGCAAGAACGGGATTAATGACTTCTGAATCCCTTCTCTTTATACTCCTTCCTTCAATGAATTACATCTAATAGCACCTATGAAATCAGCACTCAATCCGCATCTTAAGGTACTCAGAGAAAGGACATGAAGTGGTCTTTCAAAACAATCCTAGTATTACTGGAAGCAGACTTATACGGTTTCGATAATGAGAATTTCAGAATTTTGGAACCACAAGGGAGAGGAGCGAACATGTACTCACCAGCCAGTTACAGTGACCCAGCAGAGAGAAAATCTGGAGCCATGGACAATTCTGAGGTTTCTTATAAATGTTTCTTCCCCCTAAACATAGTTTCAGGCTGTATTTGGTGCATGTGTTAGAGATCACCAAAATTTACTAATAGGTAATTTACAGTAACACAAGGAACCATGCTTCTCCATCTTCCCTGTCCTGATTTACCTAATTAATATCTTAAATTGCCTCCCATGGTTTCATGTTAAACATAGCAAATAGTTGAATTTGTGAGTGTTCATATCTATATCTATATCTATCTATATCTATATATCTATATCTATAGATATATACATATATAGAGAGAGCACATGCGCTAAAGGAATTGAAAGAAGGGCCAGAGGGCCACAGACTGTTCTGTTCAAGTTGTTAGTTTAATAAAAAGCAATGGGATGGGAAAACAGCTACAGTGACTTTCCTGGATTCCTTTGCTACTTGGCCACTGTAGGTTTTGATGTTATTATCTAAAAAACATGGTCATCCTGTAGAAACAAGTAGGGGAAGTTATGTGAAGGCTTTTGTTTTTTTGCAGCAATGATGGAAAAATATGAATAAAATATTAAATTGAACAGGATATGCTTATTAGGGTCTTCTGAAGCAAAAACCAGCTTTATAGGTATAATTACAAAATCTATTGGCTTTTTGTTTGCATTCACTTCCAAAGATTCTAACAGCAGTGTCTTAAAATCATTTGAGAGTAGGTGATCCCGACTGTCCTTTTCAGTTCCAAAATTCTGAAATTCTCATCACCAAAACTGTCATCGGTCTGCTCCCAGTAACATTATGCTCACTTAAAAAATACCATACTGTTCCTTTCTCTGAGAATTTTAAAAGTTCAGATTACACATGTCATGTACATTTCCTGTAAATCATCATATGTAATTAACCAGGAGGAAAGGACAAAGAGTTTTAAAAGCAAGCAAACTCAGGAATCCTCCTGCGCCTGCATTCTGCTTTTCTTGCCTGCTGAAAAGACATCCTTTAGGATATCCATGTGGCACTGAGGGTGCCCAATCATCTCAATCTAAAATGCAAGAGCTGCAAAACTCTTCCTTGGCCTCTGGTGTTTTCCATTGAGATGGATCTAAAGGATCCATCTCAATCTAAAATGCAAGAGCTGCAAAGCTCTTCCTTGGCCTCTGGTGTTTTCCTAAACTTATCTAGGCATTTCTTTCTTTTTCTTTTTTTCAAAGATTTTATTTACTTTTTAAAAAAAAGATTCATTCATTCATTCATTCATTCATTCATTCATGAGAGACAGAGAGAGAGAGAGAGAGAGAGGCAGAGACAAAGAAGGAGAAGCAGACTCCTTGCTGGGAGCCCAATGTGGGACTCGATCCCGGGTCTCTAGGATCACACCCTGGGTCGAAGGCAGGCGCTAAACCACTGAGACACCCAGGCATCCCTTTATTTACTTATTATATATAGAGAGAGCACAAGCAGAGGGAGCAGCAGAGAGAGAGGGAGAAGCAGCCTCCCCGCTGAGCAGAGAGCCTGATGTGGGGCTCGATCCCAGGACCCTGGGATCATGACCTGAGCTGAAGGCAGATGCTTCACCGACTGAGTCACCCAGGCACCTCTAGGCTTTTCACCATATAGTCAAGAAGTCACTACACCAAGGCCAGTAGAAATAACAGAAAATCAAAAACAGTGCCCCAGAGCATCTCTCCAGATTTCCAATGCAGGGGAGCTGATTGGTTGTTGCTGGAAAGAGGCAGATGAAGAGTCAAGTGCAACACATCATTGGAAGAGTCCTATATGTCTTGGAAAGGGAGGTCCTTCTGAGGACACATTGATTAGGGGGGCATGTGACATATTCATGTGTATACATGGCAATGGGGCATTTCATTCATGAGTGGAAACAGGTAAAGCCTGGCTTTTCCTGAAAGTCAGTGCTTTGTATAAATTAGAAACTTGAGCTGCACAGGCCACCTGACTGGGGAAAGACTTAATTGATTACTTTTATAGGACCAAAGCTTATTTAAATTTGTATTAGTGCTGTGGAAATTACAGAATGGTTTGAGGAAAGCTTGCCAAGAAATAAAGCGTTGGAAAATACTAAAACTTTGTTAGTGTTTATGTTTGTCTTGCAGCTCATTTTGATAAGTCCTCAGGAAACTTCGTTATCCATCAGATAACTGCTAGTAAGAAAAATAGGTCTTAATTCTCAGTTTCTCATAACTAAACACTGATTTATTGTAATAATTTTTCACTCATTTCAAATAAGATTTATGAAATATCCCATGTTTCAAGCTAGAACCTTCTGTAACCCTGCTCTAGATCAGGTTTATTTCTGTCTAGAAATTTCTATTTCTTATTATAAAATAAGCCACGTATGTAATTTAAGAATTTTCAGCAGCCACATTAAAAAAGAGGAAAAAGATGAAACATTAATTTTAATTATTTAACCATAAATATCAGAACTATTATCATTTCAACATGCAGTTGATACCAAAATATCCATAAGACATCTTAAACTCTGCTTTTCTTTTTAATGAAGTGTCCAAAATCCAGTGTGTATTTCATATTTGCAGCACATGACAAAACTAGATTTTCAGTGGTTACAGTGAAACGTAGTCTCACAGAAAAAAACACAGCTGCATTAATGGAAAAACATCTTATACTGCAACAGTTTTCAGGTTTTCATCTAAATGAGTTAAAATAAAGCAAAACTACTAGTTCAGTCTCACACTGGCCACCTCTCAGGTACTCACTTTCCACATATGGCTGATGGTCACTGTATTGGACTGTACAGCTCTAGAACATTTTGTGTAATCTCACACAATGGTGTGGTTTGCCCATTTACCTAAGTCTTCCCTTACAAGATTGATTCATCAAGAAGGTGGTCCCAAGGCAGAAGGTTTCCTTTAAGATTATGGGCAAGAAATTACATATTTAACTGCTTTAAGAAAGAAAGGTCATGTCGACTAACTAAAATACTTAAAATTTAAGGAGAAAATCTCAAGTGTGTGCCAACTCATGAACAAATTGTATCACTTTATCTTCATGTATTGAGGACCTATAGCCACTTAAAGAAATGGCATACAATGTTAACAATTCACTTATTTTAATTATCTGCAATTTTAGGAAGTGAGATCCATAAATTATAAGTGGTTTAGACCTTCTGAAAGTGATACTAAGCAGGGAACATTTAATCTTACCTTCATCACATCATAAATCTTGTTCTTTATTATGGTTGAAAGACCATAAATAAATTTTTAATATGCCTACACTTTATTATGGACATTTATGATATGTTGTTGTATATTTTGACAAAATACCAAGGTAGAAGGAAAAGGCTCCCTTATATTTGCAACTGTAATTAACGTTGACATCTGTATTTATGTATCACAAAATCTTGTGTAAACTTACTTCATAGGGGTCACAAGAATGTTTTAAATAAATGTACCAAAATACTTTACCTACAGTGCCATTTAGAACAGAATAATATCATAAAGTGGACCAGCTGGACACACATTTTAACATTTAAATAACCTATGAGAGATAAGCAGTTTGAACTCCAAACAATTGATTCATATAATAATTCCATTTTAAGGTTCCTAAGTTGTGCTAACAAATGAAATGGATTCACAGTTTTTGTATGAGGTTTCTAAGAAGGATTTTTATGAACTATTTTATAGAAACCACTGTGGGAATTATACTAGACAATCATATTCCTTCCCAGATATCAGGTATGGAATTCAGCTTTAGTAGCATGACACACAAATGCCAACGTTCCCTGTTAAGCAAAGAAAGTGTTCAAGTAACTGAATCTTGCTTTTTTCTGCCGCGCTGTGATAATTGAGCACTCAGTCATATCCCTTTGCACCATGCAACCTTTCCCTCACCTCTGAACATGGCAAGTGTCACGCGCTTCGTGAGTTCATTTGTTACAAACTCAGACAGGCTGCAGGTAGCAGATGGGGAGAGCTCTTTTCTTCCATGTGTGAGGCTCACGTGGAGCTCAAGAAATGGTTGAATCATGACCATGTTGACAAGGGAATACAAACTAACTAATCATCCACACAAGGGCCTAAGAAAACAAGTTTCATTACAAAAGAAGTATCTAAGAGGGTTTCCCCATTGACAGGGTATGCAGTGGAGCTCTTAGGACTCTCAACAACCTATCCCAACTGATTTAGCATCTTAAAGCAATTCCCTTCTACTGCATTCTTTTCCAGAATGACCTTTGGAATGACCTTTGAGAAGAACTCGCTAGAAAAGGCATCAGCTAGCTCACAGCACAGTCCTCTCAAACCAAGCCACAGAAAAGTCATTTCCCTGGAGGGGAGAGCAAACTTCCAATGGGCCAGATCTCCCCTTGGCTGGGTGTTGGGAGACCCCAAAGTACCTTCATTCCTGGATATTTTTTCCAATAACCTTTACATAACTGATGTGGTAAATCATCCACGTCAGATAATAAGGCTTTTAAAAAATGCAATGACAAGGATGGTGGGGCTGGGGGAAGCACATGTATCAGATGATTCTGTGGATCTTTTGAGATGAGTTGAGAACAGCAGGCTGTCACCTGTGGCCAGTACAGAAAGACGTAATGCTGTTGACGGCATTGACTGTAACATATGTTTCTGCTATGGAACACATGCTTGGAGAAAACAAAGGGACCCAGATTTATCTCCCTTAGAGAGACAAGCCTTTGAACCTCCTTGGATGAACATTCTATATTAAAATCCCAAAGCCTCTGTCTTCTAGGTTGAACATAAATCCAAACTACAGTAGACATCCTGTGAGGGAAAGAAAGGCGAGCTAAATGAAGAAAGATGTGGCCGCGCTTACTTTAAAATGCCACCAAAGTTTACTAAAATATTTTGACATTTCCATTTGGTCTTCCTTGATTCAGCCAGGGAGGGTAAGACATTTTGGGGGGAGGGTTACTATTACTGAGCCTTGAGGCGTACCTTGTTCCAAGTACAATGCTAGGGCTTCACAGACATCACTTTATTAACCTTCTCAACAATGTGTTCAGGTGAATATAGTTAACAGCCTCAGGGAGGTACAGTGATATCCTGAAGGTTTCCTAATTAGGGAGCACGGAGCCAGGATGAAGCCGAGGAGAATGTGTTTTGAAATACATTTGAAATGTGGGCCTGATCCCATGCTAGAGATTCTCAGTTACTTTACTATTTTATTTTATTTATATTTTATTTATTTATTTTAGTAAGCTGCATACCCAGCGTGGAGCCCAATGTGGAGCTTGAACTCATGACCTTAAGATCAAGATCTGAGCTGAGATCAAGGGTCTGAGGCTTAACCAGTGGGTGGTGCCCCTCTCAGTGATTTTAAAGCAGAGTCCCAGGGCCCCACCCCAGAGCTACTCAGTCCTGATATCAGGGGTGAGGTCTTAGCATGTATTTATTTTAAAGTTTCATGAGTGATGATGCTTCGCATACTTAGCTGAAAATCACTGATCCACGCATTTACCTAATTTAAATTACTAAAAGTAGACTAGGCTAGCAAGATTAAATTTTGTGATTACAAAAAAAAATTTGTGATTATATTTTTTTTAAAGATTTTATTTATTTATTCATGAGAGACACAGAGAGAGAGAGAGAGAGAGGCAGAGACACAGGCAGAGGGAGAAGCAGGCTCCATGCAGGGAGCCCAATGTAGGACTCGATCCCGGGTCTCCAGGATCGTGCCCTGAGCTGAAGGTGGCGCTAAACCGCTGAGCCACCCGGGCTGCCCTGTGATTACATTTTAAGATGTAAGGCCAATAAGACATTATGATCATATCTACTTATATACCCTCCAAAGCAGTGCTTCTCAAACTGTACTGTGTCCACGAAGCCCTGGTATAAAATGCAGATTCAGACTCAGCAGGTCTGGAGTGAGGTTTATTTGTGAATTTTTGACGATTTCCTAGGTAATGCAGATGCTGATGTCTGCAAACTGGACTATGAATAACAAGACCTGGGGACCAGGGTTTAAGGGGGGGGGGGTGTATCTATAGAATGACCCAGAAACGAAGATTTAAATCTAAACATCTTTTCCTCAGATCTGGCTGTGATCACTTTTATTGTAAAGGGAGGGTTTTGGTGACCATGCCTGCTGGTCCTCTGTCCCCTGTTCCTGTCTGCTCTCCATGGTCTTGCCAAGCTGCTGAGGATGCTGGCAGTTGTGCTGTGAAAGATAAACTCCTGCCAGTAATGCTTAATAGCCTCAGTTTAAAAATAATGTTTTATTCAACTGAAGCTCATGCTATACTTTTTTTTCTGGGTGAAAATGATCGTTCTTTGCATAGAAAGGAAAGATGTCAAAGGTCATCCAGCTGTCCCTAATGAAGAGAGTCCTTCCCCCCAACTTCGGCCCCCACCTCACTCACCATGCTGTCCTTAGAATTAAACAATCAGGACGATTTCATTATAATGATCATTGCTATCTGGACTTCTTTCAAACAAAATGGCTTGGTTAAAAAGTGGTATTAGTCCTATACCGTAAATTTTGTTTTTTTTTTTTTTTGAGTAGAAATTTACATTGAAAGTTTAAAAATTTGATCAAAGAACACTGAGAAATTTCTGGAGGGAGACAAGAAAATAGTGATCCAGAGAAGGAAACTTCCCTCAGGTCACTGGAATAAGCGCTTAAATGTAGCATCAGCTGAACAGTGGTTTAAAAAAAGTATTATTTCAATGAAATTGTTATGCTGCTATATTTTTCAGATACTCACTGCTATGCTTCCCTCTGGGAGTTTTGCTGGCTGATCTTTATAAGGCATCTTCTTAACTTTGAAGGACACCAGGGATGCAAGAGTATAGGGATCATTTTTTCTCTGAAATGAAAAATATTTATTTAAATATATTTTGTGTAAACCCTTTAAAAGCCATCCAGGCAGCCATCCAACTGTTTTCAGTATTTCACATTTCCAAAGGAAAATTTCATTTTTCCTTCTGTCTACTTTTTCTCTTTAAAAATTTTCCCCCATCCATCCATCTATCCATCCATCATACATCCATCCATTATACATCCAGACATCCTTTTAGATAGCCATCCCAGTGTCCGTCCAACTGACCACCCACTCATTCATCCTCTTCTTAGTTCTAAAAATAATTTCTCTTATTAACAAGACTTTGTACAATGAGGTTAGAATAAAAACAGAAAATCAGAGTCCTAAATGGGAGCAAGCACAAGGATTAACATAGGTACTGCTAGTAAAGAACAAAGGGGAGATATCGTAGGTTATACAATTCTTATTATCTGATAGAGGGAAGTATTTTAAGAGAGAGACTGATACAAGTTATTTTTTAAGAAATATTTTATTTATTCATGAGAGACCCAGAGAGAGGCAGAAACATAGGCAGAAGGAGAAGCAAGCTCCCTGCCACATGTCCCAGATGCTAAATTATAAAGAAATTTATCATATTTCATCTTATACAGAAGACCCAGAGAAGACTTTCTTAATCTCAGCACTGTTAGGATTTTGGGGTTGGATGGGGAACTGTCCTGAACATTGTAGGATATGTAGTAGTATCTCCAGCCTCTACCCACTAGATGCCAGTAGCCCTTCTACCATAGTTGTGACAACCAAAATTATCTCTAATTATTGTCTGTCCCCCAGGAGGCAAAATCCCCTTGGTTAAGAACCACAGACTTAGAGCCATAGAGTTTTTGATAGAACTTTTCAGCAAATAATTTTTTTTTGTTTAATTGGTTCTCATATTAACTGTTGATTAAAGCCAAAGGAAAATATTTAAGACTAAGTCAAGGAAGGCCGTTTTGAGAAAGTAAATTTCTGTGGTTCCCCACCATTTAACTTGAGACAATGATTAGAGCTATCCAGTCTTGGGCTGGAGCTGGTTCATAATGGCTCTTGAGAGGAGACAGACTGTGAGAATTTCAGGAATTTTGAGTATCAGTTGTTAAACAAAGCCATTACTAAAACATATATATGTAAATTTCAGAAAAAAAATATTTTTAAAAAGATAATACACACTCAAAAACTCAGCATTTATTAACTATTTTATTGTGTTTCACTAGTATCTATGTTTTTAAAAAAATAAAGATTTTATTTATTCATGAGAGACACAGAGAGGGAGGCAGAGACATAGGCAGAGGGAGAAGCAGGCTCCCTGTGGGAAGCTCAATGTGGGACTTGATCCCCGGACCCCAGAATCATGACCTGAACTGAAGGCAGATGCTCAACCACTGAGCCACCAGGTGCCCCAGTAACTGTAGCTGTGCTCTTGATATTATTTAAGTGTATTGTATCTGGAAGGGGAAATACTATATGATGGTGTGCTACTGCCTCTCTTCCCAACTCCAGATTTGGTGATATTGTGTTGGCAGCTTGAAATCAGCCATAGTAGGAATATGTACACCATGGGAATCAACAAATGCTGCAATGGTGCTTCCCCCACCCTCAACACACACACACATAAGCAGTTTATTAAACATTCACCAGAACTTCACTATTTATAATCCAATGTTGGGTTTCTTGAGGCCAATCCATCAGGTTGGACTTTTTTTTTAAGATTTAATTTATTTATTCATGAAAGACACAGAGAGACAGGCAGAGACAGAGGCAGAGGGAGAAGCTCCCCTGTGGGGAGCCTGATGTGGGACTCGATCCTGGGACTCCAGGATCACGCCCTGAGCCAAAGGCAGATGCTCAACCGCTGAGCCACTCAGGCGTCCCATCATCAGATTGGATTATGAAAATTTTGTTTCTATTTTTTTAAAAAGTTCTTTTTTTTCCCTCCTGTGACTGAATTTTTTTCTCCCTTCAATAAATCTCATCTCCTCTAGATGAGAAGGACAGGCCAGACTATGCAAAACTTTTAAATACTTAAGGACACTGATTTTTTCTTTCTTTCTTCCCCAACATTCCAGGATAAGTAACTTTATTCATTTGGAAAAATTACTTTTTGGTTGTTATTCTTCTGATGTTTTCTTATCTTCTGGCTTTTCATTTTAACTGAAAGCTGGATTTTTATGTGTTTATTTGAGAAGTGTTTTTTAAACGTGGAAAACTTTGCTCATAAAATCTTGCAGGTACTTGGTGATTTAAATCTACTCTCTTTACCACCCTGGCTGGTAGACACAGAAGGAACATGACCAAATTCATGACCAAATTCTGGTCAGAGATTCTGTGCATAAGAATCACAATTATATACTCATATGTCCATGCTTCCCAAACATCAGTGAACAAATTTTCTTTATCTCCAAGTTCAATAAAAAAAAATTGATAGAAAATAATTCTTTTCCTCCTGAAGTCATATCTTTGAGGAACAAATCAACAGAGATCTCCATCTCTGTTTCAACTCTTGATGGGAAGTTTTGGGTTTCTTGATTCTGCATTTATGAATATGGAAGTTTCTTAATGAATAGAAGGTGGGATTTGAACTCTAGAATGTAGAACCTGGAGAAACATGTTTCTCTGGGGGGATTTCCATTCACCTCTGTCCTTTACCCCTGCTCTGGGCCACAGTTTGATATTTTCTCATGTTCTACTTCATTACCAATCCTTAATATCCTTTTCCAGTGGTTCACAAACCCCTGGACTTTGCTGAGCTTCAGAAACAATTGGGATCAGGTCCCGGGATTCTGATTCAGAAAGACCAGGATGAAACTATATTTGTCCTACATTTTTTGCAATTTTGACGTTAACTCTTTCTTTGTCTCTATTACTTGTCTCACCAAGATTATATAAAAATGGAGGGTGTAAAAAGAATGGCGGGTATAAACCACGGGATATAATGTTTATATCTTACACAGCACTTGAACACCATCACCATGGCTGACTGAGCATGTAAATGGACAGTGGATGAACTTTCTCACCTCATGTAATACCAATATGATAACACCTTGCAAAAGGTTTGGTTCTTTCAATGGTTGAATTGGACCCTCTCTGTTATCAACTAGATTAGAAAGTTCAAGAAGTTGTAAGAGAGATAGGGACATAGAATGAGGGCTGTGGTTCATGAAAATGGGCTGTTGACCTACCCTTCACTATTTGATTCTATACTGCAAACTGACACAGTCTGGGGCCTGAACAAATTAAGGTGGTAGGCAAATAGCCTGTAAAAAATACAACTCATAGATCTACTCTTTATTTAATTTATTGATTATTATTATTTTTAAAGAATTTATTTATTTGAGAGAGAGAGAGAGAGCATGAGCAGGCAAGAGGAAGCAGAGAGAAAGGGAGAAGCAGGGAGCCTGATACAGGACTCGATCCCAGGACCCTGAGATCATGACTTGAGCTGAAGGCAGATGTGTAACCGATTGAACCACACAGGTGCCCCCCTACACCTTATTTTAAATTATTCTGCAAAACCAAGGTTTCTTCCATCCTATTCAGTAGGAAAATGCTTTTTTTTTTTTTTTTTTTTCATTTTTTAAGATGCTCTGGAGCTCCAAGAAACAGAGAACGTAAGCAATTCGGCTGTGATCACCTGGGGCAGCACCAAAGATACGCTAGTCTTATGACTGCAGGTCAATGGCATGGCACAGGTAAGTAATTCATGAACAATTATGAGCAGAGTCATATTATTGATTCCACGTTCAAAGTTGAATGCTTTCAGCCGTGGTCTTCAGATAACAATTACATTATTCTTATGTTTAAAAGAAATCTCCTCTTCCATATAGCAATCTACTCATGTAATAGCAATCATTGCCATATTGCAGGCAATTTAAGATTGAAAAAACAGCTGGAGTTAATATCTATTGACAATATCTTAGACCTTCAACCTGACCAGCTAGCTATTAATCCTCAGAAAATGCTCTGTTCTCCTGTCATTGCTGTGTCATTTCAACTGCGGTTTGTAGCTCACTAGCTGCCTCTGTTATGCACTTTTGCACAATGATTTGCTTATGGTTTTGGTATGAATAAAAGTCCTCTAGTTGGTAACAAATGGAGAGTGAGGCTTTCGAATTGGTTAAATGCATACATAGTGAAGCTGGTAAAGTCACAAGCCCTTCTACTCCTACCTTCCCATTGCCTAATCCCTTCTCAAGAATTCTTTTTGACCACATAGCCCATGTTGAAGTACTCAACATTTGCCAGAAAGAAAGCCTGGTGAGTTGACAAAACTGAAGCAATTACTGGTAAAATCTTACCAGAAACTGTGAAGGATTGTTTCAAACAGCAATCAACAGGACAGGGTATCATTTAGGGCTAATCTAAATAAAATCTTTTTCTGAGCCATTTGCCTGTTCACCAAGTGGACAGGAACAAACATAATGCAGCAAATCATGTCATGCAGGAATTGTAAACTTTCTAGTTTGGATTAGGAAGAATCGTAAACTTTCTAGTTTGGATTAGGAAGAAAGAACATGTTTCCGTCCTTTAGGATTGCATGACAAAACCGTTAAAGACCTCCAGTATATAATATATTCTTGAGAGAGGGAGAGAGTGAGCAGGAGAGGCAGGGAGAGAGTGAGAGAGAGAGAGAGAGAGAGAGCCTGCAATAAGGCACTCCTTTCTGGCACTCAGATTCCAAGCTAGGAATAAGCAGAAACTGGGTGTCCAGAAATTTGGGCTACGGCTGTTGGTAAATGCTGGTGATTTGGACCACTCTCTTTGGTTTTGGTTTTGGTCATGATCTCAGAGTCTTGGGATCACGGAGCCCCTCATTGGATTCTGCGCTCAGCAAGGAGTCTGCTTGAGATTCTCTCTCTTCCTCTGCCCCTCCCCCTGCTCTCTCTCTCTCTCTCAAATAAGTCAATAATCTTAAAAAAAAAAGCATGTTTCCCTTGACTGTTTTGTCCTATTGATTTTAGTCTTGCTTCATAAAAAAGTTATTTTCCTTTATTTCAGCAGGACATGATGCCCAAAGTAATCGAAGGAATGTATGGTTATCATTGAAGACTGTATGGACTTGGGAATTCAGTAAGACTCCTCTCCTTAACTCAACTCTGAGATAAGAAGTAATGACTCAAAAGCAGAGTGACCATGAGCAAATTGGTGGAAAGTAAGTAGTACCTGAAGCAGCATCTGGTGCATGGTTGGCACTCCATGGGTATTTGTTTAGTGAATGAATAAATAATGGTTTAACTAAAAAAAAATCAAATAAATTGTGTACTGCATTTCTCCCTGGTTCAAGCATTCAAAACTTCCTGGCTTAGTGGTTGAGCATCTGCCTTTGACTCAGGTCATGATCCCGGGTCTTAGGATGGAGTCCTGTGTCAGGCTCCCTGTAGAGAGCCTGCTTCTCCCTCTGCCTATGTTTCTGCCTCTCTCTGTCTCTCATAAATAAATAAATAAAATCTTAAAAAAAAAAGCTGGGGGTGATTTTGCCCCCAGGGGACATTGCCAATGTCTGGAGAGTTTTGTGGCCACAGTTGGGGTGTGGGTTGCTACTGGCATCGAGTGGGTGGAAGCCAGGGATGCTGCTAGGCATCCTATAATGTACTTCCTATAAAGCATTCTATAATCCTACAATGATAGACCTCCCACAATAAAGAATTATCTGATCTGAAATATACTGAGATTAAGAAACCCTGCCTCATGTTAAAAGAAAAACTTCACAACAACCATTTCAAAAATACCTTTAACTTTCCTTCTGTTTATTTTAGAAACAAAATTAAAGATTAAAGAAGCATTTTGTATTCCAGAAAACATGAAAGGAACTATGAAATTCTGTATTTATTAGTTAGAGTCCAAAGGATGTTACCATTTGATTTTCTATGGCAATGAGCCAAATGAATTTTTTAATAGTTAAAATATGAGCAAGATTGCATAGATTTGGTAGGGGTTTTAATTTAGCTTATTTTTCTCCTCTCTAAATCCTTTCTAAACAACAAGGTCACAACATAGTATATTTAAATAAATCACTGTTTCCAAATGGAAAAATTAATTTCCTTAGTATAAAAGAGATTTTAAAACTTTAAAATGCACACAATCAATGGAATTATCTGTGGCAGTGTGGGATGCCACCATATGTAGAAAAGCCAAAGCAGCAAAGAATCTACTAATCACACATATGTGTATCGTCACTGAGATGCGTCCAGGCTGGAGCCAGTCCATGGGAACACCAAACAAGCAAGCTTTTTAGGGCCATCTCCCTTTTCCCCTCCTAACTGATTTCTATTTTGATTGTTTTGGGCATATGGCTTGTACTGTGCTCTTGTACTCACTATCATTCCACTAACTAATATTTACTGAAAAACTACTACGTGCTGGGCACTGGGTATGATGTAGTGAGCTAAATAGATTTATTTGAATCGAAGTTACTGTCTAAATGTCTTAGGGACTCAAGATATTTAAATTGGCTTCACCTAAAAGATGAGAGTATTACCCAGCCACAAAAAAGAAGGAAATCCTGCCTTTTGTGACAACACAGATGGACTAGGAAGGCATTATGTTACGGGAAATAAGTCAGAGAAAGACAAATATTGTATGATATCACTTACATGTGGAATCTAAAGAAGAAGAACTCAGAAATAGAGTAGATGAGGTTGGTGGTTGCCAATGGTGGGGGGCGTGGGGAGATGTTGGCAAAGGATACAAACTTCCAGCTACAAGATGAATAGGTTCTGGGTATCTAATGTATAATTAACAATACTGTATTGTATTCTTGAGAGCTGTTGAGAGAGTAGACCTTAAAAGTTATCACCTACCGTCCACACACACACACACATAATTACATGAGGAGATGGAAGTATGAAGTGACTTCAGTGCAGTAACCATTCCAAAACATATACATGTATCAAATCATCAGGTTGTACACCTTAAACTTACATATGTTACATGTCCACAATATCTCAATAAACCTGGAAAAAAAATGTCTTCACCTGATGGGAAAGATGATCAGCTGATCTTGGCTCAATGGCTCCATAGACACTTCTTTTAAAAGATTTTTAAAAATTTAAAATATTTTTAAAAATTAATAAAAATTTTAAGTTGAAAATGAAATAAAATTAAATCTAAATTTTTTAAGTGAAAAAATTCAAAGCTTTTTAAATTTAAAGATGAAGACATTCAAAAGTCCTTTTGAGACAAACTTCCAACTGAGACAAACTTCCAACTGAGATTTTGAGGAGAGACTCCCTGCAAGCCTGTGCAATGTTGTTACCTGGAGAAAGGTCCTGGCCCATAACCGTGATCTGACTTTTAGGACAGCGCTTTCTCCTCCTTCTAGCTGCCCCACTGCACAGGAGATCTGTAGGCACTCAATATTTGTACAATTCTGCAAAAAACCAACAGCAGTGGTGGCCCATCAGTGTCTTTAAATTGTGGTAGAAAATCAACATTGAAGTCAGTTTATCTGCATTGTATTTTCTCAGAAGTCACCATCTAATTCATAAATTAGTCATTTAAATAACACAATTACCTTGAAACAATCAAGAGAAAACACAGCTTTGTAATAATGATGTGCCAGTTTTACTAGTAGTGTAGAGATAAAATGGAACATAAAATACAACAAAAATTTTAGGCTTCTTTTTTTCCTAAGGACTTAAAGCAATATTCCTGCAGCAGTGATTGGGTTGTTCTGTTTCCTCTTCTTTTTATTTTATTTTATTTTTTGAAGATTTTATTTATTTATTCATGAGAGACATACAGAGAGAGGCAGAGACATAGGCAGAGAGAGAAGCAGGCTCCCTGTAGGGAGCCTGATGCGGGACTCAATCCCAGGATCCCAGGATCCCAGATTTCCAGGGTCCCAGGACCCAAGGGATCACGACCTGAGTCAAAGGCATATGTTCAATCACTGAGCCATACAAGTACCCTGGATTGTTCTGTTTTAATTTCATTTCTCAGAACACGTAAAGACATTCCTGGTAGACATTTACAACACCTGACCCTGGGCTAAGCAAGCCCTGAAAAGGCTTCAGAGGAAGCACAATATAGATTGTGTCTATATTATCTCAAAGACCCAGTGTTAACAACCCGTTGACAAACATTTGCTCCAAAACATTCTTCTCTCTAAATTACTTCTTGGTTATAAAGCAGAATCTTCTTTGAGTTCCATGCTATTTTTAAACTAGTTTCTAGTCTTGCCAACTTACAATGGGTAACTCTTACCAAATGGAATGCACGTTCCAGGGAAATATTCATTATGATGACATTCTGTCTACCAAATCCTATCTTCTGATTGGATCCAGTATGGAAATAAATGGACACCTCACCTCCACTATCTGTGTACCTATGTACAGGGTGTTACTTCTTGGATTGTTCTCCCTCGCTGATTTGAATTTATCGTGTGGACTATGCTTTATTTATTTCTCATGTTTCAAGCACTGGGCTCTGGTCTGTTGATGCTCAATAAACGTTAGTTTATTGAATATTACACACAGGATTTAATGGAAGCATTTTACTTTATTTTTTAAGATTTTATTTAATTTTTCATGAGAGACACACAGAGAGAGGCAGAGACACAGGCAGAGGGAGAAGCTGGCTCCCTGTGGTGAGCCTGATGCAGGACTCAATCTCAGGACCCCAGGATCATGCCCTGAGCTGAAGGCAGATATTCAACTGCTGAGCCACCCAAGCATCCTGAGGAAATTTCACTTTAATGAAATTGCTAAGCCACAGAGTAACCTGAGGGACATACTGCCATGAGAACTTTTTTTTGAGAACCTCAGAATTCTCTAAGAGCAAAGCAATCAGGGATACATATCTGATAAATTCCAGGGAGGTCAGATTTCTACATGCTGTTTCCAAATTCAGGTGGCTGGGCTGTTCCTATTTTACTAGGGTTGGGCGCTGAGGTGTCTGGGGTTTTGTGCCTCCAGCAGGAGTAGGAATTCTGGAAGCACTGCACTCAGGTCCCCTGTGAGGACCTTCGTGTTTATCTACACTTCATTACTGACATGCTGTGTATCCCCAATCCTACCCTGTGGAGGCCAAGGAGGGGAGTGAGAAGGAGGTTATTCTTGTAAACTCCCTGGAGCTGTTGGTCCTGGTGAGCTAGCTCTGCTGGAGGATTCTGGAGAAGATGGTGCTCAGAATGAATCATGAAGGGTGAGAAAGAGTGACCTAGGTGGACAGGGACAAGCCCAGCACGTGTTCAGAAGAAAGGAGAGAAGGGTATTTGGAGTCAGGGTGGACAGATGGAAATGAGAGAGGAAAGTCTAAGTGATAAAGAATTTTCCCATTTGGGCCAAGGACTTTAGATTCTATTCAGAAGGTTCTGTTTATGCAAGGGCTACGAACAGGTTTGGGTTTTAGGGGAAGGTGGTATGTGAGTCAAGAATGGGGGGGAGGAGAGCGAGAAGCCATGAGGGTGACAAGAGCTTGTTGCAAGAGTCCAAGTGAGAAGGAGGAGGTCCTGACCTGGGGCATGGGGAGGGAGAGAGAAGACGAAGTGTAGGAAAGTTCAGGAAGTAGAATGGGACAGTTGGTGACAAGTTGGAAGTTGGGATGAAGGGAGAGAGGATTGGAAGGAGCCCTTCTGGCTTGGGGAACTGAGTGGGTGGGTCCTGGCACTACTGAGATTGGGAATCCCAGAGGAGAAGCACTTTCTGAGGGTCATGGAGATGGAGTCCTGGACATGTTGGGACTGGGGTGGCTATCAGACATCCAGGTGAATGTATACGCTGAGCCACTTGAGTCTAGAGCTCAGCAGAGATGGCTAAGATGGCAGGAGGCACATAGGCATGGCTGGAGTTAATGATCTTGCAGAACCTCTTCCTGAAGGAGCGAAGTCAGTAGGAGAGGGGAGGGGCCTGAAGATGGAATCTTGAGGTATAGGGATGTCTGAGAATGGGCAGAGAAGCAGGCCAGGGACAACTGTAAGAAGGCACAGGCCAACAGACTGGAAGAGAGCCTGGAGAGAATGTTTTTTGGGGAGGCCAAGGGATGGGATGGTTTTAGGAAGCGGTTCACAGCATCATATGCTGAAGAGGGTTTGAAAGATAAGGTTTCTGTAAGCGGAGTAGGAAAAAGGACAAGAAGAAAGCCTGGGGAGGAGGAGATGAGGTGGTCAGTACGAGAGCAGCAGGGGCCCTAGATGAGAAAGGCAAGGACATTCTTGGCAGAGGAAAAATTATATTTCCACGCTATGGATACAAATTTTTCCTATGCAAATGTGGAAATTACAATCCAACACAAGATGTTGGCATTTTGCACTTTCAAATTCCTAATCAGAAACGGGATTCAGTAAATTGTTTTTAACTAAACAAAAACCGTAGGCGGTCTTATTTAACTTTTGATTTTAGAATAAACTTCGTATAATCACTTTCTATCCAGAACTGTTTTGACTTGAGGACATGGGGAGGCGTACGATTTGCAATTTTCAAACCAATAAGAGAATAAAGCATGAGTTAACAAAGTCAGATATGGAAATCAAGAATTGCCTTGCTCTCATCTGCTAGTAACAAGTTTCTGTGATATTCAGGAGTTAAAAATCATTGTGCATTTAAAAAATCTTTTTAAAAAAGATTTCATTTATTTATTCGTGATATATATATATATATACAGAGAGGCAGAGACACAGGCAGAGGAAGAAGCAGGCTCCACACAGGGAGCCCAATGTGGGACTCGATCCTGCAACCCCAGGATCACACCCCGAGTCAAAGGCAGACACTCAACCACTGAGCCACCCAGGTGTCCCTAAAAAAATCTTTAATGAGAAAACAGGAGGGAAAAAATAATCTCACCCTACAACAGAAGTGCATATACTTTTCAAATGAATTTTAGTTATTGATCTCTACAGCCTCAGGGTGTTTATGAGAAATACACTAAAGCATAAATTGAAAAACATAAGTGAATCTTGATTTTCTAAATTGTTGATTCCCATAGGTGTGGACACTGGTTCTCCAGAGGGCTTTTACATTGGTACTGCGTTTTAGAATTCTATAGATGCCAATCATTGCTTTCTTTTTACAAAATTTATTAAATTTTTTTATTGAGGTATAATTGACACACATTATATTGTTTCAATATTTGTATGTATTGTGAAATGATCTCCACAATAAGTCCAGTTATTATCCATCATCACAGTTATAATTTTTTATGATCTTTAAGAGCTTTTAAGATCTCCTCTCTTAACACCTATCAAATATGCAATACATTATTATTAAGTGTAGTACCATTCTGTATGCCACATGCACAGGCATTGTTTTCTATTCTATTATTTCTCCTGGAAGCTTTCTTTAAACAATAATATGTGGCATTTTATTAATTTATCCTAAGCTGAATAGCATATCACTTTCTGACTCTTAGGTTTTAAAAAACATTACCATGCCATAAAAAGTTGCTGGGACTTTGATTCAAGGGACTTGAATCAAAATCTGCCACCTGCCATAGCTTTTTGCCAGGTAACTTTAGGTACTTCTATTATAATAAACATTCCTCTCTTGATTTAAGTTTAACTAAATAAGTTAGACTTGCTTGATACACTTTTCTGTCCATTTCTGTGTTTGAAACTTTTTATGAATGTTACAACATGCTCAAGACACATGAAAACAAATCATTTTAGCCTCTTTTAAGTGTAGTGTTTGGTGGTATTAACATTCACCTTGGGACGAGTGGGAGAATTGAACAGAAAATACTGACTCTTGAGTGCTCTCCACAGTTCTGCAAAGGGTTTACTAATAAGCTCAAAATCAATCTACCATAGCCGCCAACCTAAGACTCTGCAGGATTTTGACCCAGGAAATCAGAAGGCCCCATTCTCATCTCTTCTGGACCAGCAGAGGAGTCTGAGATGCAGGGATATGTGTCAACAACCTCCCTCCACCCCCAGGACCTGCTGCTCCAGGCCTTTCCACACTCTCACTCTCAGGGTCTGGGGACAGGCTCACATGGGACCTTTGTGTTCTCCAAAGCACTACATGCCATGTTTTAGGTTTTTATCATTATTTTTCTAACGTGGCCTGCATGGCAGGTTTAGAAGAGTGAAAACACTATAATGCAAATACTCCTTTGTCTGCATGGAAGAGTTGCTTTCACGGCTCATAACATGTACTGCCAAAACACGGCAGGCATATCTGAGCATTGAAACAATAGTTCAAGTTCAAACCATCTGTGTTTGGGAGTTCTGGCCAATCCAGCCTTTCCTCTCTAATCTGCGTACGCTGAGATAACCAGCTCACCAGGATTTTTGCGGGGCTCTGTCTGTGGGGCTCCAGCACCCCCACATCTCTCCTCCGGACAAGATGAGGGATGGTCGAGTTTCGCAAAAAGGCGCTCAGCTCGGGGGTGTCCTCTGGGGGGGTGGCGGGCTGCCAAGAGAAAGCAAGAGACAGCACATCAGTCTCATAAATGCTCATCACCTCTTCATTAGCCTTGAACTCCAGGCATTTCGTGGCTAAGGAGTCACAAGAGAAGCCAGACCTGTCCTAATTTACCAGCAGTGTGTTCAACCCCAAAGTGAAATGCATGGACAAGGAACCAGCCTTCCCATTCTCCAACCATAGGAGCTCCTGAAGGATGGGGAATGCATCTTGGGAAAGTTTATCTGGTAAGGATCAGATTTTCAGTAGAAGTGATCTCCCCAGATGGAAGTGACTTGTCAAGCATGAGTCATTATTTTCCTGTTACTTTCCTTTTATCATTTATTCATGCTGGGGAAGCTCAGGAACCTTCTGTGTGGTGAGACGGATCCTGAGGTGGCAGGAAAGTGAGGCGGTGGCCATGGGGAAACAGCCTGACGTAGTCAAGGACCAAACATCAGCACGTCTAAGCCCCATGCTCCTGGAGTTGGAAGAAATGCTCCTTCAGGAGTGAATCATGTTCTAATAAAAATGACTTTTGCAAAGCATGCCACGTGAACACTGTGCTGTAAGGGGGGTTGTTTTGTGAGTGTTCTAGAACTTATGATTTTATCTCAGGCTCCATGCTGGGTACCTCTGATAGCTGAATAAATATTTTGAAAGTGCCTGTAAGTCACACATAATATCCCATTAAAATTCTTCATTTTAGACTGCCTGAATACAGACTCACACACATAGAAGTTTCTTCCAGACTGCCTGAATATAGAAACTTAATTTTCTGCTCCTGCCCCAAGTCCCTCCAAACGCACGTTCTTTTACATAGTTTCTCTTTGTAGTCACAGGAGCAATAGTAGTATGTTCATTTCTATGGGATGAACAAAGATATTCCTATATTGTAGATATAAGAAGTACCACAAAAGATGAAATGATCATGCTCAGCCTGTTCTAAGACCCTAGGAAAATCTATGGGATAAACAGAAAGGTAGGAGTCCAGATTCTGTAGTATGCCACGAACAGCCCTCTATATACTGGCCTCAGCCTACCTCTCCAGCCTTGTTTCTTACCAAGAGCCCTCTCCACCCTGCCCTGCAATGTATAGAACCACTGTCCACTCCTGACATGCACCAGGATGATTCCTGGGCCCCTGTTTGGCATTCCACATGGTAGCTCCATTCCCCCATATGCACCCATCAAGCTGTGCAGTAACTGCCTGCTGGCCAGCCTGAGTTGCCCAGCAAGGAAATGTAAAATGATAAGCATTGTGTCTCATATAACATCCAAGGAAGTATCAGGAAACGGAGAGAAAAAAGATCCAGTGGGGAAAAGTAAAATGGGAGAAATCAGATGTAACAGACAATCCAGGAAAGTGGGAAAGTGTGAACCTAGGGAAGTCTAAGGAAAAGAAAGTTACAAAAATAAAGGAGTGACTAAGAATGTCAAATTCTGCAGAGGAGTAAAGAATGAGGACTAAAAGTAGTCATTGTATTTGTCACAAAAGAAATTATGGACAGATGATCCAGCAATTCCATTCAGGGTATTCATCGGAAGAAAATAAAACACTAGCTTGGAGAGATTTTCAGCAGAAGTGATCTCCCCAGATGGAAGTGAGATCACCTCCATGTTCACTGGAGCATTATTTATAGTAGCCAAGATATGGAAGCAGCCTAAGTGTCCATAGATGGGTGAATAGATGTGGTGTCCATGCATGCATACATGCACACATGCACACCAATATTATTCAAGCATAAAAAAAGAAGAAAATCCTGCCATTTATGAAACATGGATGACCTTGTGGGCATGAAGTGAACCAAGATAGAGAAAGACAAATACCATGTGGAATCTAAAAAAACAAAAAAAGACCACTCCAAACCAAAACAAAACCCTAAACTCATAGATACAGAGACTAGATTGGTGATTGTCACAGTTTAGGGGGGCTGGGGAGGGGGCAAAATGGGTGAAAGTGGTCACAAAGTATAAACTTCCAGTTATAAAATAAATGTCTTAGGGATATACTGTACAGCACAGTGACTATAATTAATAATACTGTGTTGTATATTTGAAAGTTGCTAAGAGAGTAGATCTTAAAAGTTTTCAACACAAGGAAAAGCATTTGTAACTCTTTGTGGTGATGGATGTGAACTAGGCTTACCATGGTGATAATTTCACAATGTATATAAATACCCAATCATGTTGTACACCTGAAATTAATATGCTACACGTCAATTATATCTCAATGTAAAACGAGAAAAAAAGAATTTGTAGATGCCCTTTACTGAGCAGAGGATTGGTATGTGTAGAAATTGATCTGCAGAAGCCAAAGGGTGAATGCATTCAAACAAACGAATATTTGAAAAAATAAAATTAAATCTTTATCTTATTCGTATTTTAAGGCAATTCTCCATGGCTCAGAGATGAGATGCAGCCATGTCTTCCAAATAAGAAAGCACCAAAAGAAAACAAAAGAAAACATAGATGCTCTTAGTTGCTATTTATAATGGAAACAGAATAGTAATATAAAACTTTGTGGGCATACATAGATTACTTGTTAAATAAATCATGACATTTATACATAAGACTACTGAACAGTTTTTTGATGTAGAGCTACATAGAATTCTAAAAAATACAAGATCTTAGTAAAGGGAATAGGCAGGTTATAAAATAGCATATATAATAAGATTGTATTTTTAAATTAGAAAATGGATGTATATTTAACTTGTATATCTAGAAATAATCTGGAAGAATAATCATGTAAATACTGCCAGTGCTAGAGATTTGATGATATTAAGAAGTTTCACTAACTACTTTTCAGGTATGATAATTGGTATTATAGATTTTTTTAAAAGATTTTATTTATTTAATCATGACACACACACACACACACACACACACACAGAGGCAGAGACGCAGGCAGAGGGAGAAGCAGGCTCCATGCAGGAAGCCCGACGTGGGACTTGATCCCAGGTCTCCAGGATCCAGGGTCTCCTGAACTGAAGGCAGTGCTAAACCGCTAAGCCACCTGGGGTTGCCTGGTATTATAGATTTTTAAAGAGAATCCTTAATTACTGGCAATATATAATCAATTGGAAAAGTAAACCAATGCACACATAAATGGGAAATTAACAGTAAATGGGTGGTGACATAATTAGAAATTAAAAATTTTCTTCTTTATGTTTTATACATTGCCTGATATATTCTTTTGACAGACATTTAGTACTCTTTAATATGAAAATTAAAAAAACTCAATTGTAATAAGAGTAAAAGAGAAATAAGAAAGCAGGGATAACAAGTAGAGTATGGCTAAACATGAAAGGGAATAGGGGCTCATTCTTGGAAGAAGATTCGGATCCAAGTCATTTGCTTATTGTTTTGAAGAAGCAGGAAATTTAACTAAGTTTCTGGGGTCCAAGGAGGGAACCAGCAGAGAGGAAGAGCTTGAAAATATAGGAAACGGGATACTTGATGTAGCAAAGTTAAATTTGGAATCAGAAGAAGACCTTTCCTTCCTCTCAAAATATTGGGTAGGATTTGAGGATGAGAAAGAGACAATTAGAAGTGTGTGTGTGTGTGTGTGTGTGTGTGTGTGTGTGTGGTGGGGGTTGGGATTTGGGAGGGTGAAAAGGATCCTTTGAAGATTCTCTTGCTGTAAGGTCATCTGCTAACAGTGATGCCAGAGAGGCTGGATAGGAAGTCTGAGAACAGTAGTGAAGGTTTGGAGAAGCCAATGAAGAAACTGCTAGGGGGGTCATCAGGATGGCAGAGGGGCTCCTCCAGACGTTGGATGTCCAGTGAGCACTTCCCACCATCGATGTGTCCTGGTACCTTCAGGTGAAGGGGCAGAGAAGCCAAATTATGGGACTGTACCTGATCGAGATTTATGGAACAGGGACTTGAAAGGATAGAGGGGAAGGGAGGTTAAGTAAGAGAACCCGTAAAAGAGCCTTTCAACCGACTCCTCATGGAATCCAGACTTGTCAGGAAAGAAAGTCTGGCCAAAGGCAGTCTTGAGAGTCAGGTGGGTGAGCTAACTAATAGAAAGTTTTCACATCAAAGAAGAGAAGGTCTTGTGGACAGAGGAAGTGAGAAAGTTATAAAAATAGGAGATTGCATTGGAGGCTTGGATGTTGACTTAAACACTTTAGGGACAGGGTGACTAGAAGTGATGTTCACAGCACTGGGCTGTTAAACTACATAGATTGTGAGGTGCAGACCAGCCCCACGGATGCTGGAACAGTCCAGGACTGTGGTAGGGAAGGAGTGCCAGCCAAAGAGATGCTCAAGCATACCCAATGGTGGACAATCTGAGAGAAAAGCTCTTATAACATAAGATTAAAATTTGAATTGAGATAGAAAATTGTGAAGATCTCTAAGATTCCTTTATATATTTTATGTGTGTGTATGTATAGTTTTTGCTTTGATATTTTCATGTGTAATTTCTTTTTTTTATATAGGTCCCTGGGAGATATGTTACAGAGTTAACTCTATCTAACCAAACTACAGGGGAAAAGATACTGGAAGGACCTATGGAATGTTCCTTTATTCCTGTAGTAGTAGCAGTAGTAGGAAAATAATAGCCCAAAGAGAAGACAACTCTTCAGCTTCCTGTGTGATGGCATCAGATGCAGCTTGTGTACAGATAAAGAACACATTTGTGGTGGCTGCTGGTCCATCATCATTTACAAATATTATGAGCAGTCTCAGAGGGCTTACTCTGAGCCAGAGAATGAACGTATTACACAGCAGGGGTTGATAAAACATGCTTCTTTCTTTTCGTAATATTGTTTTACAGATAGAGGAATGTCCCTCCCAACCACCACACTGAGAAAGTCTTCGAATGGCTTACAAACCAGTTTTCTAAAGTGGCATTCCAGAAATTATTTCAGAATCTAAAACAAAACAAAAAAACCAAAAAGCAAAATGAACAAAAACTAAAAAACAAGGATGAACTAATCCAAGAAATGTAAACAACAGTTACAGCCTGTTTTCTAGATGAACTCTTGGAGCTTCTTTCACAACTGATCATGAACCCACGGGTCATGTTTTTCCTTAATCTGAAACCCTGAGAGGTGAGGGCCTCTTAGCACCCGTCTTAGGCAGGCATTCAGTTCAGAAAACAATTTGCTAAGTGCTCTGAGAAGCTGGTGGTAAACACTCAAGTATCTTCCTCAGAACAATTGGAAAACTGCTCCTTTCTGCATTAAGGAAATAATTGTTAGTAAATATGGTTCTTCCCCAGCTGCTACTCAGATTTTGACTCCAACAGGAGTTTCCTATTTGCATGACTCTTGACCAAACTCTTCACTCTGGGTAGGTTTAAATTTATGAGTTAAAGAGATACTGCATAGCTGGAATGTGCAGTACTGGTGAAAATGCAACTTTTGAAGAAAATAGTTGGGTGCAATGAGATTAAAGGTTCTTTGAACCTGAACAAACACAACACATACTATCCTCATCTTGTTTGTGATTTGTCTTTGGATTTCAGGTATTCCTAATACACAAAAGATGGCAGACTTTTCCTCAGGTAATTCTTTGTCTATAATTAAATGGGAGTAGAGGCAATCACAGGAGGTTGGGCTACCATGTCATTTTCTTTAAGACATAAATGTGAAGGATTTGTCAGGAGAGGAAAAAAAAACACACACTTTTTTTTAACATCCTGAAAAAATAATAGATTCTCTCTGTTGGTGATTTTGAAGCTTCTGTTAGTTGTTGGAGATGTGTTCTTACATTTTAAAATTTCCATGAAAACCTGAAGACCATCTTAAAGAGAAGATAAGGCAAAGAGAAATTGACCCTGGAGAATGTAAGCCCCTTGGTGGCTGAAAATTGGACCAATAGGCACTGTTAAAAATAAAAAGTGAATGAAAGTCCTTTATCAGGGGGTGCATGTAAGAGAGAGAGAGAGAAATGGAGAAAGAGACAGAGAATGCAAGTGGGTCGGGAGCTATAACAAGTGTCCCTGCATTCTAAATTAAGAAAAAGCAGTAATTAAATGGAGGCAGTTTTGAAGGAAAAGAATTCTCTCAAGGGTAAGACAAAACTATGCAAATTTGCTAAGTCAAGCCAAGGCAAGCCAAGGCAAGCCAAGCCACAGTCTGTGTTCACCAATTTTGAAAAAAACAAAACAAACACAAACCCCCAACCCCCCAAAACTAGTTGCAGGGCTATAATCTTTGATGGATGGTCCTTGTGTTTCTGCTTCCATGTTTGTACTATCTGGTTGCGATTTGGGCTTCCTGTGAGAATGGTCTTGTTTGAGACAGTTGTAACCTACTGCTTTCCATGGCTCCAAAGCCCATTCTCCACACAACATTGGCTTCTCTCTTGTCTACCACCCTAATCTAGCCCCTATCAGATCATTTGTACCCTGGGCTCCTTTCTTGAGTGGGCGCCCAGAATGTGGTACTGGGATCCTTGTGTGTGTTGAGGCCAGCACCTCACTGGTCCTCCCATCCTGGGTACAGCCTGACATTCCACAGCCCTCTCTCCTGCTTCTTACACTTGGCTGTCCATGATGAAATCTTGCCAACTTAAAAAAAAAAAAAATCCTTCACTCTTTATGCAGCTTTGGTTTCTAACTAGTGTTGGCTTTTTCAACTACATCTTATCTAGGGATCATCGCCTGTCTGGAGGACTCTCCAACCCCCAGGATAAAGTCTACCCAAATAGGATAATGCATAGTTTGAAATCATTATTTTACTGCCTTTAGAATGGTTGAGAAATACTTTATCCAACTCTAAAATTTTATTCCAAGGAGGATCTGGAATGAATTAGATTTAATGGATTGGTCAGAATGCTGCAGACAGTTGAATGTTTCACAGTGTTTTCGGTGGTAGAATGTGCAGGAATCGCCACATTAAAATCCTCTATCTCTGAAGCCCGGAGCCAGAACCTTCATGGCCATCTGCTTCTGCCCCTTCGTTCATAGAAGGCAGAGAAATGAACCTGGTGAAGTGAAACCATCATGGGAGGAACAGAAAACCAAGCACAGCAATCATTTCACTGGGAGGTGAAATGAAAGCAGAAGCGAATGTACCCCAAGGCCCTGTCCCGCTCTCCGGCTTGCCTGCACTGGGTACTACAAGAGGCTGTGTGGCTCACTCCCTTTTCTTGAACCCCATCACCTGTGCATGCTCCTATTTCTGTTCACACTGGGGTGTTGGAACAGTGTCAACAAAGCAGACTAAGTGAATCCCCATGAAGCCTGAAAGGAGGCAACTATTAAAAAAACTCATAAACTTCTAGTGGCATCCAAGTTATGTCTCCAATTTAGTCGCTGATGCTCTGTATTTAGGCAGTGAGTGAGGTGGGTGTGGGTGAGAACTTTTGCCCACTATTTCCTCTGATCACGGTGGTGGCTGTCCAAGGCAATCTGCTCTTCATACCTTGGAGGGATAACTCAGCTGTACCAGTCACCACTGTGAAAAGTGAGTCCCGTTCAGAAGTTGAAGGCCTATGTGAGGAGAGTCGCATTTGGAATGCTTGTTGAATTTATAGCTGGGTTGTATTTCGGAAGATTTTAGGCTAGATGTTTGGCACTCAGGATACATTTATCTTTAGAGGCAATCTTTTAAATTGTGGCTCAGTTTTCAGGCCAGCCCACAAAAAACCCTACTTTATCAACAATATGGCTTTGATGAGTAAAACTATGCATTCATAATAAAAAGTAAAGCCAAGAGGTTGCTGAGTAATTAAAAAAAAAAAAACAACCACATTGTGTTAAATACATTAGTTCTATAAATGCTAGCAGGTTTAATTAGGTGGATATGAGAAATTATTTTGAGATGTGGGATTTTGCAGGGAAATTTCAGGAAATTTCAAAGGTTTTAGAGTTGGTGGCATTCTTTCCTTAGAGCAGATAGCTGAGAAAATGCCTCTAAGGAAATTTGGACAGTTGCTTTTTCATCAGCACATTCCCTTAGACATTGGTAGGAGCTGCAAAGGAGCAGTGAAGTAGAGAGCTACTTCCATTGGTTGAGAAAAAAAAATGAGGATATATATGGGGAAATGACAAAAAAGATTTATGTGACCCAAAAAGAAAGAATTTTGCTGTGAGGAAATCAGTTGATTGGCTGTAGAAGCAAATGTGGGGAACTTGAAAATCCTCCAGAGGATACTTGGGACAGCTGAGGTGGCAGTCTACCCTCTCAGAGGCCCACAGCTGGCCTGGGATATTTTGGTGGTTTATCCAGTGTTCACTAGAGTATCCTCAGAAAGGACTTGTAGACCTGCTCATAGATGTAGATGTTTCAAGAGGCATTCTGTTTGTAAAGAAGTTGTAGAATCAAATCATAAGGAATTTGATCTTAGTGGTTAATAAGATTGAATAGTAGGATTTACTTTTTGCCTATAGGAATGTATTTTGCCTCCTTTTTCCTTTTATTAAACCTACCCTTTCTCTGCTTCTTAAAGAATTAAGTTTTTTAAAAAAGCTAGATGTTTAGGTATCTATATTTTTTAAAAGTATATTTATTTTTAAATATCTAAAATATTTGGGTTAAATATTTTTTAACCCAAATGGGTTAAAAATGGGTGAAATGGGTTAAAAAAAACCCAGTAATCAGCTTTGATGTAAGAATCTGAAATTGATACTTAAGTTAAAAAAATTTCTCAGATCTATTCTAGAAGATAGATAACTAGATAGAGTAAATAATTTGTTCTTTACTAATTTCCAATTCATATTTAAGACAGAGAATAGACTGTTTAGCTTTGTATTATCTAGGAAGAAATAAATTTCCAAGTATTTGGAAGAAATAAATTTCCTATTTATAGGAACTTCACCAATAAATTAATGTCCTAAGAAGAAAATAATTTTCAAGTACTCTCAATTTGTTGGTAGCTACTTATATAAAACATACTGATAATTAATTTTAAAAACTTATTTATTGATAAAAGTCTCTTTTTGACTCTCTGGGTTATACACACTAAATGTAAGTAGAAGTGCTTAGAGGACCCGAAAGTAAAAACATTTCAAGTTTTTCATTATTCCGAATTTCAAGAGTTCATGAATTGTTATCATTTGTCATTTTGGGGAGCTATTCCTTCACATTGTAATCAAATCTTCTTATATTCAATTTCCACAAATTGAGAGTTTTACAAATTTATAAATTGAGAGTTTAGGTCGCATTTTAAAGATTACTAACCTTATATTTTTTATTGAAGTCTATACTTCAAAGAATACCCGGGTGGTAGGGACTGCAGGTGCCTAGTGGCTACCAACACCCAGTTTGCATGAACCTGTCAATGTTTAAGGCAAGTGATCTCTTGGTATCCTTCCTGTAAATGACTATTAAACTACAGCAAAGAGAAAAGAATTCACAACCAACATGATGCATATCACACAAGTTACATAGTATCTATGAACATACATAGTGTTGGATATAAAGCAAACATTCAACTCCAGAGTTTAGAACTTCCCTAGGTGTCTGTGCTCCAAGAATCTGAAGGAGAGAAACCTTTAACCATAGGACATGTGAAAGCTTTAATTGTTTCAATGTTAATACATTCCCTTTGAAGATGCTATTTTTGCTTTTTAAATTTTTTAAAAAGATTTTATTTATTTGAAAGAGAGACAGAGGGAGCATCAGCAAGGGGAGGGGCAGAAGGAGAGGGAGAAGCAGACTCCCTGCTGAGGGTGGAGCCTGATGTGGGGCTTGATCTCAGGACCCTGAGATCACAAAGTCAGACACTTAACTGATTGAGTCACCCAGGGGCCCCAGAAGATGTTATTTTATAATCCTTGAGGATATTAAAATCATCTCAATGAAGAACCAAAGGAGAGAGGAAATGGACAAAAAATTTTCCAGGGAGGAAGTATTTGAAATAATTTTGTGGAATACAAGTGACTTTATTTATTATTTCCTCATAAAGAAAGAGACTTGTCCTATAAATCCTTTAATACTGAATCCCTTTTAGTCTTCCTCTCTTGGAATAAAAGGCATGTTGGGTTGAAGAAGAAAGCGTTTCATAACTGGCAATGTCCCAGTGCCTGCAGTTAGAGTAGAGGCAGACCCGTGTTCCAAATGGTTGAGTTAGTATTTCATGAAGCCTGCCCTTGCTCCATTTCCAATAGAGACACTGTCTCCCTGAGCTACTAGACAATGTCGATTCTTAAATAAAGTTCTCTTTTGAGGATAACATCTGGTTAAAAGGTTTTTTTTTTTTTCCCCATTCAAATGTGACATTTTCAAGGGTTTATGCTAATTATGTTCTTTTCTTCCCAGAAGAAACTTAAAGCCAGATTTGGATCTTAATCTGAAAGGGATCATCAGCTCCTCGGACACTTGAGCTCCTGGCGAGTCTGTGACCAGAAAAGCAGCGTGGATGGCAGGTGGGGATTGTAGAGAGGCTGAGTTTTAGGTCCCCCAGACCCTGCCTCTTAACAGAACCCAGGTGATTGGATAAGCTTAAGAATCTGAGAAGCACTGCTCACGGCTTCTCTATAAGCTGCACTAAAGAATGTGATCCAGAAATTTCCAGTCTAGGGGTTCTCGGGGGCACTGAGATGGCCTTTGGCAAATTATCGCATTTCTCCACTTAGTATTGGCAACATCTGGAAAAGCCCACTTGGCAAAGATCCTTCTATCTTTTGGCAATGTACCAAAAGGACTCTAAAAATACCATTTTGTATGAATTCTCCAAAACATGACGTGTCTATGATTTTGGTTTGATTTGTGCTGCTAGTCAAACCATATGCAAAAGATACCTATTAAAGTAGGCTAAATAAGTGACAGGTTACCATGAACAATGAAACCAGGAGAAATTTAAGTTTTCTAGGAGTGACATTTTAAGTTAGGTCTGGCATTTTCAAAAAGATTTTATTTATTTGAGAGAGAGGGGGGGGTGGGGGAGGGGCAGAGGGAGACAGAGAAGCAGACTCCCCCCTGTGCAGGGGGACCAATGCGGGGGCTCAATCCCAGTACCCTGGGACCAGAGCCAAAGGCAGATACTTAACCAATTGAGCCACCCAGGCGCCCCTAGGTCTGGCATTTTAACCATAAAATTAAAAGAAAAAGCCTGATAGATTATCTCCAAAATAACTTATTCTTATAATTACTTTGCCTTAAAAAAATATAAGCCACAGTTTTAATTTTTTTCCTTACCATAAAACATAAGCAAAACAACCAGTTAGACCAGGCTCCTACCTTTATATCCTGTGGGTTAATATCAGGATTTGTTTGACACCGTAGAGGTCCCAGAGTTTGGACATGAAAAATGTAGAGGAGAAATTCGTCCCGGGCAGAGAATGGCCAGCCCACTTCCAGAAGGGTGTTGCTGATGGTACTTGGTCCAATATTGTGCAGCTATAAACAAGGAACATGTCAAGTAATGGCACAACACAAAACAGGAAGATGAAATCAAACTCCATGTACTTCGTACCCATTCTAAAAGACAGGTATGTTTGTTTTTAATGCATCTGGGCTGTGATGGTGGCATTGGAAAATAGAATCAATGTAAGCAAGAGGAGCTCCAAAAGCAATAAGTGCTGATGTTCAGAGAAGACTCTTCATTCTGGGAACCTCTAAGGTCAGACTTGCTTAGCAAAGACCACATTAACCATGTCTGGTAATTGTGATGTTTACCTTAAATATATATTAATTTCATCGCAGTGCTAGAAGTGCAATTTTAATTATATGCTTTCAAAACTAGTTATTCGTTCTTTACATTGAAATCTGCCTTCTTCCTGACTACTGACTTGCCAATTGCAACCATATGGGATGCACTTTCTTTCACCCCCTGGAAAAATAGTTATCCATCAAATGCCAAAGATGGCCCAGGCTCAGCACAGTTCACTTCAAGTACACATTTCAAAGCTGAGCTCCTTCTGTTTTAATCAGCGGATCTCAAAGAAAGAGAGGCCAAATCTCATAAAGAGATGAGCATTTTAAACACATGAGTCTTGTACTCACAGGACACCAAAACAGCTTGGGAAAAATCACCAAATGTATTTAAATTTATTGTGGTTTTGAAAATTCACTTCAAAGCTGGCAGGATACTTTTGTCTTTTTTTCCTACACAGTTCTGATAATTATAATGATCAATAAAACAATTTATAATTTGGTTTTGCTTATTAGGTGGCTCATTTAATTCACATTATCAAAGCAACATGGCATCCACTGGTAACAGTATATTTTGAGACATGAGGATAGCACATAGGAAACATGTGATGATTGCTTTTGTCACCACTGATTATTACCCTAAAATTTTATGATCCGTTTATGCTAAGATTAGAAGCAGGGCTGCCCTGAGAATGATTGAGTTTGAATATGTTTGCAAACTTTGAAGTTTCAGCATTCTTAAGCAGAGTGGTGCACACAAGGTTTAATAAATTATTCAACAGCATTTTTTTCTAGCAAGGTTCTTAATCTGAGTGGCCTTGGGGACTCTGTTATCCTTTTGCTATCAAGAGAGCTTAGGGCAAAGCTTTGATCCAGCTTCGGATGGGGCTTCTGATTCTGAACCACAGGTTGGGCAGATGACAGAGGTTTTCGTGTTGATGCTGTGCAGGAGTTGACACTTCTTTCCCCATATGTAAACAGCTCATCAGTTTTGAAATGACTTCATTGTTAACCTTCGAGTATGTTAGTCATGTCCCTTGTAGCTTCAGATGAAAGTCACAGTCAGAATTATTAGGTCAGTGGAGTGTGTTACATAGGAGGAGGACAGACAGCAGTACAGAAGAACGGGTCTCAAACAGAAGATGGCTTTTCATGAGCTGCTGGTTTGCTTCTGGAAAATACTTTACTAATCAACAGACTATTTCAAATCTCAGAATAAGTTATTCCTCTGTGTGTGTGTGTGTGTTTGTGTTATATGTGTGTGGGGTTTTTTGTACAATAGTGAATACTCCATAAATTTTTCTCTGTCTGGTACCTTCTGGTTGGTGACCTTTATTTTAAGAGATGTGTAGGTTTTAAGGATATTTGAAAATGTAGGAAGAAGCAAAATAAAGTCTAGGGAGCTAGTCATTTTTATGCTTAAGCTGTACATTAAAGATTAAAAGGGAGGAAATAAGGAACATTTAAAAGGGAATAGTAACAAGATAAAATATTCTCACTACATAATGACTCTCATCACTAGAAAGCAAGTGACTCATACTGTACTCCCCCCCTCCCCACTGCAATATGATAGCATAACAGCACAAATCTAAGCAGTATATACAGCTTAGATCTTAGATTGGTGTCTTTTAAAATACTATGAAGAGTTTATTGGTAAAGAGCATAAGAATAAACTCCTAACACAACTTTAAGATAGATAAAAGCTACCTCATAAATATGTTCCACCAGTGGACCAATTCCTTCCTCTTTGCGGGGCTCCTCTTCTGGCTCCCAGTTATGAATGGGCAGAACAATCTGCGGAGGGTGGGATACTCTGAAACATGGAATGTTTTGTTAATTGCTGATGATGACACAGTAAAGAATGGTTCACTAGTGTACAGGATGCTAACAGCAATGAGAAAAAGTGGCCTGCAATTTACTTGAACAGATATTGCCTATATGGAAAAAGGTATTAAAACTGATGATCAGTAAAATAACTAAAGGAATAGCAAAGGATTTGTAACATCCACTGGAGGCTTTTAATACCTGGCCTCTAGCTCAGAGGTGGACTATTTTATAGCATTTTACCTCTTGAGCACTAGGAGGGAGAGCAGAGAGTCTTTCTGATTTGAGATGGATAATTTAACATATATACGTATAAATGTACACATCTATCTATAGGTCCTGTGTAAGTGTAAGACTGTGTGTGTGTATAGGACATATACTCCCTACCTTAAGTCATGTCAAGAAATGGGACTTTTTTTGTGGATAAAAGTCTAGAATTTTGTGTTGTGTTAAACATTGGGTTATGAAGAAATGTAGTTTTGTATTAAATACTTCAGAGCAGAAAAGTGGTCACTTGTATATTCCTACTTAGATTTCTTTGGTTTTCCCTTAATGCAGCCATACCTCCCCCAAGGCCAGGCCAAGAGCCAAAATAAAGCCTGATTGAGTTCTAGAGTTGTCTTCTAGATAACTCAAGGCTGAGAGACGCTTAAATGATGTAATCATGTAAGTAGGATATTAACACATAGATATTTTTTGCCTGTAATTTACACCTAGTGAGCACTGGCTGAATGCAAGGCACTACATGGCATTATTCTACATTAAAAGCTGGTTCCAAACCAAATTGTTATTTTTGTATAATCTTCAAAAAGATACTTCTCAAAAGAACAATGCTTTTGGGTTTTTTTTTAGCAATTTTTAGGTGAAAGTATCTTTAAAAGAATTCCTAGACCTTAGCTAAAAGTAACTTCAACAGAGAATCTCTCTCGGCAATCAGATGTCTCAAATGCCCCTTTAAGGGCATCAGTAATTAATGCAGCCTCTAGCAACGTCAAATACTATCTTTATTTTCGCCTCTGAGTAATCTCTTTCTCAAGGACGAAGCAAAATTTATTGGACTAAATACTGACCCAAGGGCAAGTAATTTAATTTCTATGTGTCCCTATTTTCTCATCTGGAAAATTATGATAAACTCTTTGGATTGTATACCACAAATTATTGGAAAACATCTCAAATGATCTTGATCAAAGTTAATTTGGCTGCAGTGTCTTCTGGGGGTGTGTGGAAGAAGTATATTTTTTAAATTGGCAACCCACAGAAATGCTACTAAATTACAAAAACCTTTGCTTTCATCCTTAATGGGCAACTATTAAATTATAAGTGCAGGGCACAGGCTTGCTGGGCTGATACCTCAACATTCCCTATGCTTATATTGGTTTGTTGTTACATCATGCTCCCCTTTCTGATTTGATTTGATTAAATCATGTTCAGATCAAACACCAGGGACCTGGTAAGAAGAAGAGTACAGAACATGGAAGGTTCTTTTCATTCAAATGAAACCCAGGGAGTTTGGGCTTCTGGGGGTCTTCATGATCTAGCCACCCAAAGCTTTACTTTGCTCTTAGCTTGGCAACGAGAGTTGACTTCATCATGCTCTACAGCCAATGTGAGGCTCTAAGGAAAACTTTTTTTTTTTTTTTTTGATAGAGAATAAATACAGAACAGAAGCTGAGCACATTTTCTCTGAAAAATTTATTCTTATGGCCATCAATCCTGTAGGATTGACTGGTCATAAATGCTCCCATGCCACAGAATCATAAATATTTCGACCTTGACAGGTACTATGGAGACAGTGTATTCAATACTTCTCATTTTATCCATGAAGGGAAAATTGATGTTCAGAAAAGTAGGAGTTAATTGCAGGTGAAGACTTCAGCTCAGGTTAATTCAGTACTATTCTATTTCCAATATACGGTTGACTCTTGAAAAACATGGATTTAGACTGCACGGTTCAATATTTTCCCCATATATAAGATACAGCACTGTAATTATTTTTTCTCTTCCTTATGATCTTCTTATTAGCATTTTATTTTCTCTAGTTTACTTTATTGTAAGAATACAGCATATAATACATATATAAAATATCTATTAATCAACTGTTTCTGCTATCAGGAAGGCTTACTGTTAATAGTAGTCCTGGGGGAGTCAAAAGTTGTATGCACAGGGGGTTGGTGCCCCTAACTCCTGCCTTGTTCAGAACTCAACTGTATAATGTACCACAGGAGCCACCAAGTAGCAGCGATTTTAGTAAAGACAACTTAAAGAAACATTCTGCCCCATTTCTGTAAACAAAATCAAATAGAAACCGGTAAGAAACAATCTATTATCGGTCATGGCAAAATCATTCAAAAGGTATGGGTCACAAAATTCAGTTATCTACTGTCTAAGACTTTTTCAAATCTGGGGAAACCATGACAAAAAAATGGCTCCATGGAGATTCCACATAAATAAGCGAAACATTGTTCACGGTTTTCAAAATTATCATTTTTGTTTAGAAGGAAGGAAGAATATAATCAACTTTTAGCTGAGATAAAGAACCCTAACTGAATAGCATTCACATTCTAGGGTGGAGGATAGAACATTATTCCATGGAGCTCCCCACCCCAGTGATAAGAAGATTGAGGTATCAATGGTAATGCTAGATGTTAGGAAAGGATTAGGGAAGAAAGGAATTAGGTTTTTGGTAAGTTAAAGTCAATGCAATTGGAAGTTCAAGTCTGATGCTGTGCTAGTATGATATGAACCCTATTCTCATAATCCTGTTTTCAAACACTATTAGCCTCAAATAGACTTCTATTTAATGTATGGAACAATGTTGGCTCCACCTGCTATTACCAGTGTCTATACAGACCATGGTTGTTGATGATGGTAGTCTTTTTTTTTTTTTTAAGATTTATTTATTTATGAGAGAGAGAGAGAGAGAGAGAGAGAGAGAGGCAGAGAGACAGGCAAAGGGAGAAGCAGGCTCCCCACAGGGAGCCCAATGCGGGACTTGATCCAGGATCCCAGGATCACACCCTGAGCCCAGGTAGACGCTCAATCGCTGAGCCATCCAGGCGTCCTGACTGTTTCTTAATCAAACTCACTAAATCCTGATTATATTACAGAGGACACAAATTTATTACTCTTTGTGAGCTAAGTACATGTGGTGCTACCTCTTGTGGCTAAATTTACTTATTACCGACTTAATGCTAAATTAATCCTTTGAGCCAACAAATGACATGTAAATCTGCTGAAAGACAGTGTTGACACTATCTGGCTTTGAAATAGCAGAATAATTCTCAGTATTTTTTTCCCATTAAAGAAATAAATCCATTTGAGTTTATTTTTAAAATTACAAAACAACGCTAAACTAAAAAAGAACTGCTAGAGACAGTGTGTGATAAAATACATTGGAATAAACACAACTGGGGAAAAAAAAGAGATTTCTGAAAACTGAGCATGGAAGATTTTCAACACAGTAGCTGTTTGTTCCCTGAAGAATTAAACATTAAAACTAATATTTTTGCTAAGTATTTGGAATAAAGAGCTTTACTTTGCAAAATGGCTAAAAAGAACTCTAACACTGTGTTAAGAATAAACTGTGGTCAGTTGTTGAACATTAATCTAGTGATTAAAAAAATTGCATTCATATGAGAAACCCAATTTTAATTACCTGATTTAATTATTGCTAAAATGAATAGGAAATTTCCTTCCTTTTTAAGTTAGAAATATTGGTATGATAAATGACGGCAGAAATTTATTTATAAATATTTATCTTATAAAATGGATATATAAGAAATAAATATATTACACCTTGCAGCATTGGATTGAGTTATGTCTTATGGAATAAAAACGGTACCCAATTTAAAATTTTCTTTGGCATTAAAAAAAAGTTTCAATTTATTTTTGGTCTGCAAAACAAAGATAAGCTAAGCTTAACGAAGGAGACAAAACTTCATATACACTAGTTGTAAATGTTAAAAGATATAAAAATAAGTGTAAAAAAATTCTTATTTCTTCTCTGATTTTCTTTAGTGTTTTTCTCAATGAGAACAATGGGGGAATTGAGAAATGCACAAAAATGAAACATCTGGATTAGCTCCAAATTTCTATAAATCAAACAGCTCACTTCTCATGATTCAGCTCATGAGTTAAAGAAGAAATCACAAAGGAAATTAGAAAACATTGTGACTGAAACCCAACATATCAATATTTTGGTAGATGTTCAAGCAATTAGAGGGAAATTTATAGCACTAAATGCTTATGTAAGAAAAGAGTCGCCAGTCAATGATCTAATTTCTACATAGAGGAATTGGAAAAAGGGAAAATCTAACCTAAAGTGAACAGAAGATAGGAAATAGTAATAACAAAAGCAGGAGCCAATGGAATAGAAAACAAAGCAACAAATAAAAGAGAAAAAAGCACCTGGGTGGCTCAGTCATTTGAGCTTCTGAGATCTCAGAGTCCTGAGATCAAGCCCCAAGATGGGCTCCATGCTCAGTGCAGGCTCTGCTGGAGATTGTTTCTCCCTCTGCCCCTTCCCTCCCCCCTCACTCTGTGCTCTCTTTCTCTCTCTGTCCTTCTAAATAATTAGTCTTGAGAGAGAGAGAGAGAGAGAGAGAGAGAGAGAGAGAGAGAGAAGGAGAAAAAAGAAAAGTCAATGAAATAAAAAAACTGGTTCTTTGAAAAGTTCACTAGACCCTAGGTAGAGTGATCAAGCAAAGAAAGGAGGGCAGTAGAAGATACAAATCAATACAGGGAATGGTGAGACCCTACGTACATTAAAAGGAAAATGAGAGAATATCATGAACAAGTTTATGCCATACATGTAACAACTTGGATGAAACAGACAAAGTTCTTGAAAGACAAACTGAATGCTCCTCCCTTAAGATCAGGGTAGGATCTAAAAACAAGACAAAGATGTCCTTTTACACCAAGTCTACTCAATCTTGCCCTGACACTCCTTGTCTATGCAATAAGAGAAGAAAAAGAAATAAAGAAAAAAAGAAATAGAAGAAATAAAAGGTATGACTATGTAATAAACAATTTAACATTTTCCCAGAAGCCCTTAGCTTCTGGAAGGTAAAGCCTAAGCTCTAGAAATTTTATGCCTGAAAGAAATATCTTTGTTTTTTCTAAGGGTCATGGGTCATACTGGATATTCTATCAATATGATTTGGGGAGGGTTGCCCACATCAAAAAGATTAACAGTGTGAGTCCGGGTGGGAGCTTGATTACATCATATTGGACAACCTGGAGATGACTGAGATCAAATCAGTGGTCAATCAATTAAATGCCTTTGTAGTGGATCCCCAATAACAACTGTGAACACTGAGCCTTCGGCAATTTCCTCAGTTGGGGATACTCCATGCATACTGTTATGTATCCATATAAGGAAAGTAACATGTCCTGGCTTCATGGAGGATGACAACAGAGGCTGTGTGTTTGGTACTGCCCCAGGCTCCAACTTATGCTCTTCTTCCCTTGGCTATCTTTAGTATTTATCCTTTTCCTGTAATGCACATAGTGATGAGTATAATAGCTTTCAGGGAGTTCTATGAGTCTTTGAATGAATTATCAAATGAATTATCAAACTGAGGGTGATTTTGGGAAGCACTCAAATCTACAATTGGTATCAGAAGTAAGGATAATCACTTCTGGGTACTATTCCTTCTAACTCTGTAGTTAGCTAAACTCTTGCATATGCAGATTAAATTAGGAAAAAAATCAAACTTTTTATTCACAAGTGGCATGATAATGCTATAGAAAATTCTAGGAAATCAACAACCAAAAAGTTACTAGAATTTGTAAGCAAATTTACTAAGATCTCAGGGTACCCTGCTTGCATTTCAGGACTTAAACATGTGGATCAATGAAACAGAATGGAAGGTCCAGAGACAGAGTGTCACAGATGAATAGAGGTGTCAAGTAATTCAATGGGGGAAAGGATGGTCTTTCAGCCAATAGCAGAGCAACAACTAGATATTCTTATGCAGCAGTGAACTGTGGACCTTACCTCACACCAGACACAAATATTAACTTAATCATAGACCAAAATGTAAAATTGCAAAACTTGTAGGAGAGAATGTAGGAGAAGGTCTTGTGACTCTGAGAAAAGTGAAGACTTTTTATTTTTTTTAATAAAGGACAAAAACAGTACAAACTATAAAATATTTGTTTATTTTTAAAGGCTTATTTATTTATTTTAGGGAGATTGAGAGAGTAGTCTATAAAATATTTAAAATTTGGATTTCATACAAACTAAAAAATTTTGCTTTTTGAACATCAGTGTTAAGAAAATAATAAGCCAAACCATAAACGGAGAGAAAATATTTGCAGGACACATATCTGATAAATGATTTTGTATCCGGAGTATATAAGGAACTTTTAAACTTGATAGTAAGATAGATAATAATAAAAGACTCAATAATAAATGGGCAAAATTTTAAAAGACACATCAAAAAAACCCACTACGGGCAAATAAATAGTGAAAAGATACTCAGTATCACTAGTCATTAGAAAATGCTGATTAGGGGTCCCTGGGTGGCTCAGTCAGTTAAACATTTTGCCTTTGGCTCAGGTCCTAGGATGGAGACCCACACTGGGCTCCCTGCTCAGCGGGGAGTCTGCTTCTCTCTCTCCCTCTGTGTGCTCGCTCTCTCAAATAAACAAATCTTAAAAAAAAGAAAATTATAACAAACTCAATGAGATATTCTCACACACTTACCACAATGGCTAAAAATGAACAAAAACAAACCTCAAGCCCATGCATGCAAGTGCATGACACAACTATAACTCACTATGCTGGTGGGAATGTGAAATGGAAATGGTACAGCCACTTTGAAACACAGCTCAGCAATTTCTTTTAAAGTCAAACATACCCTTGCCATTACAGCTCAACTCCATTTGTGAATAAAAAAAAAATCCCCACAAATGCCTATAGCAGGCTTATTATTAATAGCTCTAAACTGGAAACAACCCAAGTGTTCACCAACTTGTGAATGGAGCAGCAATTTGTGGGACTTCCGTACAGCAATAAAAAGAAACAGACCACTGATACATGTAAGAACATGGGTGTTTTTTTCACATGCATTATGCTAAGTGAGAGAAGCCAGACTCAAAAGGCTACATTCTGTATGAGTATATTTATATGACTTTTCTGGAAATATAGTGATGGAAGATAGATCAAGGCTGACAGAGCCTGGGAGCGGGGGCTGGGTTAACCATAAAGGTGCACGAGAAGCTATGTGGGGTGATGGAACTGTTTTATATTGAACGTCCTTGTGGTGTCCTAATGCTTCAAACTGAACATCTAAAGACAGGGTGAGTTTTACTTTATATAATTTATACCTCAAAAAGCCTGACTTAAAAAAACACACACCAAACCCCATAGACTATGAAAAGGTACTTGCAATGTGTGTAGCTGATAAAGGATTAGTGTCTCAAATTCTAGAATAGGAAAGAGTTGCTTCCTATGGATTAGTATGAAAAAATTGTCTTTTAGTAGAAATATGGCCTAAAAATGAGCAGAAATTATTCAATTTGGGAAGAATGGAGTCAACATACACACACACAAAGCTACTCAGTGTCATTTTGGAAAGAGGGGATGTCAAACTGAACGTTGAGTTAGACAGTATTTCTCATCCATTAGATTGACTCAGATTGAAAAACTCGACCATTTTGTAAGTTAATAACATGTAACAGTGAAACTTACCTCCATGTCTTCTGGAACAGAAGTTTGGTATAATTATTTTGGAAAAAAAAACTGGTTTGGTACTATTTAGCAAAGTCAAATAGTGTACAATGTCTGATCCTCAAATTCTGCCTCTAAGCAGGTACACTTCTGACATTCACTTCTGACATTCTTCCACATGTGTCCCAGGAGATATGTACAAGGAAGTTTGTAAAAAAGGAAAAAGAAAACCCTCAAATGCTCATCAAGAGTAGAATGGATGAGTAAGTATGGTGTATCTCTACAATATTAAACTCTTCTGCAATTAAAAGAATGAACTATAAGCACACGTCCTAAAGTGGGTGAATGTCAAAAAACATTCATTTGAATGAAAAAAAATCACAGAAGCATAAATAAAAGATTTTGTGTAGATAAGGTTCAAAGAACTCTCTCATAGGCTACATGGCATGATTATTTATAAAGATGCACCTGAAGACAGGCTGCTTGGACTTCCGTTCTAGCCCCCCACTTCCTAGCTCCTAGCTTGGTAGTCTTCAGCTCCCTCCTTTTTTCTTCAGCCCCTTTTGCCAAAATTTCCTCACTTGTGCAGCAAGGATGCTGATATTTATTAAGATGTGCTAATGGGTTGCGGTAGCACATGGAAGGATCAGTACATGCTAGGAATTATTATTCTTCTCTAATCCATTAGGTGGAGCCTCACTGGTCCCAAGAGGGCAGGCAGGGCTCCCCTCATTGAGAACAGCAGGGAGCAGAAGTATGAAAATGCATGGAGACCAAGGCTCAGAGTGCAGTTGTCTCGAGTGACCATCATGGAAGAGTGGGAACCACTCAGGACTATGGAAAAGTAAAGGGATCTGGGATTGCTGGAGCCCAAATGACCACTCAGTCTAGAATACCAGCTGACATTTTTAGCTAAGTCCTTAATTGCCCTGAAGAAATAGAATTATGATAAAATCAACAAAGTCCTCACTTGCATAAAAACTATGTACAGTACATTTCCCAAGATGGTGGTCATTCTAAGCCTTTTCTTTGATCACTCTCCTCCTGCCTCTCAACTGATTGTGTATTGGTACTTTCTTCAAAGAACAGGACACAAGGAAAAATGTAGATTTTTCATATCTAAGAGTTAGCCATTTGTTTAACCTTTCATTATGCCAAAATAATTACTGGAGAAGTGAGACTTTCGGCAATCATAGATTTGTCTGTTTTATCTGGCTTCTTATCACAAGTTTCTATAGTCTGATTACCTGTCAGTGTGGGGAATAAAGGGATCTCTCATTTTGATATCCTTTAAGTTGATACCAAATGTAGTTTGCTCTAGTTTTCAATGGAAGTCTAATGGTGGATAGAAAATAATGGAAATTTAAAACTAAAGTGAATTGTGATTGCTAATGTGTTAGGAAAATTTCATATAGTTTTTACTAGTTTTTTTTCCAGAACTAAAGCTATTATAGTATTAGTATGGTATTATAGTATAACAACTACAATGTCTTGATTATTACTTACCCTCTTATTTCTACTTGAGCTACAGCAGTGATGTTGATTTGCAGGCTCACAAAATTGCTGTCTGGGTTGTCCTTGTTGGAACTACAACACAGTGACAATATGATTTGCATGTATTTTTCAGACATGATACAATATGCAATCATAACATTCTATATATTGAAAGAACAACAAACGCTACCAATACAATCATTCAGAAAACAATGGTATATCCATTCTACAAAACTGTAACCATTTGAAAATGGAAATGCTAAGATTCTCTATGAGTGAAAGTAATGTAATGACTTTCCCTAAGAAGATATCTTATTTTGAAAACGCAGCAGACTAGAAAAGCTTAAACACTTCTTTGTTTCAATGGCTCAACCAAGAAGGCAGTGAGCTGAGTTCATTTGCCAACCTCTACCTTGGACACGTTTCTGAACTTCTCTATGCATCATGTTCATTGTCCATTAAATGGGAAAGGAAGGGACTCCTTCCTGATTCTCCATGCTCATAAAGAAGAGAACTTGGATAAATAATCCAAGAGCAGCACATAATGGAAAAAGCTTTTGCATTTGGCTCTGGAATTCATTATACCATACATTGTTTTGGCAGCAAATTTACCCTCCTTGTGGTTTATTCCTGAAGTAGTATTAAAATAAGTGTACATTTATTGCATGTTCACTGGCTGATGAGGGTGCGGGGGCTGGGAGTGAATTAGAAGCATTGCCAATGGTGGGAAGAAGCAAGACCCCAGGAATTTGGGCAGCTCACATCAAGGTAATTAGGACATGACACAGACGTTATCAAGTGCATCAGGATCTCAAGATAGGAAGGGACACCTGGGTTGGCTCAGTGGTTGAGCATCTGCCTTTGGCACTGGTCATGATCCTGGAGTTCTGGGATCAAGTCCTGCATCGGGATCCCTGCAGGGAGCCTGCTTCTCCCTCTGCCTATGTCTCTGCCTCTCTCTGCGTCTCCATGAGTAAATAAATAAGATCTTAAAAAAAAAGATAGGAGGAAATGAGGTAACTGATAAATATTAAGGAGTCCATGTGATGTAATGAACACTGGGTATTATATTACATAAGAATGGTGAATCACTGACCTCTACCTCTGAAATCAATAATACATTGTATGTTAATTAATTGAATTTAAATTTTAAAAAAGATTCTCAAGATAGAAAGTGCATGTTTAATAATGTTTCTTTGAACAGTGGCAAAATTATTTTTAAATCTGCTGGTTCTTTTATCTCAAGCAAATATAATTACATATGAAATTTAATATTTTTAAAAAGAGATTTATTTATTTGAGAGAGAGAGAGAGCATGCAGCAGGGCAGAGGGAGAGGGAAAGAGAAACTCAAGCAGACTCTGCTGAACTCAGAGCCAGAGGTGGGACTCTATCTCACAACCCTGTGATCATGACCAAGAGTTGGGTTCTTAAGAGACTCCACCACTCAGGTGCACCTACATATGAAATTTAATTTTTAAAAAATGCACCTGCGAAGCACCCAATCCTGTAAAGGAAAATGAAACATGGTCTCACAAGACGTTCAGCCAGTAGCTGAGCTTTGAATGCAGATGCCAGTTGCCTTTATAACCCTTTTGTGATTTCACTGGAGTCACTGTCATATTCCAAAGATTATGCAGCTTTCAGCAAGCAGATGTGGCCACACCACCCCTGACAGGTCATGTTTATATCCAGGTCTCATTTAGAAGAGAAAGCCTCCTCTTTTCATCATCGGCTTTCACGGAGATTCAATGGATAAGCTTTCACACTGCACTGGTGGTAATGGTATGTGTTCTGACTAGCTTTTGAAGCTTTCCAAATGTGGGGGCTGGAGAGGAGATGATAAGAGTCTGCTTTCAAAGCAGGAGGAGACAGAAATGTTCCCACAATGCTTTTGAAAAGTCTCGGCTGATTGTATATACTGATAAGGCCACTTAAACTGCAAACACACATAAAAGATATAAACAGGCCAATGTCAGTCTCATTTCCTGTAATGGGGCATCACTGCTAGCCTTGTGATGAGCCTAGGGGGACTTGTTCATCCCTGGAAACCCCAGTTTCCAGGCTGCTTTATTATTATCACATCTGGGGGAAATCAGACAACTAAAAGGTTTTTTTTTAATAATAAATTTATTTTTTATTGGTGTTCAATTTACCAACATACAGAATAACACCCAGTGCTCATCCCATCAAGTGCCCCCCTCAGTGCCCGTCACCCATTCACCCCCACCCCCCGCCCTCCTCCCCTTCCACCACCCCTAGTTCGTTTCCCAGAGTTAGGAGTCTTTATGTTCTGTCTCTCTTTCTGATATTTCCCACACATTTCTTCTCCCTTCCCTTATATTCCCTTTCACTATTATTTAATACCCACCATTTGCTTCAACGTGGATGGAACTGGAGGGTATTATGCTGAGTGAAGTAAGTCAATCGGAGAAGGACAAACATTGTATGTTCTCATTCATTTGGGGAATATAACTAAAAGGTTTCTGTTGTGTTTTTTTTTTTTAATTACTGAATTACTAACCAGCAAGAGTCATTAAGTAATTCTACTTGTTGCATACTGTGTAGTTCCAAATGCATTATGGGAAACTCTGTAGTTTAGAAATTGAAATCTCATTGTTCTACACCTTACCTAGACTTGGTTCAATTTTCTAGTTCTCACTGCTCTGCAGCAGTAGATATAAAAATTACAAACAAAAACAAGTTTCAGTTTAGCTGTCCCACAATTTCATTGCATTTTGTTTCCATGTGGTTAAAATGACACAATTGACTTTACTCACAACACCCTGAAAATGTATATAGATGTTAGGCACTGAAATCGTCTTTGGACAGAAGTCTCATCTGAAGCTTGCAGAGGCTATTTGACAGTGAGAGCAATGGCAGACGTGGAGACTAGATCGAGTTCACTAAACAAAATCGTCCTCTGTCACACAGCCTTGCCATGACACTTAGTACTGCAATCAACCACTGGTATCAACAACATCTCCTGGTAAGAAAGGCACCAGGCTTGATATACAACTTAGATGCTTCCTTGACCTCTTTCCTGGAAGGAAACCTCCCTTGCTAATACCACTGCTATGTTCAAACAAGTCATCCATCACTGGCCTGGACGCTGAGCTATTTATATCATTGGTGCTAGTTCTACGCAGGAATGAAGGATTTCCTCTCCACGACTACACCCTATGTCATGCACAAGGATAAACATGTTTTTTACTTATCACTTCAATGCTTTTTTCTTTTTCCTTACTGTTTCCCAGTTTGGGTTTTCTAACATTCCCTCTGCGCTTTCTGTGGTCTTTGGCACATCAGCAAATACAGTGTTCATCTCACCATTGCCAAGGAAGCAATTTCAGTGACATCACGAGGACCTATTTGTATGTGGGAATTGCTATCTGAGAACCACTTCACACAGGGAGGAGAATGTTTACATGTCACACAGAGCCACGACATGAAGAGACCATTTAATACAAACATTTGGTAACATGAAATATTTTAAGTTTATTAATATATAAGGTCTCATTTCTCTGTTGGGTTCTGTTTGTGGAAAGGGGCATTAAATGTGGGTAACAGAGGTCAATGTGGTCAAAAGCTTAAGAATTTAGACTTCAGAGCACTTGGTTTAATTTATCTTTGGTTTTAACACATTTACATTGAATGCAAACTAGCCACTAAATACTTATTTATGTCTTTGGAGTTGGCCAGGCAAAGCATGTAGATTAATGCTCACCTCAGTGTTAAGTATTCTCAAACAGATAGAAAGATAAAGTATTCTCTTTATCTCTGAAATGTCTGGTTTTGGAATTTGATGCTTTATGTATGTTCCTGGATGCTCTCTAGTTCTACATTTCTGCCTTTTTATATTTTTTTCAGGTTAATGTTAAAACAGTCATGAGTTGCTATAGCATGTAAGGATGGAATATAATCATGGTCCATTCTTTTAGATGAAGGGGGATGTTGAATTGTGACCATTTCCGTTTTCCATCAAATTTAATACTTCATTGCTGAGTTCACTATTTGAATGATGATCTCCAGGATGGATTTGGAGAAGGCATTTAGGACATCATTTGTTATCCTTTGCTCCTTGGAATGAACTACTAGTTACACTCATTCTATTACCTGTAACTGCAATCAAAAGTAAGAAGGATGTGTCAAGGAATTTGCTTTGCATCTTTGCACCAGATTTTCTTTCTAAATAAAGGCTTTAAATTTCATGACAGATATATCTTCATGCCATTGCAGGACCAATGTCACAGACAGTGATGGTGAGAAAAAAGAAACTTTAGGCCACTGTCTGAAGTGATAGTGGCCCTCACTATGGAGTGCTTTACTTTTTTCTTTTCTTTTCTTTTTTTTTTCTTTGAAGACTTACAAATATTTCTCAAATGAAAATATTTAGGACTACCTGAAACTTCTGGAAAATACACATTTATAGAGATACAAAGAAGTGATTTAATAAGCTTTTGGTAAAATGATATTATAGAATTCATTCTGTCTGCATCTTACCCCTAATAGGGTAAACATTTTTTAAATCTCTAGCAGAAAATATTAAATTAAACTTTTAAAAAGACCTAATTACGATCAGAAAAAGACCTAAGGTAAGTTAGAAAATCTTCCTTCCTAGAAATCTATCATAAAATTTAGGGGGTGTGGCTTGTGATATGGGTTGTAGATTAAAATTTTTTTTTTAATTTTTAAAGATTTATTTATTTTAGAGAATGCATGAGTGGGAGGGGCAGAGAGAGAAAGAGAGATAATCCCAAGCAGACTCCATGCTGAGTGTGGAGCCCAACTCAGGGCTTGATCTCATGACCCTGAGATCAGGACCTGAGCCAAAACCAAGATAGTTGCTTAACTGACTATGCCATCCAGGCCCTTCTAGGTTGTACATTTCAAAAATCTGCTATATTCTTATAGAGTTTATATATATTTTAAAAACCCTAAACGTTGAGTCAAAGTAGCTGTTAAGAAGTAATCCATTGCACAAAGTCAGCACTCTCCAATCACTTCTTTTGGACAGAAGGTAAGTTTAGAGATTAAGCCACACTGCACACTAGGATTTGAGAACCAAATTGTAGAGACTGACTTCAGAGTTGTGTTATAGTTAGAATAAGGGTTCATCACACTGAGCATATGCTATTTATACCAATGTTGTTCAAACTTTTAAAATTGCAGACTATAAAAAAATATATATACATTTCACAGGGTGTCTTACTATATACACATTTATATTTATCTAATTGAATTGTTTCACGAACAGGAAGGACTCTGATACATTCCATTCTATTCAATCTCCTTTTTCTTTTAATACTGGCCTGCAGTCATTAAATTGATCCCATTACTGGCTAATGGCCTGAAGTCCACAGTTGGGCTTTCATGCACACTGTTCCCCACTAGTCTTCCCACTCACTAAGTATTATTTTCAGCCATGGAGTATTAAACAGAATAGACAGGGAAGTAGTAATTACACTTTTATATCTGAAAAGGGTCTTAGAAAAAAGTGGCAGCTACTTAACATGCTTTGGCTTGTAGTTACCAGAAAAGGCCCTGAATGAAGGCTCTGAACCAATATATGATCACACCAGCTTCCTGCCACAGTGCTCACAGTGAAACTATCAGAGACTCATTATTTCTTGAATAGTTGGATTTCAAGATTGCGAATGCATAATCCATTTTGTTTTTTTGCAAAAATTTGTATCCTCAGGGATTAGCTGACCACCAGCTGAGAGCAAGGTGGGAATGTAGTTGGTGAGAGTGGGAGAAGGAAAGTGAATCAGAATGAGGACAAATGGAGGTAAATGGGGGTGGGAGGGTACCCAGAACAAAATTTCACTAAAATAACTTGGCTCATATAATGGATCTCTTTTCTAAAACAAAACAAAACAAAACAAAACAAAACAAAACAAAACAAAACTGAAATAACGGGAACAAAGGAAAAATGATCTGTGAAAGTCTGAGTTCTAATTTCAGGAGACCTTTTAAGGTTAAGGAGCTTGGAGAGTGGCCATTCGTTTCACTATGGATTTCTCTAATATTGAAAACTGACCATAATTTTAGGCACTCAAAGATCTGACCTTCTGATTTGGAGATCGAAGTTAATGCTCATGTTTGTTTTCTCAAGACGTGGAACTGCAAATCGGAGGCCCAGAGAATACTAGAAGAAAAAAAAATCACAAGACACTAAGTTTATTACAGGGAGGGACTTTATACGCAGCATAAAAATCTTTTTAAGTCATCCTTGCAAATCCCCACCCTAGCTTGCTGTCTTTTTCTCGGATTCCACCCTGGGTTGCTGGGAGGAAATCATGCAACTAAGATTGCAAGGCCCAGACAGTTCAAGTCCCTCTACATTGTGGTTTCTTCCCTTCATTTAGCCCTGTACGAACTCTTCTCTGGCCACCTTCCTATGTACTAAATTAAAAACAACCTAAATATACGAGAGATGATTGATTTGGAAAACTGTAATGCTTGTGTTTGATGCACATTTAGGTAGCCATTGAAATCATGGTTGTGAATTCTATGCAAAATGTGGAAAATGCTTCATTGTAATGATGATCCATAAAGAAACAGATTACATAGTTGTATGTACAATGTGTTTCACCTATTGTTTTAAAAGTTTATCGATGGAAAAATTACAGGAGTGAGGGTATATTGTAAGAAAATATATCAGAATAACATCCTGTGGTTATGTTAAGGTATGAGTGTAGGGATTGTTTTTTCCACTTTTCTTTATTTTCCAAAGTTTTATACTTGAGCTTATTTTTTTGAGTACAGATTTTTAAAACTTTGGGAAAAGTAAATGCAATGATACTATAAATAAGAAAGTAAAAACAAGAGCTAAGTAATTATATGACTTACTCTCCCATGTACTGTGCTAAGTCTTATGTGCCTTGCCTCACATAATCATGACAACCACCCACAGGTAGGTATTATGATTGCTGACATTTTACAATTGAGCAGTAATCTGAGGATTAGGGAGATCAAGTGCCTTCCTCCAGGAGCACAGCAAATGAATTGTAGAGTTGGAGTGGAAATTCCTGCAAATTGACTCCAGAACCTGTTTTCTTGACCACTATATTATGAGAATCAAATCAAATCATGAGTGATTCAAAACTCATGTTAACACGAACAATAATAAATCATTGTTTTTATCATAAACCCTCATCATCATTTTACTAGCCCTTACTGATTATGCTGCCCACCAGGTACTGCCCTAGTGGCTTTATTTACATCATATCGTTGCACTGCTCCAAACATTTCTAAACACAGAAATTCTCCCATTTCAATGTGACTTGTCCAAAGTATCACACTGAAAATGGCAAAGCTGGGATTTAAACCCAGGAGTGTCTAATTATTAAACCTATGCATCCTTATGCCGCAGCCACAATGAATTCCTTAATAATAACAACGTACGATTTTTGGTCAGACCTCCAGGACTTTGCACATAAACTTCTCTCGTCTATGGAAACCTGTTTAAACATTTCCTGCTTTTTCTACTTGAAGAGGTTGTACTCATTCTTCAAAGCTCAGGACAAGAGATCCTCCTGCAATATACTGTCTGGTCCCACAGGCCAGGTCAGGCAGAAATTTTCTCTTTCCCTGTCTCTCCTTTGCTACTCTTCCCATCACTCAACCTCTAAGGTTGCTAATTTCAAGTTTCTTATTGAATGGGGATTGTATATTTTCATCTTGAGGTTGTGAGACTCTAGCTTAGGATCAGGCATATAGAAGGGGCACAATACAAATGATTGAAAGAATGTGAAAGAGTGTGCTGTTATTTGCATAGTTCTAGGGATGGGGATCTTGCCATATTATGATGAAGCCTGGCTAATGTTGGTCTTCATTGTAGAACAATTTAGCTTGGGACAAAGACACAACAAAGATATGACAATTTCATATTGATAAAAGACCCATGTGTTTTCAACTAGAATCAAACACCAGATCTCTGGGCACTGATTCTAAAGAACCTCTGTGGAACCACTACTTTTTTGTTTTCCTGATTGAGAGATTGTATACATTTTTATGAATCCTACTGGCACATATATGAAAGTGACATTACTCCTCACAAATCAGAATACATCTAAATATTACCTTGAATGTTTTGTTAAATTAAAATAAAAAGTCACTTGACAACTATTTTTTAAAATGTTGGGACTGAAATAAATGATGGTGATTTATGATGTTTTTTAATATTTAGGACTGCTCTTACATTTGGAATTTTACTACAATCTGAGGAGATTACTTTTTTAAGTACGAAATGAAGAAGTAAATAAATCAAAATGTTTTATAACAAAACAGAATGCAATAAAATTTGATGTATTTAAGGGCATTAAGGGGTGAGATAAGAAAGCTATTAGGTTTCTTCCACTATAGACCTCACAGATAAATGAATACAAACAATTTACTTCCTTGACTTCCAAAAATTATTTGTTGGCTAAGTGGATTGACATCCAGTCACATAAACACATTTGTGGTTAAGACCACATGGCCATTTTTACCCTCCACTTTGAGAATCACTGGTGGCCAATTTTTGTTCCAAGATTACTGTTGGTTATTAATGATCTTAGATGATCTCTGGTTTAGATTTAACACTTTCAATACTTGAAAAAGGAATGAGTGCCTGGTCACCTATTTATTGAGATATTTATTTATGGAGATATTTATTGAGGTATTTATTATAAGAAGTTACTCTATGTACTTAAATGGCTATTGAATAAAATAAACTTATTGTCCACAAGTAATCTTGAATGAAAAGTTCCTAAATCTAGAAACAAAGAAAGAGAGAGGAAGAACATGTCCTTATTCTCTCAGAAGCACATTATAAATCATTATTAACTCTTTCTTTTTCTTGCTACAATTTTATTATTCTTCAATTAAAATGCATGGAAAAATACAGACCTGGTAAAGCTGACTCAAAAGCTGGATTATGGTAACATTTTAATATAAAATACTGTGAATGATATTCATACGGGAAATATGTCAAAATAATAGCTTAATCACCTTTGCTAAAATCTTTAATGATGTCATTTCTTAAGTCATTTACTGATTACAAAAAAAACTGCTGTGAAATTCAAAGAAAAAATATCCCAAGAAAAAAACCTGTACCAAAAAGAAATTCACAAATTTGTAGCACCGAAAAGACATGTAAGAGTAAAGTCAAAGAAAAAAGCACATGAAAGTATTCGTGTTTTTGTGTTCTTAACCTCAGATTCCCTACTCTCGATATGCTATAATGCTAAATCCACCACTGTGGTAATTTCCTGCCTAATTTGTTTCACTTGCCAGGTGCTAAATGGTTGAGTGCTAATTGGGGAGCTTTGTATTAGCTCTCTTAAAAATTCAATTAGAACTTAGTAAGGTCTTCTGGTTTTCTCTTACATTTGTTCCAGCCACCATAGGGTTCCCAAGGTCACACACCACCATCCTGGTTATATTTTCCATCTCGTACTCACAACTCAGTGGTCGCAACCCCTGCAATGGGAAAGAACACCAGCATGGAGCTCAGTAGGCAGATAAGTTATATCCTGTCCCAAAAGCGATGTGTGGGCCGGAAGCTTCTCTTGATTTCAAACACCTGTGTGGGCAACTGTGCCCAAGAGTTCATGTGTAACCGTTAAGTCAGAAGAGAAACTTGATAGAAAAAAAATCAAAGTTTAATTATAGGAAGAAATTGGCTTAGTCAACATACTTAGTACATTTCACTGAGGAGGAAAATGCTTAATACATGAAATAATGAACATTTTAGGAATTATTTTTATTATTGCTACTGTTAAATTTGGGCCATGAAGATCACAGGTAAGTAAACATCACTGAACAAATTTATTCTTGCAAAACTGAAATGACAGGTATTAGCGGAAGCTATCATACGACTCAATGAGTATTTTGCAAGAGAATTGCTCTGAACACAAATTTTTACACACCATGGTCCCATTTTGAGATTACATGACCAATCTTAGTTCAACCCTCTAAACACTTAAGATGGGAAGAGAACACTTTTATGTTTACCTCGTGCTTCATGTCTCCCTTCTTCTACTTATGTCTTATTCTCATTAGAAAGTATCAAACTCAAGTTTGAAGAGGTGCTTAAAACTATGCCCTGGACAAGTTCAAAAGGTTACACCAGATGAGAAGTAAAGGAGCTATATCTTTGAACTCCTTCCCTCTGTTCCAGCTCTATCTCGTTTTCACACTACTCCCAGCTGCTTTATTTTTTTTTTCCCAGCTGCTTTAAAATCCACACCTTGCTCTCCATCCTGAGCCCCTTTCCATTTTTCAAAACATAATGTCCCTATGGCCCTGCTTCACCTTTGGTGATAGCTACAAATGTTACCCATTATTTCCCTCTAACTTACTAAGTGCCACTAAGTGCCACCTGTCACTCTCATTCCCAGAGATAAGCTTGCAACATGAAGACTTTCACAAAGGAGCAGCCTTTTGGGGATTTCTGCCCAAGGAGAGGTCCAAGAAGAGGGTTCTCTGAACACGAGGAACATTTGTCCATCTGTCGGCTCTACTGAAATTTCAAAGGAAGTAATGTGACTTTTCATGTAAAAGTTTCAGAAACCAGCCTCCATTCCATTCCTCCTACTTCATTGAGAAAAAATAAGATCCAATAAGAAAACGACAAATACATTCAGGTAAAGAATTTTGTAAGTAAATCATATGCTTTGAGGAAATTAACTTCAGAGGAACAGGGTTTTTGTGTGTGTGTGTGTGTGTGTGTGTGTGTGTGTGTCTGTTCTATTCCTAGTGCCTGGAGTAGTGTGGGGCAAAAAGTAGTAAATGGAAGATAAAAAGAAGTAGCCCATCCTACTTCCTAAGAGTCTGAAATGAAATAGAAACCCAAGTAACTATAAAATCCTCCCTCCTGTAATCAACCCCCACTGAAAAGTCTGTTTAGACTCATAAGAAAGGAGTGAGTGACTGGTATCTGGAGGCAATTTAATAATGCTCTCCCCAAATAACCCCAGTGACCTGTTAGTATTCTAAGCAGCTAAGAAACATAGTTTCAAATAGCTGTTAACATTCTTTCTTCTGAAAGGTAGAATTAGCATGTATTTAAAATCTTAAGGATCTATTACTAACCCTAATCACTCAGTCCTCAAAACAGCAAAAAAGAACCAGCAAAAGCTCTTAAAAATGTCCGTGAGTCCTTTGAATATAACTCAAGGACTTAGTTTCTATAGTAAATATTTTTATCTTATCTAAAGGTTAAAAGTTATATGTACATTTTTTCCAGCTTTCTAGAAATAGTTTTTTTCACATCAATCAAAGATCTTTTCTTTCCCCCAGTTCCCTCCTCCACCCTTTTTCTTTTTTTAACCTTTATTTCCTTTCTGTGAGTGAGAGAAACAATGATTGTTTTTCTAGATATTTCTAGATTATTTTCCTTAGCTGCTCCAGGGACACTGTTGCTCTAATCCATTTATAGCTCTTAAAATATTATTCATTCACTAAAAATATTTACTGCGGACCTGCTGTTTACCAGGCATTGATAAAAAAGACTCCTTGTCCTTACTGAATTTCCGATGATCATAACAACTGTAAAAAGTCACAAGCAATTGTGACAAGCAATGGAAACATAACCAGTGCAGTTTGAGTTTTATGATAGGAGAGAGTCTTAGGGATAGAGGGGGTCATGCACCTAGATTTCAGCACCAGAAACGCCATCCTGAAGGAAGTGAGGTCAAAGCTTCTGGGAGGCAGTGTAGATCAGTGGTTAAGAGCATGGGATTAGACCTAATAGTGGAGGTGTGAGTCTTGGTTCTGCTACATAATAGTTGTGTACCTTTGGGCCTGTTACTCAATTTCTCCGTATCTATAGACTGGGGATACTGATAGACTTGCTGTTTTTCTATAAGGCTGTTATGAGGATTAGTAAATTGAATCCACATAAGATCTCAGAGCAGTACCCAGCACATTTCAATTGATGGATATTGTACAACAGTGCAAATGTACCTAGGGCCACTGAACTGCACATTTAAAAAGTGGCTAAAATGGTAAATTTTGTATTATAAATTGTTTACACCAGTAATAATATCAATAATAATCATAATATAAAGCACATTGGCCCTTATTCCTAGAAGAATTTAGAAAAAGCCACCAAAGGGAAATATGAAGTCTGGCTCAGTGAAGGTTTCCAGAGAAAGAGAAGGTCAGCGTCTACATTTTCGAAAAGATGAATGTTTTCAACAAAAGAATAACAAAATTTACAATCAGATAATCCTAATATATTTCCCCCGGAGAGAATTGTCTAAAAAAAAAAACCTTGAACGGAGTTTAAATAAAAAGGTACACAAACCTCAAAATGCTTCAAAACAAAGAATAAATTAGAACGTGGCTTTAGTCATGTGAAATTCAAAGACCGAGCTACATCTCTGCCCAAGAAAAACTGATGGAAGAAAATTAGTTAAGGACTTCTTTGAGATTATGGATAATGTCTGTTGTGAGGTTTAAAGCCAAAGATAGAAGTGATAAAGGTTCTCCCATATTTTCCATGCAACAAAGCAAACAGTACACTGGATGTTTGCTACAAGAACACTTTAGAATAGATGCTTTGTTTAACAAAGTCAGGGGTGGACTGACGTGAAAGAATCAAGTGAAAATATGAGTGGAGCCTTGGAATTTTTTGTAAAATAACACACTTGAACTTTTTTTTGTTTGTTTATATTGTATTTGCATGTGAGCGTGTATCAGTGATACTTTTCTATACATTTCTGTAACAGGAAATCATGATTTTATGACTGTCAAAGATACACGATTATTACTCACCTGAATTTATTTTTTTACTAAGAAGATAATTTAGCCAGAACATAAACCACAAGACTAGAGGCTTGAGTAGAGAATTTTACTTTCCTTATGTTTTTCAATGCCTGTAACGTAACAACATCACAACAATTTGCTAACATTTCTGTAGAGGAAATATTTTTCACTGGAGTATTGAGTCATTCAAAGAACCTTATGCCTGGTTCTGTGTGCGGTGCAGTGATGGCCAGGAAAGAGTGGTAGGCTAGGTCTCCACCCTTGACTGTACATTTCTGAAGACAAGGGATTCTCTCCGTTATCCTGCCATATACTTATAATGGCTTTTTGGGACCAGTGATTAAAAACACAGCAGAACCTAAGGATACCCTGAGTGGGAAGATTCATGGACTGATAAGGAAAGATTATTAAAAACAAACAAAACAAAACATCAGTGTCAGTTTAATAAATGGTGGCACTGCCCAACCGACAAATGACGAAGACCTGGCTTTTCTTGGTCCTGGTCCCAAAACGGTGGACCACGAAGGAAGCAAAATGAACGTGTTTCCTTTCCAGTGCCTGTCTAGGCTGTTATCAGCGCTCAGCTGGGACTGGTCAGAGTCCATAAGCTTCCTCCGTAAGCAATAATGAAAACCAGACCTTCCGGGACCTAAAGGAACTAAAAACAAAGGCTTGAAAAGGGCCTGTGAGGGTGGGAGTTAGCAGGGGAATCAAGCTGATAGATGGCATTAGTGAGTTTCTCCTCTGAGCCAGCTGTATTCTCTTCCTTGCTTCAGCTCTCAATCTTTGGCCAATTTATCTGCGCTATGGCCAAGAAAGACATGAATACTGCTTAAGACCCCCCCCCCCTTCCTTCCTGGCTCATTGCTATTATGATTACCAAAGGTGCCTTTATGTCCTCCTTTATTTGGGAAGAAAGTCTCAGCTAAGATGGCTCTACTTAACATCAATCTAACTTCAAATATACAACTAGTTCTTTTCCTACTTTGAATAATTTGCAAGGCATTACCTTGTTGCTGCGTTCAATCCCAACATAATCTGCCTCTTCTGGTATTATCACAAAGAGTTCAGCTTCGTAGGCACCTTCTCCTTCATTTCTTGCATTGATTATGAGCGTAAGATGGTTTTCATCTCCAATGATGACCTGATGCTTATCTCTAAAAAGGCAGTTTAAAAGGAATGTTAGGTTCCATACTTCTCTGGATTCACTGATACTTTATTTAAAGACTTGGGAGGAAAGAAGGAAGATGTGGGAATATAAGACTTGGACAAGAAGATGGTTTGCCATGAGAGGGTGGTGAGAAGAGCCCAGAGAACCACATCGGTGTGGGCAGGGCAGGACAACATCCAGTGATGTGCTGGTAATATTTAACAATGTATTCTCAAAAAAAAAAAAAAAAAAGGGAGTACCAGTTTGTAGCACTTGCTGATTCCAGTGGTGTAAATCCTCCCACTGTGGTCAATTTCAGGCTACTGACATACTTAACCATCTGCCACCAAAAATTCCAGGAAATTTGACAGTTGTCTCACAAGCCAGAAGGAGGCAGCTCCCCACATCACTGCACACGCTCCGCAGGAAGAAGAGGAGTAGTGGGAGAGAAGGGAGATGGTTTAGAAATGAATGCTGTGTGTGTGTGTGTGTGTGCGTGCATGTGTGCACACGTGGCAAATGAACTGTAAGAGGGAAGAAAGAGGCAAAATAAAATAAGATCTCAAATAGCTGACTGAGGATTTTGAGGAAATTAAATTCTCTCCAAACCTCAAACTGAACCAACATTTGCAAATGACTTTTGCCACTTTGACTCTTAGTCAAAGCTTATTGCTTAGGACACTGGCTAAATTGTGAAGTTTGGGGGAAAAAAATCCCCTGCAACGTTGCCAAGCAATTCCAAGCACTGATGGGGGGATAGGCCTTGGGGGTGTGTGCTGGGGGGTGAGGAGCATGAATCTCCTTTTCCCCCACAAAGGATGTTTTACATCATGGTCTCATTTCTTTCCATAATAAAATGCAGTGCACTTACCAGTGCTGGACTGGTGATTCTCCATTAGAGGCAACTGGGAAGCACTTTGATTCTTTTTTTTTTTTTTTGAAGACTTTTAATTTATTCAGAGACAGAGAAAGAGAGAGAGAAAGCATGAGCAGGGGGAGGGTCAGAGGAAGAGAAATAAGGAGACTCCTCACTGACCAGGGGCCAAACGGGGCTTGATCCCAGGACCCTGAGATCATGACCTGAGCTGAAGGCAGATGCTTCCCCAACTGAGCCACCCAGGTGCCCTGAAGCACTTTGAATTTTTAAAAAAAATTTATTTATCCATGAGACACACACACACAGACACACACAGACACACACACACACACAGAGGCAGAGACACAGGCAGAGGGAGAAGCAGGCCCCACACAGGGAGCCGGATGTGGGACTTGATCCCGGGTCTCCAGGATTACGCCCTGGGCTGAAGGCAGGCGCTAAACCACTGAGCCACCCAGGGATCCTGCACTTTGATTCTTAATGTTATTTTGGGACACTTCTGCTTTACTCCACAGAGTGCCACTAATTTTTTTTTTTAGCAAGTTAAAATTGATTTCATTTTGACAATTTTAAGGATGCTTTTGAGTCGTAATTTGGGTAAGGCATAGATAGAACCAGCCTGAGTCCGCTGTTCATAGGACTGACGCAAGTACACACGACCTGAGTCACCCTCCAGATGGGTTCATTTTGTTTTTTTTTTTTTTTTTTGTTTTGTTTTTGTTTTTTTTTGATGGGTTCATTTTGAACAAAAAAATGTTTTTCCCCACTTGTGCTGAAAGATGAAACAGCCCAGGCAAAATCTTAGGGTGTGTCACTTGACACCGGCGACAAAGAACTGACCCAAGACACAGGCTAACCCAAAGCATAGCCAAACTCAAGAATTTCATGCAGAGTGTTTTTTTTTTTTTTTGTAGTAGTTGAAAGTGTATGCTTTCTCCAGAGAAGCTTTAAATAAACACCTGTATTCCATTAGATAAAGCGTACAAGTTTATTTATTTAAACTTACGGTCTAGCTGAGAGCTTCAAGTCAGGAATGCACATGTTGTCTTCTCCACAGTCCACCAGGATGTGAGCCTGTGTTGTGCAAACAGGCATCAGGAATAATGTGGGTAAACCTGAATCATATCCTCTTTTTTGAAATGTATGAAGGATTCCACAAATTAAACCAAAGCTTTTCATTTCACTCAGTGTGATTGTGCCCAGCTAGAAACCCTATGTGAGGCAGTGATCTCCCAATACAACCTCATTGACATAACAGCCCGATTCCAATTCATCCTGAAATGTCCATAAACACTCTGGCAGCGTTTTGAGGATCATGGGCTATCTTGCTTCCATCACGGCCACATTTTGAACAAACTAAATCTCATTGCACAAGGAGAAGGGCTTCCGAAAACACAATAATGCAGTGTTTCAGGAAACACGTTGGGAAAGTCTCCCCAGTGTCATGAGTTTATGTGCAGGAATGAAAACAAAAGAGGCTAGATTTGGTCTGAAGGTCACAGGAGTGATGCTCGAGGCCTGAGAATCAACCATCAAAGACTGCCAGTGACCTACCTGTTGGGTAACAGTGTTTTCCCTGTAGTAATTCAATATTGGTTTCACTTCCAGGCCTTCCTTAAAGGTGGATTCGTCCAAACTGTAATTCAAACTAATGTTGATTGGAGATAATTTATCTCGGAATTCAGTTTCATCCTAGGGAAAATAATCACACACTCAAGGAAGGCTCTGGGAAATAGCTACAAGATGTTAGTCTGTGAAAGGCAGGCGACATTTGACTTTAGCCAGTAGAACTGATCAGGGACTATCATGGCAGCGGGCCCAGGTACATGCTGATTCGTGGGGGAGATGGTAGCCAGCTTAATTAGCACATGTTCGGGGATGATATTGTTTACAGCTGGGGTTTCATCGAAATAAATGCTTCTGGAGGCAATCTTCAGGTTCTCACACAGATTGGTCAAATTGCAATAGAAAAAAAAAATATATATATATAACAAATGGCATGGAGAGTTTTGTGAATTGGGACTTTTGTTTTTGTGAGGTCAGCAGTGTTTATGAGTGCTCTTGGGCTCCAGGTGGGTAGGGAGGACACATCTTGGTTCTCCTCCTCTTGTCATCTCTTTAAGCTTGCATGAACTTCAGGACATCTTTAGCACACTTGAAGTTTCCTCAGAAAACGAAAGAGAACCCCTTCAGAGTTGAGGGGGTGGCACAAGCAAAGGCCCTGGAGTACACAGTTATACCTTAGGCCATGCAGAAGGAGTGCCACCTTCAGATGTGTGCCAGTCACAGGCATAATGAGACTCAAGGGGTGTGTGCCCAGCTTTTCATTCTAGAATGTGTCTGTGAACTCTGCCCTCAGTGGGTTCTCTCACTCCCTCACTAAGCCCATTAAGGGAGGAGACAAAGCGAGCGAGCGAGAGATAACCCCACAACTGCTAAGAAGCTGGAGTAATAGTGTTACAAATACTTTGGCTCTTTTATTTCATGGTAGCCTTCGGAGTTACTGTAAATATACACTTCTTTAAAAGAATATAATTATAAATTGCTTTCAATAAAAGTATTGGATGCCTAAACGTTTTCCTGAGTTGGCTCTGAAACGCACATTGATAACATCTGGCCGAACATACTCACGTAGGAGAAAAATTCAAATAACTTGCGTTTAACGTTTATGGTTTTTCTGGGGAGGGAGGCAGTGAGAAATGAAAACCACCTGAGTGAGGACTATTATCAGGATAGTGTGCAAAACAGAAAGGAGCCTTGGGGATGAACAGCCACGCTCCATCAGGTCAGCTGCCTCGGAGCCCAAGAATGGAGCATGTGGCCTTATGGTAAAGTTTCCGCCTATGAAGGGAAAATTGATGTGGATCTTTGTGGTTCAACAGGGAAAATTGGTTGGAATTTGAATCTGAGTGGTAGAAGCCAGAAAGGCGATTCTGGAACGCTTACTCTAAGGTAAACGACAAAATCCTGGCATTGGAGGGATCTCTGCCGCTTTATGGTGAGGGGGAAAATGAGATGTGACTCATGGTTGTCAAGGAAGAGCGTGCGTTTCACGGCTCCTTTTTGTTTCAGGGAGTCCAAGTGCACCTCGGCAGTCAGGCCTAGGGACAGAAATAGAGCAAATATCATCAGGAAAGGCAAAGTATTCATTGAATGCAGTGCTAGAATGAATTTCTAGTTCAACTTGCTTACTCAGAAAACATTGTTTTCATTGCTGGGATCAAAAACAATAGACGAGCTGAAAAGAAGTTTTATGAAATACTCTCCAAGCCGAGAAACTTGTTTTGTAAAGGTTTGACAAAGTCATTTCCACCCCCTACCCAACTATTATATTTGTTTTTGCAGACAATCTTAATGCCAACCATTCAAGTAATAGTTATGTAGAAGTTTCCATTATATACCATAGAAATCTTAATATTAAAAAAGGGGGGGCTCTTTCAAAGTTTTATGTGGTCTGTGCCGAGAAACGCTTACTGCTAACTTTTCTTGGTATAGTATAGGAGCATAAAAATGAAAATGTGCTCACCTATTGTATTTGAAATGCTCTGGCCTGTTACAGATGCACATACGCTTAAAGAGAAGCTATGGAAAATAACAGTCAATAACATATTGGTTAGTAAAGTTTTGTATCTGAAGTAGCAATCTTTATCTCACCCAAAATAAATTGAATACATCATTTTTCCTCTGGACTTCTCATTATCCACACACACAACTAAATATACATATATTTATAATATTTATCTATCTCACCAGTTGACCACAACACTAATACAATTAAGACAGGTAATATTAATACAGAGGAAGTTAACCACAAGTTAACTGAATTAACCAATGGGTTAAGACTTAATTAAGTAATCGATTACTCGTTGCTTTTATTCCATAAATACATATGAATATTGGCCTTGTGTTAGGGAAGAATTAGGCAGTACAGCAGGGAAACAGCTAGCGGTAGAGCCTGGAGATGATCAAGAACATGACTCCATTTGAGGAACCCACAGAAATTCAGTATGGTTGGGGGTGAGAGCAAGGTGGGGAAGTGCAAGGAGGCAAGGCTGGTTGGGTTGATCTGTGGGAATGAGGCTTTGAAAGCTACGTTAAAGAGTTTGGATTTCATCCTAAGAGGCATGGAGCACCATGGGATGATTAAAGCACATCCCTACTTGGCTTAGGAAGAGAAGGGAACCTGATGGTAACTTGCTGGTGTGGGTACAATTAGAGGCGTAGACACCTCATGAGGGCAGGGGGGTAGAAAGAACAGAAGCAGCTTAGCACGGCTGTCTCAAGCTGGGTGGGCACAGTGATATGGTGCGTAGACACAATTAAAAGATGGCGGACATGCACAAGAAACATTTTATAGTTTTGCCTAGAACATGACCTAAACTCAATCCAGAGAGGTGTCTGCTGCAGCTGGTAGGATGACCTGTGGTTGGACCTGTTCTGTGGCCAAAGAGGAAGTGAGAATGGGTCACTTGTCTCTGCCTGGCTTTGCAGAATGTGCTCACATCCCTCCTGAAAAATGTCAAGCCCTAACAGCCAGCATTCAAGATGGGGCTTTTTCACATTTCTAGGAAAGTTAAAAATATAAGAAAATACTTAACTATGATTTAATGACAGTCTTAATGATTTTACTAATAAAATACTATAGTATGATTTGAATATTTCTATTGCATCCAAAAGCTGTAAGTAATCCCTAATCATACGTTAATTATGTGTCAGCTTCCTGTGTGAAATATAATGAAACTGTGTCACATCTGGGACTCATCTGTCTACCGTGACCTCAGTAAATGTCTCCCTTTAGGGTAAATAATTTGCCACATGCCATTAAGCCAATAGTTTCCTGAGATGTCTCTGCTATTACAAGTGTTTGTACCACTTTCCCAGAGAAATCACAAGTACCAGCTCAATTCTACTTCAGTTAGAATTATTTAAGGAAGATGAATAGTTAACCCTGTCTTAAAATTCTGCAGCGTGTCAGGCTTCAAAATTGAAATTTTTTCTGTGCCCAACTTTTTTTTTGCAAGTATTTGGTTATGTGTTAAAATCATAGACAAAGTTCATTAAATTTTCCAAGATAGATTCCTATTTGTGATGAAATTTTCAACTTATGTAAATCAAAATAACTTTATATACAGTATTGTGTTTAACATGAATAACTCAAAAGCAATGAAGTTTTTGAAAAAGAAATAAAGCTCTGAATATGAATATTATTTTTTCTTTGTGAGAAGGTATTTTTTAAAAATTTTATTTATTTATTCATGATAGACAGAGAGAGAGAGAGAGGCAGAGACACAGGCAGAGAGAGAAACAGGACCCATGCAGGGAGCCCGACATGGGACTCGATCCCGGGACTCCAGGATCGCGCCCTGAGCCAGAGGCAAGCGCCAAACCGCTGAGCCACCCAAGGATCCCCTGTGAGAAGGTATTTGATCAACAAATGATGTCAGCAGATTTGCAAATTATATTAATCACATGTCAGTGTCATTCTATATTCCTTTCTTAGTTCTCCCTCTCTGTTACCTCCATGTCATTAACTGGGATGACTGTAACTTTTTTCATACAAGTTTAAAATAACTGCTACAATTTACTGAATTATTGATAACAGTACCTCAACCTGCCAGTTTATAGGTGTCCTTTCGCAGAAAAGAGTTGCCATGTAGAAGGCTCTGATCTAAAAGGAAAACCTCAACATTTTATAGTAGTGGGCCAAAATATTAACTCTTTTAAAGAAAATTGTTATTATTGGGGTGCCTGGCTAGTTCAGTCTGTAGAGCACACGACTCTTGATCTTGGGGTCCTGAGTTCAAGCTCCACATTGGGTGGGGAGCCTACTTAAAAAAAAAAAAGACATAGTCCTATCAGATATCAAAAAATGTTATCAAGTTATGATAAATAAAACATTATTAAGAAAATTTTAATTATTGAAGTATATTTGATGTATAATGTTATATTTGTTTCAGGTGAACAACACAATGATTTGACAACTCTATACATTACTCGATGCCCACCATGATAAGTGTAGTTACCATCTGTCACCATACAAAGTTATAACAAAATTATTGGCTCTATTCCCTATGCTGTCCTTTTCATCACTGTGACTTATTTATTTTATAAATGGAAGTCTGTATACCTCTTAATCCCCTTCGTCTCTTTCACCTCTCTACCCCTCTTCTCTCTGCCAACCACCTGTTTGTTATCTGTATGAGTCCGTTTCTGGTTTTTTGTTTACTCATTTGTTTTGTTTTTTAGATTCCACTTATAAGTAAGATCATAATATTTTTCTTTCTCTGTCTGATTTATAATAACTTAGCATAATACCCTCTAGGCCCATCCATACTGTTGCAAAAATCTCATTCTTCTTTATGGCTGGGTGATAGTCCACTGTAAATATATATATCATACCTTTCTTATCCATTCATCTATTGATGGACACTTGGGTTACTTCCATATCTTGGCTATTGTCAATAATGTTGCAGTAAACATAGGGGTGCCTACGTCTTTTTGAATTAGTATTTTTGTTGAAATATTCACTCTGAATTTAGCAAAACATATATTTTACATAAACACAGACATATATTCATTATGTGTTTTGTATATCAGAGAATTAGGTCCACTCAGGTCTATATTTAATTATGAAGTACACTTGAGTTGTCAGGGAGAGCTGTGATCTCCAGGTAGAGTTAAAATTGCAAACTTGAATTTATGATCACATTCAATATGGTACATTAGTCTGAATAGGTCTGACTGGAATAAAAACATTAAATCAACCCAGAGCCCTCATCACATAAACACTAAAGGAGGTTATAGAATGTTTGTCTATAGTGTTTCTAATACATCAAAAGGCAGGACAGTACATGACAAATCCTCCAACACCAGCCCTGACTCAATGCGCAGTTGGGATAATGATTCTGTGATATAGCAGTGTGCATAGCCATGCAGGAGAGAGAGTGAGGTGGATGTGAAACAAGATTTAAAATTACAAGGCAATTCATTTTTTTTAAAGTTTATTTATTTATTTTAAGTAATCTCCACATCCAACGTGGGGCTTGAACTCACGATCTCGAGATCAGGAGTTGCATGCTTCTCTGACTGAGCCAGCCAGGCACCTCTCATTTCTCAATCTAAGCAATTTAATTCAATTTCAGTGACAGAAAATATTTTGCATAGAGTTAGGCATACTACTTTATGCAAAAAGGTTTTCTTAAATTTGAAAATGGATAATGAAGGTCTTTCATATTTATCAAATGAAATATTTTACTAAATACTTTTTATTTTTCTAATTGATTAATAACAATGTTAATATTTACTGTGCCGGTTTTATTTTTTATTTTTTCTAATTTAGAAATGCCAGTAGCAGATACTTTATAAAACTACACAGCTATTTGAAAGTCACAGAAATTCACACTGATAAACGTGAAGAACTATTTTCCAGTTAGGGTTCACTTAAATAGTTTTCAGATGTAGAATACAAGGTTATATCAAATACAGACAAAAACTCTAAGAAAGCAAACCGACAACTGCCCATCAATCATTTTGGAAACACTGACCTAAATTCCTAAAATAAAAACTATCAGAGAAACACATTCTAGACTGAGCCGGCTCTTAACTTTCATCTTCAAGTACCCTGAGCCTCTATTAATTCCAAATTTTTGCACGTGGAAATGAAATGTTTCTCAGAGAATGCATGCAATAGAGTGGAATAAATAATCATAAAGACATATATTTATTCACTTGCCCACATAACAAATTCCATCTTACTGTAATAATATGATTTAATGCAGTAAGGGAAACAGCTCATGAAAAGAAACACTTTTTTTTTGTAACAAAGTAATACTCTTTCTATAAAACCAAACAGACCCATGTCAATTAAAAATACTTATATTTTATTTTAAAAAAAGAACCCTAAAAATCTTTCAAAAAAATGATCTAGTTCAAAATAGCACTTGATGTCAGAGCCTGCCACACCCAGATGCTCAAAAAACTCCAGCCTGGGGTCCATTCAATTGTGAACATGGAACACTAGACTCTTTGGGGAAATCCTGAAGTCTTAGCACTCTTGCCCAAGTAGCTCCCACAGTTCATTTCAATGAGTGAATCACGCCAGGGTAAGGACAGATGCTGGCTCTTTCACATATTTTCTCAGATCAGGTTTTCATTATAATACTTTATGGTTTTAAACCATTTAAAAATGTGCTCAGGGCACTTTTCCCAGCTACTTTCAAAAACCGGTAAAGAAGAGGGCACGCCTCCCAGAATGAATCAGGGAGCACCCAGCTAAGGATGTTTTTTCCACATTTCTTCAGGGTCCTCCTCACCACCCCCCCACCCTCGACCTTCACCCATGAAGGCTTTGACTCCAGCATTTGAAGCTTTTGACTCTTGTCAAAAGACCATCAACAACACATTGAACTTGGGTGGAACTAAGCTCTTTAGGTCAAGACTGGTTGGTTCTGCATTCTGACATTCTTTGGAACTGAACATCTGTCTGAGTTAGACCACACCTTCTGGAAAATGAGGGCAAATCTCAAACACTCCGAGGATTTGTTGATTTTCTAGAGGATATACCCTGTTGGCATTACCCAATACCACAGACTTCTGACTCTTGAGGACCTCCATATTGAGAAACAAAGTCACATATTCTCAAGCTGTGTTACAATCGAGTTCCATTTGTGTTCCTTTAGATGACCAGCAAGATTGAGAGGCAACACTTTGAGAAGTGATATAGATATAGATGGTTTCCTCCTACTGTCCACCAAAGGAACTGTAATTCTACTAATATTCCTGATAATGAGATCAGGGCCACAACAATAGAGTTGTGAGCACAAAATTGCTATTTTTAAAAAATATTTTATTTATTTATTTGTCAGAGAGAGTGAGAGAGCGAGAGAGAGCACAAGCAGGGGGAGTGGGAGAGAGAGGGAGAAGCAGGCTCCTCATGAGCAGGGAGCCTGATGTGAGACTTGATCTCAGGATCAGAGAAGACGGTAGACGCAGAAGGTAGACGCTTAACAGACTGAGCCATCCAAGTGCCCCTAAAATTCCTATTTTAACAATGTGTACTTTTTGTCTGATTATGTACTCTAAATTATAAAACTGACATATGTTTTCACAGTGCAGGAAGCCAAGTGACTTAACTGAAGTCTGACTATTAAAAAAAAATGTCTGAGAGGGGGTATCCATATATTTTCATTTTGGTTAATATTTATTTTAGCATGCCAAGAATCAAAAAGAGATCTCCCAGATTTGTTTTATTGGAAATTGCCCCAAATGTTTTTATGCTTCTCCTCTTACCTGGAGCCTATAGATTGGAGAAGTAGCCTCAAGTGATTAGTTAACAACAAAAGATCAGCATCATGTAAAAAGATCCTTCTCTTTTTTTTTGAAAGACTGTTTTTTGTCTATATCTGTATTTCTTTCTATCTCTATATATTGAAAACCATGTGTGTGCATTCATGCCTCCCACTCCAGATTAGAACCACAAGAAATACTCTAGTTTTCTTCCTTTCTGTATTTGTGCTTTTCTTCTATGACATTGAGAAATATTGCTGCCATTATAGCCATCATACCTGCTTACATCTTCCATCTCTCTGAATATTGTTATCTTAAAAAAAATTTTGGAGTGTAGTTGACACATTACATTAGCTTCAGGTGTACAACTTAGTGCTTTGATGAGTATACACATCATGCTATGGTCACCACAAAGTATAGCTACCATCTGTCCCGTTACATTGTTACTATAATGTCACTGACTGCGTTCCTCATGTTCTGCTTTTATTCCTGGTACTTACTCATTTCATAATTGGGAGACTGTGTCTCCCTCTCGCCTTCACCCATTTTGTCCAACCCCCATCCCCATCCCCTCTGGCAACCACTAGTTTGTTCTCTGTATGTAGATTCTTTTTGTTTATTCAATTTTTTTTAGATTCCATTTATGAGTAGAATCATATGGTATTTGTCTTTCCCTGTCTGACTTATTTAACTTAGCATGATACCCTCCAGGTCCATTCATGTTGCCTCAAATGGCAAGATCTCATCTTTTTGAGGGGTTATGTAATATTCTAGTGTGTGAGTGTGTGTGTGTGTATGTAGGACAGAGCAATATATTGTATATGTTGTAATATTGTATAGTAATATATATAGTAATATTTTATCTCTCTCTCGCTATATATGTGTGTGTGCGTGTGTGTGAGGTCTATGTATATATATAGATCTCACATTTTCCTTCTCCATTCAGAAAGACTCTTTGTTACTTAAATTGGATGCACACTTGATTGGAGTTTCTCAGAACTACAAAGTCCCAGGCCCCACCCCAGAAGCTGGATTACCACAAGAAGCCCAGGTGATTTGAATCCACATCAGAGTTTGAGAAACACCAGACTAACTCACCAGGCCACAGATGACAGAGACTCTGGAATCTGGCATGTTTTATTTTCCAGATTGATAATCATTGGGTGCAGCAAAAGCTGGGCGTCTACAGTGACAACTGGCCTTGCCCTGCAGGGAAAAGACACAGGGTTACAATGAGCCACGGGAGAGACACCCCACTTCTAGAGGCCTCTGCCAACATTCCCAGCCTTTGTACCAAGATTTTGCCTTCCTGGGTGAACAGGTGGGCTCCAGACTTAATTACCTTCAAACACGTGTGGTCACTTATGGCTACAAATCAAGGATGCTGTGGGTCTGTCAAGCAAAACGGCATTCACAGACCTGCTTTGTTTATGGAGTGGACTCCAGGTATTTTGGGGATATTGCTGTGAAGTGCTGTGCTGGGATCTGCTACATTCGGGTCTGAGGAAATGCATCATCCTCTATTTGCTCCTGCCTGTAAGTACTCTAGGTTTGCAAATTTTATTTCCTGCTGGGTTGATGGTTTTTTATTTTGATTGATAAATTCCTATCCAAGCTTTGTAGGTTTAGCTAAACACATCATGGTGGGTTGGCAAGATCACTGTGTACTTCACACAGAGCCGAGGTTCTCAATCCTGACTGCACGATGTATGCACCCGTGGAGTTTTCAGACAGGTGATATGCCCGGGCCCCACCACAGACGAAGTGCATCAAAATCGCAGGGGGTCGGGGCCAGGCAGGCATCAGGTTAACCAAGCCCTCCAGGTGGTTCTAATGCGCAGCAAACTCCATTTTAACCCCCCAGGTGAGGATAACAAGACAAGTGAGTAACTCACTGGGGAAGGGGATGGGGCAATTTGTAAAGCTCTGTTCCAAGATAGGAGAGTTCAGAGCCAGGACTCCAGATGACAACATGAAAAGATGGGTAACTTTTCCTCTGATGGGAGGGGAGGCAGTGCTTCGGGCCAGTGTGTGAAACAGTTTCATGATTACCACATGGGCCCCAATTGGGAGGGAGGAGGCTGGCAGCCAGCATCTGACTGTGATGTAGGTCTGACCCCTGTGAAGGAGTGAGGGAAGGAAAGGGGACTGGGTGGTGGAGTTAGACCCTAGCAGCTGGAATATGAGTTCATCAGCCCTGAGTGGAGCATCGTTCTGGCCACTGCACACATAGCCTCATCCTTAGATACTTGAGCTTTTCATTCATCTGATCCTCTATAACCTGAAGCAGTGAGGGGCCGGTCTACACCAGCCTATGTGTATGTATGCCTTGGGATGGTTGAAGGTGAAAATCTCACTTACTTGGGGAAACCTAACTTTAGAATTGCTCTGGGGGTAGGGCTAGGTTAGCAGTGCCCAGAACACCCAGGACTGCTCTCTGCCTTTTGTTTTGACATCCCGATCTAGTGTCCTGAATTCCTAGAAAAAAATTTTTTTAAGAAGAAAAAAGAATCTAACATTTTTGAGCACCAGCTGTCTACTATAACATACAATTCTGTGTACTTTACCTGCAGATTCTCACTTAATCCTCTTCACAAAAATAAACTCCTAAAGCAAGTACTGTTGTCCCCATTTAACAAATGAAAAATCAGAGGCTTAGAAAATTGTAGGAACTTGCCCAAGATGACACATGAGTGAGTGTGTGGAACGGCTAGGGCTTTGAATCCAGATCTGTCAGGTATGAACTGTTGTTCAACGCTTGCTTTTGGAATATAAATTCCTGGCACATTTCATTCCCTTAGTCTCCACACCTGATTTATAGAAACCAGGGTAAATAGTAACCTCTTCCCACTGGTACCCTTTCTCTATAAGCACATTTCAATGGATTTCCAAACCAAAGAGAAGAATTCAGACCTAGTAACATCTAAGGAATGCATCCTGTTTTAAGTTCTGCTGAGATTCATATCTTAATTTCACATTATGTTAGTAGGGACTAGAAGTTTGGTCATGAGGATGAGAATAAAAAGGCAGAGAGATGAAAGAAAGGAAAAGAGTGGAGAGCAAAGATTCCTCCAGACTTAAAAAAAAAAAGCATCTAATTGTCTTCCAAAATAAAGAGGTGGCATAGACTCTTGAAGATAAAACTAGCGGCAGAAAGGAAATGCACTTGAAACAGTTAGGAGGACCTTTGCATACCACAAGCCACATACCTGTAAACAGCTACTTTTCCTGTCCCGAATGCACCTACAATTAAATCTAAAAAAGACAAGAACTCAGAACACATGTACATATTTTACAGAAACAATCTAAGCTCATCATAAATAGCATATAGAGGATCCTGAGATGCTGATTGTAGAGTGAGGCACATCCAGCGGGGGCAGGGCAGCAAATTGCACCTTCCTGAAGACATTCTGGAAAGGATGTTGGAACTGCACTGTAACTCTGTGGGACACACAAACCAGTAGATCTCAATCCCTTCCAGACTCGGGAATGTCAGCTTTCTAGAAATGTTTTAAAAATACATCATAACACCATTCCTCTTATCCTCCACACTGGAGGCCTGAACATTAAGGAAAAGGAAAGGGAAAAAAACCATATGCTCAGTGCTTGTATGTACCGGCATGTTACACACCTTGTTTTCCCATTCCTTCCACCAACGACTCTGTGAGGCAGGTGTCATTACCCGTGAAGTGGGACATTTTGACTACCTTTTTGACATGACCATTTGCTCTTTATGAATAGTGTGGATGGTGAGTATCCTCTTGTCAAAGTGATTAGTAGTTTATGAAATAATTGGTGTCATTATAATGATCTAACATGATCTAATGTTATTCTCTAATGAATAACAACAACAGCGATAATAATAATAATAATACATGTTGAACACTTACTCTGATCTGAGGATTCTTTTGAAGAGTTGACCTTGATTATTCCTAACAAGAAGCTAGGAAGTCTCTACTATTTGCACAATTTTGCAGGTAGGTAAATTGAGGCTTAAGAGGGCAAACCTATAAATTCACTGGAGTCCACACTAGGTGAGAGGTGGGGCTGGTCTACAGCAGTGCCGGGCACTAGAACAATCTTAGGCTGTCTGAGGGGTAACGCTCACACTGATCACAGTGCTTGGCTAATACATGGGTAAAGCAGTCTGTTTCTGTAGATCTAATCTATAATGGTTACTCTTGTTAAATGCCACCAAACAAACATACAAATGACAATGGCTGAATCTCCAGAGTAAAATTTAGATGTAGATGTGAGAAAACTGGACCTGGTAGAAATAACAGCCACAGAAGAAGACTTACAACATTTGAGACCATAAGTGGTTAATCCTAGCAGAGCAGAAATGAAAATGAAAAAAAAAAAAAAAAGAGAGAGAGAGAGAGAGAGGGGAACTTATCTGGCCTGTCCATATGGAAAACCGATCAAGAAATTGGTCTAGTGGAGTTTGCACAAGGAGATGATTTGTAGCCACATTCCCTCAGCAGCCACCTTTCCTGGATGTAGGAGCAGCATCGGACTGCAAGCATGATTCCCCTTGGAGGGCCGGAAGTGCCCCTGGCCTGAGCCCTCAGCTAATGATGGATGGAAGCAGGCCATAACCAGGGATGACCGCTTCCTTACCCCTCCAAGGGGATAGCCCTGAGGCATGCGTTCTTCCCCATGTCTCACATGTCCCCGGCTCCCTCTGCCCACTGTGTTAATGTGCTTCATAACCATCTTCCTTCCTCTACCCTCTACCCTCCTCCCTTGGCGATGTTTCTTTGGACCATTTCTCACGTGACCTGCTTGCTTTCTAATCCTTGTCTTAATGTCTGTGCTGGAAGAACCCAACCTAAGACTTTCAAAAAAAAAAAAGTGAACTCAAATATCTTCAAGGTTAAAACCACAGTTGAGATGTCTCATGTTTTAATAGACACAGAATCAGATTCAGATGATAGGTTTGGACTCCAAAGCTCCATGTCTAAAAAAGTGTATATGTGAATGTTTGAAAAAGTCAAATGAAGGCCATCTTCAAGAGATCATCTCTTTAGGGGTGAGATTAAAAGATGCATTAAGAAAATCGACAATTTGAATAATTATGGCTTTGGAATAAGAGTCTTTTCCAAAGTTCAAGTCTTTGAAGCCAGAAGCCAAAGTTTCTGAGTCTACCAATTTTTAAAATTATATCAGTTTCAGCTTTTTCAAGTATTTTCACTTTTATTTTTTCCGGTTACATTCACCTCTTCCAGCATATCAGTGCATTTTTTGCTCTGTCAGAGGAAGAAGAGCTACTGATTTGAAGAAATGTGAACTCTATTCTCCATGTGTACCATGTAACTCCGTAGTTACACAAGACTGGTGGCCCCCAGATGGATCCCTGCTATTGATGAGACATCAGACAAGAGAATTCTATTATGAAAACTGATTCGAGAGCAATTATATATGTACTTTGTTTTTAGCTCCAAATATGATGAAATAGGAATATACCAAGATTAGATCTTTTATAAAAGAGGAGTTTTAAGAATGGACTTCTCTGGAAATGGCAAAGAAAAAAAGACTGTAAGCTCTTCCAGGGCAGGGATCTTTCTTCAAGCTTGCATATCACAGATACTTCATGGAAATAAATGAAGAAAGAAAGAATCTGCATCCACACACAGTACCAAGCACTGGGCCAGATTTGGAACAGAGGCTTTATAAATTGGAGAATAAGTAATAACAAGATAATGTACTAAAGATAAGAGAGAGGAAGAAAATGGGCCAATTGTTAAGACAGGTTAATGGAAACCATAGTTAAATTCTGCTGGATTTTTCCATATGTGAGTGTGCATGCACACACACACACACACACACACACACAGAAGCTCCAGATTCTAGAACACTCCAGAAAGCAGTATAGAAGCTGCATCATAACTAGATCATTGTAGACAAGAAGCTGAGAGACATCCCCTGACAATAATGAGCAAGAGGCCTTTTTCTTTAGGAAATTTGGTTTCTGTGCCTGAGGGCGGGAAGTTTACTACTCTGGGAACATAAAGTAACTGGCAAAAAAGGCCACAATTTTCTTCATGAGAATGTGGCTACAGTTATTCCGAGGCCAAGAAAACAGTTATCTACCAGGAAAGTATGTTTGCCTTTGGAGACACCACCTTGGTAGTGTGCCTGCTGGAAAGGCCAGAAACATTTATGCTCAGAAGCTTAAAATTCTGAGATCTCTCTAGAGGGGAGACTTGATCTGCCAATTTATATTCCTAACCAATTTGCCCTTTCAAAATATGTGATTTGTTTTAACAAGTACTATGTGGTTTCCATATACATATACATATACATATACATACATATATAGTTATATGATCTTTATCCATACACAGACTGATGTTTGTGTATATATGTATACACACATGTATATATACACACAAATACCTGTCTATACATGTACGTACATGCATATATACATATATGTATACCTAAATGTACACATATATGTGTGCATGTATATATATATCCATGCACACACTACTTTTTAAGATTTGCATAATTCCATCATGCTTAGGAATTTAAAAGATAATCTGAAGAGAAAGTAATTTGGTACTGATACTTGGATTCATAACTCTGCAAACTTTATTTCTTGCTCGGAGATAACAGGTCTTATGCCATTATGTAATATTTATTTTCCTTTCTTCTAGAAACTTCTTAAAGGCAGATTCTGAAAACAAAAAAAATTTGCCTTTCTTTATACAAGACACAGCTATCTTTTTTTCTTGAAGAAATAAGTGGTGACTAAAATTGGTTCTTTCTCCTTAGTCTAAAACTGGTCCCCAAATGCTGGAGCTCTTTGTTATCACCTCACATTGCCCGAGACACAGTTTATTTTCTTTTCGGCTTTTGATGAAACAACTGCCTACTTTAAAGGATTCAAAAAGGGGAACATTAGCATGAATGCAGGATCAGTTGGCAAGAAAAAATAACCCTAAAAATGTGAGGTCATAGGAGATGTATTACACCTCCTTTCTGTATTTTATTTCTCCAAAATTATTATTACTAAATGAGGAAGAAGCAAAGAGCCAAACTTTTCAAGTGGTGCTTAGACTACAGAGCCTGATTTTTATTAACCTAGGAAGGAAATTTTAGAATTGGAAGAAATTCTATGTGAAAACATCAACTTTGTTTGAGTATGGGCGTACGGGCGTACGTGGGCAGGAGGGAGTGGTTGGAGGAGAGAGAGGGGGGCCGATGGGAGGGGAGGCAGCAGGAAGAGGGGTGACACAAATGCGTTAAAAGATCACCTAGAGTCCTTTAGTGGAAGTCCCTTTGGCCAGCCGAGAGCCTACGTTTCACAAGATGTAAGCCTTCTTACCTGCCACCCTCTTACTTTTCCTTCCTACTCTCCCGTTTTGTTGAGAAATGTACTAATGCCTTATGTCTGTAGCCAAAAATGCCATCAGAACGTTCCTTTTCTATTTTGAAATTAAGACTCATTTACTAATTTAGAATAATCCTAGCCAATGAGAATTGCTGTAAGGAACTTGAGAAATACGGGAACATACAGCTAATAGTTGTATAAAAAGATTACGATTACTCAAGACAGAAGGCCACCTCAAATGTGACCAAAACAAATCACAAAGGAATTTTACAGTTAAATTCTTCTGCAAAAAATAAAAGCAGGGTCCAAGGAGAAATGAAAGAAACAGAGGAAGACATTTATAATCTATATGCCTGACCAAATGTATTTTTCAATGCTTACAAGAATGTCTGCAATGTAGTAAAAAATAATTATTAACCCTAGTTCATACTAAACACATATAAATTAATAATAAAACTATAAACATTCTAACATAAAGGTTGTAAAGAGGAAATGCACATCAAAATAAATAGTTAAGACCAACAGATATGTAGAGAGATGTTCAGCCTCATTAGTCAGTAAAAGGATCCAAATGAGAGGAACAATGAGTTATCATTTTTGACCTCCTGACTGGAAGAGATGAAAGAATCTTGGCAGGCAGTGTTGGGTGGAGAGCCAAGGACTGGGCACTCATGCTGTCTATGTTGCGTGAGGGTAAATGGGCACGATTTTCTTGGAAGGTAGTTTGCCAGTGAGTCTGACAATGCAAACCTTTGACCTGTGATTTGCACTTCTAGGAATCTGTCCTGAGGCCATATGGGACAATCCTGCAGAGATGTGTCAGGCAAAAGCTAACTTTCTAAACACTCTGAATATATAAATTCCTTTGTTGCAATAATCCCACGAGGTGCATACTCTAATTATTCCCATTTTAAAATGAGGTAAAGGAGGATCAGAGAAGCTAAACAGAGTAGGAAACAAGGCCAAGTTTAAACCCAGGCAGTCTGGCTACAGGGCTGACATGCTTTCCTATTTTACTAGACGGCTTCCCAGAAGCACATCTACGGGCCATTGTTTCTCTCCTTAAAAAATTTTAAAATAAGGGCACCTGAGTGGCTCAGTGATTGATCCTGGGGTCTTGGGATCAAGTCCCCCACAGGGAGCCTACTTCTCCCTCTGCCTGTGTCTCCGTCTCTCTTTCCCTCTTTCTGTGTCTCTCATGAATAAATCAATAAAATCTTTTTTTTAAATAAAAATTTTAAAATTAAGCTATATTTTGCACACAGTAAATTGCATCCCTTTTAGTATCCTGTTCCAAGAGTTTTGTTCAATGCATCCACTCATATGACTGCCACCATGCTCAAGATACAGAACAGCTCCATCATCCTAAAATGTCATCTCTGCTGCCTGTCACCAAACCCTCCCCGCCCCTTGCCCTGGAGGCCCCTAATCTGTTTTCCAGAATGTCAGAGAGAGGGAAGCATAGAGCATGTCGCTTTTTGGGTCTGGCTTCTTCCCCTCTCATCAGGGAGTCGTCTGCCATGTTGTGTGTGTCTTGAGCTCATTCTTCTTTCTTACTCAGCTGCTCCACTTTGTGAATGGCTCACAGAGTGTCCATCCCTGGCTAGTGGACACTTGCGTTGCTTCCAGTTTTGAAAAAGTCACTATAAACACATGTATATGGTTTTATGTGTTCGCAGGCCACTCATGATTGGTAAATTCACTTGTTGGATCTCTCCAACATCCTCGAAGTCCTCTTTGAAAGCAGTGCTTTGTTTCAACTGGAAAATTACTGAATGGAGTGTAAAAATCAGGAATTCTAAATTCCAGTTCACTTTGCCACTCGTTTCCTGATGACTCTGGACAAGTCACTCTCCTCTGCCAAATGTCTGCTGAGATCTCCAAGGTTCCTGTGGCTCCAGAAAGCCACAAGTTCTGCAGAATTGGTGGGAGCTGCGTGACTGTGCCTTCTCTGCCCTGGTGCAGTCCAGGATGCCCCTATGACTGTCGGTCAGCTTTGCTCCTGCAGAGTTGGCTTCTTCTCTTGCCTCCATGATAGGATGGCCAGTTTCTGGCTTTCTCCCTGCCTTACCCAGACTCAGGCATCAGACCTGCTTACCTCCATGACTCAGCTGCCTGAACAGATCGTCCAAAGACTCCTGGCTCCCATCTTAATGCTATTGATGCTCAAAGTTCACAGTATCTCCCCTCCCCACCAGGCCCTTCTCACCGTCCAGGCAGCACATACCAGTGTTTTCAAGATGAATGATGCCCAACCAGCAGGATGGTTCACCTGGACACCACCTGGGCTCTGCTTATTTTCCTATGGGGATGCTCTTCAGAGAAGTGGTGGGATTGAAGGTGATGTATAAGACAATGGGGTTAAAGATGGTGAGTAAATATGGCAATGTTGACTTGTAAGTAGGTTATGAAATTGGCTTAAATGTTCGGCACCAGAGAAACAGCTCGTGTCTGTGGGAAGCAGGCATTTAGATAAGCCTACTTGAGTTTGGCAAATGCATTAATCTAAAAATAGAGGCCGCCTTTCTTCCTTGCTTTTTTATTGCAACATGCAAAATATTACTGAGAGGAAGGTTATGAGTTGAGGAAGAAATGCTTGAAAAAAAAATGCATGGTTTTATCCCAGAAAGTAATAATCCTAACAATCTGTCTGAAATGCTTCCAAATGAACTCTGAAGAAAAACATTTATGAGTTGGAATGCAGTATTAGGTTGCAACATTCTAATTTACTGAGAGTTTATTTTCCTTTTTAAAAAATCCCACACAAAATAAGGGTGAAATATCAAATGATGAGTCTGCCTTAGGAAAACAGTTTTCCAAATGTTATTGGCATCCCGCAGCTGCAAGAATTGCCTCTTTCCCTCTGCTGTTTGCTTAATGCTTTACTTGTTGCATTTGTTGTCACCATATCAAAGGCATTTCACTTTATCCTTGGTGTGGCCACACTTCCAACATGTGTGCTGTTCAGTCAGTTGCTAAAAGTCTTGGAGAAAACTCTGTTTCTTTAGCAATGGTCCCATTTATAAGTGGCTGCCTACTGGGAATGATTTCACAGTCTTCTAGAGGAGCTTGGTATCTCAAAGACATTTGCCCCACATCCAGCCTAACAGATAAAAGCCTAGGATTAAAACCTTGTGGGACTTTATGAGTTTGCTAAAGTGTCAGGGACTGAATTGTGTCTCCTCACTGTAAAGGGCCTTTAAGGAAGTAATTAAGTTAACATGAGGTCATGAGGGTGGGCCCTAATCTAATAGGACTGGCAGAGACACTCTGAAAGGGAAGACCATGTGAGGACACAAGGAGAAACTGGCCTTCTAAAAGCCAAGGAGAGAGGCCTCAGAAGAAATGAGCCCTACCCATATCTTGATCTTGGACTTGTAGCCTCCAGAACCCTGAGGATATAATTGCTACTGTTTGAACCACCCAGCATGTGGTACTTTGTAATGGCAGCCATGGCAGACTGATACACGAAGATACACACTGATAGAGTTGCAAGGGAAGCAGGAGAGGGAGAGAAGAACATTTATGCAGTGGTTCCCACATTCAGGCTCCTTATTGAACACCCACCATGAGCCGAGTTCTGCCCTAGCCACCAAAAGTTCAGCAGAGGGTGAGTAGATACACTCCCTTTCCTTTAGGTACTTGAGTCTATCAGCCATCTCTCCAAGGGGGCTTGTAAAAACCTCAGCCATTATGTCCCCACCCATACCCCAGATCAGAGCTCCTAGGTGTGACCTACTTCCCCAAGTCACTAATGTCCAGATAAGAATAAGTATGTTAGGTCTTTCCTCACCACACATCTGAGAAAAGGAGTGTCTTTCTGCAGCTGGCATAGAGGAGTCATCCGGGACAGAAAGAAAAGGAAGCTGGGGATGAGAGGTGCTGAGTATTGCCCCAGTGAGCTTCACCTACCTCAAAATTTAGCCTGAGGGCTGGCCAGATCCTGAGCTAGCTAGCTTGCTTGGTTGCTTGCTTGCTTTTATTCCTTTTCTTTTCTTTTTCTTTTTTAAAATTTTATTTATTTGAGAGAGAGAGAGAGCACGCATAAGCATGGGGGGCAGTGCAGAGGGAGAAGCAGACTCCCTGCTGAGCAGGGAACATGATAGGCTGGATCCAGGACCCTGGGATCATGACCTGAGCCTAGCTGAAGGCAGGCACTTAACTGACTGAGCCACCCAGGTGCCCCGACCCGAGCTTTCTATTGTATGCTTGTGCTCTCATAAATTTCTGTTTGGGTTGGTAGTTTTTTGGAAACTAGCTATTAATAACATCAGTAAGAAAATAAAAATCATGGCCATATAGAAAGAAGAGCATTACATGAACAATGTTTGCAAGATGAAGTACTGAGAAGGATTTCGGTTATGTTAGTTATTTTGAAAATGTCTCATCCCTTCTCTTGTAGGAAGTTTGTGGCAAGAATTACCTGAGTCATCATGTTAAGGCACAGATCTGGCTCAAAGAGCTTGGACCTCTGCCTTAGAGCTAGATTCTGAACCCTCCCACCTCCGTTTGATGTGTGGTGTTAAGAAATTACAACAATTGACTATGTAGAGTTCTTTACAGTTTGCAAACTGCCTTTACAACAGTCTTGAGGGGTGAAGAAGCTGAGGTCAGGAGATGTAAGTGGTACATCTGAGGCTATAGAGATGATAATGATGGCTGAAGAAGTGAGAATATGGGTCTCCTGGCTCCAGTTTGGTGATGTTTCTATCACACTGGCTGTTGGGCCTCCTGGCTTAGCAGTTTGAACAGCAATTGACATTTAAATGTCCAGTGAATACAGAGCTAGGGTCAAGTGTTCTACTCGGGTTAAGGGCTCTGCTTGCATCACTTGAATAGAGCTTCTTATGATCCCAGGAGAAGATGTCAAAGTTTATTTTAAAGGGCATCATCACCTCTGCTTACATTTCCATTCTCATTCTGCACAGGAATAAAATAGCTTACTGGATTTAAGTAGAGCTGGAAGATAGTGATCAGGTAAAAAGAGAGGAGAGCAACAACAGTTTATCTGCCTACGTGTGTGGCTGTGAGGAAATTCATTCATTCATTCATTCAGTCAGTCAGTCATTCATTTACGTTCACTTATTCTACACATATTTACTAGGTGTCTTTAGTGCCAGCTATTACTTTGGGCACAAGCGATTCCATAGTGAGCAAAACCAAATCCAGCGCTTGCCCTCACCTAATACAGTGTCCAGTCTAGTGGGGTGAAATAGATATTTATTAAATAATCACACAAATGTGTAATTTCAATCTGAGGTAAGTGTTGTTAGAGAAAGGACAAGAGTCAGGGAAGACTTCCTAAGGAAGTGACATTTGAACTGAGTTCAAAAGTGGGAAGTGAACTCCCGGGAAAATGTCCAGGGTGTACAACGGCAGAAGGGATGCCTCAAGTGAATTGCTCTAAAATATGGCTTTTAAATTACATATTAATAAATTAAAAATGACTTTTAGCAAGCATATGCAGTGGGAGGTCAGAAATAATGCAGAGGTTCTAAGTCCAGGAGAACTTCCTCTCACTCCTCCACATCCTGCCCCTCACCCATTAAAGGAACCGTGGCAAGGCATTGTGTTTTTATTAAGTACATCTTTACAAGTAAGATCAAGTATAAACGATATCCTGTCATATTTACTGTTGCCTTGGGTTTCGTAGAGAAGCTAGCTTCTATGACTGGGTATTTAGAAGGGGATTAGTTCAAACTTAAACTGACAGACGTGCGTTTCTGGTCCAGCACACGGAAAGCTTGGAAGTCACCACTCCATCTTCACAACAAGTAAAAAGCTGAGCAAACTGAAAAAACCAACAGCTCTTCCTAGATCCATAAGAGGAGTGAGGTAACAGGGCAAACTGCTGCCCCCAGACTGGAGCAACTGACAGGCAAATACAGTGGACCACTTGTTGGAGTGGCAATCTCCAAGGGATCCAGTGCTGGATGCTGAAACCTGAGCAGCAGTTGAACTGCTGGAGGCTCAGTGTGGATGACTCTGGGGATTAACAACTCCATAGGACCTGGTCATGGAAGGTATGCATTTGTGAGTTTTACCTCGTGGGTCTCTGCCAGGTTCTAACTGACCCAGGGGAAGGGAAATACTGACTCTAGCCCACTTTTGACATCCTGCCTACCATAAAGGAAGACTAAGAAGCATGTGTAAGTTTACAGTCCAGAGGCACAGGCTCACTAAAAGACAGACTTACTCATAGGATTATAAAACACTTCCCCTCCCCCAATGCCTACCACTCTATTCCCAAGGCCTATTTATGGCAGTTCCTTTTATTAGAACACAAGTAAAGTTATAAGAATATTACAAGACATGACTAGTTATAGAATATAACTAGTTATAAGAATATTACAAGACATGACTAAAAGGCAAAAAAATATAGTAGGAAGAGAAAGAGAGAGCAAGCCTTAAAACCAGACTCCTACATGGCAGGGATGTTGGAATTACAAGACTTGGAATTTAAAACAATTATGATTAATATGCTAAGGGCTCTAAAGGATAAAATACAGCCTATAAGAACAGATGCTCAAGGTAAGCAGAAAGATGGAAATTCTAAGAACCAAAAATAAATTATAGAGATCAGAAACTCTGTAACAGAAATGAAGAATGTCTCTGATGGACTTATTAGTAATCTGTACACAGTAGAGGAAAGATATCTAAGCTAGAGGGTATATCAATAGGAACCTTCCCAACTGAAAAGCAAAGAGAAAGTAGATTGGAAAAAAACAGAACAGGATATCCAAAGGCTGTGGGACAACTACAAAAGACATAACATATGCATAATGGGAATACAGAAAGAGAGAAAAAAAAGAAACAGAAGAAATGTTAAAATAATAATGATGAATATTTTCTTAAAATTAATGTCAGATACCAAACCAAAGATGCAGGAGGCTCAGAGAACACTAAAACAGATAAATGGCAAAATAACTACACCTATGCATATCATTTTCAAGCTACAGAAAGAAAAAAAGAAAGAAAAATAAAATAATTCTGAAAGAAGCCAGAGGGGAAAAATATCTTATTTATAGAGGAGAAAAGATAGCATTACATCCAACTTTTCTCCAGAAACCACGCAAACAAGAAGAAAATGAAGTAAAATATTTGAAATGTTAAGAGAAAAAACCCCTGGATTTTTTTTACCCTGAAAAATTACCCTTCAAAAGTGAAGGAAAACGGCCTTCTCAGGCAAACAGAAACTGAGGGAATTTATTGACAATAGTTCTGCTTTCAAAATATGTTAAAAAGAAGTTCTTCTAAAGAAGGAAATGATGTAAATCAGAAACTTGGATCCATATAATGAAATGAAGAGCAACAACATATGTACAATATATATGATATGTATATCAATCCATATGCTAGACCCCTTAAACTTACATAGTAATATATGCAAATTATATTTCAATAAAACTGGAAAAATATTTTAACTTTAAAAAACAAGAAATGAAGAGCAAGAGAAGGAGTAAGTGAAAGTAAAATAAAAAAAATCTTACTTCTCTTATCCTAAGTTGATCTAACATGTAACAGCAAAATGACAATAGCAACACTGTATTTGACTATGTATATATATAACTTACCTTATAATGTAGGTACATTTTATTTACACATACTGTGTGTGTCTGTGTGTGTGTATCAAATAACTATATGGCAACATTAATATAAAGAATGGAAAGGAAGAATTAGGGTTCTTTTGTTGTTTCTAAGGTGCTACATTACATGTGAAGTGCTACAGTGTTATTTGAAAGTGGGATTGGATTCGTTGTAAAGGTATACTGCAAACCCTGGGCCAACTGCTTAATAAAAGTTAAAAAGAAGTATATCCTAAGTATGGAGAAAAATATAGAATCACATAAAATAGTTAATACCAGGCAGAAAAAAGAGTGAAAGACAAAAATAAGAATAAAGAACAAAGGCAACAATGGATGGTACTAACAAATATAATAGAACTGAATCTAATTATATCAACAATCACTTGGAACTTCAGTGGTCTAAATACACCAATCAAATTATAGATATTGTCAGAATGGACAAAAAAATCAAGACCCAACTATATGTTGTTTGTAAGGCACACGCTTTAAATATAAAGACACATATAGAACACAAGTAAGTGGATGGAGAATGATACCATGGTAACAGTGATCAAAAGACAACAGGAGTAGCCATATTAGTTTCAGACATAGCAGACTTCAGACTAAGAGGCAAATTATCGGAAATAAAGAGGGGTATTACATAATGTTAAGGGAGCCAATTCTCCAATAAGACATGATGATCCTTAACGTGTCTGTGCCTAACAACAGAGTGCTAGGTAAAAGCTAACAAAAATGCAAGGAGAAATAGATTAATCCCCTATTATGGTTGGAGACTTCAACACCTCTCTATCAGAAATGAACAGATCCAGCAGGCAAAAATCAATGGGGACATAATTGAACTCAACATCACCAATCAACTGGATATAATTGATATCCATAGACTGCTTCATCTAAGAACAATGGAAAGCACATTCTTCTCAAGCTCATATGGAACGTTCACCAATATAGACCATAGTCTGGGCATGAAACACACTCTAACAAATTTGAAAGACTAGAAATCATACAATGTTTGGTCTCAGACCACAGTGGAATTAAACTAGAAATCAATAACAGATATCTGGAAAATCCCAAAGTATTAGGAGATTAAATGACATACTTCTAAACAACACATGGCTCAAAGCAGAAAACCCGAGACAAATTAATATTTTAAATTAAATGAAAATGAAAATGCAACTTACCAAAATTTGTGGGATATAGTGAAAGCAGTGCCTAGAGGGTAATTTATACCATCAAATACATAAATTAGAAAAGAAGAAAGATATAAGTAAACTAAGCTTCTCCCTTAGGAAAGTAGAAAAAGCGGAGCAAATTAAATCCAAAGTAAGCAGAAGAAAAGAAATAATAATTAGATCAGAAATCAATGTAATTTAAAATATAAAATCAAAGGAAAAATCAACAAAGCTATAAGCTAGGTCTTTGAAAAGATCAATATAACCAATAACCCCCTAGCCAGGCTAAATAAGACAAAAGTAGAGAGAACACACATTACTAATAAGATAAATGAAAGAAGGGATGTTATGACAGATACCATAGACATTAAAGGAATAATAAAGGAATATAACTCTAAGCCCATAAATTTGATAATGTAAGTGAAATGGACCAATTTCTTGAAAGACACAATCTGCCAAAACTAACTCAAGAAGAAAGAGGTAATTGGAGTAGGCCCGTATCTACTAAATAAATTAAATTGACAATTAATAACCTTCCAAAACAGTAAGCACAAAGTCCAGATGAGGTCACTTGTGAATTCTATCAAAGATTTAAGAAAGAAATTATACAAATTATCTACGTTCTCTTCCAGAAGATACAATAGAGGGAATAAGCCTTAACTCATCCTATGATACCAGCATTATCCTACTATCAAAATGAGACAAAGACAATACAAATTAAAAAAAAAAAACTATAGGTCAATACCTCTCATGCAGAAATCTTCAAAATATTTGTATATTGAATCCAACAATATATAAAAAGAATTATACACCACAATCAAGTGTGATTTAGGTATGCAAGTCTAGTTCAACATCTGAAAACCAAGTAATATAATCCATTACATCTAAAAGCTACAGAAGAAAAAAAATCACATGATCATATCAATAGATGAAGAAAAAGAATTCAACAATATCCTACACTTATTCTTGATGGAAACTCTTAGTAAACTAGGAACAGAGAACTTCCTCAACTTTATAAATAATATCTACAAAAACCGTACAGCTAATATTATACTTAATGGTAAGAACTTTGAAGCTTTTTCATTAAGATTAGGAATAAGACAATGATGTCCCCTCTCACCACTGCTTTCTAAGATCATAACAGAAGTCCTAGCTAGGGGTGCCTGGGTGGCTCAGTGGGTTAAGCATCTGACTTCAGCTCAGGTCATGATCCCAGGGTCCTGGGATCGAGCCCCATGTCAGGCTCTCTGTTTAGTGGAGAGCTGCTTCTCCCTCTCCTTCTCTCCTCCCCCTGTTCATTCTCTCTCTCTCTCTCTCTCTCTCTCTCTCTCTCTCACTAGCTCTCTATCTCAAAGAAATAAAATCTTAAAAAAATAGTAAGTCCTAGCTAATGGAATTAGACAAGGAAATTAAAGGTATATGGATTGGAAATAGAAGAATAAAACTATCTTGTTCACAGATGATATGATCATCTAAGTATAAAATTCAAAAGAATAAGCAAATGAACTCCTGAGACTAGATATAGCAAGGTTGCAGGATACAAAGAGAATATACAAGAGTCAATCATTGTCTCATATACCAGCAATGAATAAGTAGAATTTGATATTAAAAGCACAAATACCATTTACATTATCATCCTCCTTCCCAAAATGAAATATTTACAAATAAATCTAACAAAATATGTACAGCTCTATTTGAGGAAAGCTAAAAAACAAACCTCTGATGAAAGATATCAAAGAACTAAATAAATGGAGTCATATCCCATGTTGAAGGGTAGGAAAACTCAATACTGTTAAGATGTCATTGCTCTATAGATTCAGTGCAATCCCAGTCCAGTTCTCAGCAAGTCATTTTGTGGCTATCAACAAACAGAATCTAAAATGCCTTTTGATGAGCAAAAGATGCAAAATAGCCAATACAATATTGAAGGAGAATAAAATTGGAGAACTGACACTGCTCTACTTGAAGACTTACTATAAATCTGTAATCAAGACGGTATGGTGTTGGTGAAAGAATAAACAAATAATGGAGAAGAATTGAGAACCCAGAAATACACGCATATGAACATGGTCAACTGATCTTTGACACAGGTGCAAAGGTAATACAATGGAGAAAAGATAATCTCTTCAACAGTAATAATCTATTTACACTTTTCACAAAAATTAAGTCAAAACAGATCAGAAATTTACATGTATAACACAAACTACAAAACTTCTAGGTAACATAGAAGAAAGCCCATAGATGACCTGGGGTATGGTGATGACTTTTTAGGTACAACATGAAAGGCACGATCCATGAAAGGAAGAATTGAAAATTAAAAATTAAAAATTTCTGCTCCATGAAAAACAATGTCCAGAGAATGAGAAGATAAGCCACAAACTGGAAAAAAATATTTGCAAAAGATACGTCTGATAAAGGATGTTATCTGAAAAAGACAAAGAACTCTTCGAACTTAATAATAAGAAAACAGCCCCATTAAAAAATGAGTCAAAGACCTTAATAGACACCTCACCAAAGAAGATATACAGATGGCAAATGAGCCTATGTAATGATATGCACCTGTTAGGAAGGCCCAAATTCAGGTCACTGATAGTATCAAATGGTGGTGAGATTGTGAAACTGTAGGAGCTTTCATTCATTGCTTGTGGGAATGCAAAAAAAAGTTGAAGGTGGCTGAGTCGTCTTATTCCCACTCACATCCAGGCTGCACTGGCATTACTGCCGTACTCTCCTGGGTCGGTGTACTGCTTTCACCTGGGATACTTTAATGGCTTTTGCCCTCAAGTTTCTTTTTCATTATAGCTCATTCTGCTCATTGCTAAAGACTGAAGTAAAAGTGTCATATTGAAATATAAAACAGAATCTCTTCTTCCGTTATTTTCCTAATAAAATACCAATAATTTGATATGCTATTTAAGCCTCTTCATTATCTGCCCCAAATTTACTCATCATTGAATCTCTCCATTTATGCTCCCATCTCGTGCTTTGTCACCCTCTCTGATTTTTCCCACTCATTTTCTTTCCCTTCCCCTATAATCCCTTTCACTATTTTTTATATTTCCCATATGAGTGAAACCATATAATGATTGTCCTTCTCCGATTGACTTATGGGCACTGAGGGGGGCACTTGATAGAATGAGCACTGGGTGTTATACTATATGTTAGCAAATCAAACTCCAATAAAAATATACAAAAACAAAACAAAACACAAACATTTATGCTCCAATTGGAGTAAATTGATACTTGGTATCAATTTGAGCCAAGTCACTTCCAAAATTGAGTCTTTCTCATGCTGTGTTCCTCTGATGCAATGCTGCCTCCTTATAACCACTTAAAATTATTCCTGTATTTAAGACCTTTCTTAACCATAACTCCCCCCATGAAGTTTTCTTTAACACCTTAGCTAGAAGAAACTTCTCTTTTTAACTCATTCATTATTATTATTACTATTTTACCTCTTAAAACTCTTCTCATATGCTGTCATATACTACAGTTAATTGTTGAACGCTTTTATCTCCTTGACTGCATGGTTTCTTAAAGGCATGGATTATGTCAAAATAGTATCAGTGTGTCATTTATAACTAATATTTAATAATTGCTACTAGGTGTTCACAGTGCTGACTGCTTTATACATGTTATCTAATTTAGCATCCACAACCCCCATTTAAAGGAGAAACTATTAGGCATTGTATAACCATTTTACCAATGAGGACGGAGGCTTGTGGTGGTTACGTAAACTTGTCAAGCTTACACAGTAAGCCAGTGTTACAGCTAGAATTTGAACTCTGGTCCATGAAGGCAGGGTCATTATTTAATTCAGTGCTATATCCCCAAAACCTAGAAGAGTATCAAGCACGTGAAAGACACTTAATAAGTATTTGTTGAATAAACTAATAAATTGTATTTCTAAAATATAATCTCTTGAGTATCATATAACTAGTAAATATTCTAATATTGTCATCCTTAAAAGTGAAGAAAAATGGTGGCTGTTCTAAACATTAGCTGAATAAATAATATTAACATTGCCCAAAAAAAAAAAAAAAAAACATTGCCCAAATACCTGTTGTTGACAACTAAAATGAAAAATGTTGACTTACAAGATATAGGCCGAATAATGAAAATATAATTTGTTGATTTCAAGGAATATTGATGGTTTGCAACGTAGCTATAATATATGGCAATATGTCAATCCACAGAAGTGCATTACAAGTCTTAATACCCTAGCTGCCATGATAACACCTATTGTCCAGATAGCAATTTCTAAATATTGTTCTTCAATAAAGAAACTGTATGTCTTTGAAGCATGGTTGATTCCAGGGCTGTAGCAGGGTAAATTCAGGATAATTTTGGAGCATATGATGTTATAAAGTAAGGAAATGCTCATAAAAGGATGGAAAATATTAAAAGAACACAGGAATGAACTGGAAAGAGTTCCCAACAGCTAAATATAGAACACATTGGGCAACAAATATAAACAAATATAGCAATGGATTATAGCCCTAAAGATAAAATAAATATCCATGAGTTCATACAGATATAAGAAATTGAATAAATGAATGAGAAGAAACACCCTTTTTCCTAAAATTTTTCCTTATTTTGAGCCCAGTATATTTAATATACAGTGTTAGATTAGTTTCAGGTGTACAATATAGTGATTCAACAATTCTAGTCATTACTCAGTGCTCATCATGATAAGATTACTCTTAATCTCCTTCACCTATTTCACCCATCCCCCCATCCACCTCCCCTCTGGTAACCATCTGTTTGTTCTTCATAGTTAAAATTTTTTTGGTTTGTTTCCTTTTCTCATTGCTCATTTGTTTTGTTTCTTAAATTCCACATGTGGGTGAAATCATATGGTATTTGTCTTTCTCCGACCGACATAATTTCACTAGCATTGTACTCTGTAGATCCATTAGTGTAGTTGCAAATGACAAGATTTCATTCTTTTTTATGGCTGAGTAATAATCTATTGTATATACATACCAGCTTTTTTCAAATCCATCCATCTTTTGATGGACACTGGGCCGCTTCTATAATGTGGCTATTGTAACTAATGCTGCAGTAAACAGAAGGGTATGTATATCTCTTTGAATTAGTGTTTTTACATTCTTTGGGTAAATATCCAATAGTGACATTATGGGATCATATGGTAATTCTAATTTTAATGTTTAGAGGAAGCTTCCACAGTGGCTATACCAGTTTACATTTCCACTAACAGTGCATGAGTGTTCCTCTTTCTCCACATCCTCACCAACACTTGTTGTTTCTTGTGTTTTGATTTTAGACATTCTGATAGGTATGAGATGTGAGGCGATATCTCCTTGTAATTTTGATTTGCATTTCCCTGATGATGAGTGATGTCAAATATCTTTTCATGTGTCAGTTGGCCATATGTATGTCCTCTTTGGAGAAATTTCTGTTCATGTCTTCTGACCATTTTTAACCAGATTATTTGGTTTTTGGTGTTGAGTTGTAGAAGTTCTTTATATATTTTGGATATTAACCCTTTATCAGATACATAATTTGCAAATATCTTCTTCCATTCAGTATTTTGTCTTTTAGTTCTGTTGATTGTTTCCTTTGCTATGCAGAAGCCTTTTATTTTGATGTAGTCCCAATAATATATTTTTACATTTGTTTTTCCTGCCTCAGGAGGCATATCTAGAAAAAACATTGCTATGGCCAATGTCAGAGAAGTGACTGCCTGTGTTGTCTTCTAGGATTTTTATGGCTTCAGGTCTTTTAGGTTTTTGACCCATTTTGATTTTTTTTGACCCATGTTGACTTTATTTTTGTGCATGGTGTAAGAAAGTGGTCCAGTTTCATTCTTTTGCATGTAACTGTTAAGTTTTCTCAACACCATTGTTGAAAAGACTTTTTCCCAGTGGATATTCTTGCCTGCTTTATTGAAGATTAATTGACTATATAATCATGGGTTTATTTTTGGGATCTCTATTCTGTTCCACTGATCTATGTGTCTATTTTTCCAGTACCATACTGTTTAGATTTCTACAGCTCGGTAGGATAACTTGATACCTGGGATTGTGATATTTCCAGTCTTATTCTTCTTTTCAAAGATTGCTTTGGCTATTTGGGGTCTTTTGTGGCTCTATACAAACTTTAAGATTATTTCTATGGAATCACAAAATTTTAAGATTATTTGTTCTAGTTCTGTGAAAAATGCTGTTGGTATTTTGACAGATTGCATTAACAGACTGAGCCACCCAGGTGCCCTGATAAGGGTTGCATTAAATCTGTACATTGCTTTGAGTAGTATGGACATTTTAACAATATTTGTTCTTCCAAACTATGAGCATGGGATGTCTTCCCATTTCTTTGTGTCATCTTCAGTTTCTTTCGTTAGTGTTTTATGGTTTTCAGAGTACAGGCTTTTCACCTTCTTGGTATTTTATTATTTTTTGGTGCAATTGTAAAAAATGGTTGTTTTCTTAATTTCCTTTTCTGCTGCTTCATTATTTGTGTATAGAAATGCAACAGATTTCTGCACATTGATTTTGTATCCCGAGATCTTACTGAATTCATTTATTAGTTCTAGTAGTTTTTTGGTGGGGTCTTCAGGGTTTTCTACGCATAGTATCATGTCATCTGCAAATAGTGACAGTGTTACTTGTTTCTTACCAGTTGGGTTACCTTTTTCTTTTTGTTGTCTGATTGCTGTGGTTAGAGCTTCCAGTCCTATGTTGAATAAAAGCTGTGAAAGTGGACATTCTTGTCTTATTCCTGAGCTTAGGGGAAAATCTCTTTCACCATTGTGTATGACATTAGCTGTGGATTTCTCATGTATGGCCTTTATTATGTTGAGGTGTATTCTCTCTTAAAACTACTTGGTTTAGAGTTTTCATCATGAATATAGGTTATACTTTGTCATATGGTTTTTCTGCATTTATTGGAATGATCACATGGTTTTTTATTCTTATTGATATGATATATCATTTTGATTGATTTGGGAATATTGAACCACCTTGCATAAATCAATTCCACTTCATCATGTGTATGATTTTTTTAAAATGTATTGTTGGATTCAGCTTGCTAATATTTTGTTGGGAATTTTTGCATCTATATTCATCAGAGATATCAGAGATATTGGCCTACAGTTCTCTTTTTTTGGTAGTGTCTTTATCTGGAAGGCCGTAAGTCTAGATCTTGGATTATAGGATCAGAGGAGTGTGGAGATCAAAAAGACCCTTGGAGAAGCCTTCCATGCATCCACATCACATTCAGGAGAGTAAAGTCAGGCCCAGAGAAGCCAAGTTACTAAAGTAACATTGTCATGGGAGAGCTGGTTCTAGAATTCACGGGTTTTATCTCTCCATTCACTTTTTTTTTTCTTTTTTTTTTAATGATAGTCACACAGAGAGAGAGAGAGAGGCAGAGACACAGGCAGAGGGAGAAGCAGGCTCCATGCACCGGGAGCCTGACATGGGATTCGATCCCAGGTCTCCAGGATCGTGCCCTAGGCCAAAGGCAGGTGCTAAACCGCTGCACCACCCAGGGATCCCCTCTCCATTCACTTTTACTTCCACTATATGACACTGTTAGATTCAAGTCCAGGAACTCTGTCAGTTGACTTAATTAATTCCATTTAAACTAATTCATAAAATATTTTTACAAGTTAGATTGTATACTAAAATTTCTAATGTGTTTATACGAAATTATGAAAATCTTGCTCAATAAGGAATATAATTTACTTTACAGGATAACTTGAGTAGCAGTTTGAGAAGTAGAAATAAACTTTGACTATAAGATTTGAATTTAGTTCAACTAAACTTCAAATCAATTTCAAGGAGCTCAAAGTTTGATTATGCATTATTCCCTTGGCTAAAGCCATCCTTTTATTTCTTCTTATGTGTAGGTTCTTTCTTGCTCGGGTGTTTGCTAACACACACACACACACACACACACACACACAGAGCACTCCTTAAAACAGATAATGGGTCATTTTTTTTCCATTTGGTATAATTGTCTGAGATGGCTTCATGGTATAATCATCAGACATTACGGGCCTGAACAAGACAATGATCGTCTTGGCATTCAGCCCATGTCTTCCCCCAGTTTTTATTGCCTGCAAGATTTCTGTGAAACAAAACCTGCACTTCCCCTCCTCCACCCTCCAGTGTCTGGGCTATGCATTTAGCAGATGGTCTTGTTATACAATCATGTTTAACAGGATTAGGCTAGATCATTGAATTTTTAGGAATTTCTGACCATCACAGCTGTTTCTTCTCTGAAATGCTTTCACTCAATTAATGTATACAAGATACTCCTCTGGCCAACCCTCATTTTCCAATCAGCACCAACACAGAAACCTGAATACATCCATATTTTAAATAGGAAAAAGGATTTTGGTGCCAGAAATGAATATACTAATGACTCCTATTTATGTATATGTACCGATGAGAATATGAACTGTAAGAAATCTAAACAAATACTGAGTGGTGAAAGTAGATATTAAGAAAATTATTCTAAATATTATTTCTATAGTAGAATCTTTATATTTCTATAACTAAATCTCCTTATGTCTGTCCATTTTGCCATACTTTTCTTTGGTACACTGGATCAAAATTCTAGAGTCATCCTTAACATCTCTTCCTTATTCCTTACTCTTAACTTTACTCCTTTACTTTCCATCATGGCCAGCCATTACTAAGTCTTGACAATTGTTCATTTACATTATTTCCTTCCTTTCAGTTGCCATCGTTATCACCTAGTTCAGGTCCAATATGTATGAAAATAAATGCCCTCAACTGCCTTAGAGCTTAAGAAGGAAGAGCATTTTCCATTCTTGGCACCTAGTAAATCACAGTAGTGAGTAATAGGAGAAGTCCCTTATGCCTCGTCTCCCACTTAGGGGTGGGAGGTCAGATGGAGTGAGTAGTGGAACTGCACCATAGCAGGGCAGTAACCTCCTGATATTGGAAGCTTCTAGTGAGGGTCCAGCAATGGGAATTTTACGAGTGCTTCTCAAACTAACCGTCTCAGTTTCAGTGCTCATCTGGGGCAAGGGAAGCAAATATGGTATTGTAAATTAAGATTGGGGGCCATAGAAATTAAATAAGCAAAAGAAAATAATGTCAACTAGTGTGCATAAGAAAAGAATACCTCCAAAATATAGTCTTGTTTTAAGATTTGATTGGAAAGCTGCCATTTATTAAACTATATTCTATGTAATTCCATTTTAACTTAAACCCATCATTTCATTTCATATTACATAAAAAATGCTATTTTGTCTCTTTTACCAACATACTCTAATTTTACAGATAAGGAAACTGAAGTTCAGAGAGATTAGGAAATTATCTTATGCTTATACAGCTAGGAAATAGTGGAGTCCAGTTTGAAACTCATTTTTTCCATCTCCAGAATCCAAGAATGCACCTTTTCAACATTTTATGTGGCCCAAATATGTCTGTGAAGTAAAGTAGCTTTGATTCTGTTTATGTCAATCAAGTGGATTTCCTTTTTTTCTAAGCCATTTTACAACATTTTGCAAAAATCTTTTCCCATCTTAGAAAGTGCAAACACACACAACCTAGTGAAGGAAATATTGTTAGGCCCATAATATCAGATAAGGAAGTGGAAGCTCAGAGAAATTGAGTAATTTGTCCATTGCCACACAGCCTATCAGTGATGGATGGGGATCCTAACCTGGGTGGTCTGATTTCCCTTCCCTTGTTAGCACACTGCTAACTTTAATAGGTTATTCTTAACACTGGTTTGATGTTTCCCAAAAAGAAAGTAGAGTGTCATCTGCCTTACTCTGTAAACCATCTTGGAGTACACATACCTACACAAAAAAATACACATACACACAAATACTCATATAAATGTGAGTATATGTATGTGTGCATGAGAAATATTAAAAAATAATATTCTAGTGGATATGAACTGTATTTCTCTTCTGTGCAGTAGATGGCATAGTAGTAATAATTGCTCTAATTGCAATAATGTTAGCAATATAATTGGTCCCATGTCTGCTTTTTGGTAGCATTTTTTTTCCCTAAGACATGGAAACTAAGTGTCTGGTCCTGCTCAAATACAGAACATCTGTAACTTGCAGAAGAGGTCGTGTGACAAAAAGTAAATGTAAATCAAACCACCTTTTACATGTCTGTGCTTTTGATTATTTCAGGTACTAGGTGACCTGATTTCTAGTCAGTCTGGGAGATGAAACAGCTGTAATTCACAATAAATATACATCAAACATCAAATCAACCTTATTCTTTCTTCCTGCAAAAGGCAGCTGGCTTTTTTCAAAAACATGTTAAGAATACTTGCTGCTATCTGGCCAATGGGGCAACATGTGCACCCCGCCATTAACATAGGTAGGTTTCATAGCAGTGTGCCCAGGAGAGGGTAGATGGCAGGCCACAGACCAGGGGAAGCCAGCCCAGCTCTGCTTGCAGATATAGCTGGTGCCTAAAATGAGGTGAAAGTGTACACTTCAGGAATGGGAAAAGTAACCCCATCTCTTTGGGTAAACACAGTTTTTCAAGTGTTTTCCAAGGGGTTTGACTGAATTCAGTGCAGAATTTCAGACTCCTGTTCACTTGTACATTTATCTTTCTATAAATTCTGCAGGTGACCAAGTAGTTAAAGTGGAGACTTGGGGGATTTTGTTTCCGATCTATTTCAAATGGAGGACCTGGAACAGGGCTAGATGCCTGTGTATGAATTTTAAAAGGTGGCCTTGCCCCATCCTGTGTGGAGGAAACCTCTTGGTGTATGAATCTGTCCTCACTTGCCCTTCGGCTGGGCACAACCGGTACATAACTTGTAGCCCTGATCAGAATATTAGCTTGCCTTGGGGAAATTTGTCAGGAGAAATGGAGGTGCTTATAGAAGAAGCTCCAGAGCTTATCTATTTTCCTCAGCTGATTCATTTAATTAAGACCAAATACTTACAAAATTCCCAAAGGCCAACAGTATTTTTCTCACGATATGCTTTTAAAATTCATAAGCATAATGTTCATCAACAATGCTTGAATTTTTTCAGATGTTATCATACTCCAAAAAAAGTTTTGCATTTAAAGACTTCAGTATTACAATGCTCAGACTTTGTTGTAATTATTCAGCTGTCCTTCTCACCTGGAATGTCAACTCTGGGAAGGTGGTGACTGTGTATGCCTTGCCACCATTCCTCCAGCACAATTTCTAATACAGAGTAAATTCTAATATGTATTTTTCGACTGAATCAAGGAATGTCTTATTTATTTTTCTTTTGGACCTTGAAGTGAAAGGAACAAGCATAAAAATATCAATGAACAATTTAATTATTGTTGTTATTTTAATTTTTAGGACAAAATATTTTTCTTTTCAATTATTTTTCTTCACTTCTTGCTACAATTCTTTCCTAGGGCCATTTTGTTTTATTTTGTTTTGCAGGGGCATTATAGTGGATATTTACTGGGATACCTGCATAATCCACAAGTCACCTCCTACCTTGGAAAATGTCACCCTTTGCCTCAGAGCCTATAAGATTCCTTTCCCTAGGATTTGGGACTGAGATAAATTGTAGACAGGCTCTTTGACTGAGGAAACCTGTAATATGTGAACTCTGGAGCTGAGACACCACTGAGAGAAATGGTGGGGGGGGGGGGGGAGCAGGCGTGGAAAGAAAAGCAGAGATGAGAGTAAGAGAGAGGAAGTCCTAACCTGACCAGCTTGTCCCTTCCAGAGGCCTGACAGATTCCTGTCATTAGGTTTCCTTGAGATATTCCTATACCTTTATTTATTTATTTATTTTATTCCTATACCTTTAATATAAATCTCTCCCTTTATGGCTTAAGTCAGGTTAAGGTGGGTTAATTCCTAACAAATGCGATAATATATTTTAAATGCAAGTCAGCGAGGCATCATTTTCAATGCACAGATAACTTCCAGGAAATGTAGAGCAGTGCATGAAAAATTAAATATTTTCAATGAGCCTTCCTTAATTTCTCCAGATGAGGCCAGAGCATGTATTATGCCCAAACATCCCCATGGCAGTAACCACACAGAGGAAACCTGGAGAAGAGCCCCTCGGGCTGGTTGGACAAACTTGTAAAGAATAAATGAAATGCCAGAGCCTAGCTAACAGGTGTCTGCCAAAAGAGAACCCTGTACATCTGACTAGTGTAGGCATGGAAAGCAAGCACAAAGACTCTAGAGCTGTGTTTCTCAAAGTAGGGACCTGGGTAGGAGCATAAATCCCAGAACTCCATCTCAGACTCCATAAGCCAAATTATCTGAAGGGGTGCCGTGCATTCAACCTGTATTAAGAGACTCAATGGGTGACCAGCATGCACAGTGCTTCAGAATTTGCCACTCAGGGTCTGATGCAGAGCCCAGCAGCAGGGAAAAAACTTGGGAACTCGCTGGAAAGAATGAATCTTCCCACTCCCTTGACCTACTGAGTCAGGATCTGGGCTCTAACAAGATGCCCAGTTGATTTGATGTTCATTAAAGGGGGAACCTAGTTCTAGATCATTAGCTCCCAGCTGGCTTGTACACTGGAATCATCCAGGTTACTTAACTATGTTACTCTGGTTTGAGCTCTACCCCTCCCCCCCCACCCAGAGATTCTGACTTTGGAGAGTCTGATTCTGAGTTTAGAGTATGACTTGAGCAGATGGATTAAAAGTCCACTGATGATCTCAATGTGCAGCCAACTTTGCGAACTCTGCTTACGGGGATGACTAGATACACACTAGAAGAAAGTTAACCTGTGAAATAGATTGTGAAACTCATAGAAGGCACAATAATCTAAAAGCAGAGTAACTTTGCTTTGGAAGAGCAGGACCCCAGAATGAAAGCAAACTGTGATTCTTTTTAAGTTTCAAAAAGGTCTGGTTTGGGCAAATCACAAGACAGACCATGAGAGCCTAGGACATAGAGTTTTTAAAAATGAACTGTAGAGTTTGGAAAGCATTCTGCCCAGTAAACTTTGCAGGGGGATTGTAGGCGGGGAGAAGACTGCTATTTCCCAGGCAAAACATTAGAAAACTGCAACCCTATTAAGCTAAAGCAATAAGATGTCTTGGTACAAAATTAGCAATAGCTAAAGGAATAATCTAGGGGGATAAACAATTTCAGAAGCCTGAAAACCCAACCCGAAAGTATCTGAGTCCCAACTGTGGCATAGAAGCCCATGCTGAGAGTGGACCAGAAGATGCCAAAATAGGATGAGGCCAGGACACATGGAACTTTTGAGCAGTGGCTACTACAGGCCACAAGATTAACCATGGAAGCTCGAGTGACACATCAAAGACCAGGAGAGGCTGAGTTACCCTTCAGACAGGAGCTAGTAAAAACGGGTGATGCCTTGGAGGTGGATGCCCCTTTCTCAATCCCTGGACAACAGGCATGTCCTTTGCTACTCTGTTCCTTGAAAGAGTGGCCACAGAGGGAGGAAGGAGAAAGTCCTGAATTGAAATGAATGTTTACACAACTGAGATTAAGTCTGGATCTGGAAGCAACTGTGAGATTAAGTTTTTCCTCTTAATAGAAATAGAGGCTTCGGACAAGCCACATGGAATTTCTTAATAGAATAATGAGGAAAGTTACAGGTCCCATTCCTGAATTTTGCCTGTGAATTTCAAATCCACTCTACTATTGAAAAGAATGTAGTTGCCTGTCTGATAGTGGTTTTCCTCTGCGTAGATCCTTGGGGACTTGATGTCAATACTCATAAAGAGGTTTCTTTGAGTGGCATTTAAAAAAAATTTTTTTTATTTGAATTCAATTCACCAACATATAGTAAAACACCCAGTGCTCATCCCATCAAGTGCTTTCCTTAGAGGAGTGACATTCTTTTGCAAAAAGATGAGGATCAAAGAAAATGTTACAGGATCATGAATCAGCAGACATCTATATTTTCACTTGACAGGCAGAACTGGAACCAGAACCCAAGTCTTCTAAGATGTACAGGCGAACTCTGAGTGCCTCAAGACCATCTTGAGGGATAAGAATTCAACTAGTGGCATTAATGGTTTTGCCTTAGTAAAGAACATTTACTTTACAGACAGATGAATAGACTGCATTAACTTCATTAGTTAGTATAAATTAAATCAGCCTCAGTAGATAAAGTTAACAAATGGCCTCAAATGACTTTTTCTGATTGTTAAGAAGGGATAAAAGAAGACATCTTTTAAAATAAGGGCACCTGGGTGGCTCAGTGGTCGAGTGTCTGCCTTTGGCTCAGGCTGTGATCCCAGGTTCTGGGATTGAGTCCTACATCAGGCTCCACACCAGGAGCCTGCTTCACCCTCTGCCTATGTCTCTGCCTCTTTCTCTATGTCCTTCCTGAATAAATAAATAGATAAGATCTTAAAAAAAGAAGACATCATTAAGAGGCAACTAATTACCATTTACCTACTTTAACTTCTTTCTTCCCTGTCCTACTCCTGCTCCCCCACCACTACAACCCTCTGCCCACCCCCAGGAAGGAATATTCCTTGAGAGAAAAGTTGTTTCATGTTTCTCTCCTTCTTGGCTTTTGTCTCAGAGACTTCAAAAGAAGTTGATGAACTGTCTATGTGATTGATACATCCCTTATTTCCTTTACCTTGTGGAAGGTCCAGCCATTCTGTCTATCAAGTTCCTGGTACAAAGGTGAGACTATGATAGGCATAATGAATGGCAATAACTTTCCAAAATAACTATTTCTCTAAAGTTGCAACCCATGAGTTAAATTTCATGAATCATCCTGATGTATTTTAGGAAGAAATCACAGGGAGGATTATTTAAAATAGAGTATATTATGAATGACACCCCCTCCCCCCAGTAAAATAATCCCCACTAACCTCATTGATTGGATTAGTATAATTAACCTAAGAAAATAAATTTAACTAGACGTTTTTAAAAATGTGGAAGACAGGATATATTTGTATATAATATAATACTATATCTGCTTTGAGCACACTACAGTATCTATGTTAGTGTCATGAGAGATTTCTGGCAAATTTATGAGAATACATTGCTGTATCCTTTTTGCTTAATCCCAGAGGGGAAGAGAAGTGGAAGGATGAAATTAGTGATGTGTATTTTGGCAGTTTATTGGAATGTTGCCCCAAACCAGAAAAAGCTCTACATATGGAAAATACCCAATTAAGACAAGAGGGTGGAAAGAGACAAGGTTTTAATAAGTAGTTAAAGCTGTCAGTTAACTATTAGTGATTTCTAAGTATTTATTGAAACCATCTTAAAATAACTAACATAAAAGTGATGATTGAACCATAGGATCAAGAAGTCCAATGTCTTCTGCTAAAAATCCTGGGATTACTGAAACAATCCTTGAAGACAAATTGTGTTTTCCGATGGCACACAAAGAACATGAATTATCCCGCTGTGCTGTATAATTTCCATGAGACCTCAACATGAAGTAAGTAATCAAGAAGAGCTTACAACCTTTATTATAAACCAGTTCCTTTGGCTTCACTTAAAATATTCGATCTATTTTGAAAAAACCCCAAAGTATGGTGAAATACTCATGCTCCAAAAACATAAGAGCTCTATGACAGAAAATTTGAAGTTCATGAGTTAATTACTCGGAACTAAGAGATGGAGAGAAAACTACAGGTTTAAAATAAATTGCTCAAGCTGGCTCTGAGGCAAGCTGTCTTTATCAATGGAGAACAGCCCACTGAGGGGTTTTGAATAACAACTTTGGTTGCAAAGTTGACAAGTTGTAGGCCCAGTGTGGTTTTTCAAAAGCCATCTTGTCTTTGGGAAAAGCTGTGTTTATTTTGTCTTCCTTCATATTCTCGTGAAAGTCATTCAGGAGCCATGCATAAAAGCCCTGTGCCATCCACTTGGCCTTCATGGTTAAAAAAGAACTGCGTACACACAAGGCGCTGTCCTGAGAATGGGCTTCTATCTAGAAAGTGGGCTCCCTTGCAGGAAAGGAAAGAAACTCTTACCTGGGTAATCATTCCTGTCTATGTCTGAGTCTCCTCTTAGGGTAAAACCGAAGCCCGAAGGGATGGTCTGAGAGGCCCACATTCCCTGCAGAATTTGGGAAGGCTTCCTGTTTAAGCCATCTTTGTTCCCGTTGTAAATGAGCACTTGGCCTCTTTGATCCTTGCCTGCGAAGGGCGCACCAATGGCAATGTCTGCAAACAGGGACATGTGAACATATTTTTTAAGTAAAGAAGAAGGTTTCAGAGGTAGAAATAAGTGCAAAGAGCAATGTCCTAGAATCCAAAGGGCGCATTAAGTTTTCTGTGAAAATTTCATAATACTGTAGCAACAATAAATTATTGGTTGTCTTTGATCCATCGAGCAAATATTTACTGAGAGACTGCTGTTTTTAGAAAGTTTATATTCCAGTACAGGTAGTCCACAATTTGAATAAAGAAAGAATCAAGAAAAGATGGAGAGCTACACATTCTATGTAGAAGAATCAAAAATATTAACATAGTGGAGAATGGTTGTTATTTCTAGATTCGGTGTTGCTAAGGCTCATGTTGACATTGAAATCTGGGGACGAGATGAAACCAACTGTGTGAAATCAGAGGGAAGAGCACTCCAGGCTGAAGGATCTGGTGTGCCATGGTCCAAAGGTGGAAAGAGCTTGGTCCATTGGAGGAGCAGGCAAAGGGTGGTCTATACCGGGAACTCACTGAGCAACAAGGAGAGCCAGCTCACACCACCAGACTGGGTAGAACAGGGGAGGCATCTCTGCAAAGTACTTACAAGTTTCTTATTAAAAGAAATCATCTCTTGAACAAAGATTATACGATGTCATGGTGACCTTGTCCCATGAGGTAGGCAGGACACACTGTACAATGGAGGACATTGAGGAACCTAGAAAGAACCCTGTCACATGACCCTCACTTAAATATAGCACTCAAGGAAAATGAGCTTTCACACCTCGTGTTCATCAGGATTGTTCTAAACAACAGACACAAAGACTTGGTTCTACATAAAAAAGAGCACCAATGACAGAGTAACATAACCACTCACCCCAGTGGTTGATAGTTATGTGTCCTCATTTTGTCATTTATTTCTCTTTGCTCCTAAGTAAGTGTGCTAAGACTAAATAAATCATGAATTGAAATTTTTTGTATGATTTTTTATTGGAGTTTGATTTGCCAACATACAGTATAACACCCTGTGTTCATCCCGTCAAGTGCCCCCCTCAGTGTCTAACACCCAGTCACCCCATCCCCTGCCCACCTCCCTTTCCACTATCCCTTGTTCATTTCCCAGAGTTAGGAGTGTCTCATGTTCTGTCTCCCTCACTGATATTTCCCACTCATTTTCTCTCCTTTCCCCTATAATCTTTTTCACTATTTTTTATATTCCCCAAATGAACGAGACCATATAATGTTTGTCCTTCTCTGATTGACTTACTTCACTCAGCATCATACACTCCAGTTCCATCCACGTTGAAGCAAATGGCGGGTATTTGTCGTTTCTAATGGTTGAGGAATATTCCATTGTATACATAGACCACATCTTCTTTATCCATTCATCTTTCGATGGACATCAAGGCTCCTTCCACAGATTGGCTATTGTGGACATTGCTGCTATAAACATTGGTGTGCAGGTGTCTCAGTTTTTCACTGCATCTGTATCTTTGGGGTAAATCCCCAGCAGTGCAATTGCAGGGTCATAGGGAGTTCTCTTTTTTACTCTTTAAGGAACCTCCACACAGTTTTCCAGAGTGGCTGTACCAGTTCACATTCCCACTAACAGTCCAAGAGTGTTCCCCTTTCTCCACATCCTCTCCAACATTTGTTGTTTCCAGTCTTGTTAATTTTCCCTGTTCTCACTGGTGTGAGGTGGTATCTCATTGTGGTTTTGATTTGTATTTCCCTGATGGCAAGTGATGTGGAGCATTTTCTCATGTGCTTGTTGGCCATGTGTATGTTTCCTCTGTGAAATGTCTGTTTATGTCTTTTGCCCATTTCATGATTGGATTTTTTAAAAAAGATTTTATTTATTTGACAGAGAGAGTGAGAGAGCACAAGCAGGGGGAGGGGCAGAAGGAGAGGGAGAAGCAGACTCCCCACTGAGCAGGGCACCGATGTAGGACTCAATCCCAGGACCCTGGGATCATGACCTGAGCAGAAGGCAGATGCTTAACTGACTGAGCCACACAGGCGCCCCAATCATGAATTGATTTTGACTACATAATGAGGATCATATTCATTTCATTTGACAGATAAAAATAAATCATCTCAAATCTCAGATCATTGTGGAAATTAAAGATAGTATCAAGTGACAAAGGGGGCCCCTCCTCCACCTTCTCTGTCAGCCCACATCTGTCCTGAGCTTGATCCCAGCTTGGCATTATTTTGCCCATTTTATACTCAAGGACACCAATGCTCAGAAAGGCAGAACCTCTTTATGTCATTAAAAATGTTCTCTCTTAGCTTCCAAAAATATAATGAAGGGTTTGAGAAAAAAAAGACAAATAGAGGAAAATATGGTGGAAAAGATGACTTGCTAGATAACTTAGCATTATTTCACTTGATGCTCACATGGCAGTTTTTGAAAGCAGCATCATCAGTGAAAGATGAACTTGTCTCTTTTTTTTATTCTTTTCCTGGAACCATGAGCTTTTAATATACATTTATGTTTTACGGCACTTTAAAAATTACTAACCAAACATTTCTGAGATGTCTTTTATTCAAAGAAAACATAAAAGTACAATACCCCTTGCCAAAGGTACTAATGAATACTGATCCGATGCAAACACTCCCTAGGCTATTTTGTTGAAGCAAATTCCTTTTACTCCCTTGAACTTTAAGAAACTCACTTGCCTTGCTTCTTAACTTAAAGGTCCTGAAAGGGATGCTTAGGTGGCTCAGTGGTTGAGCATCTGCCTTTGACACAGAATTTGATTCCAGGGTCCTGAGATTGAGTCCCACATTGGACTTCCCCGCAGGGAGTCTGGTTCTTCCTCTGCCTGTCTCTCTTTCTCTCTCTTTGCCTGTCTCTCTCTCTCATTCTCTTATAAATAAATAAATAAATATATATATATAAAGGTCCTAAAAATGTATGCAAAATTTGATGTGAGCTTGCATGCATGTTTTTCTAAGGAGAGCATACCTGCAAGACATTCATAAATTCCTAGCTTAAAGAATCATAATCCTAAACTAAGAATTTAATGCTACTTTACTGCAAACAGTGAAGTTGCCTTTAAGCTCAAGTTTTACAGACCAATTAAAATTCGGCATAACCAATTTCTTGCAAGACACATCTATGAAGGCAAAGGAAACAAAAGCAAAAATAAACTACTGGGACTTCATCAATATGAAAAGCTTCTGCATAGCGAAGGGAACAATCAACAAAACTAAAAGACAACCTACAGAACGGGAGAAGATATTTGCAAATGACATACTGGATAAAGGGCTAGTATCCAAGATCTATAAAGAACTTATCAAACTCAACACCCAAGAAACAAACAATCCGATCATGAAATGGACAGAAGACATGAGCTGACATTTCTCCAAGGAAGACCTACACGTGGTGAATAAGCACACGAATAAATGCTCCACATCACTTGTCATCAGGGAAATACAAATCAAAATCACAATGAGATACCACTTTACACTGGTGACAAATGGCTAAAATTAACAAGACAGGAAACAACAGATGTTGGAGATGATCTGGAGAAAGGGTTCCTCCTTTGCTCTATTGGTGGGAACATAAGCTTGTGCAGTGACTCTGGAAAACATTGTGGAGTTTCTTCAAAAAGTTAAAAATAGAGCTACCCTATGACCCAGCAATTGCACTACTGGGTGTTTACCCTAAAGATACAGATGTAGTGAAACGATGGGACCCCTGCACCCCAATGTTCACAGCAGCAATGTCCACAATAGCCAAACTGTGGAAGGAGTCATGATGTCCTTTGACAGATGAATGGATAAAGAAGAGGTGGTATATATCTGGAATATTACTCAGCCATCAGGAAGGCTGAATACCTACAACTCGCTTTGATGTGGATGGAACTGGAGGGGATGATGCTGAGTGAAATAAGTCAGCTGAAGAAGAACAATCATCATATGGTTTCACTCATATGTGGAGTATAAGCAATAGTGAAAGGGACCATAAGGGAAAGGAGGGGAACTGAGTGGGGAAAAATTAGAGATGAAGACAAATCATGAGAGACTCCTAACCCTGGGAAACAAACAAGGGGTTGCAGAAGGGGATGTGGGTGTGGGGATGGGGTAACTGGGACCCCAGTTGAAAGGGCACTAAGGACGGCAGGTGATGAAATAAGCGCTGGGTGTTATACTATATGTTGGCAAATTGAATTTAAATAAATTTTTTAAAAATTCAGCATAACCTATACATAGTCCATGTGGGTTAATCATAAGGCACTATACTTGTCCATATGTTAACATGTATTTATTTGTCTTGACTCTGTACACACAGAAGGCTCTCTTGTTTTCTTTGAGCCACTAAATCAAGATATCAATTTAAAAACAAATTGCTGAGCAGCCCCGGTGGCTCAGTGGTTTAGTGCCACCTTCAGCCTGGGGCATGATCCTGGAGCCCCGGGATCGAGTCCCATGTCGGGCTTCCTGCATGGAGCCTACTTCTCCCTCTGCTTGTGTCTCTGCCTCTCTCTCTCTCCCCATGTCTTTCATGAATAAATAAATAAAATCTTAAAAAAATAAAGAATAAAAATAAAAACAAATTGCTGCCTTTATTTGGAGCTGTTATATGACACCATATGTAAACTTTAAACTGCCTTGAGGTTTTTGCTAATTTATTAAAAGCCAGTAATGGTAGTTATACCACACACACCACTGCAAATACTTTAAGATGTCATTGTTTTGGGAATCCCTGGGTGGCTCAGCAGTTTAGCACTGCCTTCCGCCCAGGGCGTGGTTCTGGAGTCCCAGGATCAAGTCCCACATCGGGCTCTCTGTGTGGAGCCTGCTTCTCCCTCTGCTTCTCCCTCTGCCTGTTTCTCTGCACCCCCCCTTTCTCTGTCTCTCTCATGAATAGATAAATAAGGTCTTTAAAGAAAAGATGTCATTGTTTCTTTCTATAGAGAAAAACATGAATTATGACAAATAAACTATTTCCATGTATTGGTATCAATTACCATTGTATCCATCTTGGTTCAGGTCTCCTAAGTGAGCCACGGCACTACCGAATCTCCCGAAGACCTCAGTGCCGGCCAGGATCTGTGGGTCCCTGAAGACAAGTGTGTTCTCTTGCAAATACAGATAAACTTGCCCTACTTCCCGAGGGCTGCTCTCAAATTCACGTTCCATAAAGAGAGGTGCCCCAATCAATACGTCATCCATTCTGTAGGGAACAAAGAGGGAGGTCAGAGCACTGAGAGACATGCGATTCTTTTGGGGTACACTTTTAATTAATTGGATTAGTGTATTTCCAGTGGTAATTTTTTCCTTTCTCAGGGCACATTTTACAATCACCGTACTTCTTTCATTGCTTCACTATGTCACAAAAATGTGATAGAATGTTGTAAGACTGGAAATATTCTGCATGATATGGTAGGTAGATACCCGACATTATGTATTTGGAAAAACCCACAGAGTGTATAACACAAAGAGTGAACCCTAATATAAGCCGGGCACTTCAGTTAACAATGTATCAATATGGGCTGATCAATTGTAACAAACGCACCACACGGAGGCAAGATGGTACTAACAGTAGAGACTGAGAGTGCAGGGGAGAGGGAAAATTTATGAACTCTCTGTAATTCCTGTTCAAGTTTTCCATAAACTCAAACCACTCTAAAAAAAATACAACCTACAAAAAAAAAATAAAGATTATTGGAAAAGCAAATGGAGTCCAGATGATATGGGCAAAGACAAGTTGTGATGTTATACTCATCTGGTTTTAAAACCTGGCTCTTTTGGTAAGTAGCTGTGCTATATTGAACAAGTGATATTACCGTAAAAATACTAATGTAGAAATAGGCTACTTCATTGGATACATAACTGAAGATCTCCCTCAGTCTCTGGCTGTGGCTCTTTTTGTGTGTCTCTTTCTTTCTGAATATGTACACACACACACACACACACACACACACACACACCACACTCAGGTCATACTATAGTATTTAATATATACGTATTATGAGGGCACTGGCTTAGGTGTTGAAGAGACTACTCAATATTTCTACATTATGGCAATGTAAAAAGAAAGAATTCTTGTTAAAAGAGTAAAATGCATCCCCCTTCTCCCTTTCCTACCTTGTAAGAGCCATAAACATGGTGAAGTGTGACTTTGAGATAGTCTGGGGCTGCCAGCTACTTCTAGAATAGCCTCTTACTTGTCTCCCACAGCAGAAGAACTAACACATGGTTTCTAGCTAAAACTATTGAGTGTTATTTGGCCAACTTATACAAAGGAAGTGAAGGGTAGTTATAGATAGACTCAAGGAATGGCTATTTTTTCTCTTTTTTAAAAAAATTGTATTTTAATTCCACTATTGGTGAGATACAGAGCTATATGAGTCTCAGGTGCACAATATAGTGAATCAACACTCTCACCCATCACCCAGTGTTCATCATGACAAGTGCATTCCAGGAGGTGTGGAGGGGGAATGGGTAAATAGGAATGGCTATTATTTTGATCTCACATTCCAGAACCTAAGTTGGATTGCTATATTTAGGTAAAACATTTTCTTAAAAATGTTACAAGTATGTTGATTAAAAAAAATCCCCATTGCTTGCCATCCCACTGTGTTCCAGAACCAGAGGAGAAGAGGGACTGGAGTTTTATTAGCCCCTGGTCTTCCCTCAAAGGCACTGGTTGTTTCTCTTTCTGTTAGAATTATTGGAAGTATAAGGAGGCATTTGTTAAACACCTAATTGTGTGTTTTACTTCCTTGTACTTTGAAGATGTCTGAAATTGCTAGTCTTTACTGTAGAGATGGAGTGGGGCCATTTTCTCCTTCTGCAAAGAAGGAACAAGCCATATAATTGGTCCCCGAGAGTGCAAACACGATGCAGGATTGACACAGTCGGCTCTCTACATTTCTCACTGCCAACGCTGAATTCTACAAATGGGAAATTACTTGACTCACATTGTGAGGGCTTGCACATCCATGGAACCTTTGGATTCTTGGAGTATTGTGACAGCATTGATTTATTTTGTTAGAAATATATTTCCCTAGATATTTAAGTGTAAGTCTTCTAAAATGTTCTAAATGCCATAAAAACAGGGAAAGACATTTGTTTTTCATTTATAATTGTGTTTCCCATAAGGTTGAAAGACAATAACTGTCTTGGATTTAATTGGTACAATGTGCCTTATAGAATACTTTGCACTTAGTGTCAATATTATTTTATTACAGCAATACTACTTATGAGCCACAATATATATTATTGTTTAGGCTGGTGTTTTTAAATCTTGGTTTGCAACACATTAGTGTATTGCAAAATCAATTCAATGGGTCTTGACAACCAATTCTTAAAAAACAAAATAAAAAAGAACAGAAAATAGAATGAATACATTACACGAGGGTAAATATGGTTCCATGAAACTTTTGTCTCAGTTCTATGTGTGTGTGCTGGGTGCAATGTCAAATTTATTTCTTATTATGGACCACAAGGCAAAAAGATCCCTGAAAAACTGTTGCAGTAGGCTGGCAATGTGTGCTAGCATACTGTTTCAAAATTAGTTTGTCAAGTCCTGGTTTTGAATATGCCCAACCAAAGTTTAAAGTTCTATAATATTTATTAGTAAAGATATTTTTCATGACTTTATGATATGTAGTTGTGTAATAGGTTGAGTACCATTCTAAGAAAATACTATATACCGATATATATCCTATATATATATTTATATACCGATATATATCCATCACCCAGCCTGTATGGTTCTTTAACAATGAGATTTCCAGTAAAATCCATCCTTACTGTTTGGGTCATGTTGGTGGTTTGGATGAGATCTAAGTTTTTATGTAAAGGCACTTCATAAAAGGATACATACACTAAATTTCATTTTACCCAAAATGTCCAATGTTTAAGCACAATTTTCTTTAAAATCTTTGGATAGCAGACACATGGTTTTTGTGTCTCTCTTTAAGTTTAAATCTGCTCTGATAATATAATACAATGCAAGACTCAATTTCTCATCCTTCACATGGTTTTTGAGACAGGAATATTATGAATATTTTCCTGAAAAGCAAGGCATAAATAGTGATAAAGAATGAGACAGCAAGAGAGGAGAGGACTAACCAATGAGAATATTCAATATGAAGAATTTAGATTCCAGTTTTCTGAATCAAATGGTGTTAAGGTGTTGGTTTAACTTATAAACTTTTCCATGCTTCTTTTTTCCCGGTAGTAAGATGTTCATGTTAATGTCCATAATTAATTTTTGGAATGTGGTTACCCATTAACAGAATGCAGATTAGTAGACTTTACACTAAAGTTTATATCTTATCAGCTGAATTGTTTTACAGTAGCAAGAACTAACATAGCTGATCATTTACATTACAGAAATCAATTTCAATTTACAACTTCTTTCTATTTTAGTTTTCTGGATTTTCTATGTATTTCAATTATAATGATAAAACCTGTAAGAGAGAACACATACTTAGGCTAAATCTAGGGCAAAAACATAATTACCCAAAGCTGATTCCTTTCAAATAAATTTTCTCGAAAATGTTCTCAAGTTAACAAACTGCTAAAAATCTCTTTATATTTAATTCCTTTGGGCCCTCCAGAGGCAAAAAAATAATAATAATCCAATCAATTAAAATATAATTCTATGAGTTTCTGAAATAGTATAAATGCTGTAAGTTTAAAAACCCATAAGAAAAAACCCCTAATTTGCTTGCTTAGGCTGAAGATGAAAAATTCCATTTCCCTTTGTTAAGTTTGTCCAGAAATTCCTAACAGTTTACATTGGCAGAGTTTATAGCCCTGGCTATCTTAAGATAACTAAACTAAAGTTAATTTCACCAGCTTGTTTATATTTTCAAAGCAGTCACAAGCTTGACAATATCAACTACCAACCAGCATGCACACCATCGCTTGGTCTAAACTTTTGGAGTCATTTACAATACCTAGAGATTTTTTTAAATAAAAAAATATTGGGAAAAATGTCCAGTAATTTACTAATTTGGCCACATTACTTCATAACATTGTCTTTTCTCTCTCTGATGTCAAGATTTTGGAGCATTTGCAGGGACCTTGCTTTTGTTGCCTAGTGGGTGGAGAAGATGTCATATGCTGTCTAAGAATGTTCATTAGGTAGCCTCATGCACAAAAGTACTTAATTATCTGTTGGCCAGAAAAGGAAAAGTCTGGTTTAATCCCACAGAATATGCAGAGTCCTAACTTCTGAACCATGACCAATCAACTAGCCAAGTGATATTATTAATCCTATTCTGAGTCACTATATAGCATCCATTCAGATCCAAGGTTTAGAAGATACAGGTCTTAAAAAAAAAAAAAAGCAATTGAAAACTTAGAAATTCGGGTTAAAAAATGGGAATTAAATCTCAGTTTTAATACTGAACTCTATCGGTGATTAACGCTCACTGATGATTGCTTGATCACTGGTAAATGCTGGGAAAGCCAGAAAGCGTTTTGTGAATTAAAAAAATATATAGGAATTATAGACTCTAAAATTACTTATAAGTCATTACTACTGACTCAGTAAAATGCAGCAGACTAGTATGGCTATTTTTAATATAATCACACAAACTGATTTTTTTTATATCCATAACACTAAAAACTATAACTGAATTTTGTCTCATGAATCAGTTGTTTTTAGCATCACTAAAGGCAATCTTAAAGTTCTTTGGGTGAAAATAACTTTGAAATTATGATTTTATATTTTTATAAACTGGAAGTATGACCTTGCTTATAAAAGTAATGGAAATTAGTAAAATGCACAGTTAATAAATAGGAGTGTAGACTTACCAAAAAAATGGAGTAAAAACACTTTAACACGTACACACACACACACACACACACACACATAAACAATCAAAATCATAGAAGCAGAGAATAGAGCAGTGGTTACCAGAGGTGGGGCGGTGGGGCAAGGAGAGATGCTGATCAAAGGGTACAAAGTTGCAGTAATAAAGGAGGTCTAAGTTCTAGAAATCTAGTGTACAGTATGGTGACTACAGTTAATAACACTGCATTGTATACTGGAAATTTGCTAAGAGAGTAGATCTCTGGTGCTACCACCACACACACACACACACACACACACACACACACACACACCCCACACACAGTGGACACACACAGGGTAAATATGTAATGGTGGGTTGCCCAGCTGGATAAATAGAGATGGATTCTAGAGATGGATATGTTAATTAGCTTGAAGACAGCGATCATTTCACTATGCATATCAAAACATCATGCTGTACACCTTAAACATATGATTTTCATTTTAAAAAATAAAAAAGGTCATGAATTATTTTAGTGACAAATATACTAATTCCCCAACTTCTTAAGAGTGAGAGTCATGCCAGTCATTTTATTCACTTAGTTCCTGATTCTTATAGATTAGAAGTCCTTGAACATTGAAATTACATATATTTTTCCTACTGGCTATTTCATAGAGTTTTGTATAGAGTTCTCTGTAGTTAGTGAGAAAAATACTGTTGGGTTACTCTGCAGAAGGTCTGGGATCTAATCAAGACTTTTGCCTAATTAGCGTACAATCTTGGGCAAGTTGCTGAGCTTTTGTGTCTTTCTCCACCAGTAAATTTTAGATAGCTTCACTGGATTGTAGTTTGGATCGTCCTGTCATTAGACATATATTACACATGAAGGCACTTTGAGAGGGGAAAAAAACATTTTCTGCTAATCATGCATGATAAAATTTTGTCGTTTAAAGCAGTATTAGGTTTTTCAGTAGTGTCAGTGGAGAAAAGAGATTTTTGCATTTGAAATGACTCAGAATTTGGGGAGACCAAATACATACTAACCAGGAAGACTATCTGAGACAGGGATTCATGTTTCCTGTAAATCCCACGCAAGCTTCAGATCTCTGCTAGAAATCTTGTCAGAAATTAGAATGGCAAAAGCCCTCTTTCTCAAAGAGAGGCCACCTGTGTTCTGACACGGGCTATTATAGGAGCTTAAGAAAAGTCACTGGCTTTTGATTTGCTGCCTTTCTTTTCAGATTCTGCTAAGATTTCTGAGGGATTGCAAGTCTACATCTCTGCCCTCATGGGTTGTTTCACACCTTCCCTGGGGATGAATACCCACCCAGGATGGTGAGGATGCTGCTGGCTCTATTAGTGGTTTTCAGGCCCCCATCGGGATCAAGTGTAAACCTAGACACACAGATGTTTTGTCGAATGCCAACAATATCAAGCAATTTTTCTAGAAAGACAGGTGCTGCAAAGATGATGGCAAATTATATTTTCATTACTGCAATCTCAGATTTCATCTGTATTTGGAATGAAAGGCTCTTGATGACCTCTAGAGCTTACTCATTTATAATAGGGCCCTGAATTTACATAGTGTTACAGTATCTAAGAACAGAAAATTACATACTGATTGAGAATCTATGGGTACTTTAAGAATGGTAATATTAGGGCAGCCTGGGTGGCTCAGTGGTTTGGTGCCACCTTTAGTCCAGGGCATGATCCTGGAGACCCGGGATCGAGTCCCACATCGGGCTCCCTGCATGGAGCCTGCTTCTCCCTCTGCCTGTGTCTCTGCCTCTCTCTCTCTATCATGAATAAATAATAAATAATCTTTAAAAAAATGACAATATTAAGATAACAGGTGTATTTATGTTTTGATCCAGTCTAAAGATTTAAGAATATACCGCCTAATAAAAAAAAAAAGAAATAATGGGCAGAGCAATTTTTAAGGATGTCAAAAAAGAATAAATTATCCCTGGAAAATTCTTGTGTTTGTTACTACCATGTTGTTTTGATCAGCACGAGACCAAAGGGATCCTTTCCTCACAAGTGTTCTTGTTCTTTCTTTAACATGGCTTTAAAAAAAAAAAAAAAAAAAGGAAAAAAAGTATTATAAATGTTGTCACAACGCTTTGCTCTGGACTGGAATAAATGCGATTCCAGGAAGGAGGCAGTGCCCTGCAGGGCATGGTGTTGGACTGAGGGAGAGCTGGAAGGATCCATGACACAGTGCAGCAAAGGAAGGGCACACGCTGAGTTCATATGGGCCCTAGAAAGCACAGTGGGGGCTCAGGGGTAGGGTGGGGGTGGGGAAGCTTTGTGTTTACGTGTCACCATCTGTTGAAAGAAATGTGTCTGTGCACATCCCAAAGGCCATCAGGGGATTTGTTTTGTTTTGTTTTGTTTTTACTAAAGAGTGGGCTTTCTCAATTGGGACAACATGCCCTGTTTTGGACCTAAGCTCTTTTTCAGCCAACCCCGCCCTCCCCCTCCCCTGCCATTTTTTCTAGACTACTAAAAGATGTTGATAACAAATTCAGTCCATCTAGGCTGGAAATTGTGAATGGTGATCCTGTTACTTTGTTTTCACAGTTCAGTTGGAAGTTAAGGCAATTTAATTTGAAATTACTTGCTTTCAGGATAAGATTGGCATTCAAATATACTTTCAGAATATATCCAGAATGCGACCACTATGGCTTCCTGCCACTGCTGTTGCTCTGGCCCTAGGTGCTGTCCTGTGTCACCTGGCTTATGGCAGGGGGTTTCCAGAGGGCCTCACAGCAGTAGAGACCCAACAGACCAGCATGTCTGCCAAAAACAAAGTTGGCATAGGTCATTCCCTTGCTTAGAATCTTCCAGGAGCTCATGAGATGTGTCCTTCTTGGAAACAGACTCATTCTATCCATAGCAGAACCTATGTGGCACTGGGTAAGACTGTTTATACATGGCAGTGGCACACAAATCTTTCCCCAGATGTCATATAGTTGGAATCATACTGTATGTAACCTTCTGAGACTGGCTTCTTTCACTTCATAATATGTATGCAATTAAGCTTCCTCCATGTCTTTTCATGCTTCACAGCTCTTTCTTTTTAGCACTGAACAATATTCTGTTGCCCAGATGTAACAGTCTACTTATACATTTACCTACCAAAGGACATCTTGATTTTGGTTCTTCTATTTTTTTAATTCCTATCTAATCCTTATCACCATCTAAATATGCTTTACTTGACTTACTCACTATTTGTCTGTAGTCCCCAACCCCCCATCTCTAGTAGAGTCTTGATGAGGACGGAGGTTTCTATTTTCTTCTCTGCTGTATCCCAGCACCTAGAACAGTGCTCAAGTATAGTAGACACTCAAGAAATATATGTCAAATGGAAGAGTAATAAAAAATATATTTTCCAGGGCCCCTGGGTGGTTCAGTTGGTTAAGTGTTTGACTTGATCTTGACTCCATGCTCAGCACAGAGTCTGTTTGTTCCTTTCCCTCTGCTCCTCCCCTCCTCCCGCTCTCTCTCAAATAAATAAATAAAATCTTAAAGAAAAAGATATTTTCCAAAAGGTGACTAAATTTGTCTCCAGTCATACACCACCATAATATTAAAGTACATTTCTGTCTATATGAAGATCATAGCTAATGTCTATCAATGATGTATCTAAAGTGCTTGCTTAGTCCAGATCCTGGAACATAGTCAGGATTCAGCAGGTATTTAATTTTGATAAAATGTGAGCTCCCTGAGAGCTCACTTTGTCTTATTTGCCACTATATTCTGGGCACTGAAAACAATGGCTGACACATAATAGGTGCTCCAATGATATTTATTGGATGGCTAATCAGTTTCAGTTTATCTCCATGTATTGGATTTTGTATTTATTCATTTGTTTTATTTATCAGTTAGGTAGTTTTAGTGAACAAAAGAGATGTTTAATAATAATTTGTTTTTAAGTAATGACTTAACCATAACCATAATTTATCATGGTATTTGGTCCAAGCTCAATTGTAATTTACTGCCATACTCTGAAAATCTCATGTTATTTCATCTTCTCCATGGGCATTACTAGTATGTTGGCTAAAGCAATGTCAGGAGAAAAAAAATGTTTATTTATATGTGCATGTTTTATGAATGTGTCACTAAGGATTAAAAGGAGACAGATGAGCAAATGTTTTAATGTTTTTGGATCTCAAATAGCCAAAGACTATTCAGTTCATTAAATTAAAGATAAAACTAAGTAAAATAGTCTTTTTCTGGAAGTGGCAGATGTGGAAAATCTCCATAAAGACATAAAATAGGATGATAGAATTCTTTAGATGTATCCTCTTGCCCTGAACCAAAAAAACAGTGAAAACAAGAGAGCCTCTATCTTGTTGAGGAAGTATGGAAGGATCTATTTCATGAAGAAAAAAATACATCTTTGTGGATGAATATAACATATGGTGAGGAAGTTCTTATAAACTTACCCATCATTGTTAACATCTGACACTGTGACCGTATATCCAAAATAAGATGCCATCTGCAAAGGAAAACCATAAGATGACATAGTTTGTGTTCAAAAATAATTTCTATAATCCTCCCTCAATTTTTCCTGAAGGATGAATCTCATTGTAGCAGATTTTTGCATTACATTCATTGATTCCTGGACATGGACAGAATCTTAAGTCATTCAGTCTGGCCCATGCATAAATTCCCCTCAGCACCCCTGAAATCTACTTGGCCATTCTCTGCGGATGTTCAACAATTGGCCCATTCAATTTGTGGACACAATTGAATTTCTTTGCTAAAATTGGCCCTTCTGTAACTTCTGGTCCTTAATCCTCCTTAGTTTTAGAATCTTGAACCTCACAGAATAAATCTAATTCCACTTTCATATGAAATTTCATATTTGTATCTGACTCACCATCATGGCCTCTCTTTCTTAGAGATACCACAAGTCATACCAAAGAAAAGATGACACCCCATGAACACATTGCCCGGAGAAGAATTAAGTAGGATTACATTATTTGGTTTGGGCTTTTTATATTATGGAAGCATAAAAAGGGTTTTATTTTTTCTGAATATATATATTTTTTATTTATTCATGAGAGACACAGAGAGAGAGAGAGGCAGAGACATAGGCAGAGGGAGAAGCAGGCTCCATGCAGGGAGCCCGATGTGGGACTCGATCCTGGGTCTCCAGGATCAGGCCCTGGGCTGAAGGCGGCGCTAAACCACTGAGCCACCTGGGCTGCCCAAAAAGGGTGTTAATTTCAAGGGAAACTATGTCTCAGTATCAATTCATATTGAGTTCATTGTCAAATAAGGTTTCTAAGTCTTTTTTTTTTTTAGTATAGCTAGGAAGCCACATTCTAGCTCTTAAATTTTTTGTTCTTTCAAGCTATGTTTCCAACATTTATCATCTTTTCAGATTCAGCCCATAGTTTGAACTTATCAAGATGTTTTGGTTCCATATTTTAGCATTTAATGACTTAGCTTCCCATCATGTTCTAATGTAATCAGTCTACAATCCACTAGAAGGTGTCCTTTACAGAAGGCACTGGTCTATGTTGTTCACTTTTGTGTCTCCACTGCCTGACTCGGGTCCAGCTCAGAGTGGGTGCCAGGTGCCCGATACTCTTTGCAGAGAGAATTAATACTTGAGTTAACAAGTGTCATGCAATAATTAAATTCTCCTACCTCTTTTCTCTATTCCAAACATAGAGAGTTGCTTTAGACTGAATGTTAGTGTCCCTTCCTTCCCCAAATTCAAAGATTGATCCTAACTCCCAATATGATGGTATTAGGAGGTGGGGCCTTTGAGAAGTGATTAGGTCCTGAGGATGGAGTTTTCATGAATGGGGTTAGTGCCCTTATAAAAGAGACCCCAAAAAGCTCTCTAGCCCTCCTTTCACCATGTGAGGACCCAAGAATATGGCCATCTTTATGAATCAGGAAGCCAGCTCTCAGCAGATACTGAATCTGACTACCTCTTGATTCTGGGCTTCCCAGTTTTCCAGAACTGTGAGAAATAAACATTTGGGTTTTTTAGCCACCCAATCTATGGCATTTTATTATTCTGAAGACTAAGATATAGTTACTGGGTGCCAAATCCTCTTTGCAGAGGGAATGAATACACAAGTTAATGGCGCAATAATAATTCAGTTCTCCCACCTCTCTTCTCTATTCCAAACATATACAGTGAAATTCTTACTTCTGGTGTGACATTGTGTGGCCTTCACTCAGAGGAATTTCATCATTTATGTATTAAATGCTGAGATTCAAGACTGAAGAAGTAGGAGGCATGGAGGACGAGAAGTTAAAGAAAGGCCAAATCTAATAATGTTTAAAGAGCTTCTAATGAGAAAAATGTGAAACAGATTTGGGCAAAAGAAATGTCTTGCCAGATTTTCAGTAAACCATTAATTACCATCACTTGAGAATAGTTCAAATTTTGTAAGTTCATCCAATTTCACTATTGTCCCAGCCTTACTTCTCCATGTTAACCACAAGAGTATCATGAAGGATTGTTAAATGCTTTGTTGAAAATTGCAGAGTAACGGATAGACTAAAGCCCCGATTTGGTGGGGGCAGGGGGGTTATGATGTCAAACATGCTCTGTGTTCATTAGGAAACTCTATTAATCAAAATTGCTTGACAAATACATTATTCCAAATCTATGTCCCTAGCGATGAGGGGAGCATCTAAGGGTCTGAAACCACCATACAGAAGGCCATGATGTAACTTAGCCAGATTCACATGTGAGGCTTCTTAGAAGTTCAGCAGTGTGGGTTTCTGGCTAAAAGAGAATATGGGCTGCCCAGAGAAACTGATTCAATTGATGACTGGCTTCCTTAGATGGCCACACCACATTCATTGTTTAAAGAAATGTGGCAAATCTCAACAGGTTACAGTACCCTGGAAAACTCAAGGTGGTGGGTAAAGTATGACCTTAGGCCATATTCGGTTAGGAGAGTGACAGGCACTTCCCTCATTCATAATAAGATCTCTAAAACAAAAACAAAAACAAAAACATAATAAGATCTCTGCCAGTGACAGTGGGTGAAGAAGAACATCTAGTCCCTGGGAAGAAGGTACCAGAACCAGATAACTTGTCAACCTCCACATAATGTTGGGGAGAGGATAAGCCCTTTGACTTTGACCAATACAGCGGGGCTGAGAAGAATACTGCTTCTTCTCAGAGGGAAGGCAGGTCCCCAGAACTCAATCACCAGGCACACTACATACAGGCCTATAGCAGAACGGGATTGTTCTCAGATCCTAGGAGTTAGTGACACTGCTGCATGAGAGCTGGGGTCTTGTCTGTCTGATTTATGTTTATATTCCCAATGCCTAGACCAGTGCCCAGTACAGAGTAGGTGCTCAGTGAACACCTATTTTATAAATGAATAAATTATATGAATATTGCAATTCACTAATAGTATTGAGTGACATTGTTTGATATTCAAAGGTCTTTACCTGTTCGCCAGTGAAATTCTGAATGAAAGTCATATCTGTAGAGTTAATGATTGAAACCTGAAATCACAGAAAGTAGATAGGTTACATCATTTGACAGAATTGGAGAAAAAAAAAACTATTTTAAGTTACAACTGAAATCATTTTTAAATTTTGGGGAAGAGTAGTTAATAGTTAACTATATGTAAAACAAAAATGTAATCCCATAAGAATGATCTTAAAAAAATCCAATTGAACTTTTTTCTCCGGGTAAGCCTGTAATACTATCAAATTAAAATACATGCTTACGAATCTGGAAAGGGAAAATAGAAATTGAATTCAATTGAACACTGAGAGCAATTAACCTGATGGCCACCTAATTGACCTAATCTAATTTTGTCTAAATTTGGTTCTGTGTTTGTTATTATGAGAAACTGATGATCATGGCTCTTTGCAAAAAAAAAAAAGGTGGAAATTTAAAATGTTATCCATATAGCAAAAATATTACTTTTAATTCTATTCAGTCAACCTAAAATCTGCAGATATTACATTCACTAGACTTTTTAAAGAATAAACATTATTTAAAATACAACTTTTTCTTTTCAGAACATCTCTTGATTTTCTTCTCCTAATTTTATGGTAACTAATTATATAATGGGTCTGAAGAGTTTCCCTCCAAAATTCATGTCGCCCAGAATGTCAGAAGGTGACCTTATTTGGAAATAGGGTCTCTGTAGATGAAATACATTAAGGAACTTGAAATGAAATCATCCTGGATTTAGGGTGCACCTTATATCCAATGACTGATGTCCTCATAAGAAAGGAGAGGACACACACAGATGCAGATGGGTGAAGGCCATCTAAGGACAGAGGCAGAGAGTGGAGTCATGCTGACACACACCAAAAAAAGGCCTTGGTCACCTGAAGCCGGAATAGATAAGAAGGATCCCCTGCTAGATGCACTGCAGGAGGTGTGACCTGCCTGACACTTGGATTTCAGACTCTGGTCTCTTGAACTGTGAAAAAATAATTTCATATTGTTTTAAGCCACCCACTTTGTAGTAGTTTGTTGTGGCAGTCTCAGGAAATTGATACACTAGTGCAATAACAATTGATTTTCTCATTTCTACCATATGAGGCATATTAAAATGCTGAGTGCATCGGCAACAGTATCCTCTACAATTATTCCTAGATTATGCATAAGGATCATGCTGGCTTCATGGGTGTGACCTGCGGAGCCACACAGGTCCCTATGTTCAACTGGGCCCCACCCTTGGTTTAATGCCCAGCTGCTGCTATCCTGAAATTCTTAATAATTTTGAACAAAAAGCCCTTTATCTTCATTTTGCACTGGGTCCCACAAACTCTGTAGCTGATCCTGTACAAAGATGAGAAAAAAAATCTAGCTTCACTTGTTCTCCTTCCTTTTCAGTAAGCAAACATGCACAGATCTGTAGGGGCTCACTATTAAAAGGCATTTTAAATCATTTAAAAGTTGAATGAAATGAAACATTTCTTTACATATTTAAGAAAATATTCCAACAATGCATCCTTTGTACTCACATATCCAAAATTCTGTGCTCCTCTTGGAACGCCAGCAACCAGTTCTAGGGATAAACATAGTCATGTAGAAGAGGGATTACATATATTTTAAAGCTATCCAACAAATCAGTTAAAAATAGTGCTTTTTAGGTGAGTAACCGTCATGTGGGGAGCTGGAAGTGTGAAGTCATGGTTCTGCGTTTGCTTTTGCTTCTGTTACAGACTATGGAAAACAGAACAAAAGTCATACTGTGAGATTTACCCGTCTTTATCACCAGTCTCCACGTGTTTTTGCCTGCATAGCATAAGCCTGGCCTCTCAGCTCTGCATGTGACTTGTAAGTTAAACCTCTTACTCTGCTTTTACCAGCTTTCACTGTGGCGACATCTTTTGTATTAGGGTAAAAAGTACAGCTTCTGTCATGTTAAACATGTTAAAACAATTCATGTTACCTAAAGAAAATCCATCAGAAATGACCTGAGTCTGGGCCCCTTGGAACTGTTTGCTGGTAGCAGAATTAGCAGGTGACCTGGCAGCTAAGGGTCCCCCAGAAAGAGAGCTTCACTAATAGAAACAGAAGAGGCACACCTGAGGGAAAAGGTCCATATAACTCATTGCACTATGATCTGGCTCTAGATTCAGAAGCTACTGATTTTTTTCTTGGGCCTGCTGTATACCTGGGATATTGGAATCACTAATTATCAAAGATCTTTCAGCTCTTGTTTCTATAATTCTAAACTATCCTTTGATTCACTGAGGTTAAAAATCTAGTTTAATTTAAACAGGAAGGGCCTAGAAGAGAATCCCCTTCCATTTAAATTTCCTCATCCTGCCCTGAAAGGTATAGCACAAGTTCTAGCATCAACTATATCTGGTGTGCTGTGTCCTAGCAGAGTTGGGTGCTCATGCTACTAGCTTTAATAATCAGTGAAGATTCATTTGGGGTTAGATATTGGACTTTTCAGTAGTAAATCCATTCATTCAATTAACAAATATTTATAGGTAAATGGAGTATACAGTAGGGAGCAAGATGGACAAAGTTCCCTACTTTCACAGAGCTTATACTCTGGTTGGAAGAAACAGTCAATTTAAAAAGCAGAGTCAATGAAATAGTGTATCTGAAGGGGAAAATATAGTAAGAAAAAACAAGTAGCAAAATGGTACAGGGAGTGCTAGAGGTGGGATGGAGAAGGATTTATGGCTTATTAGGGCATAATTATCAGGAAAGGATGTGGCAAGAAAGTGACACTGGAGCAAAGATTGAAGAAAGTGAGGCTGTAAATATTATGGAGAAGTGGGAAAAGCATGTTCTAGTCAGAAAGAATGGCAAGTGCAAAGGTCCTGAGGTAGAAGTGTTTCTGGAACATTCAAAGACTAGTAAAGAGATCACAGAGGCTGGGGGAGAGGAAGTGAGAAGTAAAAGGGTAGAGGATGAGATCAAAGTAACTAACAGCCTCATGAATGGAGTCTCTCAGGTCATTGTCAAGACTTGGATTTCAGGCTGAATAAATTGAAAAATCACAGGATCAAAAAAGTTACACAATCTGACTTTTGTTTCTAAGAGACCATTTTGGCTACTGGATTTAGATCAGACTACAGGAGGCCAAGTGAAAAAGCAGAGAGACTGGGTAGGAGGCTACTGCAATAAAGTTGGGGAACTTGGATCAGAGTAGAAGCTGTGCAGGAGGTGAGAAATGGTCAGATTCTGGTCATATTTTGAGAGTTTGGTTAATAGGATTTACTCATGAATTGGATATAGATGGGATGTGAGATAAAGAGCACAATCCAAGGCTGACTTCCAACAAATTTGGCTTGAGCAACTGGGAGGATGGCATTGTCACTTACTGGGATGAAGCTGTTGGAGGGTAGATCATGTTTCAGGAGGAAGGTCATGAATTTGCTCACGAGAACATTAAGTTTCAGAGAGCCATTCAAATAGAGATGCTGAGTATGGAGCTTGAGGTGCTAGATCTTAGAACATGTATCCCTGAACCTAGAATTCAGTGTAATCTGGAGAAGTACCATGAACCTGAATTCAGTAGAAGCTGGGAAAATACGTGAGACTGGATGAAATTACCAAAACTCAAAGAGGAAGGAAACAGTCCATATATTTAATCCTGGGATGCTTCCACGAGATGTGAGAAATTAAAGGGGAAACATTAAAAGAGGTGGAGAAGGAGCTTCCAGTGTCTGGGTAATCGAGTGAAGAAATGAGGAGGGAATGATGAACTCTGTCAAATGCTCCTGATAGTCAAGGAAGATGAGCTTCATGAAGCCTCTGGTTTGCTTGACAAAAGCTGTTTCAGCTGAGCAGTGAGTTTAAGAGGAGGGGTACAGTGGAACTGGCAGAGATGCAGGCAGAGAAGAGTGACAGCTCTTTTGAAGCAGAGAAGACAGATGCTTGCTGGAGGGGGAAGTGGAATAAGAAATTTTCTCTTCAACATATGGGAAATAACAGTGTGCTTGTATGTAAATTTTTCCCCAAAAATTGATGATGCAGATAAAGAATAAGGAATGGCTGGAGTTCCTTCTTTGAGAGGGAATGAAGCCTAGTGCAAAGTGGAGAGGTTGACTTCATACAGGAGCAGGGACTGCTCAAGTATAGCAACAGGAGGGAGGGTGAAACATGTCCTTGAAGAATACAATTAGGCTCAGAAGAACTAAGCTATGTGGATAGGTTCCCAGGAAAGGTGTCAGAACTGGAAGCACATTCCTCGGTTTTCAATAACGTTTATTTGGTATGAATTAAATTGGCATCTAGCAGCAAATCGCCATCAGATATAATGAAGTTGACTGATTCCAGGATCATACCTATCAACCAGAAAAGACTGCCTCTCCCATTTGAGATAGATGACAGCCACTACTAAGCATCCTACAAACACAGAATTTCGTTTAAAAGAAAACAACTATTACACTCAGTAACACTGGAGCCTGCAACTTCACATGGCCACAATGCTAGGAGTTATTACAAGTAAATATTGATTAAGAATGTTTACAATTATTTAAAAGTGATCAAGATGATGAAATTATTTAGAGTGTAAGGCAAATTAGAACTATCACTCAACTACAAAAGTATTCAATTAGGAAGGAAAATAAGTGACTTTTCTTAGATCCATTCCACTTACTCATGGTAAACTTTCTCTTAATATCAATAATACATGGAGGTAAAAGTTAGATACCTGGCCTCGAAATACATGACCCAGGCGTCAACCTCATCAGGAAGCAGAAGGGAAGCCAGTGTCTATCAAATGTCTTCTACCCACTAGACAGGGAGCCACATGCTCTATAATATTCTACTGTTTAACCTCTAAAAAGTAAGCATTCATATCTACTAGGATTGGCCAGATCACTTTCTTGGTTTTAGCTCACTACATCAGACTCTAAAACAAGAACAAAAGATCTTAACCTTTTTGAGTCATAAACACACTTGGGAAGTAGATGGAAGTTATGGATCCTCTCACTGGAAAAGTTCACATACAGCAAAACCTTGCATATAATTTCTAGGAGTTCAAATCCCATGAAGTCCATCCATGTATCACTCAGAGTCCAAGGATCCCATATTAAGGATCTCTCACCTAGAGCACATTACATAGAATTCCAACTCCTTCCAGTCCACTTAAGTAAGTAGTGAACACGGTTAGTTTGAGACTCAGTGTGGTCTGATAAATGGATCATGATCTCTGATAATGCCTTTACATATTCACAAATCATTTAAAACTTGGATCCATCTAGTAAGTCAATCGGAGAAGGACAAACATTATATGTTCTCATTCATTTGGGGAATATAAATAACAGTGAAAGGGAATATAAGGGAAGGGAGAAGAAATGTTGGGAAATATCAGAAAGGGAGACAGAACATAAAGACTCCTAACTCTGGTAAACGAACTAGGTGTGGTGGAAGGGGAGGAGGGCGGGGGGTGGGGGTGACTGGGTGACGGGCACAGAGGGGGGCACCTGACAGGATGAGCACTGGGTGTTATTCTGTATGTTGGTAAATTGAACACCAATAAAAAATAAACTTATTATAAAAAATTTAAAAAAATAAAACCTAAAAAATAAAAAATAAAAAATAATAAAACTTGGATCCATCTAGATATTTCTGTGATCTGATGGAAAATCACTGTGATTTCCTACCATCTTTCCCTGTGATGTGCTGTCATGTATCCCTGTTAATTTCCATGAGTCAAGACTAAAGGCTCTACTAGGGAACTTTCTGAGTTTAATGCCATGTTTAAAATAATTTGGCATATCTTATAGTGGTCTTTGCTAAATCACTGAGTGATTATAAGATATTACTTTTCAATTTTGTCTCTGATGGTTCCTAACCCAAGGGTTATTTATTATTATAGCTAATTCTACTGTTTCATGAACAAACAGGATTAGCTCATTTGATCCTCATAAGAATCTTGTGATATAGGTACCACTATTGTTTTCATTGTTGTCATCATCATTATTATAATTATCATCATTATCATCATCAGCAGCAGCATCATCATCATCATCACCATTACCATCCTTATCGTCACATTACCATCCTCCTCCTCATCATCATCGTTATCATCATCCTCATCATCACCACCACCATCACCATCATCGTCATCATCACTACCATCATCACACCATCCCTCTTTTAGAAATTAAGAAAAGGAGATGCTAAGATGTCATGTAACTAGGTCACAGAGCTGGCAAGTGGCAAAGTCAGGGTTGAAACTCAAGTGGTGTAACTACAAAGTCCATGCTTTTAACTACCACAATAGATGGTCTTTTGTTATCTTGATGAAAAAATAAAAATGAAAGACAGGGCCTTTAAGAATTAGGTTATATTTTAAATAAAACTGTTCTTTTAGAGAAAAAAAAACCCTTGCTTTCAAACTCTACCTCACAGCATAAAGAATATTTATTCTCTGTGAATTTCTGCTTTGTAGGAGGTTAATTCATTCCATTATTTTGGACTTGAGCATGTCCAAAGGGGAAAAGGAAATAATGTGGAGATGTTGGGTTGGAGTCTGGCGGGGAGTTTGGTATGGATATATCCAATATAAGATCCCAGATATTAAAATAAAGACGGAAGATGTTGATTTTTCAAATTTGAGCTATCACTAACAGCATGTCTTTTGTGTAGGTCATTTAATCACCTGAATTTTTTTTCACGCATAGCATAACATGGGATTACTGGAATTGTTTTTATTGCTTAACTAGATTTAATAAAGAGTGATATTCAGCCTTATGGAATTTTTTGAGACTTAAAAAGCTGGGCTGAAGTGTATTTTGTTGGTTTTTCTATAATGTATTATCATATACATTCTGGGGTCCCATATTTGTACATTTTGTGTAGTAAAGAAAATTACATTTATGAAAGGGCTTTTTAGGTCCTTTCCCCATACTTTGTAAATGACTTACAATCCCCTTTTCCCCTTACCTTTCCCCATACTTTGTAAATGACTTACAATCAATAATGTCTCTCACCTTGCTCAGAGTCTCCAGTAAATTCCCCAGCAGCAACTGAATATCCTGTGTTAAAGAAAAGAAAAACCAATCACGTATTTGAAGGCTTTACAAATGAGCTAAGTCTAGGAACATGAAAGAATTACCATACTACTGCTTTGCTCAGAAATATCAACAAATACTGTAACATAAAATTTGAGGACTCTGCAAAGGGAAAAAATTAGTGGGGCCAATATGAACAGTTCTGTACTAAATCCTGGAAGCATAATAGATCTGCTGCTTCTGGGCATGGCAACACAATCAGATTCTGACGGATGCTTCATAATCCACCTTCAAGTGTAAATGGTGGCCACTGCATTTTAAGGTCACTGATTCATCAGGATCAGACATGATACTCTGAAAGGTATATTTTGTGCTCAGCTTTTGCTATTTCTGATCATCAAGAAGGTCTAATTCCTAATTTCTTTAAGGATGGTTTCCCACAAATTTCACTTAGCTCTAAAGTGAGGTAAGGTGAAAACATAACCACGGTTTGCTTAATTTTTTCCTTTTTAGAGAGGCAGAGAGGGCAGGGGGAGGGGAAGGGTGGAGAGCGGGAGAGAAAGAAAGAGAGAGAGAATCTTAAGCAAATTCCACTCTCAGCATACTGATACTGAGCCCGACACAGGACTCCATCTCCAGACTCTGAGATTATGACTTGAGCCAAGATCAAGAGTCAGATGCTTAACCGACTGAGCCACCCAGGCGCCCCACAGTTTGCTTAATTTAACCAAGCAATCAAAATGCCAATATCATTCCAAAAGCGGGAAACAACAGTGGTGCAGCAACATTGTATGTATGGTTTGTATAAGCTGCATTTTGACAACATTCTAGGAACTGGAAGGTCTTTTACCATTGCTCTAAAAACTGGAAAGAGCTGCCAGCATGTTGCTCCTATAGCATTGGGCAGCCCTACTAATTCATACTATCTACACTTGGCAAAATATTTTATGTGCAAGACACTGTGATGGTTAGTGTTTGCATACTGCATACTATAGCCTAAACTGAAACATAAAATTAACCATCAAAATCCTCCACTAAATAAGCTATTGACTTTGGGACTGAGGTCAATGTTTTATTCTGTGAAAACAGTATCCATCTAATTTACTGAAATTTTTAAAATAAAAAAAATGGTTGTTGGGTTTGAAGAAAGATTCTATTAGGAAGCCTATAAAATAGACTGAACCTAAAGTAAAGACTTATAATATGGCTCAACAAACAGAAAGTCCATTCTAAGCTGGTAAGGAAAGAAATTTTGCATAAATTGCAGTATAATATCAGATAAGCGAGGTATACAATTTGCATCTACATTTAATATGTTTGCCTTTTGAGGAACAACATATGTGTTGAGCAACAATTCTCACCAAGGTAACTGTCATCATAGGAAGCTGGAGCCACGTCCGTCTGTTTTTCTCGAGCCAATTTCCTTAGAATATCCTTGAATGAGTAATTTGCAATGATATCAGCAATACTGGCAGTGATCACCTGACCTGTGTTCAAACAAATTAATACATTAGTGGAATAAATGCAAGAGGCAGGGCCTCCCTGGGCAGACACAGAACATCTGAATGACATATACTTCCTTGAAAAGAATCATGGAATTGCTTGCATTTTTGATGATGAATTTTCCTAGCTGCCAAACTGCAAGGTGAGGCTGGTTACAGCTGGGGAGAGCTTTCCATTCTGACAGAAGAACCAAAGATGAACTACATAATTTTATCTGTCTTCTCGATGCCTTCACAATACATACTCCCTCTACCTCCAAGTGAGAAAAATATCTGAGTAAAGACACCCGTTGTCACAATTTATGGATTAAATTTTTAATCTGGACCATCATGGCTAGAAGAAACATCATCTAACTTTGAGATCATCTAGCCAAAATATAACTTCTTATAGGTAAGGAAACCGAAGCCCAGAGAGCATGAGTGCTTTCTCTCAGGTCATGTAGTTTTGCTATTAGGATATTTGGCATTACAACCAAGGTCTCCTTTGGCATTCTAGTAAGGCTATTTGTGTTCTCACAAAATACAGATTAAATCTAAATCACTTAATTAATAGATTGTGAAATCCATCAGTTATGTTAAAAGAAGGGATTACATAACCTATTACATAACCTCTATTTTTTATGGTAAAATATATGCACAGAGCACAAAATTATGACAATGGGAGGCAGTGAGGTCCAGTGAGATCCACAATTTGAGCAAGAAAAAGGAATCCATGGCTGCCAACAACGATATGGTAAGAAATTTGACTAATATCTCTCAAAACAAGTAATTATTGAAAGTCTTGAAAGATGATCACACTGGAGGCGGGGGTCAAACATCCAAAAGATGCCCAGTAATTTCCCACGACGATTTCCATGCATTCCCATATTTATGATGGAACAAGTGTGATCTCATGGTTTTTGGGAGAAAACTGGAGAAAGGATTTCAAGAAAATAACATTTAATAATATTAATTTTAAAGCCAAATTATTCTTTGGGGATTTACTGATAATTCAGCCTGTTTGAAGTCCAAATGGAATAAAACGATCAGATTCAGCCATAAATAGTTCCCAATGACTATGTCTGAAATGATTGTTCTAATATTAAGACAATGATATTTACACATGAATTTCTGAACAATGTCTACAGAATTTGCCAATTTTCTCTGGTTTAAAGCTAAATACCCCTTTCCCATCTCCTACATACACACTGCCTTTGTTTGTTTCCTTTAGCTGCTTCTATAAACATTATAATCTTAAGCCTAAATAAAACTACATTAACTATCACAGACAATGCTTCTAAATCTCCTTGGTATGGCTACTTTTAAGCAAATCATCAGTATCAGACATTTTTTTTAAGTTAAGGAGAGGAAAAATTATGTAATCAAGTGTATTAGAAGAAAAAAATTTTAAACACATGTGATTTTTATAACTATCTGTGGCATAAAATATAGTTTTTCAATTTGCAAAATAATTTTAAAATGTTAATTATTTGATGTTCATAGGTGTACATGTATGAATTAAGCTTAACAGTAATTTCACATACAATTTTATCATAAACTCATCTCTGGGGTCTCTTCCATTGGCTTTTAAAAAAATATTTGTAGTTTTGTATTATTTTATTTCCAGTATAGTGGACATACAGTGTTCTATTAGTTTCAGGTGTACCATATAGGGATTCAACAATTCTATACATTACTCAGTGCTTGTCAAAATAAGTGTACTCTTAGTCCCCTTCACATGTTTCACTAACTCTCCCTCCCCCCTCCCCCCCCCACCGACACACACATTTTCCCTCTGGGAACCATTAGTTTATTCTTTATACTTAAGAGTCTGTGTTTGGGTTTGTCTCTTTTTAGAATTTGTTCATTTGTTTGGTTTCTTAAATTCCAGATATGAGTGAAATCATACAGCATTTGTTTTTCTCTGACTGACTTATTTCACTAGTAATATATCCTCTAGATCCATCCATCCACAGTGGCTCCTGGCCTGGGGAGAAGGAAAGATAACTACACACACCAGTCAGACTGTGGCCGCAGCACTGGGCTGGAGCCAGACAGCTGGTCTGACTGCAGGACCTGCCCACCAATGGAAGTTTCTCAGGAAACGAAATGGGGAAAATACCCTTCAGTTCAGGGCTATTGCACCTCTGACAAATGGCTGGTCTGACTCAACTCAAGCCTTTATAAGCTGCGGCTTCTATGCTGTTATCTCCACAGGGCTATTTATTGTGCTCTCAGTTTCCTCTTGTCTTTTTGGCTTTCTCAGAGCTGAGCTCACTGATTTTTAAAGTTCCAGGTTTTAAGTCCCACTAGTTATAAGAACTCATGGAAGTCAGCCCCTCTGATTTTCAAAGCCAATGTAACAGGGATTCATCATGCCCCTGACAGATCCCTGACATGATAGTCTGTTTCTCTCCCTGCTCCATGTGTACAGCGTCCCTCCTCCCAAGGACAGCCCCATGGGTCTGGTTAGCTCCCTACCACATCTTCACCCTTGCTACCCTCTTCAGTATGGCCTCTTATCTACATTTAGTTATGGATTTTTTTCTACCAGTCTTGGGGTTGTTTCCGGGGCTATTTACACTGATCTGAGTGTTATCTAGACAACTAGATAACTTATCTGTGGGATAAGGTGACCTTAGGGTCATCCTACTCCACCATCTCTTGCAGACTCCCAGTATCTGTACACTTCCACTGGCCTTTAAATATGACCAAGTGTCTTCCATTTTAAAAGAAAAACTTCACCCAACTATTCATTTCTCTCATAGTCTACTCTATCTATATCCTAAACTTTACAGCCAAAATTCAGTGAATATTCTTTGTCATCTCTATGTAAGCATCCCATCCACATCCATGACATAATGGTCACCAATATGCGAGTGATGGAAGTTTGTATTTTAGCCTAGATATCTTCTCTGAGCTAAAGCCCATACATCTGAACACTTAAGTAAAACCTTGGCATCTCAAACATTTTCTTATTCAACATAACCAAAAGCAAACTCATAATCTTCCCTTTCCAACTGACTCCAAATGTGTTCTCTTCCAGGGTTCCCCATCTCAGTGAGTGGGACCCACTTACAATTATGCAGTTGCAAAAGTCAGAAACATATGCTGGGCATCCTCCTTTCCCTTACCCACACATATCCAATCCAACCCATTAGCTAAGCTGTTTATTTTCCTTCCAAAGCATCTCTCAAATTCCTCTTCCTTTTCAATCTGTACTTTTTTTTTAAAGACATGCCATTTATTTTATTTTTCTTTAGAAGATTTTATTTATTTATTCATGAGACACACACAGAGAGAGGCAGAGACACAGGCAGAGGGAGAAGCAGGCTCTGTGCAGGGAGCCTGACGTGGGACTTGATCCCAGGTCTCCAGGATCATGCCCTGGGCTGAAGGCGGCGCTAAACTGCTGAGCCAGCTGGGCTGCCCTCAATCTGTACCATTACCACTCTTGAGAGTATAGGAGGATAAAGAAGCAAGCATCTTCATCGTATCTTTATTGCTAATTTACCTTATAAACTTGTAACTAACTTATCACTTTATAACTGGTTTGCTGATAAGCTCACTTTGGCCAACCTCCAATCCATTTTCCATATAGCAGCCAGAGTGATCTTTTCAAAACACAGATCTGATCATAGCATTCCATGATTAACACCCTCTAGTGGTTTCCCATTATTCTCAAGACAAGCAACAAATACTGTAGCTGAGGTCATCTATTTTAAACTCTTGCAATGGACCAGGAATTTCTTATTGTTTTTAGAATAAAGACACAGCTGCCTATGTTGGCCTACAAGCCCTTCATGACCAGGGGGGCTGCTCGATACCTCCATGATCTTCTGTCTCTGGTCACCCTGGCTTCCCTCCTTCTCACCTGACTGCTCAACTTTGGGTCATAGCACCTTTCCATACGGTCCCTTCTCTCTTTGCTAGTTACCTCCTAGCAAAGTTCAGATCTCAGGTCAGGGTTGCTCATTTTCAAGTTAGTTGACCTTAGGGCAGCTGCTGGCCTATGTAACACCTTTATAAGAATTAGAAGGAATCATCCCATCTGGGCAGATGCTGTCCTGTACCTGACTCCTTAAGCAGAGCACAGGTTGTATTTCAGTCCCCTGTCCACCAGTGTTCAGAGGATGAAGTATCTGCAAGCAGCCACCCTGGAGAAGCCTCCTGTACTCTCAAGACTCATCACTGTATCCCCAGCATCTGACATAAAGCCTGGCATAGCCTCAATAAATATTTGGAGAATAAATGAATTAAGTTGCAACAGTGTTTTAAAATATCATTTATATAACAAAGTACAATGGGAAATGATATCTCATTTGAGAAACTATGAATCTGGATATAAAATTATTAAAAGGTCAACATTTGATTGTTACTTGTGCTTCATCTCCTTGTTAGTAACAACAAAGGGGCATTTCTTTTCTGCTAATGGAACATACCTTGCCAATAGAAACTTCCCGGTCCTCCTACTATGAGGTCTCCATTCTACAAAACAGAAACAGCAACAATTAGGAAAAAAAAAAAAAAACAGATTTTTTTTAAAGGTGATATAAATCAATGTTAATAGGCACTGCTCTAACAATTTGTTATACAATAAAAAGCCATTTTTAAATGAGGCCTTTCTATTGGAGTCATGCAGCTTATTTTATTTCCTTTTCTTGCTTTCTACTATTTAGTGTGTTAGCATATTAAATAATTTTCATTTGACTCAATTAGCTAAGTTGAATTCTCTCCCTTGAGAATATATAAATTCAGTTTTTTGGCACTGCCTCAGGTAAGCAAAATATGTACAAGTTTAATGCTGTGTTATTTAGCAGACATGGTCTTTTGAGCCTTGGCAACAAAAAGAAAATTCGGTTTCTATTTATCTCAAGGCCACAGTAATGCCTATTTTTTCCATACATCTGCAACCACCCCCCTTTCTCCTTCTCAGGAGAGAAAGCAAAAACTCTAGACTAAGAAATATAAAATTTTCCTTCTCCTTAAAACCCCACCTTCCAACCTCTGCATCCTTAACTTTCAATGGGAAAAAAAAAGGTAAATGATAAAAAGAAGCAATGAACTTTGTATGCTGAAAATTTTTTCTATACTATTTTCAAAACCATGAAACCTTTGTCCCCTCTTAGCTTACTAGGCATCTCTGCTTTTAATTTTGTGAAAGGATGTGTGAATTTAAACACTAATGTTAAACGTCATCAGTAAATTACAGAGATAAAGCAATTTACATATTCTTGTGATTTGTTTTTTTTTTTTTTTGAGGCACATTTCTCTGAGTTTTTGAGATTTTTCATCTAAAATGACTATCATAAGAGATGGGAAGAAGACTGTTGCTTTTTATCCTATGTATTTCTGTGCTATTTTAATAGATTAATAAAAATAAAGAGCAAACAAAAACATTTGAAGAAGTTGCCAAAACAGGCAACTGTTTGATACACACCTAAAAGTTCTTTTGGTGGTAGTGGATATTGGGATGGGAGGTTGGGGACAGGGGTATAGGGATGGGAGTAAGAGAGTGAGGGTGAAAAAAAAATCAAACAGATAATACAAATATTAGAAGCTATAAGACCAAGGGGATTCACCTTATAAAAATCCAGACTAAATCCCGCTTGGCAGTAACCCTGGCCTTCTGGATCAGCATTACCTAGAATGACCAAAATATAGAAGTGTTATTCCATCATCATTCCCAAGATATATTTTAATAACCAATTCAGGATATTCTGTTGTTTTTTCTCTGTAGACTTCTAAATTTAAAATGATCAATCTGTTTTATATTTTTAGAAATTCATTCCAAGTAACCTATGAGATATATTTCAATTTATTTTCTCGTCCTAAATATCATTGTGATTCTGTAGTCAGGTCATCAGGAATAATGTTCCTTGGAGCTATTAAATTGGGTTTTACAACTCATGTATGTTTGAAGACATAAACTCTCCTTCTGTCAGCTATGTTCTGCATTCTCCAAGGGGTGCTAATGTGTTTCTGAGTGGCCCACAAGCTCTGTGTGAAGCCATTCGTGTCATTCCTAAGGAAATCCCTTGAGAAAGAGAGAGGTAAACATGGTCACCTGGGTAGACGCTTTCTGCTGAGGGCCCCAGCAAATATTCTGATTTTAATGGTCTCCAACAGGAAATTAATTTAAAATTATCCTATATCATTGGTTCGGTACGTTTGGAAATTGCATTTCTGGTCACAACGGACCACGTGGGCACATTGGAATATCAGTGTTTGCAAAAGAGAAAGCCCTCCAGTAATGGCTTATCTTGTATTTTATACAGTGTAATTCACCAACTGAATGTCCAATAGGTTCTTATCATACCATGTAAAAAATTATGGGAAGGTCAACATGTGGATCCCCGGGCATTGTTATAAGGACGTTAGGATCAGGAATTTAGTACTTGCCACTTGTACTGTCTACAGCTTCTAAAGTGCTTGATACAAAATCAAAATGTACTTTAGTGGAGGGGGAATCCCAATCATTATGTAGTTTGATATGAACATGCAAATAATTACTGCTTTTTTATCAAGGATATTCCTGAATGGAGACTAAAATAAGAGAGCAAGAAAGGAAATGCACATCATCATAGGAAAAAATTGTAGACTAGGTGGGCCTGTTCCAGAAGCTTTTTGATAGATCCAGCCCTTCTAGCTTTTTCTACAGTCTCTTCTGTTTTTTCTTCCCTTTGGTGAGTACATAACTAATTTTAGCATTGTTATCATCCGTTCTTCTCCAGATGCTCCCTGTATATTTTAATACAGTGTTTTATCACATACACTGTTTTTTCTTTATGATAATACCTGTTTTTAATTCAAATGTCCATTGATGCCTAGTGAGTTATTTTTAAAGCTGAGGGTTTTTTTCAACTTTAATCAGGTATACTTAATATACAAAAAAATTGTATATTTTAATATATGCATTTTGATGAGTTTGGACACATGCATACACTCATGAAACCATCACAAAAAAACAAAGTAATAAGGATTTCTATCACCTACAAAAAAATTCTTGTGTCCCCTTGTTTGTTCGTTTTTTGTGGTAAAAATATCTAACATGAGATTTACCCTCTGCAATTTTTAAGTGCACAACATCTTACACTGTATTTTTATGAAATTTCTTCCTTATTTGAAACTTTTGTGGTTTGTAGTTCCAAAAGCTATAAAGTTCCCTAAAGGTTCATCTGTATAACCTCAAGTATCTGGGTACAAGTCTTCTGGAAGTTCATATGTAAAGAGAAATAGAAGTATGCATCCAGAAATATATATGAATACCTGATGTGTGATTATGTAAACATACATGTGTAATGTTGTATATATTCAGAAATGTATTTTCCTAATGTACAACCTCTTCAGAAATCCTTTTTAAAATCAAGTCTTTCTTTCATTTTTAATATTGTAAATTATTCAAAAAGGAAGAAATATGACCACTCTTTGAAATTGTTTCAAAACAAGAAACTGAAAAAATTAAGAGAAATTACTAATTTTTTACAAACCTCATTGAGAAAAAAAACCCAATTTTGAATGTTTATTCAAAGCAGTGATTATAGGGGAATGTGAGGTAATTTTTTGTCTTAGATTTATAGTTTATGAGAGCTAAAAGAATCTATCTTCCTGGAACTTCAGAGCATCTGTAAACTTTACAATTATGTCCCATAATGAACTCAGGAATCCACAGAATCACGCTGCTCACTCACTACTGTTTGTTGGCTTTCAAAGTAGAATGGAAGGATGTATGTAAATAATCCTCACCTGAATTATGAATGATCATAAGAGCTGTAGGCATGTCATGAATATGAATGAGTAGATTAGTTCCCACATTGCTTAATGTATCAGTGGGATATGTTTGTGGTATGGAATGAGCATGAGAGAGTTCTTTAAAATCTCTTTTGAAAATAATATTGCTGAATTTCCTCCCGTGATATTGACCATATGCTCCTGAACAAGCTGGCTTTGTGGTAATGGACTGTAAATTCCTGAGGGAAGGACAGGAAGTCTGCTCCTTGGGTGAATTTAAGGAGGAAGAAGTATTTGTAGTAAGAGGTTGACCACGAGAAATACAAAAACTGTAGATGCCCACTAAAGTTGAAAGAATCCTTGGAAATTTATTTAGCTATTCTGCAATTCGACGTAAGCTCCATTTTTACCTTTGTCAAGCTATTCTTTGATTTAGGAAAAAAAAAACAGTAAGTAAATTGGCACCGTGATGTGCCTGTGCCACTCAAGACACAAGCCTACTATATGATTCTTGTTTTCAGATAAAAGCTCAGACTCATGTGTAAGTACCATGTGCTATATTTTAATTTGAATTCTCTCATCACAGAGGCACTCAGTCAAAAAGGCAGAACAAGAGGCAGTGACAAGTTTTATAAATGATCACCCTCCATGTTAGTTAGAAGAGTATGATGTATGACCAAGGCAAGAATGTGAAGGATGGGCCCATCGGTTCAGCAATAATAGTTTACTGTGATGGGGAAGCCTCTTTAGCAAATCATGAGCAATATGATACGAACAGGACTGATGAAATACGTTCAGTGTTAAATGTCAGCTCTATCATTAGTTTTCTGAGTACATTCAGGATTTTATTTCTCTATCTGCCTTTTATCTTTAGCATAATAGTAACAGCCTCTCACTGAATCATGGAACACAACATTCTGAGTGGAACAGGACTCAAAATATGCCTCTGTTGATTGTTGCCTGTGCCTGGGAAGCTCTCCCTGCCCTCTAACAGCCATCCGCTAAGAGCCCTTCCCATGGTCCTGTCTCAAAACTCCTCTCCCTACCCAGGCAGGCATGTCCCCCTACTCACTTGCCTTGTTATATTTCTTCATTGTAGCACTTTTTGCTCTCTGACTTTATATTTTGAACTTATTCTTTAAAAAAAAATCTTTTCATTGATACATAATTGACAGGGGACAAACATATTATTAGTCCAAGATATATAACATCATAATTGGCTCTATGTTACTGACTGCAAAATGATTACTACAGCAAGTCCAGTTAACACCTATCACTACATATAATTACAGTTTTTTTCCTTATGATGAGAACTTTTAAGATCTACTCTCTTAGCACTTTTCAAATATACAACACAGTATTCCTAACTATAGTCACCCTGCTGGATGTTACATCCCCTGTACTTATTTATCTTATAACTGGACGTTTGTACCCTTTGACCACCTTCACCAATTTCACCATCTCCCCACCTCTCACCTCTGTATCTATGAGTTTGGGTTTTTTGTTTTTTGTTTTTGTTTTTGTTTTTTTTGGTGTTCATTTTCTTAGGTTCTGCATATAAGTGGTCTTTTTGTTTGGTATTTGTTTTTCTCTGTCTGACTCATTTCACTTAGCTTAATGTCTTTAGGGTCTATCCATGTTGTCACAAATGTCAGGATTTCCTTTTTATAGTTAAATAACCTTCCATTGTACATCCATACAACATCTTCATTATCCATTCATCCTTCAATGGACAGTTAGACTGTTTTCAGGTCTTGTCTAATGTGTGTAACGCTGCTATGCAGATGGGGGTGCAGATATCTTTTTGAAATCCTGATTTCATTTCCTTTGGATCTATACCCACATGTAGAATTGCTGGATCTGAACACTTACATGTTTGTTGTCTGTCTCCCCCACTAGAATGTAAATTTATTAAAGACTGAGTTTTATTTTCTCTTGTTCTATGGTTTATTCTCTAAACATAGAATAATTAGTGTTCAATGTGTTGAATAGATACATAATTGAGTCTCATTATCAACAAGAAGCCTCTGTTTTAAAGCCATCTAAAATAAAATCTTAATTTAACAGATTATTCATTCAGCTGACATTTGTCATGATGTGAGGAAGTGGCTAATTTATTTCAATATTTTAAACAAAAGTCAAAATCTGTTTGCCAAAATCCTCCCCCAAAACCATCTGAGTCAGCTATTCCACTTTGATCTTTGGATACAATCTCCATGGCTTCCTTATTAACCCTCTGATAGCAGTGATCCATTCTTTATCTTCATTGCTTTATTTCTGATATTTTTTATTACTTTGCCAAAATTAATCTTGAATTTAAAAAAATTCACACAAAATGATGAAATTTTACTTACAGTTTTGGAAATCTAATCTGAGATTGTGTTTTTAAAAAATCAATTTCCTGAAATCAGTTACCAGAATATTCTTTCTAATGACATTTCTTTCCTCAATGTTTTGCAAACTATCAAGAATATGAATGAAAATCCATTGGTTGCTTTCTGACAAATCCCGGGGGACCAACATGATACATAGCAAGCTGGAAGAGTTCACAAAAGGACTGAGTTGATCAATCAGTTGGAAATACTGTCCCAAGTCTGTGGGTGTTCCACCAGGAAGTGATTAAACAGGAGTGCCCCAAAGATGGCACTCACAGGCTTGCCTTTGGGGATACCTTGCTGGAAGGCCCCTAGGATGGCCAGATGAGTCTTATGTTCTAAGTGTACAGAGTCATTTTTTAAAATGGGGATAACACACCTTAAGGAGGGAAGTGTACCATGCAGATAACTGGAGCACACAGCTGCCAAAGAAAGCAACAGCTGTCAAGAGCACAGGCTGTGCAGCATCTAGGTGGCTCAGTTGGTGAAGCATCAGACTCTTGATTTCTGCGCAGTTCATGATGTCAGGGTTGTGTGATCGAGCCCCCTTTCGGGCTCTTGTGCTGGATATGGAGACTGCTTAAGATTCTCTCTCTCCCTCTCACTATGTCCTTCCCTCCCACTCACGCTCTTTCTCTCTTAAAAAAAAAAAACCAGGGTGTACAGAAAGCTGATGTCAGAATGTCCCCAGTTCCAAGCACACTAGCTAGCTAAGACGGATCCTGCCATTAACAAGTGAAGCAGGGGGTGCACCTTCTTTAGATCTAGTGTGAGTTTTGAGTAGCAACTGAGAATTTAAGGCTAAAAATAGGGAATAGGTCAATTCTACTATAAAATATGTAAAAGAAATGTTCTAGAACATGAAGGAGGATCATCAGAATTCTGTGCCTTTGCCCCCGTGTCACAGCCAGGCATCCTGAAAGGCTGTCCATCACCTTCACCCCCATCTCTTTGTCCTTATTATTGGTCTTCTGACATTACGTGTACCGTCTACCATGGAAAGGCTCATGAGCTAAATTACAGTTTCAAGGAATAAAATCACTTACTGTTCCGACAAGGAGAATATTCTGCATATGCACTGAAGTTCTGGATCGCTACATAGCAGGTGCCAACTGGGTCCTTTTCTGGTGTTGGTTTAAGAGTCCTCCAGTGATATAAAGGAGCACAGGCCTGTGACACATCAAAGACAAGCAATATTTCCTTGACATAGTTCATACTATGAAAGGATTTAGCTTGTTGACTAAGGTACCTAGATTCGTGACAAACTATGTTAAATTAGGGGGTGAATTAACTGGCTGCCAGCATGCTGGTAAGTACCTCAGCCATCAGAGTTCATGAAACTTCCAAAGCCAATTATTTAATGCACCATAGAATCAGAACCAATTAAACATATAGAAAGGAATGAGTCGCCCCAATCCCTCCTCCCCTGCCTGCCAGATTTTAAGTGAAACAAGTGTCACCTAGCAAAAATAATTATTTCCTAATAGCAAAGAACCCATGTTTTCTTTTATTTTTTAAAAAATATTGGACCTATCTACAATCAAATGATCACTTAAGCAGTGTGATGAGAACTGTTACTTTCTTTGTCTAATTGTTGCTTCAAGAAATTATTTTCAAATCAAAGGATGCAGACAAATTTGTAAACCTCTGCTTTGCAGATTTCCCTGGTATATCACTAACAGCGTATCTCATGACTTCTTAAACAATGACTTTCATTCGGACACCCTTACCACAATGTTCTTGACTTTATTTTTCACTTTTTTTTCACTGGTTTTTATTCATGACAAAACAAAAATTAATTTAAACAACAGTAAGGACACATGATTCTTGCATGAAATATTCTGGTCACTTCTCCAGAAGCTTGGATTCTAACAAAAGCATGATATTTGCAAAGATATCAAATATGAAAGAAAATTTATGAAAGCCTATTTAAGTAAATTAAACAATATTAATTTCATTACTAAGAAGAGAGGCAAGAAAATAAATATGTAGAAAACGTAGGCATCTTTTTCTTGTTTTGCTAGCTTGAATTCTCCATAAGTGTGTTCTACCTGATTCTTCAAGCTCTCGTCTCTAAGGACACAGAATTGCAGATTCCAAGAATATGGAACCACTAGCCTACCTCCTAATTTGATGGTACCACTCTTGAAACGCTGTCAGAAAAATGAAAGCAGACACTGATTTTAAAGTCCTTTCATGATTCCAAACGTGTCCTCGATAATCAGTCCAATGCGTAACTACTTTTAGTAAAAATAACTTATAGCATCAAGTAAGAAGAATATTTCCACTCCTGAGTTTTTTTGGTATTGTGAGGTCTTGCCAGATACCTAAAAAACGTGAATCTCATCATGTTCCCTTATCTTAGGGCCCTCTTGGTAAACTGACAAATTATATGATGAATATATTTACCATATAGGTCCCAAGGGGAAAAGCAGGAGTGTGGGCAGAGGCATTCACCAGCGCAGCCCCATATCCCGCCAAATGGCCTCACCTGCAGGATCCTCAGGCACACCTAAACATCAGGAAAATTCTTCCCAGTACTTGCCTGGTGTCAGCTCTAGAAAGTTTTCCTTTTTATATCTGCTCAGTTTCACACTGATGTGAAACACACTGATGAGATGAATTTGGATTATGACCCAAACTTAAAACATACACACATGACACCAGGATATTCAAAAGGATACTTCAGCATTTTCAAGTTCTAATAATTGTCTCATAGGGGTAGCATTTACTTCTTTACCCTGCTGTTTTAGTGCTCAAAGGAAAAACATTAACTTGAAATATGCTTAATATTATCTTATTCCTTTTCACAAAATTTTGGAAATGCCAGCATGTCCCCAAATTAACCGTTTGATTATGAACATGACATATGATTTTGTTTTCAGTGATGCTCAAGGCTTCTACCAGTACTGAATAAATAAATGCACATGTTGACAGATAAATTTTCAAGACTTAAAAATATCAATACAGTGCCCCAAAGATTTTTTAACCCCAAATAGTTATTAGATGGAATTAGCTTTCCGAAGCATTCACCTGTCATACACCACTAAAGGATGAAGAAGTTTTGTTTTGTTTTGTTTTTTAATACCAATTCTGGAATGTGAAAACCATATTAATGCAAGCACAATCCTATAGAGACCATACTATAAATTCTGGACTTGTAACCAAAGAGGGCTATCTGTATTCTATATATCACCTGTTTATGTCAAAATCTCTTTGGGGGGTTAACCACAGACCAAATAAAGCAAGGCATTTCCTTTAGATACTTATTAAATCATAATTCAAGCATCTTTAAACAAATCCTAAAAGCAAAGTCATTACTCCAAGATTGTAAGGAAATTAAAGCCAATGGCTTAAAAAATTCTCCCAACAAAAAATTTCCAGGTCAGCCTAATACAGGCATTTATTTCTCAGTAATTTAACATGTATCATTACTTGAAATAATAAGAGAATAAAATTATAAAGTCATGGAATTTTAAAGCTCAATGATAGCTACCTGGGAGTGAGGTTTTTTTTTTACTTGAAAAAGTATTAATGTACTCAGAGAACCATGTAGTTAGTAGTTATATTTTTAAAGAAAATTTTCCTTTAGTTTTAAAAATGATCAGTGATGCCATAATAGATACACTTTTAAAGAATCCTGATTGCAGTCCTATTTCTCTCATCAATTTGTAATCAACCCTTTAAATCAATTTTAAGCAATAAAATATTTACCTCCTCAAAATTTAGCTTTTATTTTTCTATCTTCCTTAGTTGTTTTTAAAATATTCAAAAATATCTAACTCATCTGGAAAACAAGGTTTATCTCCTGTAACTTTAAACACTAGAAGAGATTCCTTAATTTGAAACACTAAGTTTGTTTTTAGAACACTGATAAATTTATCATTAAAAATCTGGCATGTCCTTACATGAAAGTATTTTTATAAATATGAGCTTTAAAACATTTCAGAGTACAGATTATTCCAAAGCATCCCCATGATTCATACTTACCACAACTTCTCCTTTGTGAGCTTTCACCGTTGCTCCAAACCACTGATTTGATTTAAATTCTATAGGTTCCTTGGTTCCATTAACCCTGATTTTTCTGTTGTCTGAGAAAAAGGACATGGAATTGTTAATAATTTGTAAAATGTGGCAGCCCGATATAATATGTAAAAATGAACGTGTCCATTAAAAATACTTGGAAAACAATTTTCATACATGGAGGGGGAGGTTCCAACCAAGTCTTTTCATTTAGAAAAATACCAAACGAAATTGTGTATTTGAACATAATATTTCACAACTTACCTTGCAAGAAGCATTTTTTTTTTACAACTTATTGTAAACTTGATGTGTACTCTGCTAATCTTGAATCTACATGTTTGTCATTGATTTATAAAAGATCGAAGACCAAATATTTATAACTGCCCTAAAGGAATTCCAATATTTTGTTTTCTTTTTTTAAAGATTTTATTTATTTCAAGAGAAGAGAGAGTTGAGCATGAGCAGGCGGAAAGGTAGAGGGAGAAGCAGACCCCCTGCTGACCTGGGAGCCTGATAGGGGTAGGGGGGGCAGGGGGCTTGATTCCAGGACCCTGGAACCATGATCTGAAGTGAAGGCAGATGGTTAACCGACTGAGCCACTCAGGTGCCGCCAAATCTTCCCCAATGGGAAGCACATAGGAATCTCCCCAATCAGAGAAACACAAGTTTCTTGGCTGAGTTAGGAATGATTGTGAAGGACTCCCAAGGTCTTGGTTTTTAACATGTGTCCATGCAGCCACAGAAAATAACACCTCAACGCAGTTTTATATACACTTTGCAGATGTCAGAATGAGGGGGGCCATTTGGGTAGAAACTCAACCCAATTATAGCACACTTCAGGTCTTAATAAAAAGCAGATATCTTTTCTTTCACTCTTGATTTCCAGTCAGTGTATTTCCCACGTGGTTCTAACCACATGGTTCTAACTGGAGCTTCGTCAGTATTAGTTAATGAATTTCAAAAGACATTTGTACTGAGGCATTTTATTTACATTTTATTTGTATGTGTTTCCTTTGGTATGCATTTCATTTTTCTTTCTTGACTCTGTAATAAATGCATTACAAGATGAACTTTTAACTCCTATTAAGTGAGGCCAAAATATACACGTAATTAACATTAAATTGAGTTTACATGATTACAGACTTTCAAAAATTATGTATACTTAATCTTAATCTGAAATTTACATTTTACATGTTAGTAGAAAATCATGAATTTCCTTCTTAAAAACCTTATGCTTTTGTTGTTTCTGAGCTTTAAAAAAAAAAAGTTCTGTAAATCCTTTCTCAAAATGCACACAACTAGCAGAGAACTAGAGCATCTTACAGATTACAGCATAAACTTGAAAATATAAACATTCCTATTTATATGTAGGCACTTTGGAAGATTGTAGAACTCAGACACAAAGAATCTTGTCACTATTTACAGGGTGATTAGGGACAATTCTTTTAATCCTTAGAGTTTTTATTTCTTCTGCAAAATGAGGCTGAGAATACCTTCCCCCTTTCCTCTCTCAACGGTGATCAAAGTCATAATGATGACATGAGATAAATGAAATTGAAAATGCTTTTTTTTTTATAAGCTGAGAAGCTGTATACTACAGAAATCCTGTAGCCATACAACTTGAAGTCCAAACCCTTTACAAATACCTTACTTAGAAACCTGGAAACTCAACCTAAGTCCAAGACTTGGAAAGGACCTCACACACATGCATAGAATATGTTATTATTAGTGATTTTTGGTACTCAGCAGTGAAATTAGTAACACCTCTCAAGATTGTCTATGTGGTGTTGATTAATTACAGAGAGAAAATACAGCACAGTGGCTTTAAATCTCCAATCTGCTAAAAAGCCATGAAAAGACCAGCACCTCCAAAATTTCAAACATCCTTAAAGGAGATCCTAAAAGGACTTAAAAGCAGGTTGCTGGGAGGAAGGAAATGGATTCCGGGAAAAATCAGACGCCAGTTTCAAATTGACTTGGTTTTGCTAGAAAAAAACTATGTAACTTTGCCTTTGGGACTCCTGAGGCACCTTCTCTGCTGTTCTGAGGCTGAACTGTGTAACTGGATTAAAAGCATCAACTGTGGGTTATTTTCCAGCAACAAATTTCTTCTGCACCAAGAATACAAATGAATGGGCTTCATTATTACACAAATTCCACAGGCAATCCAAGGATTGCAGGAGAGGATTCCACTGTCCTCGATCTTCATTTACTGAGATGAGCTTCAATCTAGATGGGTCATCCATTTCTTGATCATTGAGGTAGACCAGCCACCTTCTCAAAATTCTGCTTTATTATTTTGATATGTCCTGTGACTTGAAATCTAATATCATAATTCTGTAAAATTTCAAATGAGTGAAATATACTTGGGGTTGACTATGGAAGTGAACTTTCCAGTGTCCCACCTTCCTTTTCTGTACAAGATTTTTTCACGCCAAATACCTCAACACAAGGCTCCGTTCTATCTGTTGCACACCAGTGCTTAAGAAACCCATGCATGGACAATGTCTTGATTTTATTTGGTTTGATTTGTTCTTTACTGAAAATAACCCCTGGGGATTACTCAGCAAGGCTTCTGCCCTCCTGAGCCCTCCTCTGTGTGGCAGAGGGCTGAAAGCCTGGAACGTACATTTCCTAGACACCCCTTACGAGTAAGACTCTGGTTGAATGAAAGGCTCATGAGCTGTCTGGAAAGAGAAGACGGAGAAGCTATTATGCTCTGGTGGCATCTGTGGGCACACATATGGGCGGCAGTAGTGACAGATGTGATGTTCTTTGTGCAGCTCTCAAGTATCCCTTGATAATCATCCCTTTAGGGTGCATCAGACAGCAGAGATTGACTCCTGAACTTCTATATTTCTTCACTGGCAGGCAGTGACCTTCCCAACCTTCATACCCCCAGGCTTTCCAAGGTCAGCCTCTCAGTCTCTGTATGCAATTATTTCCTAGTTGTAATACTCAGAGTGGTCTCTGTTCTCCTGACCAAACTCCCACTGATGCACTGATGACATGGGGCAAAACAATTAGGATAGACACATGGGTATCTATAGCAGAAGGAAGGCACTGGTTACCCTAAGTGCATTGTCAAGCCCAGAAAACTCTTGGAAGGGCCAGTGGTTCTGGGAGACAGTGGAGACCAAACGTCACCTAAACAATTCTTTCCTTGGCACATCACCAACTATGGAGAAAACAAAGCCACAGGCGAGGTTAAAGTCTTATAGTGACGGCATGTGATTTAAATCTCTCTAAGCAGCAAAAAACTACTAACAAAATTAGTAAAGAAAGGAAAATCCAGCTGAAACTTTTGTCAAGGGAAGGATCAATATAATGTATATGTAAAAAAGCTCCCAAATCAATAAAAGAGTAGCATTGTACAGGAGAAAGCTCTAAGGACTTGGCATAGCAGAGTGAAGAAGAAATTTAAAAGCCTGTAAATTCATGGAGAGGTCCCTAGCCTCAAGTTAAAATAATAATGGCTTAACACTTTTGTCACCTACCAATTTGACAAAAAAATATTAATGGTCACTCTGCAAGACAATAAATCAACATAGGATTTTGGAAGGGCCACTTGGCAATATATATATCAAAGTTTTAAATGTACATTTTTTAAAAAGATTTATTTCTTTTAGAGAGTAAGAGAGAGCATGAGTGGGAGGGGCAGAGGGAGAGGGAAAGAGAATCCCAAGCAGATTCAATGCAAAATGCAGAGCCCCACACGTGGCTTAATCTCAGGACCCTGAGATCAGGACCTGAGCCAAAGTCAAGCATCAGATGCTTAACTGACTGAGCCACCCAGGTGTCCCTAAATGTACCTTTTTTGGGGGTGGTGGTAAATAATTCAACATTCAAGATTTTGTTCAATGGAAATAATTACACAAAAGCTGAAAGATGCCATATGGACATATCTGTCATCCTGGTTGTGATAGCAAAATTGGAATTTAAATATTTATTCAGAAGGGATTCAAACAGAAATTTCTGTTATCTGTAAAGTAGACCACTATCCAACTGTTAATATATGCGTGACAGACTCATGTGCACTGATACAGAATAATATCTACAAAATGTATTTTTCTTTCTTAGCTCTTTCAAGGCTTTAAGAAAGTAGAGAAAGGTCCAAGGGCTTAATATAACACACCCTTGTAGGCAGAGTTGACCACTAAGCTTCCTCATATTTACAAATACGACAGTATCCTTTGGCAACTATCCCCGGCTCCATCCCCCCCTTTTCTTCTCCAGAGGTATCCACTGTCACGCATTTGTATGTTTTTGCCAATCAAGGTGACCATGAACTGGTACCTCCTTTGTTCTGTCCTTACTGGCATTTCCTTGATTGGCGGCACAGTGACCATGTTTTTCTATTGCCACACAGCCTTTTCTGCTGCGAATTTCCAGTTCACAACCCTTGTTCATTCTCTCTCTTGAAGATTTGATTTTATTGATTTGTTAAGAATTCAACATATATTCTGGGTATTGATTGTTTTCCCCACATATATGTTACAAATATACCTAGTATACTATCTTTTTTCTTGGGCGGCTGTAATCCCACCTCTGCAGTGATTAAGTCCTGACACGATTAAGGCCCCTGCCTGCTTCCAGCATCGACTCCTCCAACTGCCCAGGCTCAGGAGGTGCAGACCCATCAATTTTGCTGTCCCTTAAAAAAAATTTTTTTTCCTGTCCCTTGAACAGTATCAGCTTTTGCTGTCTTCTCATTGCATTTACTGTTCCCGCTGCCATGGTTTTCCACACAACTGAGCACTACCTGAGATGATCTTATTTGTTGGTTTGCACGCTTCCTGTCTGTCTCCTTCAGAATATATGTGAATCCCATGAGCAGAGACGTTAATTCTGTTTCACCTCTGTATTTCCCACTTTTAGGATGGTGCCTAGCATGGAGTACGCCCTCCATAAGTGTTTGTTGAATGAATATCCAAGTCCCTATCTATTTATTCAGAAATTTGCTTAGGATATTCGTTAATAGGATCTATCTCACTTTCGTTTAAAATAAGATCTGGGGGCCACCTGGTTGGCTCAGTGGGTAGAACGTGCAACTCTTGATCTCAGGGTTTGAGCTCGAGCCCCATATTGGGTGTAAAGATTACTTAATAAAACCTTTAAAATTAATAAAATATGATCTGGAGGGAAAAAAACCCTAAAGATAAAAATCTAAAGATTCGTAGGCCACACTGGAAATTGATAGGTGGCAACAATTGAATTGGTTTGGCTTGTCCTACATTTCTGGGCTTTGAAGCTACCTCTCTTAAATCGGAAGCTTCAGTCTCTGGGCAATCTAGGTACAAATCCCAGTGGCTGGCAATCCTACTAATGTTTGGTTTCCTTTTCATGGGAATATTCATTTCAGAGCAGGAGTGAGGGAGCATAGAATATGGTGCACATATGGGCTTCTAGCAGATTTTTCTAATCGTTTAGCTTAGTAAAATGGGAGGAATTACAAGAAGTGAAGATGGATCACCATGGGGGAGAGAAGGGAAGAGCTGAAACTGACACAGGTGCAGCAGAACATTCTGGTAGATGGGGGGCAGATTTTTGAAAACTATTTATAGATGAGTCCTTGACCTCCTGCTGGAACACAGTAAGCTTCCTTATACCTTCAGTCATCACTTTAAGTGCACAGCCTTCGGGATTTTCTTAAAGCTGTTGCAGGAGCTGTCCAGACATTTTTAATCAGGAAAAGGGTAAAAAGAAATCTTTAAACGTTTGTTTGTAATCTTTCCCATAATCAAGTGTATGCTGTAAAAGTTTCATTTAAATTGAAACTACATACCTGAGAACAGGGATTACTCCTTTGTAAAATTCAAAATAATACAGCCGGGGCAGGAGAACTCCTTGCCGAAAAGAAACACATCCAAGAAAAGAATCTGGGTTGGTTTTTAGGCCCAGGAAAATTAAACTTCCAAATGTGTGACTCCCGACACCCTAAAAACTGCTATTAAAGAAGGGCTCTGTAGCCTTTGTACTCTTGAGCATCTTATTGTGAATTTTCAAGTATTTGTGGAAGTATCACAAATTCATTTTTGCATGCAATGTTCAAAAAATGGAATTGTAATCATAAATTATAATGTTATACTTCCCCCCTTGCAGTTTTATTGAGATATAATTGCCAAGCAGCACTGTATAGGTTTAAGGTGTACAGCATCATGGTTTGACTTATATATATCATGAAATTATTACAATAGTAACTTTAGTAAACATCCATTATTCTCACATATAGATAAAAAAAAAAAGAATTTTTTTTTCCTTGATGGTGAGAAATCTTAGGATCTACTCTCTTAACACCTTTCATATATAACACACAGCAGTGTTAACCATAGTCCTCCTGCTATACATTCCATCTGCAGGACTTGTTTATCCTATAACTGGAAGTTTGTCCCTTTTGATCACCTTCCTCTAATTCCCCTCACCTCTGGTAACCACAGATCTGATCTCTTTTTCTGAGTTTTTATTCCTGTTGTTGCTATTGTTTTCTCTTTTCACATATAAGTGAGATTTTACAGCATTTCTTTCTGTCTTATTTCACTTAACATAATGCCCTCATGTTTTGTCCATGTTGTCACAGGTGGCAGGGCTTTCTCCTTTTTAATGGTTGAATAATATTTTGATGTATCTATATACCACATTTTTCTTTGTTGTTGTTGTTAACTGTTTTTACATTTTTTAATTTAAACTCAATTTGCCAACATATAGTATAACACCCAGTGCTCATCCTATCAAGTGCCCTCCTCAGTCCCTGTCATCCAGTCACCCCAGCCCCCTACCTACCTCCCTTTCTGCAACCCTTTGTTTGTTTCCCAGAGTTAGGAGTCTCTCATGGTTTGTCTCCCTCTCTAATTTTTCCCACTCAGTTCCCCTTCTTTTATATACCACATCTGTATCCATTCATCTGTTGATGGACAGAAATGTATTATTCTGATTAAATGAATATTCTATACATTTATTTATAGATTTATTTGTATACATCATATATTTTTACATTGTGCAACTATGTGTGTAGAATGTATTCACACCCACACAGACACATAAAAAATAGTATCCCTGCCTTTATTTAGTAGATCAAATCTAAATGCCCTGCCCTCCAGAACATAGGCCTGGAACCCCACACTTGACCTTCCTTCCATTCAGGCAACTCCCTCTCTGTTCCCTATTTAGTCTTATTCCTAGACTTTATACATGATGTTTCTTTTATTTTTTAAAAATTTTTTTAAAGATTGATTGATTAAAAAAAAAAGATTGATTGATTGATTGATTGATTTATGATAGACATAGAGAAAGAGAGAGGCAGAGACACAGGAGGAGGGAGAAGCAGGCTCCATGCCAGGAGCCCAACGTGGGACTCGATCCCGGGACTCCAGGATCGCGCCCTGGGCCAAAGGCAGGCGCTAAACCACTGAGCCACCCAGGGATCCCCTACATGATGTTTCTTTTGCAAAATTCCATTCTTCCTTGTTTGCCAACTACTCCAAATCGCTTCCTTAAAACCCTGCCTTGCAGAGTAGAATGGTGGTTACTGGAGGGTGCGGGGAGGGAGGAAAAGAATGAAGGTGTTTAACAGTACAGACTTGTAACGAGTAGTAAATAAGCCATAGAGATCTAAGGCACAGTGTAATGAATCTAGTTAATACTACTGTATTTTAACGATGTAATATGATAAATATTGCTTCAGTGGCAATATTACAATATATAAACGTATAAAAGTAACATGCTTTTGTTTAATTGAAGTTCGATTTGCCAACATATAGTATAACATCCAGTGCCCATCCTGTCAAGTGAGTGCGCCCCTCAGTGCCTGTCACCCAATCACCCCATCCCCCCTGCCCACCTCTCCTTCCACTACCCCATGTTTGTTTTCCAGAGTTAAGAGTCTCTCATGTTTTGTCACCCTCTCTAATTTTTCCCACTCATTTTCCCTCCTTTCCCCTATAATCCCTTTCACTATTTCTTATATTCCCCAATGAGTGAAACCAAATGATTGTCCTTCTCTGACTGAAAAGTAACATGCTTTAAGTTGATAAATATTAACATGTTAAATTGATCAAATATAAATAATTAAGCATACAAACAAATAAATGAACTAACTGAATGAATACAAATGGATGCTACATATTATATCTAAATAGTGAAATGACATAACCAAACTATTTAATAAAATATATGTGTCATCAAAAAAAACCTGTTTTAAAATGTATAGCCAAAAATTCTTCAAATTGAAATTCTTTCAGATTTTTGCTTTTAATAATTCAAACAATATAAAGAAACTTCTATAAATTATATAAGGCACAAAGTGGAAGATCATTGAATCCTAATCTCTGGACATAGTAGTGGTTAAATTTGGTAAGCCCATCCAAGCATTCAGAGTGTAAGAGGATTCTAGCTCATTCCTCTTGTTTAAGATATTTTTTTTCTTTTCTGGAAATCATGAAAGTTCTATTTTAAATTATTATTTTCATACCGCTATTTAAATATTTGTTCCCATAAATAATACTATATAGTTTTCCCGATCTAGACGAGACTATAAATTTTCTGCTATCATTATTTCCACGTCTGTAGTGTCTTGCCAAGAATAAAGATCATATTCCCAACTTGATTTTTAACAATCAATAGTGCCTAGCCAGTGTTCTTCAGACATTTATTTGTTCAGCAATAATACAAATGGGTTTTCTACATCATCGGATATTATTTGAAATGTTTGTCACATACCAGTTAACTCAGGTCATATGTAAGGTTCATTCCAGAAATACATATGGACTTTTGTTGGTTCGATGCAAGTGATTTTATGGGTGGATATTCTGCTAGTTTGTATGATGGAGCTGGGGGAGCAAATGTTAAATAAGTGAAAGACTCATCTCTCTGAAGGGAAATGGTAAGCCATCTCTGGCAGATCAGATTAAAAACAAAATAAAACAAAAACAAAACTCCCCTAGTACTATGTGAAAGTCTGAAAGGCAGAACTGGGTATAGTTGAACTCTATGGAGACATCACCTTTGACCTCATCTGCGCCAACACGCTCCACTCATCTGTGCTGGCTAGAACAGTTTTCTCTTTCATCTCACCCAAGCCTGGGACAGACACACAGCCCACACAGGCACATCCACATGCACACATATGCCCACACGCGCACACACATCACTCTTCAGCTCTGAGCATTAGTGATGCCCTCTCTGAACAGCTGTCCCTGATACACACAAGTCCCCCTCCAGGCAGGGATAGGAGCTTTCTTCAGCACACCTAAAACCTTCACGCTCTGCTATTACAGACTCCCGCTGCCAGACCCTGATGCTCTCATCCCTTGAGCTTGAATGTCACAAGGTCAGAGAGCACGTCTGTTTTGTTTGCTATATATACCTAGTAAAACAGTAGCCCGTGAACCAAGCCAGGTGCTTGGCCTGCATCCTAGGCAATCAGCAATGCTGCACTCTCAAACTCCATTCCCTAGGCAGTTCCTGATCCTTCCAAAGGCCTCTCAAGTGCATCTGTTTCTTTCCATACCTGTTGCCACTTCTGTAGCTGTGACCACCATTTCTTTAGCCTCAGTTTCTGCAACAGCCTCCTGACTGGTTTCCCTTCCTGCAGGTTTGCCACTTACAAATTCATTCTCTGTCCTAAAGCAGAATTCTCTTGCCAGCACCATCTCTTCATTCCCAAACAGTGATTTCCTTCGAGCTCCTTGCATTCCTCAGGCTTCCTCTCAGCCCTAGATTTTCTCACACCTGAAATAATTACCTGGTCTCCAAAGTCTGGGCCAGAGACACAGCTGGGGAACCGACAAGTCTCCCTACGGCTTCTATGTCACCTTCAGATTGGCAGGAGCACAGCATGCTTCTGTTTAGTGCCCAACAATTTATTTGCTTCAAGAAGTAATGAAAACCTCTCAGCATGGGAATCTCAGGAAGCAGATTAAATGACATAAATCTCTTCAATATGACCTCAAAGCAATGCTTTTAAATACAGGATATGATTGGGTTTCAGGATGAAGGCTGTATAAACTTGCCTCCCAATAGCGCTTGAAAATGTATTTACACTAACTCCTGTCATATGCTTGCATTTCCTTGGGATCTCATCTCTGTTGCCAGAAGATGTAGTAAAAAGGATCCCAACCATTCGTTTAACAAAACGGTTCATTTTGTGGTTAAAATGAAGGAATCACCATTCCCAATGTCACATAAAATAGGCATCTCAGAATGCAAACTTTCTGTATCTGCAGCGTATCCTCACAGAAGATTAATACTCCGGATGGAATTGCTCTCTGGGAAATCTCAAATCCTATCCCAAATGAGTAGCACCACACCGTAAGGTGGGCAAAGGCAAAAGTTTATTCCTTCCACAAATAAATTCAGAATTAAACATTTGCACAGTCCCTGCACACTGTCTGCTGATCAATCCCGTGGCATCCCTACTCATTTCATTCCACCTTGGGGACTACTCTTCACACTTCTTCAATCTCCTAACCTTCTCAAGCTCAGCTGATAACCTTGCTTCTTATTTCAAAGAGAAAATGCAAGACATGAGCAAGGTCATTTTCTTCCTCCTGTCTCCAGACCTGCCAACCTCTCTCAGTGGTGCCCTCACTGTGCCGTGTCCTGTCACTGAGGAAGAGCTGCCCTTGTGTCCCTCCATCTGTGTCCCACACCCCCTTTTCCAGCTTCTTGGGACTTTGTTTCAGCAGGTTCCCTTCTCTTTTGGTCACTGTTGCTTCCCTTTCAGCGGGATGACTCCCAATAGACTGTAAACATGCTGTAGTATCTTCTCAATGACTACATTTCTCTGATCCCATATACAGTAAAAGTCCTTGGTCCTTGTGGTCCCCATTGGTCCTCTCCTATTCTCTCTTGACAACTCCACCACAACCACTTTTATTTTTATCAGCAATAACTTCCCGTTGCCAAAGCAAATGTTCTCCATTTCTGTCCTAACTTCACTCCACCTCACAAGGCTTGCCTCACTGGCTTCATAACTTCTTCTAACTGAATGGTCCTCCTTCTCATCTTCCTCAATTCTCCAATATTTCTCCAACTGCCAGGGTGCCCCAGGACTTAATCTCAACCTTGATCTCCCCCTTCTTACTCCCTTCCCTCTTCTCTTGGCTGTGCTTTGCTACCCGCCCCCCTCCATACTCACTCTCCCAGGTGTGGTCCTAAATATCACCCAAATACTCACAACTTCTAAACCTCAGTCTCCAAGCCTCCTGCCTGAGCTCCAACTTTACTGATCCACTTTCCCATGTGACCTCACCTAGATGTTGAATAAGCAGCTCAAATTTCACCCATTTGGATTCAACTCCAGTTGAACCCCAGATCCAATCATTTTTCAACCCTAACTGCTATCACCCAACCCAAACCATACTTCTCTGTCAGTGGACAAGGGGAGAGAATCTTCCATCTGGTCTCCTTCCTTGCCTACGGTCTGCTAAACTGATCCCTGGAAAAACGTAACTCAAATTATCTTACCTGTCTACTCAAAACCACCAGCGGCTGCCCATCACTCCTTGAATAAAATCCAAAACTCTGCCCCTGGCCTCTAAGGTACTTGCCAATATACTTGGTTCTCTGGTCTCATTTTCCGTAACTCTTTCCCTGACTTATTTCAATCCAGCCCAGTGGCTTCCATCTCCCAAGGACGTCCTCATCTCCAGATTTTAACAATGACTTCGCTGCAAGCCTGGAACACTACCCAATCCTCAATACTGTTTCATTCCCTCCCTCACGTAATTTAGGTTCTTGCTCAGATATACTCCCTCCTCAGTAAAACTCAAATCACCTAGAGTAAGCAAAATAAGAGCCCCCCAAAATGTTTACATCTTCACCACCCCCAAACCTGTGACTATTTTAGGTTGCATGGCAAAGGGGAATGAGGGTTGTTAAGCAGTTGACAAAGAGATTATCCTGGATTATTCAAGTGGGACCACAGTCATAACAAGGATACTTCAGAGTGGAAGATGGAGGCAGGAAAGGAGGGCCAGAGACATGGCAGTGGGAGAATGACACCTGACATTGCTGGTTTTGAAAATGGAAGAGGGCCATGAACCAAGAAATGTGAGCAAATCTCTGGAAAGTGGAAAAATCAAGGAAACAACTCTGCCAACACCTATTTTCTACATTGGCCTCCAGAACCGTAAGTTAATCAGTTTGTGTTGTTTAAAGTCAGTAAATATGTGGTAATTTGTTACAGCAGCTCCAGAAAAATAATACCCACCCAATATAAAATAAAAACTGGGTACACACAGACACCACTCATTGTCCCTTTGGTCTTACCTTCCTTTTTCCCCCAGTTTGTCATTGGCTATGCTCTGTAAATGCCCCAAGGGGAGTTGGGCTCCATTCATGGCCACACTTCTATTGTTCAGAATAATATCTTCTTGTAGAAAGTTGCGAAAACTCCTCTTGTCACTGAAATTTGATTTTATTGTTTGTAACATGAAGCTTTACTTTCAACTCCATTGTTGTCTTAAGGTAATATTTTCATAACTAAGGTAAGTTAAAATTTACTGAAAGGTGCTTTGAGTGGGAAAAGACATTATGATTTAATAGCGTGTCCACCAAGGAGCCTGATTGAAAGGATGAAGGGCATTCAATCTTCTCAGACAATATTTGTGGTAGAGAATGGAGTCCAGATGGATCAGGTTAAGGACTGATTTTCTGGTATAAAGTTTTACTCATATCTTTGTATCTGCTGACAGAAACACCTGCATTTCCTTGCCATGTGTCCACTCTCTACCATAAGTGTGAGGGTTGGGATTGTAGTCCCAAAGAACCATGCCATTTCAGTGTCCCCCAAAAATATGTCCTACAAGAGACATCCATTAGGGATAGAAGAAACACCAGTTTTAATCACATTTTTCAAAGACAGCAGCCTCTATTGCATTTCCTATCTGGTATTCTTTTAAAGGTTGTAGATACAGTTTTGTTAGGTGTGGATTTAAAAAAGTGTGAAATAAGTTGGCATGGCCTGCTTTCACCTACCAAATGTGAGGAGAAGCGGTAAATGTCAATTCTAGGCAGATGCTTTAACAGACAATGTGTAATTTTCCACCTGCCCTTACAGTTGGGGTGATCTTGAAAGCACATGTCAATAAGGAACCTCCATTAGCCTGGATCCTTCGGTGGCTTGAGTAAACAGAGCCAGCCTCCTTACCAACTCATATTAAACACACAACGTGAGCAAGCGATATACCTGGGTTGTTTGAAACAAGAGATCTGAACTCATTTGTTACTACAGTAATACCTGAGTATGTTTTGACCTAAGAAATGTGAAGATAAATAGTGACAGCCAATAAATGCTCTATCCTGTGAATCCTGTGGGTTTCCTTAGTTCATGAATTCTAAGGTGCCATTCCTAGGAGTACTCACGTCGTAAGTCTATAGAGGCTTGCTCTGTAAGCAGGGTTTATAAGATGGTTAACTTTATGTGTCAACTTGAATGGCTCAAGATATTTGACTAAACATTACTTCCAGATATGTCTGTGTGAGGGTGTTTCCAGATGAAACTAGCATTTGAATTGGTAGGATCTGCACAGTGGTTTGCTCCAAGAGCAGCCCCTTATTGTGAAACACTCTAGAAACTTCATATCAGACCATCTAGTCTATGAGGATTGATTCAGGGACAATCGAAAATGAAAACAGGCAATACTTCTGCATCTTCTTATTTTTACATATATAACTGTTACTGAAAACATCCTTGCTCTTCAATATTTAGAAACAAAAGTATCCATACAAAAATAGTGCATTTTAAAACTCTACTCAATCTTCACAATACTTCAGTGAACTCGGTAACCTCATTTAGAAGTTTTTGCATGTTTATTTTTACCACTATTTTCCCTGATCATAAATAAATACCTGTCCATGGTTTTGAAAATGAGGTTAAAAAATATATTTAGGGGATGCCTGGGTGGCTCAGCGGTTTAGCACCTGCTTTCGGCCCAGGGCGTGATCCTGGAGTCCCAGGATTGAGTGCATCGGGCTCCCTGCATGGAGCCTGCTTCTCCCTCTGCCTATGTCTCTGCCTCTCTGTGTGTGTCTCTCATTAATAAATAAATAAAATCTTTAAAATATATATGTATATATTTAGGAAAAGAAGAAAAACCCAATTTTAATCCTATTTCGCAAAGATAGCTTCTCATCACCTATCCCTTCTTGCACTCTTCGACAGGTCTAGATACAATTTTGAATTTTATGTTTTTCACTTAACATTAAAATAAAACCGTTTCCCATCGTGATTAGGCCATAATATACTTGACTATTCATATTTAGGATATTTGAAAACATTACTCTTCAGTGTTTATGCCTCCTTTCTTCTAAAAAAAAGGATTGGCAGCAACTTCAGAATTAACGTCTAAAAACATTTTTCCCATTGGGAATGGGAGGAAGAAAGAAGCCAGAAGTACCAGAAAATCATTACTGGGAGAGAAGATGCTCCGGATGGTTGAGGAAGAGTCACCAGGACATGGACCCAGGGAGACCAGGGATGTGTGTGTGTGTGTGTATGTGTGTGTGTGTGTGTGTAGGTAATACATACTTGAGAGATACCCAGTGCTCTAACATATTGTGCTAAAGACATAAGTTGGGCAGCCCGGGTGGCTCAGCAGTTTAGCGCTGCCTTCAGCCCAGGGCCTGACCCTGGAGACCCGGGATCGAGTCCCACGTCGGGCTCCCTGCATGGAGCCTGCTTCTCCCTCTTTCTGTGTCTCTGCCTCTCTCTCTCTCTCTCTCTCTCTCTGTTTCTCATGAATAAATAAATAAAACCTTTAAAAAAAAATAAAGACGTAAGTTGTGTAGGCAGTGTGGCAAGCTGGAGACATCTGAGCAAATCATAGGGATTAACAACCAAGACACATGTGAGATGGAGCCATAACCTGACTGGGGGAGTTGGCTTCACCCCCTACACCTGGGGGGATGCCGCGCATAAGGTACACTGTGCACGGTCCATAAACCTATTCCTGTAGCAATGGTGTGTGTCTCTCTAATCTCTACACATCCTGGAAACCAAGGCAGATGCATGCAGAGGCTTTTGCAATATCCTATAATCTGTGTCTGTACTCAGATAGCAGAGGTAGAGAAAAGAATTGAACTAATGTTAAGGTATGCATGCCCTGAGGGTGGTTACGCTGATTGAGATAACTACGGTAAGCGGGATCCCTGGGTGGCGCAGTGGTTTGGCGCTTGCCTTTGGCCCAGGGCGCGATCCTGGAGACCCGGGATCAAATCCCACATCAGGCTCCCGGTGCATGGAGCCTGCTTCTCCCTCTGCCTATGTCTCTGCCTCTCTCTCTCTCTCTCTCTCTCTGTGACTATCATAAATAAATAAAAATTAAAAAAAAAACAAAAGAGATAACTACGGTAAGCATTTGAAGCAAGGTCTCCTTAGTGTAATGACTACCAATGAGGGGTCCCGTGCCTGGATTTCCTGTAGGGATAATATTACACAAGTATGATGCTTCATTGCCAAGATTTACTCTTACTCAACATGTTTTCATTCACAGTTCTCTTACCAACATTCTCTGAACATACAATCCTTTAAAGAATGATAAAGAAGGTCCTACATGATGATCTGACCAATTGCTCCCTCTTACTTAGAGGCAGTAGCCTAAGCTCTTCAAGGGTAAGATGTGTCTCCTTATGCTGCCAGTTATTATTACATCAGACCTTCCCATAGTCCGGAAGCTTAAAGACCACATGCTCATAGCAATGGCCACAAAACCAAATTGAATCCCCACACCGAATATATAACTCTCTAGCATTCTTCATAAAGATTTTCTCTCTCATTTTCTCTTTCATTTACAATCATTAAGATTCACTCTTGGTGATACCGAGTTCTATGAGTTTTAACAGACACACACAGCCATGTATCCACCACCAACATCAACACGTAGAAAGTTCCTTTGTGTGCCTACTCCTCAAACTCCCTTGTTCTGCCTCTTTGGCCCCACACCTACTTCCCACCTCCAACACCTGGCATTTTTACAAAGATTTATTTGTAACCTATGCCTTGTTTCTACTAAAAACAATTAAAAGGGTAAATGGTCATTTTAACCAATGTTTATGGATCTAGGAAATTTGGCACACCTTTTGAGGCCACATATAAAATATCAGAGCTCCAGCAACTGATCTTTCTGTAGGACTGAGTTTTAGTTCCATTTCTTTCAAACTGGTGTGGGAGCTACCTGGCTAAAGTCCAATGGAATAACACCGTATTAAAGCATTATGTATTAGGTAGATTATTTTAAGTATAAATCACCTCCTGGAGAATCGTGATTTGCTTATATACCTTAAATAACCATAATAGAATTAAAATTATTCTAAATCAATTTTAGGATTTCATTACATAAGTGCACCCTGCTTGATGCATTAAATATGTTTGTAAGGATATACTGAAAGTGAATTTTGAAAATTACTTTTCTAGGTGTTTTTAATAGGATCAATAATTAGTCTATCTGTCTTCCTCAAAAATCTGTGTTTGTGGGTCTGGATAGTGTCAGAGCACATGTGATTTGAGCTTTTTTTTGATAATATTGGCAACACTCTTCCTCAACACAGTGCACAGATACAGGGCTCTATATACACAACGGGTAAAGTTTGAATGCACACATCTCAACCGGTCCCCTTATAGGTCCTAGGGCTTTTTTCTGCTTTCAGGATACTTTTAAGATAATTTCCTACATTTCTTCCAGAATACTGCAGCAGCTACTGCTATGGGCTATTCCCGCCAAGAGCCTGGAAGCCAGTTCCATGGCACAGACTTCTAGTTTCTTGAAAGAATTTTGCAGATTAGGCAACAGGCGCCTAATGCTCATACTGCTCAACTAGCCGTAGAGCAGATCTGTTTCCCATTTCTAGTTAGAGTTTCAAGGACTTCCTTTTTCTAATTGCTTCCTCGGTTGCTATGTGCTGTAGGGACCACTGCCTCCTCCCTTCTCGTATCAGACCTCAGTTGCATTTTGTCTCATGGAAGGCTGAGCCATTTGGGAGAAGCTTAGGGATGCTGGATGCATCTGGCTGGGTGGTGTGTCAGGCAGGTGTGGTTGCCACCATGAGTTGCTCCCAGAAACGTGAACCATCCAGCAAAACCACCCTCCATGGATTCCGTGAGATCAGCAATGAACATATATGTATGTGTACACACACACACACACACATTCTGATTAGCAGCACTTGTACTAATTATTGCACTATTAATTCTTAATAGAGCAATTCTAAATATTAATTCTTAATATTTGGGCTGCCTCCCCACCTTTTCCACTTCCAGCTCAACCCCTCAAAAGCCCAGATTTCTGCTGTCCATGAGTTTTGTCACATTTGTGTTATTTCCTCTGTCATTTATTTGATAGCTCTGACCTACATTTTTCTTCTCTTTGTTCCTGAACAAAACCTGATTTCTTTCTGAGGAAGTTGGAAAAAGCAAGACTTATGTGACCAATATGTTTCCCAACCCTCACATGAGAAAAGGGGCACACCCAATATTATCAAAAAAGCAACCCTTGTACCAGTCACAGCGCCAGATGCTTTAAGCTGCTTCTTATTGTGGGCTCACTTAACACAAAATAAAACAGACCCCCAACACAAAGGCTTCCGGTCCCCAAGCTAAAACACGATTCTAAGCAAAATCTTACCATTTCAGAGCTTTGAAATATCCTAAAGCAAAATGTCTCCCATTTTAAGGTTCCGTGTTGTTGTTGTTGTTGTTTTAAGCACAAAGATATTAAATGAAGGCCAGGCCAATTCTAGTACTTTTTCTCAGATGACTTCCAAATCTCAATGGCACCGCCCACCTCTTCCTGTTCATTCTTTATGTGGGTCCCTAATTGCCAGTGGTTCCCAGCTGTCTTGCCTCACCATTACTTTTAGGGTTATGACGATTTTCATTCTTAATTGAGCACATGCCATTATCTTTCTCCTCAAAATGTTTCATTTGCATATTTAAAATAATCAGATATTTGCACACTATGCCTTTGCCACTATTGTTGCAATTTGCCTTTCATCAGTCCAAAGAGCAGGCTCTATTCATTCTGTTTCATCTCTCCCCCTTTTAGCAGGAGCGCTGTAATCTAGCAGTTTTATTCACCCCACACATGGGTTTGGAAAATGTAGGGGGAAAAAAAAAGATGAAATGAACCTTGGAGTAGATTTAGAAAGGAGAGGCATGAATTTGGCAGATGTGATGTTTTAAATTGTTGGAGACACGGGGCACAGTTTGGACGGTTCCTGAGGCAAAAGTGAAAGAAATCAATTTGGTGAAGGGGGGGAATTTTATTCTAGTGAAGTAAGAGGGAAAGACAGAAGGGAGATGAGAGAAGTGCTTTTTTGCAACCACTTGATTTTGTACAGAGCAGGAAAATTATCTACTCTTTGCACTTTGCACCTCCCCCACTGCCATATGCTTCCCTAAGGTTTCCTTCCTCCGTACTTGAAAGGACCACAGATTTTAATAGTATTCATGCATTTGAAGTGCTAGGCTACCCCTGGCTTCCTGGTTTAGCATTTACGATGAGAAGTAATTTTTAAAATCCAGGTTATATGGGAAGGTAAAAATAAAATAGAGGATTATTTAGTGAAAAGAAAACCTAACTAAATGGAAGTTTAAGAAAGAAAAAAGGCAGGTGACCTTACATAAACTGAAGTTCAAGATCACAACCAGATTCAGAGACTAAAATATAGGCCAGCCTCCCTCAGTGCCTAGGTGAGAGTTTTTTTAGGTCACCCCCGTGAACACTAAGTTGTAGACACCCCAGGGGCCTGAGCAAGTTGAAACAATGTCATTAAAAGGTCCGATTTAGGGCAGCCCGGGGGGCTCAGCGGTTTAGTGCTGCCTTCGGCCTAGCACATGATCCTGGAGACCTGGGATCGAGTCTCACGTCGGGCTCCCTGCATGGAGCCTGCTTCTCCTTCTCCCTCTGCCTCTGTCTCTCATGAATAAATATATACAATCTATAAAAAAAAAAAAAAAAGGTCTGATTTACCTAGAAGGCCCCGAATTCAGATGTAATAGTAAAGCCACACAGAGAAAAGACAGAGAAAGAAGTCATTACTCTCTTCTCAATCTAATACTTACAGCCGAGACATCCCGCTCTATTACGGGAGCATCAGCTCGTGGGTGTTCAGCACTCAGAGCCACTACTTTGTCAAGCAGGGAAATTTCCTCCTCTTTGGGACAACTGTCCATTGCTGCCAGCAGGCAGAGATTAAGACAGGAGGCAGCTGACTGGGGACACTGAGGGGACCCGGCGTGCTGTGAGGGGCTGGGGCAAACCAGGGGCAGGCCCAACCCATCATTCCCATCAAGACAAAGGCTCCTTCTATAACCTCTGCTTTCTACAACCTTCCACCTGAACTGCTTTTCTCTTCTAGATCTTCTCTGGAAGATCAATGACACTGGATTTGCCAAGGTAACTGGGGGCTGAGGGGATGGAGGTGGGGAAGGCAGGGCCAGCAGCAGCTCAGCTTCACAGGATCCGCCCCTGAATTTGTGCGCTAGTGGGACCCATCGTCTCCCACCCTGGAAGGAAGGCAGGGTGAAGAGGCAGGCGGGCTCGGGGTGTGGCAGGCTGGCCTTTTCTCCCAGCCCGCATCTCCTGCTGACCCTCTTGTGGTCTTGCACGTAACTTTTTTTCCAGCACCTTTGATATCAGTTTCCTTATTCATAAAATGCGGTTTATGGATTATCAGTAAGGTGCATAAGTGACTGGTACATAGTAGGTGATCCGTGAGGGTCAAGCAGGTGGTTAACACTGACCGGACCCGAGTCAGCAACACCTGCATGTCTGTCTTTCATCTTTGGTTCCAAGGTCACACGGTGCCCAAAGAACGGGGACTTGCACTGCAAATAGCTGCACTGCCCCTCGCTGCCCCCCTCTCCCTCCCAGCTTCACAGCAAATGGTAGACACTGTCTGGGGCGCCCGCCTGGATAAAGACATTGGTGGAAATGATGTGTGTTGTGCGCCAGCACCCACTCAGTAGCCAGCATGGACCTGGGGTCCTCGGGTTCCTTTTGCCCCATGGTTCCCAGGCCGTTCCCAACAGCAGCCAAGGTTCCTGGGCCCACAGTACCCCCTGATGGCTAACACGGGGAACTTTCTTTTCTCAAAGATCCTTCTCAGTAGGACTCCTCCAAGCGTTCACAGCTCGCTGCTTTGCTCCTTCCATCAGGGACCATTCATTTCTCACCAACGTGTGGCTTCCTCTGCTTTGGTTCTTTTGTTATCCTCATTTTTTGTTTTTTGCTCAATTGTTTCAGAAACATCTACCTCCCTCCCTGTTTCTTCTCCTTATTTTGTTCCATTTCTGAATCCTCAAATCCCTACTGTTAACAGTAGCTAAGTATAGTAGTAAGATGAGGGCATCTGTCTATCAAAAAAAAAAATCCATTCACTTAGAAGTAAAATAAGATATAGTGTAGAGCCAGCAGCATTAATCTCTAGAGCTCTTTGAGACATCCAGATGCATTCCTCTGAACTTGCACAGAAGATGCCATTCACCCCTGACTCTTTCTCCAAGTAACACTGATCTTTTTTGACATCTTTATTATTTTCCTATCTATTTAATTGCTAAAACTGTGCTAGTTTGTCCCCTAAGGTTTCACTACAACTATAATTCAGCTACAATAAGGGTTAAGTGCATTCTTGTGGGCTCTTCTGGAAACCAAAGCACAATCTTTCAGCATTAGTTCTCCATGGGAAAGTGAATTCAAATCTGCAAGCAGTTGCTCTAGGAGGAACTTTTGGAAAATTTACCTATTATAATTTAACATCAGAAATTTTTGGTTGGGAGTGTTCAGTTTTTAAAAATTCATATTGAGGTCTGCATTCTCTGGTTTTCATCTGTTAAACCATGACATCTACTGGGATTAGTTTTTAGAAAGGTATTCAGATGTGACTTATCTGGGCAGACATCGGTTCTTCTTTTATCAAAGGAAAAATATACTAACCAGATCCTGATTTGGTATGTTATGGGAATGTTCTAGCAGGTTATAAAATTCACGTCCATGACTATAGATTGCTTCTTGGTAAAAATACATGAACATATTTTAAAATGTAAATACTTATTTCCCTTAACTTAAATTCAAATAGTACTATTGATTTATGTCTTTATTTACCAAGGCTTAAGTTTAAAGACTTTTAAAAACACAAATGGTTTTGATATGGATTATTAAAAATGCCACTAGTTTTATAAATCAGGATTATATAAAATCTATTCTCAAACTAGAGATAGGTCTGTAATCAGAAGCATTTAGAAGACCAATTGAACAACCAGTTAAAAGATTTCTTTTACAAAATAACATCAGATGGCTTAATTTTTCTAATTTCTAACATATTTTAAAGTAAAAGCTTACAAAAATTGGTACAGACTGAGTTACTTAATAAAATGGTAAATGAGCTACTATGACTATTTATAGATACATATGAAAAACATAATTTGAAAATGCTTTTATGAAGCATTTTCCTAATTTGGTCATAATTCAAGGTAAGCCTTGCAAAGGATTTTTTTTCTTCTTTGAAATAGTTTCCATATAGATAGAATCAAAATTATTTTCTCTTTTAAAACAGAAAATTGCAAATCGGTTATAGTAGCAGGTAATACCATCCATCCGACTCCATCAAAACGCTGTGAAAATGGATTTTCTACATACATTCTGAATGCACACTAATGTAACAATGATGAAGAATGATGTCATAAAAACAGTTGTGTGGCGCAAAAGGAATTTTAAATGATCATCAAAGAAGATTATTTGAGTTCACATTTTTCTGAAAAGAGATATCTGGTTTCTGATAATGTCTTCCTTTTGAATGCATAAAGTTTTAGAGGTACAAATGAAAACATTCAGCGTTAATGTTTTTGAAAGCATTACGTTCAAAATTATTTTCTCAGGACCCAAAGAGAAAACACCAGAGGAAACCTAACCAGCCTGAATTGGTTAAAATGTATTTTCCCTTTAATTAAATAAGAAACATCTGTCTAGGGATTTTGGAAATGAATGTAATCCATCTACACTCTGCCTGGACTAGTTTGCATCCAATGTCCAATATTTTGAAAGAAAATTCTTTCTTTCTGTAAAGAATTAAACAGCAACATGGAGCGATGTCTGAGTCCATAGCAGCTGAGTCTTGCCTCCGGAGTTTGGGCACAGGACACGTTAAGGATCTGTCTTTTCCCAGGTCTGTCCTTGGGAAGCAACCAAACTCTCTCCACCATCAAGGTTAGGGTGGAACATCTGTACTTCTTCAAAGCATCCCCTCACCCCGAAACTGCTCATCTTGGGTCAGCAAGGAAACAGAAGTTACCAGGACGCATCCCGGGTTCCCTCTCTGGGGCTCGCCCTACATCCCCCCCCCCCCTTTCACTCAGTCTTAAGCCCATTTCTCTAGGGACCCGGACGGCCCACAACACAGACCCATCCACCGCAAGGTGGGGAGGTAACTGCACGCCTGGCTCTGCTTCTTTGAAACCGGGAGCCACCGTGGAGGATGACAAAAGTCACTTACTGGTGTTGTCAAACGGTATCTGCTTGCACTGCGCGGACCCCTGGGCGGGCCAGGGGCAGTAATAGACGGCTCCCCCTTCCACGATGTCGGGCTGGCTGGTGTTGGCTCTGGGCGCCCCCACCAACACGCTGGCCCTGCGGAGGGCGTGGAGAAAAGTCACTCCTTGGGAACCACACAGGGTGCGCACGCGACGCCGTCAACCCGAGACTGGGGGGGGGTCGGGGGGGGTCGGGGCGCAGGAACGGATTTAGGATGGAGAGCGACTGTCAAACCTGACTTCCTACTGGAAACCTACCGGGCGTCTGAAAAACTGGTTTTGCAGAGGGGTGCAGATAGTCCTAACTCTTCTCCAGGTGGAGCTATGCACACAGCGAGAGGCGAGAAGGGGCGCTTGGGGGGAAGCAAAGGGCAGAGCCGGCTGCCTGGAGCCCGCCGCGCCCGCGCCCGCGCCCGCGCCCGCGCCCCGACGCTCGCCCCGACGCTCGCCCCGACGCTCGCCCCGACGCTCGCCCCGCAGGCTGAGCGCGAACAGCCGTGCTGCGGCGGCGCCGTACCGGGCTCGGGCCGCCGCTCCGCAGGATGCTCCAGACCCGGGGGCTCCCCAGGACCGGCGTTGCCCGTGCAAGCGGCCCGTCTCGGGCTCTGGGTCCGCAAGGCACATCTAGCCTGGAAGGGGGCCCCCCGGTGCGCCGCGGGATGGAAGCTCAGGGACGTCCTCCGATCGGGCTGCGGGGACGGGCGCGGGGACCCCCCACCCCCACCCCCACCCCCGGGCAGGCGCGCGGGGACCCCACCTGCGGCCGCACCCCCCGCGCCGGGCCACTTACGTGCGAGCGGCAGGTACGTGGAAGTCCACGGCGTAGCCGAAGTAGCTGCCCTCGGGGCCGCTGTACACCGTGAGCGTGTCCGCGTCCAGGTTGAACGCCCGCGAGCCCGGCGCCCGCAGCGCGCCCAGCGCCGCCGCCAAGCACCAGAGGGGCGCGAGCGGCGGCGCCCGGCAGCCCCGGGGACGGCGGCGGCGCCCGGCAGCCATGGCCCTGCGCGCCTGCGGGTGCGCGGCGGGAGCGGGAGCCCGAGACGCCGGGCCGGCTCGGCCGCGCTGACAGCCCCGCGCTCCGCCGCGCGCCCCCCGCCGTCCGCGCCCCGCCCGCCCCCCGCGCGCTCGGGGGCCGGCCGCCGCCGTGCCAGCCCTCCCCGGCCGCGGGACCGGCCCGGCGCGCTCCGGCGCCCCCTAGCGGCGGGCCCCCGCCCCCGCCCCCGCCCCCGCGCCAGCCGCCCCCGCCCCCGCGCCGCGGCCCCCGCCCCCGCGCCCCCGCCGCCCCCGCCTGCCGCGCCGCTGCTGTCGCGTCTCACCGACGCCCCGAGGGACGCTCCAGCCCACCGGGCCACTGCGTTGGGGAGCTGTCCGCGCCCCCCCGCGCGCGGGAGGAGAGGATGCTCCAGTTTCCCCCAAATGGAAGAATGGGAAGGCGCACCCGCCCCTTGCATCGTCACCTCTGCAGCCCGATGACCCTCGGGGCCCACGCGCGAGTCCCCCGGCGGAGAGCTTACACCCCCAATACCATCTCCCACCCACCCCTGATCGCCCTGCGGGGGTCACTGGTTTTGTGTACTGGGGTCGTGGGGCATGTGAATGCCTTGGTACTCAATCTTCCGTGGCCCTCCCTGTGTTCCCTGTGATGAAGGGCAGCAAAGTTAGAAAGGTTCGAAGCAATGACCCCCCCCCCCCCGCCCGCAGCGGGGATGCAAGGAGTAGGCGGGAATCCACGGGAGCCCAGCGCTCAGCTCCGCCTCGGGGGTATTACTGATCTCCTTCTGTTGTCCTCCGCTGGGGCAGGGACTGAAGAATGAGTAGGTGAAGAAGGAATGAGGAATGAGTAGGATGGAGAAGAATGGTGCGGAGCCACCCCCCCCCCCCCCCACACACACACAGAACAGCGATTTGCATGAAGTGTCAACCTGGGCGTGGGTGGCGGTGGGCTGGAGCTGAAGCAGCAAGGGAGTGTAGAGACAGGAAAGGTAAGCAGTTTCCAAAGTTTTTTAAGGCGGGGTGGTGGCAGATGCAGCCTTGGGCTGGCATTGGAATAGGAGGCTTGGAATGAGGCACTGCGAGTGGAAACGTTGAGGGGAAGTATCAGTGACACCAGGCTGGGAGGAAAGAGCTGTATAAAGGATATAATTTAAAAAAAAAAAAAAGGATGGAATAAAAGAGTGGGTTAGGGAGTGGCAGGAAATAGGGATGGATCTCCCCAGATAAAGGATCTTAGTAACAAGAATATTTATTGAGGCTTAGAGAGCCAGTTCTAGAGCAGAGGCCTGACAGGCCCACAGGGAGTCAAAACATTTACTGGCAAGGAGGTGGGGGGGGGGGGCAGGGAGCAGTTGTTAGAAGGAAAGGAAAACCAGATGCATTGGGTGATGAGGCCGTTGACCTGATTAAGGGGAAGTAGGAAGGGAAAGCCACCAGGTCAATGTCCCCAAAAAAGGTCAGAAGATCCTTGGCAGAAGGAGATCGAAGGAGAGTCCAGGGGTGAGTCTGAACGTATCCAGTTAGAAGAACAGAAACAGTAGCGATGGGCAAGGAGAGGATGGGAGGTGCATGGCAGTCACACACTGGACTCCTTATGTTTGAGTCTGGCAGCCCTAGAGGCCCCGGAAGCATAAATTCTCAGCCGGTGAGTCTGGCAGTGCAGATCTGGGAGCCCATCCACGGGGAAACCCTGAGCCCTCTGAAAAGCTGGACTTTCTCAGCTCTCTCACATCAGACCTCACTTGGGAGATTGATTTGAATTTTATGTCTTCATCTTTGCTTGACTTATCCGTGCAAAAATAGTAGAAATCAATAAGCTATCGGATTACCTGGCAAATCATCATCACATCTGGGTAATTTCCTGAGTGGCCAGTCCTTTCCCAGACAAGGACTCAGGAGTAGACGGTGGAAAACTTTTTTCTCATTCCCAAGTCCATTTGTGTTGGGCATGGAGTCTGCTACTCTGGTCAGGTTGTGATGTTAATCAAAGTGATGTTCCCTGTAGTAAATCTCAGTGACTAATTCATATGCAGCCTACACATGAGACTAGGGGATGACCTCCACGCGATGGCTTGCTGACCCTGACATGCAGAAATTTGGAAATTCCTCATATTGCAGGCAAGTCTTAGGTCTAAGACAAGAATACCCAAATAGGCAGAAAGTAGTAACATTGTCTCACCGCGTGCTTGGCCCCCTTACCGACTTCACTGGGCAGAAATAGCTTTATGTTATAAAATACCTTGATTGTAAAATGCAGCGCATCACCGGGGTACCCCCTTTTGTACTCCCTTGCTTTGCAGTACTTCCAGTGTATTCTTTCTTGTTTTAGTGAAAAGAGAGTAGGTGGGGAAAGAGAATGCTTCTTACTGCCACACAATTGGGTACAGGTACTGTTCCTCTTTTGTAATACACACTTGTTGGTAACTTACACAATAAGCCTGTATTCTTTTTTATTGTTAGGGGGAGAGAGAGAGAGAGAGAAAGAGAGAGAGAGAGAGAGAGAAAAGAGGGAAACAGAGAGCAGGAGAAGCAGATTCTGCTGAGCAGAGAGCCTGACACAGGGCTTAATCCCCGGACTCTGAGATCATGACCGAAGCCAAAGTCAGGCACCCAACCGACTTAGCCACCCAGGCACCCCAATAAGCCTTTATTTTTAATGGCATCCCTTTGCTCTCCACAGATGAGTGCATTAAGGTTTGGAGAAATGCAATAATAAACGTGTTTATAGAGCAAGGGAATGGTATAATATGAACCCAGGACAGACAGCAAAACCAGTTCCTCATGCTATGAGGTCTGCATGAACACTTTTTAAAGTTATAAGAATGAGAAGTCACCTTTCTAGAATTAGTAAGGTCTTCTGGGCTGACCCTTTGGGCATGCCTATGAGCAGTGATTGAGAGGCAGCATAAAGCAGCGAGGACCTCCCCAGGAGGTCTTGGAACAAGGTTTGGTGGCACCTTGGTATTGAAAGAGTGAAGGGAAAGCAAACTAACTTGAAGCTCTTTGACCTCCCTGGGAGGCCAGGAGCCTGCAAGAGTAGTAAATCTCTGAAGAAGCCAGGCGAGGAAAAAGAAAAGAAAAGAAAGAAAAGAAAAGAAAAGAAGAAAAGAAAAGAGAAAGAAAAGAAAAGAAAAAAAAAAGAAAAGAAAAGAGAAAAAGAACAAAACCCTGCAATAATTGCAGGGACAGGATAGGTCTGAATAGGTGTCTTGTACGTTTCACTATTCTGACACATGGGAACCATGCCAACCAGTAAAGCCTGGGGTGCTGTCAAAGAAACACATGGACAGTGACAGGTCTCATGCTGAATGAGAAGTTTGACATTTTAAAGATCTACTAGCACTGATTTATTTGTCAGAAAAGCAAGTCTGGGAATTGTTTATCATGCATGTGAGTTTGTGTGTATGTTTAATACTGGGAAAGGTATACATCGTTGTTTCCCTAAAAAGAAAAGAACCCAAAGGTCAAAGATGAAACAGATTTGGCCCACACTCTCCAAAAATAAATAAGTAAAAAGCACCACAGGAAAAAAAAAAAAAGATCTCTGGGTTGTAGCCATGCACCGAATACTTAAAAATAGAGATGCTTTAACATTTAACCATTAGTGCACGCTTTTTAACAGAAGACCAAATACATCTGTGGCTTAGTAGCCAAGTGTTATTCCTACGCAGTTAAAATCTATTTCTTTATATGACAAAATGCAATCCTGCCTTCAGATCAACAGGTAGGTGAGTCCTGACATGACTACTTTCAGGATGCTCATTAAACCATTTCCAAAATAAGCCAGTGTAAGAACAGTGTGTTCTCCAAGGTTCCAATAGTTTTAAAAATGAATGTATCAAAAATGAAAGGTAGTTTTTCAGTTTCATCTGGTCTTTTGGGTAATTGAGGTGATCTTGGGTTTTTCTTTTGCTCAACTATGCTCAGTTTTTCTGCATTATTAGAAACAGCGGATTACTAGAAACTGGCCGATTAAACTCACTGAGGGCAAAGTTTTAAATCCATCAAGTGTGTGTGTGCTGGCATCATCAGCTTATGTCTGCAAATTTTCTTTTCTGGTACCTGGAGGGTGACCCTCATTACAGAAAAATCCTTTTTCTTTTCTTTTTTGACACCTTCGTTTGTAATTCTCTTTTGGGAGTTCCCCCTCATGATTTTACTAGCCACTTTTGAGTTACAAGTGCTGGAGTCCTGGCCCCCCGTGTTGGCAGATGTTCAAGCACAGCCACCAGTTAGTTTAGCTGAAACAAAATTCCCACTAGTCAAAAACAGACTCTGACTTGATCTCTTTTTAGAACGAGCCTTTTAAATACAGCTCTGCTTTACACAAAAATAAAAATAAATACAACAAGTCTTCCTCTAAAGGGAAGGTAACTAAGGAAAATAATGCTCTTTCAAATCCTGGACATTTGAGGATAAATCTTCCTGAGAGGCAAAGCCCCGGAGGCATTTGGATGTATACTCAGGATCTTGAGTGATTTACAGATTTCACTTAGGGCCGGTTTGCTCCAGAATCCTGAAGAACCTACAAATGTCTGATGGGTTGGTGAGGTGGGCCTTTTATATAATTATTGGACAGAGTGCCTGAAGCAAACCTCTGGGGGGTGGGGGTGGGGACTCAGGACGTCTGACTTGTAAACTTGGAATTTGGCAACTGGGGAGCCCAGGTCCCCCAGAACTTATACGTGATGCCAAACATAAGCTAATGTTTTCAGTGCCAAATAAGGCTGTAGGGATATATTCAAGGGGATTATTATTATTATTATTATTATTAAATTGCAGTAAGGTTAAACCTTAACATGCTTCAAAGCAGTTCCATGCTAGTCTCTGGGAAAGAGGGTGACTTAAAATGGGGGAACAAAGCATTTTTCCCCACCTGTGTGCATGTGCCAGGTGTCCTGGTCCATTCAGGCTGGGGCTGCCAGAACAAAATACTACAGAGTGGAGGGCTTATGAAAAAGAGAAATATATTTCTCACAGTTCTGGAGGCTGAAAGTCCACCATCAGTTTGCCTGCACGGTTGGGCTCTGGAGAGCCCTCTTCTAGGCTACAGACAGCTTGTTTCCTGTCGTGCCCTCACATGGCCACATGGCCACAGGTGGGTAAGGGAGTTCCCTGGGATCCCTTTCAGGAGGACACAAATCCCCTACACAAAGACTCCACCCTCATGATCTAATCACCTCCCAAAGGTCCCACCTCCTACTACCATCACACCAAGAATTAGGACTTCAACCTATGAATCTGGGGGATTCACTCAGCTGGTTGCACCAGGACTTGCAAGCAGCATAGTGCTGTAGGCAGTCCTGTGGACCCAGGACAAGACGCAGGAGCAGTGGCTGGGGGTTCCTGGGGGAGACAGCAGCTAAGGCCTGAAACACCCAGACTCTTCTTCAAATAGCTCTTGGGGGAGGCTGTAGGACTCAGGTGAGGCACCACAGTAGATGGGAAGTCATAGATGAAATCGTCCAATTGCAGGAGGAGGGTAAGGCCTGAGCATCAGATTTGTTGGTAAGAGTGGGTTTTAAACCCGAGGCTAGATTGCTGTGTTAATTCGGCCCCTGGAAGACACCACAAGGGTGCCTAGGACTGCCCTCTAGTGTCTGTGATCCTATGGAATTTTCTCATGAAAAATGATTTCATCTCACAAACTCTTTGATGGTTTTTCTTTTTCATTAAAAAGTTTCCCAAAATTATAAGTTGATCTTTGCTACATTCATCACCATCTTTTGTTTCCTTACTATAGAACTTTGCAAATCATCAGGCAAAATGGAAGAAAAGAAGAAGAAGATAGACAAAAAGGATGAAAGAAAGGAATTTGGCCATAAAAGTAATATTTCTTATTTTCCCAGCTAACTGCAAAATCCAGATCAGATTTCCATATTGTTCATGTAAGGACTGTGTCCAACTCAACCTTACTTGCCTACTCAATTTTGTGGTCTATTTATTCATTCTCTTTAACTATTCAATAAGCATGAGCTCTGGCTATGTCTTAGGGCTTGGAGATACAATCGTGAGCTAAAGAGATAGTTTCTCCCTTCATGGAGCCTATGATCTGGTGAGGAGGTAGGTGGCAGGCAAGCTAGCAACCTGATAACAAGATAATTAATGGATAAATTGATAAGCTCCAGGACCCAAACTAAGAAGGTGTGCTTAGAGAATAATGGGGGTGAGGGTAAAGTGGGGAAGCTTTTATGAGATATTTTTCCTCAAAGAATACAGACATGTGACAAGCCAAGGAATAAAACAGACCATTCATGCCACAACTTTAAAATATATATATTTTTTATTTTATTTTATATATATATATATATATATATATATATATATATATATATATATATATACAGGATTCTGTATATCCTGTTCACCCAGGTCTAGAAAACAAGGAATCCCATGACTTGTTTGGGGCCACTGACTTAGAGACATTTAGTTTTAGCAGAATTCATCTGTGTACATGGAATCAAGTTAGGGCTTGTAGAGCTCTTAGGGTACCAGTGTATTTTGTCATCTGTGTAGCATGTAAAAAGGCTTCCTACTTACCATGACAGTGAGTTACGATGCCCATGGCCTTGATCATTTCATTCCCTCTGTTCAGGAATGCCCTAGTCTGTTTCCAGTCTTAGCAGTCCTCAAGAGAACAACTTGAAGGTTGGAAGTGAATTTTTTGTCTTCAACTTAGATTGCCTAAAACGTGACTAATTGACTTAAGTTGACCTTTCTGGTTTTTATTGTTTTGACTTATTAAAAAATGTGTCCTTTTCCCAAAGGCCTCTGGGCACATGCACAAAAAAATAGAAATATGACAAGTTAAATTAAAACCAGCAGATGAAAGTCAAAATACCCTCATAAAGGAAAAAGAAAGATGCCAAGTTGTGTTACTGGAAGGAGAAAACAAAACCAAATGGATTAGGCTTAGCCCAGTTTTCAACTGGTTTGCAAGGAGGACTTGTTCAAAGTAGATCTTAGAGTAATTTCCCAAAAGATCCCTGAAAAACTTTTACCACCATGTAGTATGGTACCAAATCAGGGAAATAATGGTAATTCAGGAGAGAGAGGGCTGTAAATTGTAATTATTTTTCTAATAATATTGGGATTGTTGCCCAACCCTTAGGCACTGTGTGATCTCAGTCATTTGCATCTCACTCTTGCAAGGTGAGAGATTAGCCCTAAACATGGCAAATATTTCTCTCTTGAACCATACATTTCTGTCGTCAGCTCAGTCATGGTATGATTCTCTTTGGAAACCAAAGCTGTTCACTTGTGTTGAGGCCATGTATAATGTAAGCATTAAGAAGCATGAATTTCAGAGCTTAGCCACTTGCCTATAAGACTGTGTGCAAGTAACTTACCATTCCTATGCCACAGTTTCCCCAACTATAAAATGAAGACGCTAATAGTATATCACAAAGATTTATTAGGGCTCAATGAGTTGAAATGTGTATAAACCTATGTGAAAACCTATATGTAAGTGGGAGTCATTATTACTTACACTTCCAATTGGTTACAGAATGACATTATCTTTTCCTCTCCATTACCCACCTGTGCTTATCCTTCACCAGGGATGTCAGGTACTCACTGTTTGCCTGATCCTAGCCTGGAGATGATCATATTCACAACCACTGCGCTCTGCTGTCTTGGTTGAGCCTTCTCAATTAATACTCCTTTGGGCAATAGCAGTTTGTAGAGAGGTTACCAAAAAATCTTGAGGTTTATTTTTTGGAGGTGGGGGTAACAAATGATGTTTTAGGCATATTTATTTAAAAGTTATGTAAATGAGGATGAAGCAGAATCAAGATGACTCAAATCTGGGCTTCCATTCCTGGAAGGGCCACTCTATTTCCAGTTCATCCTTAGAATGTAAACTTTTGGGTTTTAACCTTAAGTGTGAAATATTTACCATTGAACAAACTTCTTCCAAGATCATGCATTACAATTTTTGTTCCCTTAGCCCTATAAGCCCTTCCCACTCCTACCTCTCCTTATTGCATTTCATTAGAAGAATAGAATATTCTTCTATGGAAACATGGCTCCAGATATTGGCTACCAAATTTTCTCATAGACATTGGTTTGACAATTCCTTATAAATGACTCCAGTGACTTATAAACGTTCCAATGCCTTTACGACTATGGAAAAAACACTTGGTCAACTTCTAAAAATTGTACTTAACAGGAGGGCTCATTTGAAATATCTAGTCTGACATTACCAGAATTTGAGCCTGGATAATTTGAATTATGGTGCATCTTTTAGATATGTAAAATTCTAATGTGGGACCTACTTTAGGGAAAATGATTTAGCTTCAGTTATTTTGAATTTGAAGTAGTATTTATACACACATGTAGGTTTGTTCAATAGTTGGTTTAAAATACAGGACAGAACCGTGATGAATCAGTCAACTGATTCTTGCATTAGATTTTGCATGTGGAGAAGAATATTTACCAAAGCATTTATCTCTTGCTCAAAGGTCCAATTGCAGAAATAATAGGTGACTGATAGGCTAAGGGATTACTAATATTTATTGGTCATGAGCTTGGTGCTTTGCTTTACCCTTTGTGTGTGTGTATGTGTGTATAAAATCTCTTTTAATATTTTTTAAAAATATTCTATTTTGAAAATGAGGAAACCTAAACTTTATGTGGTTCAGTAACTTGCAGGAGGTCACATGTCTACTAAGTGGTAGAAACCTGAGGATAAATCACAGAATGTCCCTCTGATTCCCAAGAACTTGGTTTTTCTATTACTGTATTTCTATTTTCTAGATTTGAGATAGGAAACTAGCATTAGACTCTGAAAAATTAAAACAAGTGCTATCACTGAGTGAGCCCAGAGGCAACACCTAATGGCAACAAGCAGATCCAAGGACCAGATTGTGTCTAACATTATTCTGCAATAAAAGGAACCTGGGCCTCTTAGAGAAATGGCTGATTCTAGGGCTGGGGAAGGGAATATGCAAGATTAAACTAGAGCATCTTGTAGTGTAGAAAATAAGGGAGTGCTCAAAAACAAAACAAAACCCAAAGTGATGAGGGCACCTAGATGGCCCAGTCAGCTGAGCATCCAACTCTTGGTTTCAGCTCAGGTTTTGATCTCAGGGTCATGAGTTGAAGCCCCGGGTTGGGCTCCATGCTGGGCATGGAGTCTACTTAAAAAAAAAACAAAAGCGAAAAACAAAGCAAAAAAAACAACTGATGGGGGCACATCAAGGGAACACAAGAATCAATCTAAAGAACTCCCAAAGGCTCCTTGGACAACAAAATAAATAATATAGTATTGGATTATTTTTTTTAAAGATTTATTTATTTATTTATTCACGATAGACAGACAGAGAGAGAGAGAGAGGCAGAGACACAGGCAGAGGGAGAAGCAGGCTCCACGCGGGGAGCCCAATATGGGACTCGATCCCCGGTCTCCAGGATCATGCCCAGGACTGAAGGCAGCGCTAAACCACTAAGCCACCTAGAGATCCCCCTATAGTATTGGATTATAACCCCCTTGGAGGCTGGGAGTCTAAGGCTCATAAGTGTGGGACTTTAACCCAATAAGAAAAAGAAGAGACACCAGAGATCTCTCTGTGCATGTGTACAAAGGAAAGGCCAAATAAAGATACAGTGAAAGGTGGCCATCTGCAAACCAAGGAGACAGGTCACATCAGAAACCAACCTCTCATCAGTAACCTTGACCTTAGACAAGAAAATAAATTTCTGTTTAAGTCATCCAGTTTGTGGAATTTTGTTATGGCAACCCTAGCAGACTAATACAAGTCCATAGCGATAAAAATAAATGATTGAATAAATAAAGAAATGGGAGAAGAGACAAGTTCCCATATAGAAGAATTTTTTAAAAATGTGTATAGACACTGCCCTCTTAAGAAGATGAAGTGAAAATTCCTACCCCCTAAATGTGGACTGTGCATAGTGACCTTCTAATGAGGAGTGTAGTAGAGAAAGGGGGCAAATGATCAGAAGATTAACATCGTCAGTAGGAGTTGGGGTTGATAACATACCCTTCATGACTGGATGAGAATGGTACTTTACCATATCTGTGGTCTTCCTCCCCAAAACTATCATCCCAATGGAATCAAGAGAAAAACAGCAGGCAACTCCAAACTGAAGGACACGCTACAAAATATCTGACCAGTGTTCATCCAGAGTGTGAAGCGTGGACCAAAGAAGTCTAAAAATGGTCACCCCTTAGAGGAGCCTAACAAGACATGACTACTGAGTGTGATGTGAGGATCCCTGGGTGGGATCCTGGAACAGACAAAGGACCAGGTGAAAACTAAAGACATCTGAATAAGGTATGAGCTTCAGTTAGTCTTGTATCAATTTGGTTGGTAAGTTTGACACGTGTATCCTAAACGTGTATCCTAAGGTCTTAACAACAGGGGACACTGGACACGGAGTATATACAGAAACGACCTGTACTATTTTGTTTTGCAAGTTTTCTGTAAATCTAACACTATTCTCACTTAAAAAGTCTATTTAAAACACACATGCAAAATTGTGTATTTCTTATATCATCTATATAATAGCTCTTACATGGTTTCTTTGAATATTCCAAAGTGAATTTTTATTTGCTTTATCTTGGGTGGAGAGTTTAGTTCACCTTTGTTTCTTCTCAGGGAGCAGGACCCATTTTTGTGGTTAACATTGTGCCTCATCTTGGCAGAAGCCCAGGAGACAAGGAAGGCTGGGGTGGGGAGGGCCCGCTCAACATCGAGCATGTCTGTCTGTCTGGATGAGGAATTCCTGTAGGTATACTTTCAAGATGCATGTGTGCAGTCCCCATATTTGAGACATCTCCACAGCTCTGTCCCTCTCCGCCTTAGTCATCAATTTCTTTCTCCCTTTGTAGAGCATCTCTGAAAATTCCTGAAAACAATATTTGCTTCTAGATGTTTTGGATTAAATCCTCTATTGTCTTTTTCCTTTGAATCCTCTTGTTCTCCCTTTTCCCACAGAGAGACTCCCAGATTTTTCATTTTATTTTAAGATTATGTTACTGAACCAGATGATCCAACTTCATCCTTTGCTTCTCAGGCTCATAAAGAAAAAAATAAAAATAAAAGAAGTCCATGCTGTGGGATTTAACAAACACTTCCACCTCTTCCCTTCCAGACCCTGTCAGCTGCCCTGTTCCAACAGCACTCAAAGTAGATCTACAACTCCAAACCTCATTCCTCCTGGATTTTAGTGTTGGCTTTCAACCAAAAACTTGCTCCAGCTGTACTGGCCTCTAATTTCCTTAACTCTTTCCTTTTCTTGACTCTTGTTTTTGAGAGTGATGAAGGAAAAGAGATTCCTTCATTCTTCCCACATGTGTTTATCAACGACCTATTTTATATATGCTGGCCACTGAGATTACAGCCACAAGGAAGGCAGGCGAGGTCCCTGCCCACATAGAAGCTGCGTTCTAATGACTGAGCGACAACCCTGAAGCATTTATTATTGCCGAAAGGTTTATTTGCATGTGTGATTTCACTTAGGCCTGGTGATGCTGGCACTATGGTTATCCTCATTTACTGAGACACAGATGCTAACTGACTTACCCAATGGCACGCAGCTGGTGCGTGATGGAGATACAATTTAAATCTGAAGGCTCAGATTCCAGAACACTTGGATTCCTAACCATTATAAGTATTGGTACAATTGTTCTTTTTGGGTGTGGGGGCGGGTAGGCAAATGCTAGCCTATTTCTTTCTAATCTAAAAACATGTTATGCTGCTTTATTTATTTTTAAGGATTTGAGAGAGATCATGCAAGAGAGAACACAGGGTTGGGGCGGGGGGAGGAGAGGAGGGGACGAGGGAGAGGGAGAAGCAGGCTCTCTGCTGAGCTTGGAGCCTGAGGTGACTCCAATCCCAGGACTCTGAGGTCATGACCTGAGCTGAAGGCAGACTCTTTTTTTTTTTTTTTTAATTAACTTTTATTGGTGTTCAATTTACCAACATACAGAAAAACACCCAGTGCTCATCCCGTCAAGTGTCCACCTCAGTGCCCGTCACCCATTCACCCCCACCCCCCGCCCTCCTCCCCTTCCACCACCCCTAGTTCATTTCCCCGAGTTAGGAGTCTTTATGTTCTGTCTCCCTTCCTGATATTTCCCAACATTTCTTTTCCCTTCCTTTATATTCCCTTTCACTATTATTCATATTCCCCAAATGAATGAGAACATACACTATTTGTCCTTCTCCGATTGACTTGTTTCACTCAGCATAATACCCTCCAGTTCCATCCACGTTGAAGCAAATGGTGGGTATTTGTCGTTTCTAATTGCTGAGTAATATTCCATTGTATACATAAACCACATCTTCTTTATCCATTCATCTTTCGATGGACACCGAGGCTCCTTCCACAGTTTGGCTATTGTGGCCATTGCTGATAGAAACATCGGGGTGCAGGTGTCCCGACGTTTCATTGCATCTGAATCTTTGGGGTAAATCCCCAACAGTGCAATTGCTGGGTCGTAGGGCAGGTCTATTTTTAACTCTTTGAGGAACCTCCACACAGTTTTCCAGAGTGGCTGCACCAGTTCACATTCCCACCAACAGTGTAAGAGGGTTCCCTTTTCTCCGCATCCTCTCCAACATTTGTTGTTTCCTGCCTTGTTAATTTTCCCCATTCTCACTGGTGGGAGGTGGTATCTCATTGTGGTTTTGATTTGTATTTCCCTGATGGCAAGTGATGCAGAGCATTTTCTCATGTGCTTGTTGGCCATGTCCATGTCTTCCTCTGTGAGATTTCTCTTCATGTCTTTTGCCCATTTCATGATTGGATTGTTTGTTTCTTTGGTGTTGAGTTTAATAAGTTCTTTATAGATTTTGGAAACTAGCCCTTTATCTGATATGTCATTTGCAAATATCTTCTCCCATTCTGTAGGTTGTCTTTTAGTTTTGTTGACTGTATCCTTTGCTGTGCAAAAGCTTCTTATCTTGATGAAGTCCCAATAGTTCATTTTTGCTTTTGTTTCTTTTGCCTTTGTGGATGTATCTTGTAAGAAGTTACTGTGGCTGAGTTCAAAAAGGGTGTTGCCTGTGTTCTCCTCTAGGATTTTGATGGAATCTTGTCTCACATTTAGATCTCTCATCCATTTTGAGTTTATCTTTGTGTATGGTGAAAGAGAGTGGTCCAGTTTCATTCTTCTGCATGTGGATGTCCAATTTTCCCAGCACCATTTATTGAAGAGACTGTCTTTCTTCCAGTGGATAGTCTTTCCTCCTTTATCAAATATTAGATGACCGTACATTTCAGGGTCCACTTCTGGGTTCTCTATTCTGTTCCATTGCTCTATGTGTCTGTTTTTGTGCCAGTACCACACTGTCTTGATGACCACAGCTTTGTAGTACAACCTGAAATCTGGCATTGTGATGCCCCCAGCTATGGTTTTCTTTTTTAAAATTCCCCTGGCTATTCGGGGTCTTTTCTGATTCCACACAAATCTTAAAATAATTTGTTCTAACTCTCTGAAGAAAGTCCATGGTATTTTGATAGGGATTGCATTAAACGTATAAATTGCCCTGGGTAACATTGACATTTTTACAATATTAATTCTGAAGGCAGACTCTTAACTGACTGAACCACCCAGGCACCCTTGTATGCTGCTTTAAAAAAAAAAAAAAAATATATATATATATATATATAATGATATATATATCTATAATGGCTCTTTATTGCAATTAAAGAATTGTATTTAGAAATTTAGAAATAAATTTAGAATTGATTACAATTCTAAAAAGAAAAAGCAGGTTTTTAATAAGATTCTATTTATTTGTGTGTGTGTGTGTGTGTGTGTGTGTGTGTGAGTGAGAGAGTGAGAGTGAGAGTGAGAGAGTGAGAGTGAGAGTGAGAAGGAGCAGGGATAAGGGTAGAGGGGCTGAGCAGGAAGCTTGATGCGAGGCTCCACCCAGATTCCGGGATCATAACCTGAGCCAAAGGCACAAGCCTAACAACCTACTGAGCCCCCAGACTCCCCAAAACAGTTCTTTTTTAAGGGAAATAATGCAATTGCCATTCAATAGCTGCTTAAGCAGCTTAGCATCTCCCATCTCTTTCTCATTTCTAAGGGGAAGCTCCGGCCTCTTTACTTTCCATCCCCCATTACAGAGCATCCAAGTGTGATGGAGCCTACAGGTTGGCTCTGATTGGCACTAGCCAAATAGCCTGTGCCATCTTTCTGGCCGCATGATTGGTAGGGGTTAGGTTAGCGCTCAGGCATAAACCAATCAGTGCCTGGTATTCTAATAGCAATGATCAGTTTAGGTTTATATAACTAAAGATGAAAGGCGAGTCTCTCTTGATTAGGAAAGAGGAAGCATGGACCCCAATTGCGGCTGGCCGCCATCATGGAGGAGGAACTGATTGAAGCACAGATAAATGGAGCCAGAAATCTGAGTGAACCACACCTTACATCTGCCTAGCTTCTCAACTTTTCAGTGATGTGAGTCGTAAATACTTCTTATTGTTTAAGTCAGTTTGAGTTGGATTTTCTTTTAGTTTCATTGACAATCATGCCATCTGATACAAATAATTTTTATGTAGTTCCAAATAAGCAGGTTTTTCCAAAACAAATTTCACTATAAACTAGGGGGCAGGGGCAGGGGAAAGACCCCATTAAATTATCTAGAAGGGTTCAAACATTCAGAGTATTTGCAAACAAATTTGAATCTCCGACTTAGGTGAAAAAAATAAAATACACCTAGCCCCCTGCTTACTTGGTTTCACACATGAAGATAATCAAGATTGTGAGTTAATAGTTTGGGGCCAGATGTAACAGATGCTCAGTTAATTGGCCCATAATACGCTGGTTTCAGATTGTAGCGTACAATTGTCTTGGATTTTGTTGCTAAAAACACTCCTGTTTTTGCCAAACAACACTGTTTTGGAGGCTTGCCACCACAAACACAGAAAGCTTGCTGTGATGAAAATTTGTCCTTTTGGTGGGACCACGAGACACCACTAGATTATAATAATGTGAGAGGCAAGACATTGGCCTGCATGTCTTCAATGAATCACGTCTTACCTAGAAAATGTCGAAGTACAGCTTCATTCTCAGAGTGAGGATAATAGTGATGTGATTAGGACTTGAAAATGCACAGGAAGTTGCATCCTGAGAGTGTGTACATATCCAAGGACATTCCCTCCATGTCCAATTTAATGTTCCATGTGGATCTTACCCTCTGAGGACACAAGACCAAAGCTAATTAAGAATCAGTTGAGATGTACCACAGACTTTTACCAAATAGGGAAGACACAGTCTGGAGAGAAGTTAGCTCTCTGATAGGAGATCTCCCTGTAGTTTTTAGCTTCCCTCTCAGCTTTGTTGGCCCAGGATGCCTGTAGAATAACACTGAAAATGGCAGCCTTCCACTCCGCTCTTAGAACAAAATATTAAGAAAATAGAGGTCTGGCTCCAGTGGTAAAAACAGAAGTGGTTAGAAGCTTTTACCTCCCATTTATATTTCTTTTAATATTAACTACTGTGTCTGACAATTGGGATGTAGACAGGGATAAATCCTACATTTATTCCCATAGGAATAAAATACATCTGGATCTCTGCCCTATTAAAACTAATGAGGGTGAAATTCATGTCTACTGCAAGTATAACATCACATGCAAGCAGCACCTCACCTCTGGCCAGATTGTGCCCCAAAAGCCAGTTTTTATGAATTGTATGGAACATGGAATGCATTTTTTGATGGGAACAAATGTGGTTCTCAAAAAGCCAGCCCACCTGGTTTGTTCATAGTGGAAGAGTATACCACAAAACCCAACCACAACGTTAATGGTTTTTCTGGGGGTAAAATGGTTCAGACCATACTTTGGTTGCTGTCCTCCCTAGTTGCGGTGGGATTGGGGTCCTTCTTGGCTATTCAGTAGGGATATGGTGGAGAAGTGTGGAGAGAGTCATTGATGGATAGGAATGGGCAAGGCATCAAGTATGGAAGCAAATAAGACTGAGAGGCTCTTGTAGAAGACATGAGAGCATTACTAAGCCAGGAGATGAGAAAGTCATGGCTCCTAACAGCATGGTCCTAAGGTCTCTGCTTATGACTCCTCTCCTTTTAAAATATTCTTATCTCTGAGAACAACATCATGGATGTAGATTTTGCCTAAGGTCACTTCATAGACCTAGGAAATGCTGGGGCATTAATTAAGTTCAAAGAATTGGGCAGTTTGGTGAATTTTGATGCAAGGCCAGGCTCTTCTGATTTTATCAAACACCTCAGAGTTCTGTATATTAGAAAATTTCAGCACCTACAGCATTGGATAGAAAAGTCAAAATTGAATAGATGTCAGACATTACCCTGACAAGAACATCACTGTAACAAAGGCCTTATTACAATCTTCCTATTCAAGGCAAACAAAATTTGACTTCTCTTTGAAATGTGAGCAGAGTTAAAATTTTATTTTTCTTTATTATTTGTGAATTTTAATTTAGTTCAATTGTATTTTAGGAAGTACACATTCATTTTTCTATGAAAAACCTAAGTACCCATCTTTTATGTATTTTGTCTATGTGGACAAAAACCCTTCTTCAATAAGTTATATATTCCTTTTTTATAAAGGAAAAGTATCCATACCTTCCATTAACTTCTCAGAACCTTGATGTCCCCCAAATGGCCAGGATTCACTACTCTACTAAAATGAAAGTACAAGCATTAATTATGGGTCTGCTCATAGTTAGGATTTTGGAGAAGAGCTGGAGATTTTTCCAGCAGCATTCAAAGTGGTGACTTCAGGGCTTATTCATTTGAAAGGACTAAATTCTTTTTTTTTTTTTTAAGATGACAAAAAATTTGTGCTTGCAGGGTTTTAATCTATGTCTTAGCATGCTGTTTACAAAAGGGAAATGTTGTAAATATATAATAAACAAAATATTATAGTATTTACAGTATAGACATTATTGAAAGGCCAATATGCATGTAAGTTATCCAAGCTGATAATAATCCTTGATCATGAAATTCTTATTCCTTGGGATGGCACTTGGTCCATGCTATCAGTAATGAAAAAGCGTACTGTGTAAGCTCCTCAGGATTGGAAACACTACCTTCCATGTTCTTTGAACCTCCCTAAAAACCCAATGCTCTCCACCTTTTTAATAGATTTCGTAATATTTTACTCAAATTCCATACTTGGGAAAATAAATACCGCTAGTTGAGCTTTCTTTTGTCTTCTTCTTACCCCATCCACTCAATATTCTAGTTATCCTCTTCAGGTCCTATTCTCTCTGTCAATATCCTCTGCTACTTTTAATTATTTCTTGTATTCCACTGCAGTAATCTCTGCTCCTTCACCAGCTTCCTGTTATCACAGGATTTCTGAAATTCTATGTTCCAATCTCCTTGCTTGGCAAGAAAAAACTAAGAACATAAGCATTGGATAACCATCGCCTGAGCACATTCCGTGGATGTCAGGGAATGTGCTAGGTGCTGGGAATGAGATACATGGTCTCTGCCCTCCAGAAGTTAGATTGAGCAACCTAATAAGATCTTCCTGGAAGCTTCTGTCCTCTGCTAGGAAGGGAAAGGGCTGTTGGGTAAATAGTTTGGGGGTCGGCCTCCCTGCCGTATTTACCTATCGGATGTATCCCCAAGCATAGTATGGGTGTGAAGTAAACATATATGCCAGTCTTACTTTACAGAGGGCCAAGCAGACATGCAAAGATGGTGGCCATTTTATAAATTCAGTTCAACATTAATCACTCTGAGAACATTCCAACTTTCTACCAAAAAAACAACAAAACAAAAAAACAGTCCCGTTCCTCTTTGACCACTTTGATGATGTGTCGGTACTTTGAGGAAGATTGCTTTGGACTTTATTTAACCCGTCAATCACTCTGCCAGTTAACATGTTTCCTGAGCACTGGTTGTTGTGTGTCAGATTCTGGGCATTCAGCAGAGAATAAGACAAAGTCTCCACCCTGAGGAGTTTGCAATCTATTGGAGAGAGCGCAGATGGGGATCCATTATGTTGTCTCCTCCCTCATTTCTCTTAATCCTGCTCTAATTTTCTTTAAGTCCAACAAGTACTATTTGTAGGTTTTGGTTTGCTTGGCGGAGCCAAACTTGGAATTCCTAACTTCAAAACCCCCAGTGTGTGACAAGGCCCCTGACAGTGGCTCCTTCCGGGGCAGTAGCAGTGACTTGTCTGCTACTGTGGTTGGTTTTACCGGCTCTGTGTGGATCACTTTTTAGTAGAGACAATGGTAACCTTATGTACTCTGAGTAGAGTCTCAATAGTATTTTTTTGCCAAGATCTTGTACAAGATAGACTGCCATTTGTGAGGGCTCCTGTGAAACTCATAAAGGTGGACGTGATCCATAATATGACTAAGAGTTTTTCCAGAGATTTTAATTCAGTTTCTGGGAAAACAAATGGTAAGCCAAAGCCTGGAGTACATCCTTGAAACCATTTAAGGGCAGATATTCCTCCAAAGTGGGGTTTGAGCTGTGAGATTGCACTCCGCCCTCAACCTAACACTGCCTACACCTTGCTGTAATGCATTGAGAACATGACACATATCCCTCTATCCTCATTCAGAACCCTATGCTAACATACATTGGAAACAAGGACTTTCTTCAAATAGCTCTATCAGGTTTTCTCATTTCCTACCCTGTGATTTCCTGAGGAATGAATACCATCCTGACCAGGCCGGTGCTGTTTTTTGGCTTGGGGTCCATCTATGCCTACTTCTTTTAGCCATTCATCTACAATCAGGGGGAAGGATAACACCCCTTTGATGCTGGAGGACCTCTGGTCTTCTTAACTGATTAGGGTGCCCACTTGGCACTGTGATGGTTAATTTCATGTAGTGCCCATATATTTGGTCACACACTATTCTGGGTGTGTCTGTGAGGGTGTTTTTGGATGAGATTAATATTTACATTGATGGACTTTGAGTAAAGCGGATTGCTCCCCATAATGTAGGTGGGCCTCAACTAATTAGTTGATGGCCTGGATTGAGCAAAAGACCAGTTTCCCCCAAGGAAGAGGAAATTCTGCCAACAGACAGTCTTTGGGTTTGAACTGCAACACTGACTCTTCCTTGGGTCTCTAACCTGCCAACCCATCCTGCAGATTTTGATCTGGTCAGCCTCCATAACTGTGTAAGCCAATTCCTTAAAATCTCTCTCTCTCTCTCAAAAAAAAAATCTCTTTCTCTCTCTCTCTCCCCCCCCTTTTCTCTCTCTCTCTCTTTCCCTCCTTCCCTCCCTCCTGTTTTCCCTCTCTTCCCCATCTCCTCCCTCCCTCCATATATATGCATCCATATTTGTGTGTGTATGCATGTATATACATATATACATCTACTTTCTAAAGAACTCTAATATATTTGGTCAACAGATACCTGGGGTACCAACACATATCTGGTCCTTTGGCCCCCAAATTTTGTGATGTTATGGCTCTAACAGAGTGGGTGCTTATGTATGATGACCCCTCCCTGAAAAGGAGTAGTCATGGAATTTGGAGTGTGCATAAGAAAGAATGTGGAGGGAGGGTAACTCTATGAAGCAACCAAAGGAGGCTAAATGCATGTATTTTTCCTGCTATAATAACACCCCAGCTGAGCCCTGAGTCAACTCAAAACATTAAATGTTATCCAGTAAGACTTTTAGTGGCCTTATATCTGCCATGACATTACACTATGCTGTCAACTAATGAGCATATCCATGGATTGATGGACTAATTTATTTAGAAGAATTTAGACCACTGGAACCCATTCTCCTTTTGATCAAATTGAGCACTTAACACCGGGAACTTTAAAAATGAAATGTGATAGGAAATTGCGGTCAAAGAAGGAAGTGGTGGCAACAGTAGACTGTCTACCATCTCTTCTTCTACCCAAGCTCCCATTTTTAATGGATGGGAATGTATGTGGTTGGCAAAAGAGATGATGTTAATAATCTTCTGCCCTGGGTTGATTTCACTCAGATGCCATTTTTTTTTTTTTAAACCTTGCTTTCTCTGTGGATACCATCCAGAAAAAGTTGACTCTGAATTGACATGTTTCCTGTCATGGTCCTACCTTTCTGAGGACTCTACTTTCTTATCATGCCCACCACTCCTCCTGTTGTCCCTCCCTTTCCATTACTATCAGAGCAGAGCCTTGTTCCCATACTGTGTACAAGCCACTGATCTGTTGACTCAAGTGAGGTCAGAAGAACAGTGACTCAAATCCTACTGGTGCAACTTTTTCAATGTTAAATCGACTGCTTAGGAATCAGAGTTTTATCTGACTGGACTAAGCTGACCAGAACAAGGTTATGTGATTTATTATATATTTTAAAACATTTATAAATTATAAATTTCAGGGATGCCTGGGTGGTTCAGCAGTTGAGGGTTGGCTCAGGGCATGATCCTAGTCTAGGGATCAAATCCCACATCGGGCTCCCTGACAGGAGCCTACTTCTCCCTCAGCCTGTGTCTCTGCCTCTCTCTGTGTGTCTCTCATGAATAAATAAATAAAATCTTTTAAAAAATAAATAAAATAAAAATTATCAATTTCTAATTTTAAACACATTCATTGACTAGCTAAACACATAACACTTTCATAGATTACCTGGTCCCATATATCCTCACAGATTATCTGGCCACATAAAACTCCTATAATCTGACCACATAATATCAGAATTTTGTCTTCACTTTGTATCCCAATTCTGTAGAGCATTGTTCTAGAACAGTAGTTCACCACCTTGGCTATGCCTCTCTTGGGGTTTGAAAAAGTATTGTTTTTAAACTTTGTGCCAAAGTCCCACCTCTGAATATTAGGATTCAGTAGATCTAGGAGGAGGCCAAGTGATCTGTAGTCTTAATATCATAGGTGGTTCTGTTGTCAGACCAAACAGCTGACTGTTCTAGACCTTCCAAGTCTGGTTCCATCTGCCCACTGTATGCAGATGATCAGCCATATGGATTATATCAATTGATACTCTATATTAACTCCAGAGGAGAACCTCTTGCTAAAAAAGACACATGCACTACATATTCCTAACAGAATTCAGTTGTAATGACTCACCACAGCCACTGGCCAGAACACTCCCTTTTGTATCAATCATTGTTCCAGCCGTGCTGGTCCCCTGCCATCCCTGGCACTGCTATTAACCTAACAGCTGGTCAGTATTAAGGAAGCTATCCCTATACACATATAAGGAGTTCCATAGCTAATGCTGGGCCCCTGGGGGAGGGAGTCTGGGAGATTTGTGAGTCTGGGCTTGCCTCCAAACACAATGTACTTTCTGCCCACACCAGCTGCTGGAAGACCCTGACTTCTGACTTTCCAAGGTAACTAGAGAAGCTGTCTTCAAGGTCTTCCTGCCCCATACCTTCTATTCCTACTCATCGTGATCACCCAAACTCAAGATTCCCTTCTCCACTTTAGAACCCAAAGAGTGGGTTCAGAGAGGTTCAGAGGTTCTGGGCATCCAAAGACATTAAAATCAGCCACTGGGAAGTGTTTGGGTCAAAGAGGTACTTGAGAGAACACCTCTCCCATCTCAGCGATGTTCTAGGGAATGTTAGGGTTTGCCCTTGGTAGTGCCACCCCTGTCTTCCTGACAGGAAAGAGTCAGAGTGGGTTGGGGGTGATGTCCAAGTTCAGTGAGCCCCTTTTATGACTCATCCCACTAAAACTTAAGGGGGCAATTGCTTTTATTAAAAGCTACTACAACCATTTTCTTTGGCTCAGGGGTGTTCCCAGACGCTGTGCCCACCCCTGGTTCAAACCATTTCACATGGCTGGCTTCTTGCCTTCTAGCCAATGGCCACCCTCTCACCTGTGTTTTCTCTCCATCTCTTCTTTCTCCAACCCTAGCCTCTTGGGATTGAATTCCCAACTGGATATAATAAATGCCTCTCAAAAGTGCTGGTTCTTAGTTTCTAGTGGTCAAGTGACCTTTTCTCAATACCCTTCCCAGGTTCTTTGGATGGAGCATTGTAACTCAAGCCCAGCACCCAAACTCCCATTCTTTGTATCACTGAAAGGGCTAGACCCATGCAGCAAGACTCAGTAAGAAAAGTCAATGCTACTTCCTGGCATGTAGGAAAGAAACAGCGGAGCAATACCAAGTTCCCAGGGGGTTTCTCCCTTTGATTCCCCTAGCACTTACCACCAGTACTGAGCTATTTCTTAATTACTTTGTCACTATTTAACTCTTGGCCTCTTATTTCTTTCATGCTACTAGATTGTCAGTCCTTTGAAAGCAAGAATAACGTGCTAGGTGCTAGATCTACTTTGTGTCTTCATAGTATCTGGTACAGCCTTTTACTTGGAACAGGGGACAAATAAACATCAAAACATATATAAGTACTAAGAAATATGAAAACTCACCTAACTATGCAAAGACAGAATTAAATGGGATGAGCTCAAAGGGTTTTCTAGCTAAATGATCAGTGACCTCTAGAAAGGGGGAAAGTAGGAAGGGTCTTCTCACTCCTTCTAGGACAGAGTGGTGTCTCACATATTCAACAAAAGGATTTTTTGAGAATGACTGAATGCATCCTCTGAAATGAGAGCTCTCAGCAAGGAACTACAGGTTTGTTCAGATCTCTCCCCCAGTGCAATAAAGGCGCAGTGTTGGGTAACAATCTTCAGTACTTTCTCAGTCATGAACCTAGGGTAGCGTTAACCAGGGTGGGCTGGTGGCTCATGTCTGGAATCCTCTTTCTCCAGGCCTTTGTTTTGCACCAGCTGTGACCTCTTTATTTCTTTCTTCTTTTTCTTTTTTTTCTTCTTCTTCAAAGTCCCTGTAACTAAGCACAGAAAATAACTAGTCTTTGCTCCTGTCACTACTCCCAGTACAGTCTCCGATTGACAGAGCTTTTGTTTTAGGGAAGGTTTTGCTTCTTCCAACATGTTCTGCAAATGCTAGGCGGCCTCTTTGGGTCTATATCTCTGACTTTTCTCTCTGCCTATACCAAACTGTGTTTGGATTCTCTTTGCAGACTTTATTCTCCTTGGGAGAGAAGGACCTCTTTGTCCAGCCAACTTACTCTGTGTAGTTATTTTAAGCAGCTTTGGTGGGAGCAGCCTCTTTTTGCTTAGAGTCTGGGTTGAAAGTGGACTTCCCACTCCCTGTGGCTCAAAATCAAACTGCTCAGAGGCATTGTTCCATCTCCTCACTTTGGGCTCAGTAGCCTATGGGTGCTGTGGTTCATGAGGGATGAGAAAGAGGGTGGGTGCTGTTGTTTGTAACTGGGGGTGAAGGTGGTTCAATGATGGGGAAAGGAATACATAGCAAAGTTCCCCTATAATCCATCATTGGTTTGTTTGATCATAACAATACATATAATTTGGGGTTAGTGAATAGATCCTCTGGTCTAGGGAAGCATCACAAAAACTTCCTGAGGAAGTAAGATTTTTGTTTCTAGATGTGAGATAAAATAGGAGGAGGCAGGGGCAGGTAGGTGAGGAGCTAGCCCAGTACAGGAGGCAAAGAGGCCAACGGCTACATCATGAGGAGAAAGGGAAAATATCTGGGACCAGGTAATGGAATGGAAGGCATGAGAGAGGAAAGGTTAGGTACCACAAGGCCCAAAAGAACGCTGATGCTGCCGCCAGCACCTGGGAAGTTGGAGAATGTGGTGCAGACTCTGTGTGAGTTAGGGAGCTGCCTCAGGGACAGCCCTTTTGAACAAGAGGTCAGCTGCCCACATGTTGTCAGCGGCTCACAGGTTGTTCAGTCTTGGGTCCTAGAGTTAGTGTGAACCTGAGGACCCCACTTCGGGTACAGAGTTTACAGGCTGAGGTTCCCCACACCTGCTTATTTGTCACCAGTTACTTCATATCGTTCTGCTACGTTCAAGGGCTTGTGTGGCTTTCCTTCTGCTGCAGCACTTTGAAAATATGGTGCCTGTGTGCCTTGGTTGGTTGAGTGTCCGACTCTTGGTCTCAGTTCAGGTCGTGATCTCCAGGTCCTGGGATGGAGCTCCCCATCCTGCCCTGTGCTCAGTGGGGAGTCTGCTCTGCCCCTCCCCACCCCCTCTCCTCTCATGTTCTTTCTCTAAATCTTATTTAAAAAATAAAAATAAAAAGACTGTGTCTTCTCCAGGGGGTGGTCCATGTACATCTCATACCTTCCCTACAAATTATGATAGTGGCCAGAAAGTAGGCTTTTCATGAATTCTTCAATAAAATCTACAGGATTACTTTCTTCTTTAGCTTTCATCTCGAGAGGACTGGGGGTTAGATGAGGGAGTGAGAAAGAGGAACATCTTGGGAGATGCATTTTTACTGCTATAGGAATATTTTCTTGTGTGGTTTGGCTTCTGTTTTTGTTTTGTTTTTGAGGGCGGTAAAGCCCAAAGCTCAATTTGTTTTTGATTAGTTGTAATTGCTGAAAAGAGACCCTTTGTCTTGGGCAAAGCCAGAGAAGAGTGTATATAGTAGTAATATAATCCTAGATACTTGATGTAGGCTCTGTAATTGAGGCCAACCGTGATAAGCACAGACCATTCTCTGTAAAGGGGGCTGAGGCATTAAGTGTAAAAAGGCTGAAAATTGTGTTAGATTCAAAAGACAGGGTTTTGAACACACCTGGAATTATGGCCAAATCGGCTCTGGTAACATAGGTGAACTGTTTAAATCAGAGATCCTGGGTTTTCTGAATAGGGCCAAGTTACAGGGTTACATCTCTGTTTACATGAGGTTCTGGCCAGGAGATCTGTGTGTGTGTGTGTGTTTTGATTTTAACTCTAGGAAGTAGAATTAGGGAATCAGAGGCTGTCTTGTGTGCTTCCAGTGCTCCAAATTTTTTTTTTCTCATAACAACTCAGACGTTCTAAATCTCATGTGGAAGTATTCAGAAATACAGTAACTGGAAAGACTTGAGTCAAGCCATTAACAGCTTGCTGGCACTAAATAAGGAAATGTGAGACCATCCCACTGGTACTGATGAACCTCTGGGTGGATTGTGAAGCTTTTCCTGGTCACAGGAAGAGGTGGCCCCACGGCGTGTCCTTTCCTGCCACATCTGTCTTTGAATTTACAGCTCCCTGGGTACTAAAAAAACAATGAAAAGATCTTTTCTTTTTTCTCATCAAAGTACTGGGACCCACCTGCCAATTCTCCTGCTTCACTCCTCTAAAGAAAGACCCTTCAGAATATGTATTTAAGTTAGGAACACTTCAAATTTTAAGGAAATAGGAATTTAAAAATCCCTCAATTTAAGTCATAGAATCTATCAGTCTGCCATCAATTTCATTACATAATCACAGAATCCCAGTGACCAATGGACAAAATCTCAGCATGTAAGTCATAGTCTTTGAAATGATGACATCCTAGGTGATATTATATTAAATGCAATAGAAACATGAAGCATCTGCAATTTTTACTGACGGCACTAAAACCATTGCTACTAACATAGCTGCCTATCTTGCCGTTGATTAAATGACTTTCTTGTATTTTCCATGCTGTCAAGACATTAAAATGCAGAAACCATGTACAGGGAATGTTTCTTTAGTGCTGGCAAATTGACACCATATCATGTCTTGGGGCCTAAAGATTTTTCTCATATCATAAAAGCTGTTACTATTTGACTCAGTCTGTATTTTGGAAATCATTCCATAGCTATTAAGAGTTGTAGAGGTTAAATTCATTCAAAAAATTAGAATAAACGAGAGGGTTTTTTTTTTTATCATAACACGAATGCATTCATTTATAGGAAAAATTAGAATATATAACTGAGCATAACAAAGAAAATAAAAGGAAGGTGTAATACTTCCTACCCAGAATTAAGCCGTGTTAAAACCCTGATGCACAGTCTTTCAGGTCCTCTGCTATAGGTTTACGTATGTGCATGTGTGGTAGGGTGACCAGCCATCCCAATTTGCCAACTGAAGAGTTTTCTAGGATATTGGACTTTCAGTTTTACCACTGATCAGTTCTGGGCCGACTGGTACAGCTGGTCTGTGCAGATGCCCTTGTGCACACGCACACACATGCGGTGATAAGTAACACCACTTCTATTAGAAACTCTAAGGGCAAGACCAGTACTCAGCTCTTTACCTGCATTATTGTGATTGTTAATTTTCAAGAGAGAAACTAAAGCTAGAGAATTGTTTTTTTAATTGTGAGGGTCCTGTTACATCCTACAAGCATTTTCCTATTGGGACAGGGTGGTAATGTACACTTTGTCAGCTGCGTATGTGTGTTTTTCTTCTTTTTTTACTTATTCATGAGAGACACAGAGACAGGCAAAGACATGGTCGCCTGATGCAGGACTCGATCCCAGGACCCCGGGATCACAACTGAGCCAAAGGCAGATGCTCAACCGCCGAGCCACCCAGGTGTGCCCCTGTGTATCTTTCTTCTAGTTTGTCATTTCCTTTTTAATTTTACTTACGGCTTCCTATATACAGAAATTATAAAATTTTATAGGTCTGTGCTACCATTTTCCCGCTTCCGTCATGCTTAGAAAGTCTTTTTCTATCCCAAGCCCATATAAACTCACTTAGAACTTTGACTAGTACTCTTTAAAATTTTCTCCAGTTTTATCAAGATATAATTGATATATAATGTATTAATTGAGGGCAAACAACATGATTTGATACTACGGTTAGTTTAGTTAACATCCATCCTTATCACATGGTTATAATTTTTTTTTCTTGTGATGAGAACTTTGGATATCTACTCCCTTAGCAACTTTCAAATGTGTAACACAGGGTTGTTGACTGTAGGCCCCATGCTCTATAGTACATCCTAGGACCTATTTATCTTGTAAGTGGAAGTTTGTACCTTTTGAGCCCCTTCACAAATTATGCCAACCCCTGCCTCTGGCAAACTCCATCGGTTCCATCTATCTAGGAGTTCAATTTTTAAAATTTTTAAAAAGATTCCACATAGAAGGGAGATAATACAGCATCTGTCTTTGACCTATTGCACTTAGCACAGTACTCTCAGGATCCATCCATGTGGTCACAAATGGCACAATTTCACTCTTTTTTATAGCTAAATAACACTCTCTTGTGTATATTTGCCATGGTTTCTTTATCCAGTCATTTGTTGATGGACACTTAGGTTATTTCCATGTCTTGCTACTGTAAATAATGCTACAGTGAATATGGGGGCACAGATACCTTTTTAAGGTAGTGATTTAATTTCCTTTGGGTAAATACCCAGAAGTGGAATTGCTAGACCAACTGGTAATTCTGTTTTTCATGTTTTAAGCAACCTACATACTGTTTTGGGTAGTGGCAACACCAATTTACGTTTTCACTGATAATGCACGAGAGTTCCCTTTTCTCCTTATCCTCATCAACACTTGTTATTTCTTGTCTTTTTGATAATAACCCCTTGCACAGGTGTGAGGTAACACCTCATTTTGCTTTTGTTGGCAATTCCCTGATTAACCAATGTAGAGCACGTTTATCGTTGGCCATCTGCATGTCTTCTTTGGAAAGATCTTCTGCTCCTCGTTTAATCAAATTGTTTGGGCTATTTGAAGTGTATAAAATCTTTATATATATTGTGCATATTGACCCCTTATCAGAAACATGATTTTCAAATATTTCCTCCCATTCAATAGGTTGGCATTTGATTTTGTCAATGGTTTCTTTTGCTGTACAGAAGGTTTTTAGTTTGATGTAGTCCCACTTATTTTTGCTTTTATTATTACTTTTGCTTTTGGTATAAAATTTTAAAAAATCATTGCCAAGACCAACGTCAATAAGTTTACTCCTTGTGTTTCCTTCTAGGAGTTTTATGATTTCAGGTCTTCTGTTCAAAGTCCTTAATCCATTTTGAGTTGATTTTTTTTATATCGTGTAAAATGAAGGTCCTGTATCATTTTTTGCATGTGGCTGTCTAGTTTTCCCATCACTGTTGAAGAGACTGTCCTTTCCACCCTGTATGTTCTTGGCCCCCCTGTCATAAATTGATCATATCTGTATGGTTTATTTCTGGGCTCTCTGTTCCATTGATCTGTGTATCTATTTTTATGTCAGTACCAAGTTTTGATGACTATAACTTAGTAAGATAGTTTAAAATCAGAAAGTGTGGTGTCTCCTGCTTTGTTCTTCTTGGCCAAGATCACTTTGGCTCTTCAGGGTCTTTTGTGGTTTCATATGAATTTTTTATGATCATTCTGTTTCTGTGTGAAAAATGCCACTGGAATTTTGATAGAGATTTCATTGAATTTGTGGTTGCTTTGGGTGTTACGGACATTTTAACAATATTTATTCTTCCAATCAGTGAGCATTTATTTGTGTCTTCTTTTATCAGTGTCTTATTTTCAGTGTCTAGGTCCTCCTTTGTTAAATTTATTCCTAGATATTTTATTTTTGATGCAATTAAAAATAGGATTTTAAAAAAATTCTCTTTCCGATGGGTCATTATTAGTGTGTAGAAACCCAACAGATTTTTGTAAATTGATTTTTGTAAACTGTAACTTTGCTGAATTAATTAATTAGTTCTAATAGGGGTTTTTTTGGTAGGGTATTTAGGGTTTTTAAAAATATACATAATGTCCTCTGAAAATTGAGACAGTTTTACTTCTTTCTTTCTGAGATAGGTGTCTTTTATTCCATTTTTGTTACCTGCCTGATGCAGGGTTTGATCTCAAAACCTGAGATCATTACCTAAGCCAAAATTGAGAGTTGCATGCTTAACTGACTGGGCCACCCTGGCACCCCATATGGATTTTTTTAATGTTGAGGAATGTTCCCTGTTCACCCAGAGTTTTTATCATGAATGGACATTGAGGTTGTTGAATGCTTTTTCTGCATCTACTGAGACAATTATCTAATTTTTATTCTTCATGTTGTTAAAATGATCCATCACATTGATTTGCAGATGTTGAACCAACCTTGCATCACAGGGTTAAATCCCATCTGATCATTGTGTATGATCCTTTTAAAGTATTGTTGAATCTGGTTTCTTAATAGTCTGTTGAAGATTTTTGCATCCATGTTCATCAGGTATATGGCCTATAATGTTCTTTTCTTGGAATGTCCTTGTCTGGTTTGGTGTCAGGATAATACTGGCTTTGTAAAATGATTTTATAAGTATTATCTCCTATTTTGTGGAAGAGTTTGAGAAGAATTGGTATTAATTTCTTTTAATTGATAGAATTCACCAGTCAAGCCATTTGGTCCTAAATTTTTGTTTGTTGGAAGATTTTTGTTTACTGATTCAATCTAAGAGTAGTAATCAGTATTCAGATTTTATATGAAGGTTCTATGTTGCTACATTTTTTTCCATTTCTATTATCTAATTTATTGGCATGATTGTTCATAGTAATCTCTTATGACTCTGTATTTCTGTGGTTTAAGTTGTAATTTCTTCCATTTCTGATTTTGGATTCTTTTTCTCCTACTTCAATGAGTCTAAAGGTTTGTTAATTTTTCTACCTTTTCAAAAAAAAAAAACCAGCTCTTAGTTTCATCTTCTGTATTTTCTCATTTCTATTTCATTTATCTCTGCTCTGATCTTTGTTGTTTCTTTCATACTAATTAAGTATGGGCTTAGTTTGTCCTTTTTTTAGTTTCTTTAGGCATAAAGTTAGGTTGCTTATTTGAGATCCTTTTTGTTTCTTTTTTTTTAAGTTTTATTTATTTATTAATGAGAGAGAGAGAGAGAGAGAGAGGCAGAGACACAGGCAGAGGGAGAAGCAGGCTCCATGCAGGGAGCCCGATGTGGGACTCGATCCCTGGTCTCCAGGATCACACCCCAGGCTGCAGGCAGCAAACTGCTGCGCCACCAGGGCTGCCCTCCTTTTTGTTTCTTAATGTAGACATTTACTGCTATAAACTTCCCTTTTAGGACTACCTTTGCTGTTTCCCATAAGCCTTATTATGTTGTATTTCTATGTTCACTTGTCTCTAGATATTTTTAAAATTCTCTTCTGATTTCTTCTTTTGATCCATGGGTTGTTCAGAGGCATGTTATTTAACCTCCACATATTTGTGAATTTTCTAGTATTCTTATATTTGATTTCTAGTTTCATACCATTGTGGTCAGAAAAGATGCTTCATAGGATTTCAATCTTCCTTAATTTATTAAGACTTGTTTTAGAAAGAAGATCTATTTCTCCTTGTGCTTGAGAAGAATATGCGTTTTGTTGCTTTTGGATGAAATGTTATGGAAATGTTATGTAAGTGCATCTGGCCTAATATGTAGATTCAGTCCAATGTCTCCTTATTAATTTTCCATCTTGATGATTGTTGAAGGTGAAGTATTGAAGTCCATTAACTATTGCTGTTTTGCTGTCTATTTTTCCTTTCAGGTTTGTTAATATTTGCTTTATATATTTAGGTGCTCCTTTGTCACAGGCATAAATATTTTCAACTGTAAATATGATGTATAATATAAATATATAAATACAATATAAGTAATATATAATTATATATACAAGTATATTATATAAAAATATACAATTACATATAAAATATATAAACATATAATTATATATATAACATAAATCCTTACAGATATTCTATCCTCTCATTGGATTGACCCCTTTACCATTATATAATGACCCTCTTTGTTATATAAAAACTGTCATTAGGGATCCCTGGATGGCTCAGTGGTTTAGTGCCCGCCTTTGGCCCAGGGCACGATCCTGGAGTCCTGGGATCAAGTCCCGCATCAGGCTCCCGGCATGGAGCCTGCTTCTCCCTCTGCCTGTGTCTCTACCTCTCTCTCTCTCTTATGTCTATCATGAATAAATAAATAAAATCTTTATGAAAAAAATAAAAAAAAAACTGTCATTATATAATGGCAGTCTTTGTCTGAACATCTATTTAATCTGATGGAAGTATAGCTACTGTTGCCATTTTGTAATTGTTTGCTGCCTGTTTTAAAATTCCTTTGTTCCAAAAAAAAAAAAAAATTCCTTTGTTCCTTTCTTCTCTTATCTCTTCCTTTGTGATTTGATGATTTTTCTGTAGTGGTATGCTTAGATTTCTTTCTCTACCTTTTGTGTATCTGTTACAGGTTTTTGCTATGTGATTACTGTGAAGCTTATATAAAACATCTATTTTAAGCTGATAACAAATTAGACTGCTTCTGAGGCTCTACATTTTTACTCTCCCCCATATTTTATGTCTTGATTTCAGAGTTGACATCTTTTTATGTTGTGTGCGCTTTAGCAAATCAAGTAGTTGTAGTCATTTTTAATAGTTTTGTCTTTTAACCTCCATGCTAGATTTATTTTTTTTCCATGCTAGATTTAAATGTGATTTACCCACCAAGATGACATTAGAGTATTCTGAATTTATATTTACCTTTACCAGTGTGGAATATACTTTCATGTGTTTTCTTGTTACTAATTAGAATCCCTTTGTTTCAGCTTGAAGAAGTCCCTTTAACATCTCTCATAAGGCCATTACGGTGGTGATGAACTTCTTGTTTCACTTGTCTGAAAAACATTTCCTAAATTATAAAGGACACCTTTTCTTGGTAGAGAATTCTTGGTTGGGATTTTTTTTCTTTCAGCACTTTGAATGTATTGTGCTACACCCTTCAGCCTACAAAGTTTCTGCTGAAAAATGTGATGAAAGTCTTGTGGAAGTTCCCTTATATATAACAAGTTGTTTTTGTATTGCTGCTTTAAAAATTCTCTCTTTAACTTCTGCAATTTAATTATAATGTGTTTCAGTGTGTGTCTCTCTGGATTCATCTTACCTGGAATGTTAAGGCTTCTTGATGATGGACATTGGTTAGGGACATTTTCAGCTTTTATTCTTCCAATAAGGTTTTGCCCCTTATTCTGTGACTCCTATAATGCAAAAACTGGTCTGCTTGATGTTGTTCTATGAATCCCTTAAAATACACCTTTTTCATTCTTTTTTCCTTTAACTCTTCTATTTGGGTAAATTCTACAGTCCCATATATGAATTTATTTTTTAATTTATTTTTTAATGATGTTATTTATTCATTCATGAGAGACACAGAGATAGAAGCAGAGACATAGGCAGAGGGAGAATCAGGCTCCCTGTAGGAGGAAGCTCCCTGTAGGGAGCCTGATGTGGAACTAGATCCCAGGACTCCAGAATCATGACCTGAGCCAAAGGCAGATGCTCAACCACCTAGCCACCCAGGTGCTCCTCCCATATATGAGTTTAAAGATCCCCTTCTTCCACTTCATCTGTTCTGCTGTTGAACTCCATTATTGACTTTTTCAGTTCAGTTATTATATTCTTCTTCTCTATAATTTTGTTTGGTACTTGCTTATATCTCTTTGTTGACATTCTCACTCTGTTCATGCATTATTCTCCTGAGGCCACAGAGCATCTTTAGGAACATTGTTCCTTTTTTTAAAAAAGGATTTCGCTTATTTATTCATTAGAGATGCACAGAGGCAGAGACATAGGCAGAGGGAGAAGCAGGCCTCCTACAGGAAGCCCAATGTGAGACTCAGTCCCAGGATCCTGGGATCATGCCCTGAACCAAAGGCAGAGGCTCAACTGCTAGGTCCCTAGGACCATTATTTCAAAACTGTTTTTCAGGTAAGTCACTTATCTCCATTTCATTAAGGTCTATGTCTTGAATTTTATCTTTTTCATTTGTTTGCAACATATTTCTCTGTTTCTTCATTTTCCTTGACTCTCATTGTGGTTTCTGTGTATTAGATAAGAGTCACAATTCCCAGCCTTGAGGCAGTGTCTCCTGTGGGAGATGAAACTTATCATTTAGCCCTGCCCTAGTTCTTGGTTGTTTCTCTGAACTTTGTGATTGTCCAAGCTGCCTTTGCTCTTAGTGGCTCCCAAGAGTTGAGGCTGTGACAAGACTTTCCAATGTTCAAAAGGGAAGGGTCTAAGCACTTGGATGCAGGCTGATTAGAAGACAGGCTGTAGGCAGTATCTCCTTTAAAACTTGTTTTTTATTCAAGTATGGTTGGCATACAATGTTACATTAGTTTCAGATGTACAACATAGTGATTTGGCAAGTTTCTATATTATGCTGTGCTCACCATAAGTATAGGTACCATCTGTCACCATGCACTATTACAACACCATTGACTATATAGTCTCTGCTCTGCCTTTTATTCCCATGACTTGCTCATTTTATAAGTGTAAGCCTGTATCTCCCAATCCCCCCACACCTCTACCCTTCTGGCAGAGTCATCAGTTTGTTTTCTGTATCTTTAAGTCTGATTCTGTTCTCTCTTTGCTTATTCTTGTTTTGTTTTTAGATTCCACATATGAGTGAAATCATTGGTACTTGTCTTTCTCAGTCTGACTTATTTCATTTAGCATAATACCCTCTAGGTCCATGCATGTTATCACAAATGGCATGATCTCATCCTTCCCTCTGGCTGCATAATATTCTATTGTGTGTATATGTATACACATCTCTTATCCATTTGTCTGTTGATGGAAATCACCTCACGCATCTTTTCCAACCACAAAGATCTGAAACTAGAAATGAATCACAAGAAGAAAAACAGGAAAAAACAGAAACACGTGGAGGCTAAAAAACATGATACTAAACAACCAATGGGTCAACAAAGCAATCAAAGAAGAAAAAAAATACATGGAGACAGATAACTTTTTTTTTTTTTAAAGATTTTATTTATTTATTCATGAGAGACACAGAGAGGCAGAGATACAGGGAGAGGGAGAAGCAGGCTCCCTGAGGGGAGCCTGATGCAGGACTCAATCCCAGGATCCCAGGATCATGACCTGAGCAAAAGGCATATGCTCAAACACTAAGGCACCCAGGTGCCCCAGCAAAAGCAGTTCTAAGAGGGAAATAGATAGCACTAGGTGGCTTCTTTTTTTTTTTTTTAATTTTTTTTTATGATTTATTTATGATAGTCACAGAGAGAGAGAGAGAGGCAGAGACACAGGCAGAGGAAGAAGCAGGCTCCATGCACCGGGAGCCCGACGTGGGATTCGATCCCGGGTCTCCAGGATCGCGCCCTGGGCCAAAGGCAGGCGCCAAACCACTGCGCCACCCAGGGATCCCAGGTGGCTTCTTTTAAAGTACACAAGTAGGCCTCTTTCAGGGGGACTGGGAGATAGGTGTTTCTATCCATTGATCTTGCCAGTCTTTGCAGAAGATTGTAATCAATGCCTAGATTTGTATTAAATTAAGAGTCTGAACTTCAGGCTGAAGATAAGCAAATAGATCTCTTTCATGGAAAGACTAGGAGATGGGCATTTTAGTCAGCTGCTTTTGTACTGAGCCTTGGGAGGTTAGCCACAGTGAGTCCTTGTGATCCTGCTTGTATAGCCTTTTGGGTCCTGTGGTCCCAAGCATCACTGCTCTTTAGAGCTAGGTGTTTTGGGGGCCAATCTCTCAGGTGCAGGTCTTAAAAATTGAGGTACTAGATGATAGATGCAACTTTTTGACTCCAAGGGAGAAGCTGAGAGTTGTGAGTTCCCTTCTAAATGTATGTGCCAGAGGTAGGATTTATGGTGGGATTTCTCTACTGTGTAGAAGTTAACTTGGCTAGATTCTGAATTTCTTTCAGAGAGAATTATTTCACATATAGTGGTAGATATATTGTGTTCATGGAAGGAGGTAAGTTCTGAAGGGTCTTATGTCTCCATCTTTAACAGAACCCCTAGGAGAACTGTTAGAGGGTCAAATGCATTTGAATACATTTTACTACTGGGTGTGAGGTAGGATCTAACTAATTTTTTTTCCTCAAATAGATGCATATTAGCATACAAATAATCCATCTTTATCTCTTTGATTTGAAATACTACATATTAAATTTGTGCTTGTGTACCATGAGCTCATTTCTACAATTTCTATTTTGCTACCTTCATCTCTCTGTTCCTGGGTCTGTATCACACTATATTAATTATTATAGTTCTATTACATGGACAGATGGGCCGAAGAAGTGTTCTTAATCCCAACCTCAATTTAAGAAATATGAGAGTAAATACTGATCTATGGATAACAATTTAGCTATGAAAGAATTTTTCCAACTCAGCTGTGGTTTGTTGTGTTCAGTAGGAGAAATACTGTATGTTTCAGATCATGTGTTGATGTTTTACAGTTCCCATAGAGACAGACGATGGAGACTCACAATGAGATTTTACCTTGCAAAGTTCTTAATAGAAGTAACAGACAACTTTTAGCCTCATGTCTGTTTTATTGCTACATAACACAACAGTGTCTGAACTTCTAGTGTTCTCTCACATTGAGAATACTGAGATACTTCACTCTTCTTAATTAAGTTCCACGTATTTCCTGGCTAAATAAGGAAGTTTGAAGGGATGGTGAGGATGGAATAGCAATAACAAAGCCATAGAAAAGAAAAAGCTGTAATTGTAAAGATATCACAAAATCTGGAATTTTGGTTGCATTTTCAAATGGCTCAATGAAGGTAATCCATATTTTCCTTTAACTATCAACAGAAGATAAAAAGGAAAATATCAGTGGTGCTACTTAATTGTAGTGATGAATGTTTTCCCTGGTTGAGTGATGCTGTTAAAAACCTTAAGCTGGTTTTATCTGTTGCCTTGGTAAGTGTAGTTAAAAGCACCAAGAAAAAAGGATGAGTGATTTCTCCTTTTGCTGTAATTTCTTAGTGGTCACAAACTGACGTGTCATCAAAAACATGCTTGGCCTGTTTGCAGTTTGCTTTGTTTGTGAATGAATGATAAACAGAGTTTGAAAAGTTTATCAGGTTTTAATAAACAGGACAGTTGTTGTCTAGTCCTTGAGAGTAAGTAGTGCTTTTTTGTTTTTCCTTTTGGTTGCAGTGTTCAAGCAAAGACATCCAAAAATAGCCAACTGAGAGGCAAAGGCCTTCTAAGTTCAGGCTTCATTGGAGTTTATAATCAACTCCATGCATCCTAAGAACTTAATGTAGTTTATAAAGATTATGATGAGTGAATGAGCTTTAAAAGTCACATGTAAGTGAAAGATAGAAAACATAGATCAGTTTGATGGGTCAGTGTAGAATAATCAGAGGAGCAGATCTCCTATAATCAATAAAAATCAGCAATATATCATTTGTTCTCAAATTATTTGGCAAAACTTTGCGAGGGGACTACTATAGACTAATGTATCTCTCTGAGATCCATCTGTTGAAACCTAATCTCCAATGAAATGATATTTGGAAATGGGGCCTTTGGGAGGTGTTTAGGTCAGAAGAGCAGAGTCCTATTGAATTGATTAGTGCCCTCAACAAAGAGATCCCAGAGAGCTGCCTTGCCTCCCACCAGGTGAGCACACAGTGAAATGAAGGCTGGCTGTGAGCCAGGAAGCAGGCTCTCCCCAGATACTGACCCTGCTGGCACCCTGATCTTGGAATTCCCAGCCCCCACATCTGTGACAAATAAATTCTCATTGTTCATAAGCTGCTTACTATAGTACATAGTTAAAGCAGCTCAAACGGATATAGAAGATGTGGTCTATGTATACAGTGGAATATTCCTCAGCCATTAGAAACGACAAATACCCACCATTTGCTTCCATGTGGATGGAACTGGAGGGTATTATGCTGAGTGCAGTAAGTCAATCGGAGGACAAACAGTGTATGTTCTCATTCATTTGGGGAATATAAATAATAGTGAAAGGGAATATAAGGGAAGGGAGAAGAAATGTGTGGGAAATATCAGGAAGGGAGACAGAACATAAAGACTCCTAACTCTGGGAAACGAACTAGGGGTGGTGGAAGGGGAGGAGGGCGGGGGGTGGGGGGAATGGGTGACGGGCACTGAGGGGGACACTTGATGGGATGAGCACTGGGTGTTATTATGTATGTTGGTAAATTGAATACCAATAAAAATTAATTTATTTAAAAAAAAAAAAGCAGCTCCAATGGGCTAAGATAGAGACATTGCAGCAGGCTGTCTCTGACTTTTCAATTTATTTGTCGCATGAACTTTTAAAAAGTTGGGACTTTCTTCTATCATTCATTAATTCATCCAACAAATGTCTTTCAGGTGCCTGAGATGGGCCAGGCACTAGGTGGAGAGATACAGCAGAAGTAGATGAAAGTCTTTCAAATCACGAAACTCACATTCCAGAGAGGAAAGGCAGACCATAAAAATTATAAACCAGTAAAGACAGACCAAATGGTTAAAAAAAAAAAAATGGCGTGCAGAAAAGTAACACAGGGTAAGGAAGAGGGCAAATGCCTGATCAGAAGCAGGTTGGGGGCTGCTGCTAATTTATGCACAGTAGACAGGGAAGGCCTCACTGATAAGATGTTGTATAAAGATCTAGAGGAAATGAGGGGCGCCTGGGTGGCTTAGCAGTTGAGCGCCTGCCTTCAGCCCAGGGCTTGATCCTGGAGACCTGGGATCGAGTCCCACGTCAGGCTCCCTGCTTCTCCCTCTGCCTGTGTCTCTGCCTCATTCTCTCTCTCTCTCTGTCTCTCATGAATAAATAAATAAAATCTTACAGATCTAGAGGAAATGAGTGTGTGAGTCATGTGGGTATCTTGGGGAGAAAACACTCTGGGCAGAAAGAGCAGGAGGCACTCAGGCCATTCCCCGTGGGTCTGGAGCACAGGGAAGCAGTGTGGATGGAGGAGAGGGTGAGGAGGGAGGTGAGACACAGGGGAGAGGGTGAGGGGGCCACACAATGGAGGGGACTTTTCAGCCATAAAAGGATATGTACTCTAAGTGAGATGGGAAGTCTGCGGGACTTTTGTTTTTTTTTTTAAGATTTACTTATTTGAGAGAGAGAGAGAGTTCTATCAAGAAGTGTTTACTTATTTGAGTGTGCACATATGTGCGTGTGCATGCTTGCACACACACACACACACACACACACACACAAAGTAGCGGGTGGGGTAGAGGGAGAGAGAAAATCTCTAGAAAACTCCATGTTGAGCATAGGGCCTGACAGCTCAATTTCATGACCTTGAGTTATGACCTGAGCCAAAATCAAGAGTCGGATGCTTAACTGATGGAGTCCCCTAGGTGCCCCAGATCTAGGGGTTTTTGAGGGGAGGCATGATTTTGGCTCTGACCTTCACAGGATCCCTTGGCTCCTGCACTGAAAATCGATCTTGAGAAATCAAGGTGGGAAATACAAAGGCCTAATCAGGAGGCTTTTGCAATGACCTAGGAAGAAAAGATCAAAGAGATGCAAAGAAGCAATTACCTTCTGGATGTATTTTGAAGGTACAGCCAACAGTATTTGCTCATGAACTTGAGAAGGGGAGGAATGACGACAGCACCATGGTTTTTGGCCTGAGCAATGGGAAGAGTGGATTTTACCTAACAAAAAGCAGCAATCGTGCTTATCTCACGGACTGTCTGGCTGTGCTTCTGGGTTTCTGTTCTTTTACTTTGGGCCACACAACTCTGATTCTTTTTTTTTTTTTTTTTTTTAATTAAACTAAAAGAGCAGCTTTAGGTTAACAGAAAAATTGAAGAGGAAGCACTGAGATTTCCCATATACCCTATGTTTCCTACCAAGCACAGCCTCCCCCATTATCAACACCCCCACCAGTGTGGGGCATGTGTTACAATTGAGGAATCTACACTGACACATCATAATTATCCAAAGCCCATAGTTTACCTTAGGGTTCACGCTTGGTGGTGTACATTTTGTTGACAAATATCCCACAGAATAGTTCCACTGCCCTAAAAAATCCTCTGTGCTCTATTCATCCCTGCCCACTAACATTTGGCAACCACTGATCTTTTTACTTTTTCCAATTTTGCTTTTTCCAAAATGTCTTATAGTTGGAATCACAAACTATGTACTTTTTTTCAGATGGGCTTCGTGCACTCAGCAGTATGCATTTCAATTTCTTCCATGTCTTTCCATGGCTTGAAAATTCATTTCTTTTTTTGTGTGTGTGTGTGCTGTTAAAATATGCTATTGTCTGGATGTCCCACAATAACTTTATTCATTCACCTACTGAAGGTTATTTTGGTTCCTTCCAAGTTTTGGTAATTATGAATAAGGCTGCTGTACACGTCCATGTGCAGGTTTTTTTTTTTAAGATTTATTTATCTATTCATGATAGAGAGAGAGAAAGAGAGAGGCAGAGACACAGGCAGAAGGAGAAACAGCCCAACGCGGCACTCGATCCCTGGGCCAAAGGCAGGTGCCAAACCACTGAGCCACCCAGGGATCCCCCGATGTGCAGGTTTTGAGGTGGACACAGTCTTTTGACATTTTTTGGTTAATACCAAGAAGTATTGATCGCTTAGTGATCGCTATATCATATGGTAAGGTGGGGTTTAGTTTTGTAAGAAACTACGAACCTGTCTTCTAAAGTGACGGTACCATTTTGTGTTCTTACTGGTGAATGAGTTTGTGTTGCTCCACCTCTCAGCCCACAACTGATGTTGTCAGTGTTTTGGGTTCTTTCCCATTTAATAGGTGTCCAGCAGTATCTATCATTGTTTTAATTGATTCCATTGTCAACGGTTGCCAAAAGTTGTTGTTTTTGAATTACCTGGCCTTTTCCAAGACCTCATCCTGCCGGATCCCTAAAGTCTTTTGGACTTCCTCTCAGATTTAAGAAACATTTTCTTGGGTCAAGACAATGTAGATACACCAACAAACAAGTCCCTATATTGGGCATTGCTAAGAGACAAAATCATCTGAGACCTAGAGCCCGTCAGTCACAGCTTCAGTATACTTGGTGCTCTCCCTCCTTGGGCCATTGTGTCTGTAAATGGCCCTGTGACTCTCCTTCATCTTGTTAGTCTCTAAATAAGACTATTCCCTTTGGCATGACTCGCTATTCCCACTCTGCTTAGTCTGTCAGGGTGCATGAACATGTCAGCCATCATACTCAAGCTAATAATTCTTTAAAACATTTTTAATTTAAACTTTGAAAGTTTTTTTTTTAATTCTTAAAAGATTTTATTAATTTATTTGAGAGAGAGAATGAAAGCATAAGCATGGGAAGGGGCAGAGGGAGAAGCAGACTCCCCACTGAGCCAGAAGTCCGATGTGGGGCTCTGTCCCAGAACGCTGGGATAATTATCTGAGCTGAAAGTAGACACCCAACCAACCGAACCACTCAGGTGCCCCATCAAGCTAATAAGTCTTAAACTTATGCCTCAAACCCTAACTTCTCCCCTAAATTCTTACACTATACTTTTAATTATCTAGACAATACCCCCATCCTGAGTATCTTGCAACCCTATTTTTGCTGTCCCTCATATCTCACCTTGTGTGTGTCTCCCATTGTCTCTCTCTGGGGTCTGCAGGTGATCATCTTAGGTGTTCAACTCTTTTGCTCACATCCCCCCTTGAATGCATCATAAGGCCTTCCATCACGGTATATCCACCATCAATAGGACAGTTCTCACCTCTACTGCTCCTACCCCAAGTCCTGCAGTAGCTCCCTAGCTGGTCTCTCACCCCTACTTCTGCGCCTTTATGAGACACCTTTATAAAGCATCTAGAGCATCCCCCTGCCTCCTGCAGATGGACTTATGTGGCAGTTTAGGGTGTACAGCATGTTGATTTGACAACAGGATGAGTGCTCTTTTATGAGATCCTGTCACCTGCTTGTTTCACCTTCTCCAGTGGCACCCCATCACTTAAAGAGTAAAGTCCAAACTTCTCACCATAGCTTGAAGCCCAGGTGTTAATCGTATTTCTGCCTGCCTTTCCCAAACTGATCTCCTACCTCGTCTCTCTCATTGCTAACCCACAAACATGCAAAGCTACTCTGCCCTGCAGGGCCTTTGCATGTGCTGCTCCCTCTGCCTGGCTTGCCTTCTCAGATGCTTCCCTCACCAGCTCACTCTCATCCCCCAGCTCTCCGGTTTACCTGACCTTCTGAGGTGATGTCGTTGCCATCTCTCCTATTAGCCTCATTCACTCTCTCTCCATTTCCTGTTTGGATTTCCTTCATGGCATTTGTAAATCATTATTAGGGAAGTTACCTTATTCGCCTACATGTTTACAGTCTGCCTTCCTCCAGCAGAATGTAAGCTCCCTGGACAACATCTTTGTCTCAACCCCCACGGGGACCTGGAGCATAGACCAGTGTCTGGCACATTGTGGGAGCTCAGAACATATCTGCAGAAACTTAGCACTTGCCTCCAATAACTCCTCATCCTATTCTTCCATCTAATTCTAAGCAATTTTTCTTTCTCAAGTTGTGTTTTTTCCAATCCTCTAAATGAAAAGTTTGGAGGCCTCTTTATTTCTTCCCTTTTATTTGTACCTCAAACCCATACAACCCTCAAAGCAAGTCCCATTGATCTTTCTTTGCTGTGTTTTTTCACATTCCTTCTTCCCTTTCCTAGTCATGGCCCATATCATTGATCTGTTTTTCCATCTTCGGTCTTTCTATATTTTTCTAGCATTCTGGAGAGTGATGCCAGGCTGCTGTTTCTAAAAATTTGTGTTCAAATGTTATGCCCAAATAGGGTATATTCCTTTTAGGAGTCAGAGGCAAGTACAAAAATATCACTCTGTACAATTGTTGTGAAGTAGAAGCATAAAGAAGTGAATGTGATTAACTATCAGAATAATTAAATGTGAGATATTATGTACATATTTTGCTGTTGAAATGGGTATCCTTGAATTTTATCCAGAAACCATCAATTTAAACTTAAACTAGTAGATGTGTCCTTGGTAATCTGGTGGTATTTAAATGTGGAATAATTGCATGAGCCAATATTTAAGGCTCTAGAGTAGAAATTTTAAAGAGTGAAATAAAGTTGCTCTGTCTAGCATTGCCTGTGGTGCTCCTTGCTTTGACTCTAATGCCCAATTCCAGTGACCGAGATGAAAATATTCTTTGACTTGGAGAATGATAGTACTAGGTGTTATTAGCTTGTCATAATATCCTTTTGTCAAGGCAGAATTTTTATTTTTTTTAATTTTTTATCCTTTTTACTGCTCACCAAGTAACTAAGGACCTGTTGGCCATACATGAATGACACTGGGTTTGAATATAGGCAGAGTTCCCAGGAAAAATTGAATAATTGACACATAATTTATAAATCAGGCTCTTGCGAAGTTGGTTTGTGTGAAATGAGTTTGAGAACACTTGGATTAAGTGATTAATTTTAGATGCTGGATGTTGAGTCTGTGTTTGGTCCAGACACTCCCTGAGATGGTTGTGAGAAGTTGTTCCTTTGGCTTTCCCAATGCCTCATGTTCCCTGATGCTCCTGTCCTGATGGAGTCACCTTGTTCACGATCTCTGAGCTTGGCCATGTGTCTAATGTTGACCCTTGAAACACCAGCTAATGAAACACGAGTGGAGGATTGCTTGGCATGAGCACTTTGAGACTTGTTCTCTTGGAGCACTCCCTTTGAGTCCAGCTTCTGTGTTGTGCTGAAGCTCAAGCAGTTATGTGATGAGGTCCATGTGGAAAAAGAATTGAGGACCCTGGACACCACCCCATGTGAACTCCCAGTGGCCAGTCTGCATCAGCTCAGCCACATGAGCAAGGCCATGTGGAATTTCCCACTATCCCAGCGTCCTAGCACCCCAGCCCCAACACAGAGTTTTCCCTTCTTGAAATGCCTTTGGCCTTTCTACCCTAATTTCAATTGTATGTCCTTGACATACAAACAATCATAGGCATAACACAACCTTAATGCACCATTTGCTATGTACCAAGCACACAGATGACTGGCTCATTATTGTGTGATAACTGTGTGGTACTGTGTCAAAACATTTTCTCTTTTTCCCCCTCAGTTGCTGGCTTAAACCATAATTTGTCAGAAGTTCCCTTTCCCATCCTTCAACAAATTCTTGGATACAGTAATTCATTCGGCAAATGCTTACTGAGTTTCCACTATGTGTTAAACACTGGTGATTGAGGACACCTGGGTGGCTCAGTGGTAGAGTGGTACACCTCAGTGGTACACCTTTGGCTCAGGTCATGATCCGGGCTCCTGGGATCGAGTCCTGCACTGGGCTCCCTGCAGGGAGCCTGCTTCTCCCTCTGCCTGTGTCTCTGCCTCTCATTCTGTGACTCTCATGAATAAATAAATTAAATCTTTAAAAAGAAAACAACACTGGTGATCGAGTCATGAGCAAAACAAGCACACATCCTTGTCCTGACTGAGCCTACATTCTAGTGGGAAAATACAGATAATTTAATAAGTGTATCAGTTAGCTTAGAGTTAGCTATGTGGTAACAACCTTAAACAATGACAAAGATTACATTATATGGCCTTTGTAGGTTGACTGCTGTTTCTGGAGTGTGCGTGACAGTTTGAAAATTGGCCAAGAGGCCAGTTGTGGCTAGAACATATGAGTGTCTTTATAGGGTAGTTCTAGGAATAAGATGAGAGAGAGTGGGGGGTAAGGTGGGCACAGATCATGTCTGGCAACATTGGCCAGTGTAAGGACTTAAGCTTTGATTCTGAACAAGAAAGGCAACCATTGGAGGGTTTTGCACAGAAAAGTGACATGATCTGAGCTGCATTTTAAGAGGATTGTTCCATCTGGTTTGTTAAAAATAAGCTGTAGAGGGGCAAGGTTTTGGGAACCATGATACAACTGGGGAGGCTTTTTGGAGTATTCTAGGAAAAAGGGTGGTGGCTTGCACGCAGAAAGGAAGCAATATGGTGGTGAGAGGTGGTTGGATTATGGACGTATTTTGAAGGTAAAACTGACAGGTTCCTTTGCTGGTTTGATTGTGTGGGGTGGGGGGTCCGGGGGGCAGGGTGGAGATTAAATTAAGAGTCTTTAACTTTCAACTCACTTGAAGTTATGAAATGAATCTAAGACTCGAGTTTCAAACTCAGTATCAAGCTTATCTCCCTCCATTCCCCCCCCCCCCCCCTTACTGGGACCTTGCCTACTTGGACTGGGAGTGAGCAAAGTGCTGGTGATGTTGCTCCAATGTGCTGGGCAAGGAGGGAGGGAGAGAGAAGGGATGTAACTGGAAGGTCTTGCTGCCCTCTCTTGGCTGGCTGTACTCATTTCCGGGGTATTGTTTCCCCGCGTGACAGTAACCTGCCATTGATGGTCTCATTTATGGGTTCCCAGTGGTGCTGCGGGGGATGGGGGGGGGGTGGGATATGGATGAGTTGGTTACAGGGTGCTGAGGGGCTCCCTTCTGCAGTTCTTTGACGTGTGACATACTAGACTCTTGTGGGCTGCTTCCTAGTGGGCCCCTGGAGGGAGTTCAAGCACAACTGCTCCCCCAGCACCCCCAAGAAGGAGAATTGCAGGTCGTTCTGTGTCGGGTCGGCTTCTCCAGTTCTCTTCAGTCTGGTTCAGAACAGCAGAGGAACGGATCCCCAGGATGCTGTCCAGGAAGATCTCTCAGTGTTGCAAGCACCCAGGGTTATGAAAAGTGTTTCCCCTGATGCCTCTTTCATTTGGTTTTAGGGAAGGAAGCCCCAGTATGGGCTCCCAAACATGATTTGAGCAGGAAATGCCCTTTGAATATTGCATTCCCACACAGACAGACCACCCCAGAGACCCTCTCTGTGCCACCCCTTTCTCTCAATTTCTTACTCAAGGAAGGAGGAAAGTGATGGTAGGACAGTAGCTGGTGAACCAGTGCAACATGGGGAAACAGAAGGACCCGTACTGGAGGTGGCAGAGAATTGACTGCAGAAGGAAGGGTACTAACTGGCTTGGCTCCCCGCCCCTGGAGACCAAGGCTCCCTGCTCATCAATCCAGCATTGTTCGGCTTAGGGACGGGTAGGTCCTGCTCAAGGACTCGGGTTGGAGCCCCTGCTCTACCACTTACCAGCAGCGTTGGGCCTCAGCCTCTGAGTTTCTGATTGCCCACCTGGGGAGTGGGGATGTAACCTGAACTCTAACAGGTAGCCTCCGTGTCTTTCTGGGTAGTGCTCCTGCCTGCTGTTTGTAAAGAGTTCCCCCATCTTGGATTTCACCCCTTTGGGGGTGTCTGGTTCTAGCTCCTAAGTACCCCGTCCTGGCTACCACACCTTTTCTTCTTAGAAACGTTGCCCTAGGGGGGTTATGTTTTGTCTCCTCCCACCCCTCAGCAACCTCCACCCTCTGTATGGCCTCTTCCTAGACCTCTTAGCACAGGACCTCAACTCCTCGGCCCAAGAGTCTGCGCCCACGCCCCATGTGCAATTGTTCCATGAATGTAGGACTCCTGGGCAGCAAAGCCAATGCTGTTGCCTGCTCAAGGTTGGCTCTATATGAGGAGAGAGAACGAATCCTTTATACCTAAAGAAGCCTTTTTTTGTGCCATCGCCCGAGGTGTTTAAGTTCATCTCATTACCAATCCCATTTCAGATTTCACCAGGCAAGATTCAGTAGGGCCACTGGGTATACTCATTTGTTGGATTATGGGACCTCTAGTCAGCTGAATCTTAATATGTTACCTTACTCTTAATTACCTTTTACAGTGGTTGTACCAGGTGTCACATGTACTGGGGACAGTGGGCAACTTATAACCACAACTGTTGAAGAGAAAAATCAATTCACAGGATGGCTGGGTGGCTCAGTTGGTTAAACGTCTGCCTTTGGCTCAGGTCATGATCTTGGGGTCCTGGGATCGAGCCCCATGTCAGGCTCCCTGCTCAGCAGAGTCTGCTTCCCCCTCTCTGTCTGCTCCTTACCTGCTTGTGCTCACACATGCATGCTCTCTCTCTCTCTCTCTCTCAAATAAAATCTTTTTAAAAAATTATGAAATTTCCCTTGCTCGAGTGGGTGATTATTAAAATGGATTACAAGTGGGTACTGTATTGAATAACAACCGGACACACCACGGTTGAGTCCCCAGTTTGTTCAATAAGGTGGGGATGAGATTTGGTTGCTACCTTGTAGAAGCCCCAAGACTCACTGATTATAACTGAGGACGCAGAGCCACACTGGGGAATGTACTGGAAACTGTCACCCTGTTCCACAAGAAGTTGGACTGTTTGGGAGCTTGAATATTTTTAATGTAGTTCTATTTTTTTTCCTGTCTAGTCCCAAAAGATTTGTGTACCATCTCCTTTAGAAAAGGAGTACTTTTCTTTTTTTGGTTGATCAGGAAATGGAGTCATTAGTCGGCAAGCAAATAACCTGAAAATCAATGATAAAGATTGTAAATCCCACCACCTACTGAGTATTTACTTGGAGCCAGAAAGTGCGTGCAAAATATTTAGAATTCTCCCAACAACCCATTTCATGGGTGAGGAAAACAAGATAGAAACAGAGCAACGTATTCAGGGCTGCCTAGCTAGTGAGTGCTAGGACCAGTGACAGGGGTCCACTGTGCCCTCAGAAACATCCACTAGGTTAGCTTTTGGTTCCAACCTGTTGCAAGGTTGTGTATTTCCATTAGGATTCTGGAACTCTGCCGTATAGGAAAAAGTGGTACCGACTTACTAGAAATAGAAAATCAGTAGATGAGAAGCGTGACAGTAACTAAGCAAGACGTTGTAGGGAATTTAGTACATGAAAAAATACCATTTCTTTGTTTGTTTTTCTGGAACAGTGTGATTTTTGACATGGCGCATTTCCCCTATTAAATTTTTACACGATTTTATGTGCGTCTATGTGACAAAATGTTTTCTTTTTTTTTTTTGACAAAATGTTTTCATTTAATTCTGCAAGACAGCTAGAAATTGCTCGCATTTGCTTTTCCACTCAAAATATTTGTTTAGAATTAGTCAATTGGTTTAATATGTAACACCAGTTAGTGTGAACAAGAGAAGAAGTGCATTGACAAGGGGGAAAATATTATTGCATAATGTAACCACTGTGTTGATAGAATGAGTTAGTGTTCTTCAGGGGAGATGTTTAGCATTAATTCTGATTTGGAACGTGGTATAAAAAAATTCTTGTACTGTGAGTCTTCTACTCAAATCAAAATACTTCCCTGGCAAAACATTTTTTGCATACTTAGAAAATTGTTTTAAGCTACATACAGTGATAGGATACATACTGTGTCTGTATGCCAGGAAGTCACGTGGTGTATCTTTTCCCCTCCAATTAGTTATTTTTTTTACAAATTCTGGGCTGGTGTAATTTGGAATGCAGTGCAAGTGTCTCCCAGGCCATATGGCATACTGTGATTTTCACGTTCCATCTTCTTCACGAGGAAGAGGTGAGCAGGAAAACAACAACAACAAAAAATCCATTGATCATCTAGTATGTGCTGGAATGCTTTATCTTTAATACTTATTTAGTATGTGTGGTGAGAATCACTAAGTTCTTGTGAATGAACATGAATATCATTTTCAACTTGATCTTACACATAGTGCAAGTAAAGGTATTTAAGCAAGTTGCCCAAATCCATACTAGAAGCAAATATTCAGAGATGAGACCAGGTCTTGTTGTGCCTCATTGTAGTAAGTTGTGCAAAGTCGCCCTGTCTTTGAAAGCATGGGTGACATTGACTGTTCTCTGGACTCAGGACCCCCGCGGCTCCCTGGTGGTCAGGGCCAGGGTACAAGGGGCAGACAAAACCAGCCTTGTATCTCGGCTCTGCCACATTCTGATCGTGTGATTGATTATGCACAGTAACTACATCTCCAAACTTTAAGTACTGTGCTTGTGAAACTGTAGTAGGGTTGTTGAAAAGTCTTAAGACTAGTGGCTGGTGCAGAGACCCCATAAAAATGGTATCTCTTATTATAGCTGAAAGACTTTGTGAAAGCAATACCTGAGGTACTGTCAGAACTAATGCTGAACTTGACCTGCAGTGTGACCTTTGTTCCTAGTTGGCCCTTTTTTCTGATTGTTATCAAGAATCTTATGGTGAGGAATTAGGCAAGAGAAAATGTTTTCAATTGGCCACTACTGAGCCTAAATGGGAGTCCAGAACAGTCACATCTTATTTCATTTAACTTGGGTAGTAACCCTGTGAGACGGGTGTAATTATTCCCATTTTACAGCAGAGGAATTCGAATGCAAACATTAGTGACCTAGTCCTCACACCACCTGGCATCTAGCAGGTGCACGCTTGCTAAATGAGAAAGTCATATAAGTGATAGGGCCAGGATTTAAAATCAGATTTTATAATCTCAAGTCTAGTGCTCTTTCTGTTTGATCATCCATCTTTCTGGAATGGACTGGGGTAAGCCTAAAAGATCAGTGGTTTCCTGGGTGACTCATTCAGCAGTCAGTGTTTGATTTTGAAAGAAAAGGGATATGTTTGTTTCATTAGCCTTTCTCTGTCTCTTTTGCTTAGTTCATCAATAACTTTTCTTAAAGATTTTATTTATTTATCCATGAGAGACACACAGAGAGAGGCAGAGAGACAGGCAGAGGGAGAAGCAGGCTCCATGCAGGGAGCCCGACGTGGGACTCGATCCCAGGACTCCAGGATCACGCCCTGGGCCAAAGGCAGACACTCAACCACTGAGCCACCAGGCGTCCCTAGTTCATCAATAGTTATTTATACATTCCTATCATTAACCTCCTTTTTCAACTGAGGTATAATTTATGTATAACACTGTATTAGTCCAAGGTATATAATTGAACGATTTGATATATGTTTACTGTATTGCAAAATGAAAATCACAGTAAGTTTAGTTAACATCCACCACCACACACAGTTACAGACCTTTGTTCTTATGATGAGAACTTTAAAGATCTCCTCTCTTAGCAATATTCAAATATGTATTACAGTATTGTTAACTATATGCACCACGCTGCAGGTTACACCTGCGGGACTTATCTTGGATCTTGTAACTGGAGGTTTATACCTTTGGAGCCCCTTGGCCCATTTCACCCACCCCCAAACCAACCCCTGCCTCTGACAACCACCAATATGTTCTCCGAGTCTATGAGTTCTTTATTTTTAATCTACATATAAATGCTATAATACAGTATTTGTGTCTGATTTCTTTCACTCAGTAGAATAGCCTCGAAGTCCATCCATGTTGTCACAGATGGCAAAGTTTCCTTGTTTCTCTTGGGAGAACAGTATTCCATTGTAAATCATCTTTATCCGTTCATCCCATGATGGACTTTAAGGTTGTTTCCATATCTTGCCTATTGTGAATAATGCTTCAGCAAACATGGGAGCGCATCCACCCCTTTGGTAACTTGCTTTCATTTCCTTTGGATGTACACTCAGAAGTAGGATTTCTGGATTGCATGACAGTTCTGGTTTTAAGTTTTTGAGGAACCCCCCATACTGTTCTCCACAGTGGCCGAACTGGTTTACAATCCCACCAAGAACACGCGAGGATTCCCTTTTCTCCACATCCCTGCCTATTGTGTTATCTCATCATCCTGATGATAACCATTCATAACAGGTGTGAGGAGATAGTGTGGTTTTGATTTGCATTTCACCAATGATTACTTACTGCTGTTGAATGCTTTATCTTGCACCTGCTGGCCTTTAGGATGTCTTCTTTGGAAAAATATCTATTCAGTTTTCTATGCCCATTTGTAAATCCAATTGTTAGGAGGTTTTGTTTTGTTTTGTTTTGTTTGAATATTGAGTTGTATGAGAGGTGCCTGGGTGGCCCAGTCAGTTGAGTGTCTGCCTTCAGCTTAGGTCATGATCTCGGGGTCCTGCTCAGCAAGGAGCCTGTTCATCTCTCTCTCTCTCTCTCTGGCCCTGCTCATGCTCTGCCTCTCTCTCTCAAATAAATAAATATTTTAAAAAAATGAGTTGTACAAGTTCTTTATAAATTATAGATATTCACACCTTACTATAGGCTTACAAATATTGTTCCCAATTCTGTAGGTTGTCTTTTCATTTGTTGATGGTTTCTTTTGCTGTGCAGGAGCTTTTAAGTTTAATGTAGTCCCATGTGAAGAATTCCCCCCCCCTTTTTTTTTAAAGATTTTGTTTATTTGACACAGAAAGAGAATGCCCAAGCAGGGGGAGCAGCAGGAAGAAGACAGGGAGAGGGAGAAGCAGGCTCCTCACCAAGGAGGGCGTCCGACATCACATGGGCTTGATCCTAGGATCCTGGGATCATGACCTGAGCAAATTCCCAATGGATAGCCACCCTATTGCCCCTATATATTTTTTTCATGTATCTTTTGGAGACATATCTAAAAAATCAATGCTGACACCAGCGTCAAGGAGCTTCTTCCTTATATTTCTTTCAGGAGTTTTATGATTTCAGGTGCTATGTTTAGATCTTTAGTCAATTTTGAATTAATCTAATTTTTCTGTGTGTATTTATTCAGTTTTCCCATGACCATTTGTTGAAAAGACTAACCTTTCCCTACCAGATGTTCCTGGCTCCCTTATCAAATATTAGTTGACTGCATGTGTAGGGATTTAATTCTGGGTTCTCCTGTTCTATTGGTCCATGTGTCTATTTTTGTATACTACACTGTCTTGACACTAGCTTTGTGATATAGTTTGAGATCAGGAAATGTGATGCCTCTGTCTTTTATCTGATTTCTTGTGATTTCTTTGGCTCTTTGGGGTCTTCTGTGGTACCATGCACATTCTGAGATGGTTTCTACTATTTCTGTGAAAAATGTCAATAGAGTTTTGATACGGATTGTGTTTAATCTGTAGTTTGCTTTGGGTAGCATGGACTATTTAACATTAAATTTTCATTTCATTTTATTAATGTATCATATTTGTTGGTCTGTTTTTGTTGAGCCCTTTTTGCATCCCAGGGATAAATCCCACTTGTCATGGTATGTGATCCTTATAATGAATTCTTGAATTCAGTTTTCTAATATTTTGTTGAGCATTTTTGCATCTATGTTCATCTGGGATATTGGTCTGTAGTTTTTTTCTTTGGGGGTGGTTTTGATATCAGGGCAATACTGGCCTTACACAATGAGTTTGGAATGGTTTCTGCCTCTTGTAGTTTTGGAGCAGTATGAGCTGGATTGGTGTTAATTTTTCTTTAAATATTTGGTAAAATTGACCAGTGAAACCATCTGGTCATGGACTTACTTTGTTGGGAAGTTTCTAGTTACCAGTTTAATCTCCTTACTAGTAATTAGTCTGTTCAGATTTTCTATTCATGATTCAGTTTTGATAGTTTGTCTTCAGGAATTTATCCATTTCTTCTAGATATTTTGACATATAATTGTTCATAGTAGTCTCCTGTGATCCTATATATTTCTGTGGTATTGACTGTAACTTCTTCACTTTCATTTCTGATTTCATTTGAGTCCTCTCTTTTTTTTCTTGGTGAGTCTAACTAATTGCTTGTCACTTAAAAAAATTAAAAAAAAAAAAAAACCCAGCTCTTAGTGGCTCTCTTCTAAGATTTTTATGGTTTCCTGTCTCACGTTTAGGTCCTTCAGCCATTTTGAGTTTATTTTTGTGTATCGTGTAAGAAAGTGGTCCAGTTTGCTCTATTTGTTTCTCAAATCTTTGTGATTGTTCCAACTATCTGATTTGTTCTTTCTTTTTTTAAAGTTTTTATTTTCAGTTAAACATTCAGTGTTATAATAGTTATTCTAGGTTATTTTTGGTGTAATTGTAAATGGGATTGTTTTTTAAATTTCTCTTTATGCTGCTTCATTATTCGTGTGTAGAAGTGCAACAGATTTCTGTATACTGATTTTGTATCTTTCAACTTTATTGAATTTAATCAGTTCTAATTTTTTGGTGGAGTCTTTAGGGCTTGCTTGCTTGCTTGCTTGTTTCTTTCTTTTAAAGATTCTATTTATTTGGGTTAGAGAGCAAGTGAGCATGAGTGGGGAAGGGGCAGAGGGGCAGGGAGAAGTGGGCTCCCCAGGAGCAGGGACCCCAATTCAGGGCTCAATCCCAGGGTCCTGAGATCATGACCTGAGCCAAAGGCAGACACGTAACTGTTTGAGCCACCCAGGCACCCCTTTAGGATTTTCTATATAGCCTCATATCATCTGTAGATAGTGAAAATTTTGCTTCTTCCTTACTGATTTGGATGCCTTTTATTTCTTTATGTTGTCTAATTGCTGGTGTAAGACTGTCAGTACTCTGTTGAATAAAAGTGGTGAGAGTGGGCATCGTCTTATTTCTGGCCTTAGGGTGAAAGCTCTCAGTTTTTCTCTATTAAGTATAATGTAAGCTCTTCATATTTATGGGCTTTATTATGTTATGTTCCCTCTAAACCTACTTTGTTAAGGACTTTTATCATGAATGGGTTTTGTACTTTGTCAGCTGCTTTTTCTGCATCTATTGAGATCATCATATGGTTTTTATCCTTTTTCTTATTGATGTGATGTAACACATCGACTGACTTGTGAATATTGAACCATGCTTGCATCACAGTAATAAATCCCACTTGACCATGTTGAATGACTTTTTTTTTTTTTTTTTTTACTGTATTGTTGGATTCTGTTTGCTAGTATTTTGTTGAGGATTTTTCCATGTCTGTTCCACAGAGATTGGCCTGTAATTCTTTTTTGTGGTGTCTTTATCTGGTTCTGGTATAGGAATGATACTGGCCTTATAGAATGTATTTGGAAGTTTTCCTTCTAGTTTTTGGAACAGTTTGGGTAGAATAGGTATAAATTCATCTTTAAATGCTTGATCCAATTTTCCTGCGAAGCCATCTGGTCCTCGACTTTTGTTGGGAGTTTTTTATTACTGATTCAATCTCCTTGCTGGTAATTGGTCTGTTCAAATTTTCTATTTCTTCCTGCTTTAGTTTTGGTAGGTTATATGTTTATAAGAATTTATTTCTTCTAGGTTTTCTAATGGTTGGCATGTAGTTTTTCTAATATTGTCTTACAATTATTTGTATTCCTGTGGTGTAGTTTTTTTTCCTCTTTCACTTGTGATTTTATTTATTTGGGTCCTTTCTCTCCCTGTCACTCTCTCTCTCTTTTATGAGTCTGGCTAGAAGTTTATCAATTTTTGTTAGTCTTCTCAAAGAACCAGCTCCTGGTTTCATCAACCTGTTCTATTATTTTTTTAGTTTCTATATAATTTATTTCTGACCTAATCTTTATTATTTCCTTCCTTCTGCTGGTTTGGGATTTTGTTTGTTGTTCTTTTTAGCTCCTTTAAGTTTTAAGAGCTAGGTTGTTGCAGATTTCTTTTCTTGCTTCTTAAGGTAGGCTCATATTGCTATGAACTTTCCTCTTCAAACTGCTTTTGCTGCATCCACAAGATTTTAGATGATTGTGTTTTTATTTTCATTTGTTTCCATGTAAGTTTTGATTTGGAGGCTGGGGTTTTAAAAGTCAGCTGCCTCAGTACTGGGTGAGCCTGGAAGGTGATTGATAGCCTGGTCCCTGCCCTTAAAGAGACAATAGCCTGAGGAGAGGCAACATAGGAGCACAGTTTACACAGTGGGAGGGAGGGAGATCTGTATATACTGATTTCAGAGCATGTTGGGGATACTTCTCTTGGAACAAAGGAACTGGCAGGTGTCCTTTTGCTTCCCCAACCCAGCATAAAAACAGAGCCACGTGTGGGAGTTGGTGCTACAAAGACATTTGTTACATAACTTGCTAGCAGTGTGTCTCACCCATAAGTTTTCCTGAGGACTCACCCAGTCCAAGCCTGCTGGCCTGAGACCTGGGCTTTGCTACACTCTGTGCACCCCACCCAGCTGCCATGTGCACAGATACCATGTGCCCTAGCCACTATGCTCCATGCCCCACCACTATGCACAGAGAATATGTGCTACACTCAGGCCTGGATGCACAGATGTCACTCACCCCTGGCTACTACCACTACCATGCTCCACAACTCCGGCTACTGCAGCACTTCAGGGTATCTGGCCTGGGACTAGTGGCTCAGGGCCAATTTTGCTAACACCCTCCCTTGACACCCTTCTGCAGTCACACTCCCCCTCAGAGGTGGTCAGCGTGTGTCTCACTAACATCACAGAGAGCAAGCACAGCCCACAACAGGTAGAGAGTCAATGCAGACATCAGGACTGAAAGGAAAATCGACTTAATGCAATTGAGAATGCAATCAAAACACATGGGAGATTCTTCTGAAGCAAGATCCCATTGAAGGGAGTCACCTTTTTAAGCCAAGTGGCTTGCTCAGTGATCTTCTGTAATTGAGTTTCACTTCCCAAGAAGTGTTAATCCAGATATAGCAAGTGATGTTAGCCACAGCACAGACTCCTCCTTGCTTAGCTAAAAGATAATCAAGAGCTATCCTGTTACCAACTACAACGTTTGGCCAAAAGTCTAAGGAGCTTTATTGGGCAGCTATTGCTTTAGCAGATTTTTCAGTAACTTCAAGAATTATGAAGTTCCTGATTATAGTCTCATGTACATTTATCTTTAAACAGGGAAGTAGGGACAAGCCAGGAGTGCATCCTGAAAACCTGTTAGTAGGTCTTTTCTAACATGATTATGTAGCATCAGGGCAGTTGATCAATGGGATATCTTAATTTGCTTGTGGAAAGTTAGGGGTAGATTTTCTCAGTGGTTCAAATATTGTTCTTTGTGTTGTTCCAATGGCCTGGGAGGTAGAGAGGAAGGCATTATCTTTCCAGGGCAATGCCAGAGTAAAGGGAAAGAACAAATATTTTAATATTCAGTTAAAGTAGAAAATCTTTATCTGTCATCTTGGGTAGAAGCAGTCTACCCCAATGTCAGCTGCTTCTCTTCCTCATCTATTTGATGTGGAGTTCTTCAGTATCTATTCAGGACCTGATGCCAGGTGAAGACTTGTTCAATTATGAGATCTTTATCCAAGGCTCAGTGCTTTCTAATATTGCAGCCTTGTCAGTGGTCAGGATCACTTGGTAAGGTACTTTCCAATGAGGTTTGAGGGCTGTTTTTCTCTGATGACATTTCCAGAATATCCGATCACCAGGCTTCACACTATTGACCAACAGGATCCTTTAAACTGGAACCCAAGAAGTTGTCTTTAATCTGTTGATGACAGGCTTTGATATAAGACGTTAAAGATTTATCACAGCTGGTCATGTTAGCATGAGATAGTAAGAGATCAGCAGAAAGTTGTATAGCAATAGACATTGGTCTGTCAGTGGCTGTCCTGCGTGGAAAGAGTTTGTTTCCCAAAGGGGATACTGATTATAGCCAGCAAGACTAAAAACAATAGCTTAGGCCAGGGAAGTCTGGTAGCTTCGGCAAGTTTACTACTTTTAAGTCTGAGGATCCCATCAGTTCTCTTGACTTTGCCTGAAGATTGAGAATGAGAGGGACAGTGGTTTTTCCAAGAAGGTTGCTAGGTCTTTGTTAAGGCTCATAGAATAGGCTCTGTGAACTGGGCGCCTCGATCACTGTAGTTTGAGGAAGGTATGCCAAGTGGGAAACATTCTCTTAACAGTTTCTTTGCCACCGTGAGGACAGCAGCCTTGCATCAGACAAAGCTTCAATCCATCCAGGATTGTTATGTACAGTAACAAGAACATATGGGTAACTCATACTAAGTGGCAGTTGAGTGAAGTATAGGTACAGGTGTTCAGGGGGTCCAGAAGGAGGCCTGAAGCCTCTGGGAACAAAACCAGTTTTTCTAGGATTATGGATCTAACAGGTCAGACATTGTTGGTAGAGCACTCAGAAAATTTTATAGGATTCTCTCTGTCAATGTCTGTTCATAACTGGAGTCCGTTTAAGTGCACGATGGTGGGCAAAGGAATGCAAAAACTGAAAAATGGGGTTTGTCATGGTGCCAGGAAGAGCTAAGTGGTTATCTTGGGTTTCCCAAAGCCCTGACTGCTAGAGCCATCATTCACTCATCTTATCTTCTGACTCAGGAGCACACCATTGCCATACTAAAAGGACATCAGAATGGCAAAAGTCTGGCAATGAGGGGCCATTTCTTACAGAAGGAGAATGGACTTCACGCTACAATCTTAGTTCTATATAAATACTATATAAAGGAGGCTTAGAATTACTTATGGACAATGTTTTCCATATAATGTACAGATCAAATAAACCTAATTACCCCATATAATTTACATATCAAATAAACCAAATTACTTTAACAAAACCGACTGGAATATTCCAGGTCAAAAAGATTTCTCTTAGAGTTTGATTTTGCAAAGTTTGGGGAAAAAATGTCAAAAGTTTTAAAAATGTTTGCCTAAATTGGATCACAGATTATCACAGAATTTAATAATTTAAAGATAAACCTTCACAATCTGTTACCAAAAGCAGACCAGAAGTCCAAGAATACTGTCTTTTTAACAGAAAGAAAACCAAGTTCTAAATTTACACCAGCTTACTTCTGATATTAGAATTCATTTTATTTTTTTATTTTTTATTATTTTTTTTAGAATTCATTTTAAAATAATTTTAATCTTAGCCAGCTTGACCACACATTAAAGATTCCTTTTCCACACACTTGCTCAACTTTCTTTTTTACACTGATTTTGTCCTGTTTTCCCCTCTCTAAATAATCACACTCACTTTATGACAAAATTGCTTTCTTTTCCCTCAACAACAAAAAAGTGTATTTCCATTTCTCATACCTTCTCTTACTGAAAACAAATCCTACTTTCCTGGCATACAAAGATATTTTCCTTATTGAGTAGACTTAATTCGTATATTATTTTGAATTCTTAATCCATAGAAACCCCAATGTCTACTGAAAATAAGAATGACTGTAAACTGTTTTACTAGCATTCTTTAAATTTGCAAATTTATGAATATATTTCATAATTTTTGGAAACCTATGCCTGTTTCTATTTTCCAATATCTTTTCTCTGTATTAAGAAGCCAAAAGTAGATAAACTTATGTACAGTAATTGTTGCATTATTTTATTGAGAAATGATCTAGATTTTTCAATGAATTTAACTTTTTTTTTTAAACAAAGATGCTACTTTTAAGTAATCTTTACACCCAATATGGGCTTGAACCTACAATCTTGAGGTCAAGAGTTGCATGTTCCACTGACTGAGCCAGGCCAGGTGTCCCATATATTTTCAATAAATTTAACTTAACTCATTTAGCAAAACTTCAATATTTCAAATATGTAAGATCCAGGAAACTATTTAAAAAGCTTACAGAAAAATTTTTTTATTCCATCTACTTGTTCTTAACATTTATGTCTAGGTCACCTATGAAAACGTACCAAATGCCTTTTCTCTATTGAGATAATGTTATGGTTACAGATACTTAGCAAATGTTTTTTCACCTGTATCTGTTAAATCAGTTTTTTTTAAACATTAAATGATCTTAATGCTTCTGCAATTCTCACTAGTTATGTATTACATATAAGCACATTGTACACACACAGAGATTTATTCATGGGTTTCCTATTTTATAGGATTTTTCAATCCATGATCATAGGAAATATTTGGTTGTAATCTTTCTTGTAATGTCTTTGTCAGGTTGTGGCCTCCTCACAGTGCATTTTGGGTTCACAAAATATTCTTGTCTATTTTCTGGGGTTACTTGTATTATTTATTTCTCAGTGTTTGGAAGTATTTGCTAGTGAAGTCCTGAAGAACTTTCTTTGAGGGAAGGCTTTAAAGTATTGATTAAACTTTTTAAATGGATTTAAGATTTTCTTGTATCAGTTCTGCATTATTTTTCAAATAATTAGTTCATTTCATCTAATTTTTAAAATTTATTGCCATAATAGTAATATCCTCATTTCTTAAATATCTGGAGAATTTATAGTTTGTCTTTTCCTAATTTTTTCAGGTTTTAGATTTTATTTATATTGAAGTTACTTAACAGAACATGTATTATTAGTTTGAGGTAAAATTTAGTGATTTATCCATTGCATATAACATCCAGCAGTCAGTATATCAAGTACCCGCCTTAATGTCCGTCACTCAATTAATTGCCTCATGCTCCCAACTCACCTCCCCTCTAGCAACTGTTTGTTTCCTATAGTTAAGAGTCTTTTATGGTTTGCCTCCGTTACCTTATTTTTTCCTTCCCTTCCCCTACGTTCATCAGTTGTTTCTTGAAATTTGACAAGTGAGATCATATGGTACTTGTCTTTCTCTGACTTATTTCGCTTAGCATAATGCCCTCTAATTCCATCCACGTCATTGCAAATGGCAAGATTTCAATCTTTTTGATGGGTAAGTAATATGCCATTGTGTATAAATACATCTTTATTCTTAATCTTATTTTTTTCTTAATCAGTCTTATTAGAAGGTTTATCAATTTTATTCGTTTCTGTCAATGGATAAACTTCTGGATTTGCTTTTTTCCTATTATATATCTATTTCCTTTTTCTTAAATTCTTAACAGTTCAGTGTTTTTTAGTATATTCAGAATTATGTATCCAGATTTATATATTCATCATGATCTATTCTAGAACATTTTTATCACCCCCCCAAACTCCATATACATTAGCAGTTATTCTCCGGTTATGTTCCTCTACTCCATTTATCCTCAACCCCTGGGGGCTGCTAATCGCATTGCTGTCTCTATGGCTTGCTCATTCTGGACATTTCACATAAATTGAATCGTATAATAAATGTTTTTTTTTTTTTTTGTGATAGTTTCTTTATCCTATTTTAAAGTTTTCAGTTTCACCTATGTTGTAGCGTATGTCAGTAATTAGTATTTTTTTGTCAAATATACTCAGCTGTATGTATATACTATATTTACCCATCATTTGATGGACATTTAAGGTTGTTGCCATTTTTGGGTATGAATAACTCACTATGAATGTCCACAAAAAAGCTGTTGTGTAAATATGTTTTGTGTAATTGTAGCTAGGATTGAATTGCTAGATGATATGCTAATTCTGTATTTAACTTTCTGAGAAACTGTACCAACTATTCCACTTCACATCGCCACCAATGTGAGGGTCCCAATTTCTCTACGTCTTTGCCAACAATAGTTCCCATTTTGATTTTAGATGTCCTAGTAGGTGTGAAATGGTATTTTGTGGTTTTGATTTGATTTTCCTTAAGGATAAATTATGTTGAGCATCTTTTCATGTTTACTAGATGGATAGCTATATTTCACCTTTGGAGATACAGGTCTTCAAATCATTTGCACAATGAAAAATACTTATTTGAATTATGAATTCTTTACACATTCTAGACACAAATTCCCTATGATACATAGGATTTTGGAATATTTTTCTCCCATTCTATGGGAGAATTTCTGAATGAGATCCATTCACACACAACGGTTTTAATTTTGGTGAAGTCCAGACAATCCTTTTGTATTTGGTATTTTGAGAAAACCATTGCTACGGGCTCAAGGTCATGAAGACTTCTGTTTCTTCTGGGAATTTTATGGTTTTAGCTTCTACAATTAAGATCTCTGATCATTTTATGTTTTGTATATGGTGTGAAGTAGGACTACAAAATCTTTCTTTTGTATGTATCTCCTTTTCTCTTATTTTCTTTGGTTTACTTTGAGACGAAAGCCTAGCTTTCCAATTTCCAAACCTTTAATAATATATTTAAAGCCATTCATTTCCCTCTAAGCATTGCTAGTTACATCTGTAATTTTTGCTATTTCATTTTCATCATGATTCAGTAAAACATGTTCTAACTTCCACTTTCTCTTCAACCATTGGGTTATTTAGGAGTGTGCTGCTTAATTTCCAAACTTTTGGGGGTTTTTCTAGACTGCTTTATGGCCCAGCATATAGTAGCATATAGTCATCCACTCTTGCATGTGTAAAGAAAACATATCTAGAGTTTTATGTATAGTGCCCTGTATCTGTTGCTTAGACTGAGCCAAGGTCCAGTCCTGTGAGTAAAGACTCCTCCAGTCTCCCAGCTGAGTATCCAGATTGAGAAGGAGACCAGCACTCCCCATTGTGCTCTGTTTATACTTCTCGGCCACAGAGGAATAAAATAACCATTTGTAAAACAATTGTTTTATGCCATGAAGTTTTTGGGATGGTTTGTTATATAACAATCATAAAAAGTATATGCTGTTTTGTAGGCTCAATGTTTATGAGAAAATCTATGCTTTTTCATAATCCTATGGAATTTGGGACCAGAGTTAGCACAATGTGTTTTATGTACATTTAGAAGTAGCTAAGATTAACAACAAAAAGACATTGCACAGCTGTAATTCTAGTAGCTAGTATCACATGCCTGAACATAATGTCACCAAAAAGCATACATAAAGTCTTGCGTCACTTTTTTCTTATGCTAAAGCCTACTTATATTAGCATTAACATCTATAAAAATAAAATTTAAAGAAAACCCCAAATGAATTCAGAGCAAATATATATTTAGCTAATTTTACCTGAAGGTAAAATTCTTTTTTTTTTTTTTTTAAAGATTTTGTTTACTTATTTGAGAGAGACAGAGAGCTGGAGCAGAGAAAGAAAAGCAGACACCCCACTGAGCAGGGAGCCCAATGCAGAGCACAATCCCAGGACCCTGAGATCATGACCTAAGCTGAAGAGTCACGCTTAACCACCTGAGCCACCTAGACACCCTAAAATTCAGTTCTTAAATTCCTAAGAGGACACTTAACACTTATTGGGATGCCTGGGTGGCTCAGTGGTTGAGCATCTGGGGAGCCTGCTTCTCCTTATGCCTCTGCCTCTCTCTGTGTGTCTCTCATGAATAAAATCATTAAAACAAAAACAAACCCAAAAACCAAATACTCCTCAAGTGAAGGAAAGAAAGTATTTCTGGCTATTCACACTTCAAAACTGCTGGGCAACAAACTTAGTGAAATACAGTAATCTCTCCCTAAAATACACAGGATGGGGCTTCTGTCACTGTCTCCTCAGGGTCTAGTGTTCCTGGCTATTTAGAACTCTCAGGTTTGGTCTCCTTTCCAGGGTGTTGCTGTTCTCAGGATTGCTGGGCAGAAACACTGTAAAGTATTCGTTTCCTTTGAGTCACTAATATAAAAAAATGCAAAGTTACAGTTAAAGAAAAAAAAGTGTTTATTTAGACCATCCACCAGGATCATAATAAATAATGCAATATACTAATGTAATAACAGATGTTCTCATGCACTTATCACATAAATATACAAGAAAGCTGGCTTACAGGGCTGCTGGGACAAATTTGGAGAAGTGTATTTGGCAATACAGTAAAAGTTAACAGTGTTAAGACTATCAAATAGATTCTCTTACCTATCATTTTTTGAAATACATCCTCTATATCAGTGAATAAATGGTAATGTTCCCTTATAGTTTCTACTTTTTATAAACATGCCAGAGCTAAGCCAATTGGCAAAGAATCCAGGTTGATAATTTATCAGTATTCCTAATGGAAACCAGATTTTAGAGAATAACAAAGATTTAACTTTTGTGCATTTCAGCGTGGAAGCTGATAGACTGCAAGCCAGAATCACTGAAACCATAAAATGTCTGATTGAAATAAAAACCCAATGTATAAGTTTATAAATAGTAACTTTGATACTCAGTATACAAATGCTCTAGAGTATTAGGATGTTTATAATTTGATAAATGACCAATTATCTGTAAAAGTGATGAAGTTGGATTAAAGCTTAATTTTGCTAGTAAATTTCACATTGAGTTAAAATAGGGTAACCTTTAACATAAAGCTTTAAAACAAATAATTTAAACATATCTTAAACACTGAAAAAGTGTTTTGTTATTTACAGTTAGTGATACCAGTGTATAGCTTAATGTAGCCAACCGCCAGTCTTGCATCTCTCTTTCAACATCTGCTATTACAATCTTCCTTATAAATACTTAGGCAAATTAGTTTAGTGAAGGAGAGCGATCTGTGGTCCACAGTAATTCAATGTATGGCCATTTGGTTTGGAGACAACGTTTAATAGGAGTGTCATCTGTTTGTAGCATGGGATCTTCAAAACCCATAACAACGGCTGTCCCTTCAACATACATTACCTGTTGAACAAAGAAAGCCACAAAAATCAACCGATATTCTTAGCAGATTGAAGGATATAAAATTTCTCATGGGCTAGCAAACACCGCACTGTGTATTGTTTCATATGGAACTTTAATTTTATTTCAATAGAAATTTTGTAAACAAGACGGTGATATACATTTTAACTGAGAGTATATTAGCAGTTGACTTTTAAATTTTAAGATCATAATTTAAAAAAAAAAGCATATTTGAACCCTAAAATACATGCAGGTTGTTTCTTATAAAGGAAAAATCATCCTTTAATTAACATATTCCAGTTGGAAAAAATATTTATATAACATTTAGTTCTCACTGCTTTAATATGGAGGCCCTTGGAATGGTCATGCTGCTGCATGAGAGGAGAAGCTGTAACAGAAATAGAGTCCTCCTTTAGAGGAGGACTTCATTTTCTTTCCATTTAAAAGTGTAACTTTCCGGAGCTGGAAGCAAACTGAATGTTTGTCATGAAATTTACTATTATAATTGTGAAATGCTATTCATGTGTACTCAGTCAGTACTCATGAGAAATCATGGAGAAAAAATTAAGGGTATCAGGATATAAACAGATAAGTAGAAAAAGCCTGGCAGATAAAACTAGCCCAGGTGGTTTATGTATAGTGGTGATGATCATACAAAACGTACATGGGCAGGTGGATATTGGAAACCAGTTTTATTCTGATTTAATTAGCAACAATAAACTTTCAGAACTCTCTATGAAATAAAATATACTAATTCCCTAACTCATTGTAAGGGCTCACGGTGTACATTAGGTAAGTCAGTCATTAATTTCTCTTTGTAGGGAGAGAAAATTCCAATTATATACGTTAAATACAGACTGCTTTCCTCTAAAGTATCTATATTTTTATATATTCAGTGTTTGGTACACGATTATAGTTATGTTCTTCCAATATAAAAGCTAAGCTATTTGACTAAGGAGCCCAAAGAAACAACTTTACTGGCTTTAACTGGGGGTTTCCATAAAAACACATTTGCATCTTTATTTTCATTAATAGAGTACTTTCTAGTTGTGATGAAATAAATTTGGTATAATAAAACTACAACTCACGTTATCAACTCCCCACAGCACAATTTCCTTTTCTGAAAAATCGCCCATAAAGAATTTAATTCCAGTTATTACAATTATCAGATAAAACAGGACCTATTTGATAGGCAAAACCTGATTTAAAATATCTGTACAGCCAAGATGTATGTACAAAAAAATGCATGGACATGTAATTATTTTGTCCTGGTGAAATTATTGTCCCAAAACTCCAATGCAGCTCTCAATGACTAACATATACTGATCAAATCAAAACATAACCTGTTCTAAAATATATTGTAATTATAAATAGAATAGAGACTCTTGGAATATATTATGGGAATCAAACCTTGTTATATACTCATATTTACCAATTAAGATAAAGACAAATTACTCTGAAAGACCATACCTTCTCATTATAATTTGACTGCTTCAATCCATTGTAGTGATAGACAGTAAATGACTCTGGACCACTGGAGCCCTATTATAAATAAAATATTAGAATTTTAAATTATATTTTTATGATAGGCAATTTATAATTAGCAGTTGAAAGGAAAATGCAGATTTCTTAAATCCTTACCCTTTGGTTGGGGAATATTTTGATAAAGCAAGAAGCCTTAAGACTTTATCTACTAGAAAACCTAAAACTAAAATAGTTGCTTCTGGGGAAAAGAAGAAAGTGGAAAAGTATTTTTTTAAAGGACAGGGTTCAAAAACACAAAAATATTTCCTAAAATCTTACCTCTTTTTTATTCCTGGTTGTAAATAATTTGTTCCTCTCAGTAAATACATAAGAGCAGTAATGTCACTTTTCGTCAGCCTGCAAACAACATCTAGGTACCAGTATTTTCCATTTGGCTCACAATATTGAATTAGGGGTTTCCACCCTTCTCCCCCATCTAAATATTGTCAGTTTTTAGGTAGTGAAAAGAGCCTTATGGGAATGAAAATGCAAAATTATAGTGCTTGAAGTCTTTATTGGATATTATTAAATTACTATTTTATTAAATTTGTTATTCCTACTGCCTTAACCTTTGTTCCCAGTTAGCTAAAGATCAAGTTCAATTCTCTTAACTTGGCTTTAAGGTCATTCATGGTCTGGCCCCACCAAAAAGGTACCAGGCTCCAGTGATTTCTCTTTGATTGATATGAGGATGCATGTGGGACAAAAGCTGGTCCTGCTCCTCCTCAGAATTTGTTCCATTTTTTTGGAACTAAGAGAAGAGAGCTGTTGGCAAGGGTGGCTCCAACTTTGTAGGAGGCTTGCTGCTTCAGTTCTTGAACGCCTGTAAGCTATTCCTTGCAGTTCTTTCCTTGCCCTCCCACTTCAGTCATTTCAGGCTGTCATCTGCAACCAAGAATCCTAAAATACAGAACCTAATCTACCTTTACTACTCAATTGTCTGAATTTTCTGTTTTAGGCAAACCTATTAGTCATCTTCCCATGAAAAGACTTTTTGTTGTTGGCTCTTTGCATATTCATTTTTTTAAAACCCCTTGAAAATTGAGAAAAGAGATCTAATCTAAGCTTTTGCTTTCTTGTTATCTATCAAAATGCTTTACAAAACATAGAAAAATCAGTAACTTGGTCATTTTCTTAATTGTATACATGAGTTGATGGAATTAGTTTCTTAGATAATGAGCTATTATCAGAGTTAATATACTTTATTTTACTGGAATGGATACACAATTTATATTCTTTAGTTCCAGTTATTAACAGTTGGCACAAAATGCTAAAATATCAACAGAAGGTGGTTGTAACATACTGGCGAACTACCGACCCTGGACTCCTTAGTCAGCCACCGTCTGGCTGTCTGACCTCAAGCGGTTTTCTAAAATGCTCTAAAGCCTCAATTTCCTCATTGCCAAAATGGGGGGGCGGGGGGAGGTGGCAGCGGCAGGGAATAGTACCTAATTTATAAGGCACACAGTAGCCAATGCATAGTTATGGGCTTAAAAGATGGCAGTTGCTTCTGCGATTCTTATAAACAAATTGCCTTGAAATGCTTCTCTGTATTTCTCTCCTTGAGGCCAAGAAATGCTCTTCCCTAGCACCTACTTTAAGCATTTGTAGAGATTACAGAAGTTAGATAAATATTCTCCTGGCTGTCCTCCTGACCCCAGTTTTGCAACTTTACTGAGTTTCACTAAATTGGTCTGTTGGTACAAAGCGTTATACAGAGGACCTCAGTGGTGTGGGCTATGATCAAAAGAGACGTGTGACAGAAAGTTGAGCATGTGAGTAGGCGGGAATGTGAGGTCTTCCTCTGGAGGGTGTTTGATTGGGAAGGGATCTGAGGACTTGCATTTCTAACCAGCTTTTGCAGATTACACTTGGAAAGACCAGGGGACTAAAATTCTCTTTAATTAGCTCAAGGAATACAACATAAAAAACTGTTTCTTGAACTAGTAAGTTCTTAGGATAATTACAAGTACTATCTTGTGATGAATTACATCTAACATGCAGATTTCCAAAAGAGGTGGTAACTATCCCACTTTTATATTTCCCAAGCACTTTTCAAAATCTGCCCCTAAAATCAGTGCTGTAATTTTTAATTTAATGCTATAAATTTACTCAACACTTATAAGATATGTAAAACACATTGTTATATTCCAAAAAAGAACTCTGAAAAAACCCTAGTAGTTGGGAGTGTGAACAAACAGGACATCACAATCCAGTAGTCATTTTATTTTTTTCATGAAGCATTTACTAAAATCTAAAGAAGTCTAGCTATCTTGTGATATACTTTTTGAATTTACCTCACTTTCTTTACTCAACACCAACCATAACAGATCCAGATTTAGAAAATATGGGCTCTCTTTTAATTACCAAGATTAAGTGTAACATTGTCTATTCTGTTAAAGATAATAATTTGGTATTTCAGGTTTCAATTAAGACATATCCTGACATTTTCCCTCTGTCACTTTGCTGCTTGGCCTCTCTATAAGAGAGGCAATACAGAAATTGGCATTTCTATTAAAACAATGATCTTTAACTTAAACCATGATGGTATCTGAAGAAATGATCCCATTATGCCTGGCCTAAAGCATCTGGTTTAGCAGTAAAGTCCCTCACTGAGCTAGGAAACATGAAGAAAATAATTGGCTTGGTCAATGATGTAGATGTAACTCAGGAGATTGAGACTAGCTCCTATCAAAGCCCTGTTAGAAGACATGTCCTAATATGAAATAGCACAGCTCCACTCAGAGGTTCTCCTTTTACTCTAAAATTCTCCTGGAACTTTGTCATCTCCACTACTTACGGACTCTTCAAATATATTCAAAGCTCCAAGAAAGATACATACCATCTATGATAACAGTGACCCGAGAGAAGGAAAATAGGGTTCAGGTGGATAAAGAGGATCTTTCTCTTTTTATTACACATATTTCTGAATATTATCCTTCCTTTAGAGAAACAGTACCATAATGTGTGTATACTGGTGTATGTACACTCTTCCACCACCTCCTCCTCAGAAATTTTGCATTATTGTATTATAGCACGCATACCCTTCTATCCTCTCTGTATGGGAAAATATTTACATCATAACAGTGCTTTCTTCGTCTTCTATGTGCATGTTAGAACATCTTACATGAGTAGGAAAAAAGTGCTGAAATAATCACAAAAAGCTCATCCCAATAGAACAAAACATTAAATAGATTTATTTCTTCAACTATGTTACCTGATCGGGAAAAAATTCTTGAAGGAATGGACCCAATAATATGATTCCTAATCCTTCTGGATCTAATTTATTCTTCATGAGATTTATACTATGGGAGGAAAAAAAAAAAAAAAGAAAAACAGTGGATACCAAAGGAGAAAAAGCTTATTTTCCTTCTTTCATAAAGATTAAATTACTAGTACTATAACACATCTGCCTGCCAAAAATCTTAAGAGCTGTTCTTTTTAGACCCTTAATGACAAATACACAGGAATGACATCTAATTTGCCAAAACTTGGGTATTTTTAAACCAGAGTACTCTGTTACTATTTAGAATTTAAATTATGATGATGACTTTGGAACATTGTCCCTTATTAGGTAAAGTAATTTTAAAAAGCTTGGCTTGTAAACGCAGGCTTATAACCTCCCAAAGGCAATTCTCCTTGTTAAATTCAGGCATACACCTATGAAGCAAATGAGGCATTTAACTTAAACCTTGGTTTTTAAGCTCAAAGAGGAAAAGAAGACAGTGTCAAAGGCAGTGGTCTGTCAGGTAATCAAAAACATCTCCCAAAAGGCTACTTTCAGAAACCAAATGTGAAGGTAGCTTAAAATTCTTAGATAATGTAACCTGAAGAGTGAAGAGGAAAGACTATTGTTGGAGAGCTGAGGCCTAGTGAAAGCAATGAGTGGCACATACTATGTTGTTCTGGGAGCAGCCTATGGTGAACAGTGCTTTGCTTAGCCTTGCCATTTAGGTGGAGCCAAGGCTGGTGAAAGGGGTTATGTGTGACTAGAAAGTAGGCAAGAGTTGTAAAAATGAAAACGGCCTTTGCAGAAAATTTTCATTTTCCATGTTCTCTCCCAAATTGTACATGCCAGGTTAACTATTCCTTGTTATGCAACATGCAAAGGATATGACAGTTGAGCGGGTCTGAGTATGGGCTGCGGGTTAGGATATGAAGGCAAGGTCATATTTAATGCATTTAATTCATTAATCCTAATGTGGTCCTGCTAGTTTATAGGCCATCACATAGCATAAATGTGACTAGGCCAAAACACAGAATGAAGAACTCAGTCCAATTTGTCAGCTACTTCTAAAAAAACAATCTAACTCAACTGGACCTACTTTATATTTGAAGGTATTTTATGTATTCTGATTAAAAAAGTGAAAAGTAGGTGATATATAGCCATATATGTAAGAATTTGAGAAAAAAACTTTTCTTCCTTTTTCTCTTAAGAATTGTGAATAACCAGAATTACTGGAGTTTAATTCTCTTTTGCATATTACAATGATATAAACAAGATGGCCTTTACTTGGAAAACTGTTAAAAAAATTTTTTACAAAAACCTTAATTCCAAAATATATAATTATGATTATAATATTTATTAGACAAGTTCAACTCTCTGAATTGACTTCCTCCTCCTTAAGTTGGAAACAACTGTCTATTCAATAATGCATAATATCAGAGCTCTAGGTAGTAAGAGTTAGACAAACTAATTCAAATGTGAGCAATTTGAAAATGTTTGCTTCATACTTTCAAAGAAAATACACCAAACTATTTAAAAACAAAATAGGATCAAGTTCTAAGGACTATATTAGGTTTGATGATGCTTTTGCTGAATCCTTTCCTTCAGTGTTTTGTAAGCTCAAATCTGTTCATCACATAACTTTTCAGACTAAAAAAACAGGGCAGAAAAAGGAAAAGTTAGCATAGATCATAGGTGATCTTTATATCGATTGCTCAAATACAAAAATATATCCTCTTAATGAGAAAGATTTTGTCATGGATAACAAAAAGCACAAATTTATGAAAGAAGTTATAGATGTATCAATGTACAAAATATAAAAGAATGAAGAAGACATGATATTAACGTTTGACAGTACTGAAAACTAAATTCTCTAACACACTGGGGCTGCTCACAAAGGTTTTAGCCAATTTAATGATACAGAATGTCCAGTGTCTCTGATCAATGTCTTCATCTTTAAGATGAAGTCAGAAACTTGCTGGCTTTCTAAGACGGGCAACTAGCAATACAGACATTACAGATAACTGTCATTACTTTCACCTATGCACAAAATTTTAAAAAATGGAAAAGATTTTGTAGCAAGAAAAACAGTGGGGAAAGGAGCATTTTCAGTATGTTGAGTCTTTGCTATAAATACTCATCAGTTTGATTTCTTCCTAAATCTTTCTTTATATAAAGGACTAAGCTTCCTCTATGCAGGTTTAGACTTTTTTAAAAAGGCAAAAATGTAATGTTTTAAATTTAATGGAAATCTTTTTGAATCAGTTAAATAATACTTCCTACTGCTTACTATTCAGGATCTGAAACAAGGTCCAATGCTTTCATCACATCTTCTAGAAGTGAATCAGGTATGAATCCATTATCTGGGGGGGGGGAAAAAAAGCATTAGCATCTTAGAGTAAGAGTTTGCTTCAAGAAATGCTATGAAAAAAATCACCTAAGAGGCAACTGTGCCTATTATTAGATGCTCTCTTCTTTTAGTTTTCTTGGGAAAAGAGGCACAGATTTAAAGTCAAATTACTCCTTAAACAGGCTTATATATTTCAATGATAAAAGTGTTTTTCTATTTAAAGTGATAATTATTTAGCAAGTTAGGTACATCTTTGATTAAAAATGTGAACCTTTAGATTCCCTTTAACAAACTGAATTAGAGTAAGTCTTTACCAACAAATTCCTTTAATTATAATGTCAATGATAATGTTCTTTTTGAGAGAACATAATAACATAAATAACAGCACATCATAAACATTATCTGATAGTATAAGACATGAGCTACCCCTGTAAAGAACTTGATTTAAATAAAAGCCATGGATTTAATGGGAAAAATTCAAGTTGAAATTCAGAACAGAATCAAAGGGTTGATGAAGACTAGTTTATGGAAATATTCCTTTTCTTGGGCTTGCTGAGGAAATAGTATTGGGAAAGGGCCCAAGCTTGGATGATGCAATAGCACTTGACACACAAAAAAAGGCGTGTAGGGCCATTGAAATCAGTTTTAACAAGCAAATTCATTCCCTTAAATGTGCAATGCCTGAGTTTCTTTACCCATTTACTCATTCCTGGAGACTGTTTCAGCTTTAAATCAACTTTGCAACAATATCCTTTTCAGGAATTAGATAATTTAAAAACAAAGTCTTGTCATGGAGAACAAAATGTACAAGCTTCTATAATCCAGAATAAAATGGAGTTGTTCTTTTGGGATGTAGCAAGTACTCTAGCAGAAAGGATATAAAGAAGTTAAGGTTTTAAAGTCTTAAACCTTGTAAGCAGATGCTTTCTCATTTGAAGAAAAACTGGACTTGACAAAAAGGCAAAGAATCATTGGAGATAATTAAAAATGTACAATTTTTAAAAGTGAAGGCTTAATACCAAATTTTCCAGTTACCAATACTTTGAGGCACAGAGAGTAAAGAACTTGTTTAAAGGTACTTGTGAAAATATTCAAGCTTTGTAAGCCTAACTTTGATCAGTTTAGAAGGTAGAAAATTCATTTGTTTAGTTAAGTTACAGCTAAAACCTCAACACTCTTTGGCCACGAGATGACAGGCACAATTCTCTGCACTGGTTTTCTTGTTTTGGGGGTTGTCATGTATATCCACCTGATAGAAACAGTCTGATCTCTTCTTTACATAAGTAGAGACTCAGCTTCCACCCCCAGAAGAAGCTAACTGGCCATACAAAGTACGCAAACAGCAATGAGGAAAACAACCTTCTTCACTCAAACACGATTAACCTCAAGCATAAACATTCCAACATATTTTTAAGATACCTAATGAGTATCTTAAGCACAGACATTCTGTAGAACGACAATAACTACCAACCCAGTGATTATGCACAAAATGTAGACAGTATTTTAAAGTTAGACTGTAATGCAATGTTCATAATATACCATAATATACCAAAGACTTTTACTATACCCCTGATCAGAAGAGGCAATTTTGATGTTACTTTATTCTTGAATCATACCAAATAAAGTATCAGACAAATTCTTTACAAAGTCTGAAAGTAGATGAAGCTTAGGATATCTAGTAGTTAAACAACGAATTCCTGAGAGATGATGGAAGTAGAGATACCATGATACTTTGGTACCAAGAGCAGAAGAAATACCAGTGAGGACCATTTGCTGACCAGTCATGCAGACCTAAGTAGTGCTCTAGAGCTTGGACACATTGATAACTTAACCAGATGAACATAAACAGATTTCCAGAGGCTTTAAAGCTCAGAAGAATGGGGAATAGCCAGGGGGCGGCGGGAAGAGTACAAAAGGGGATGCCAGTTGTGATCTCAAGCAGTTACCATGTAAATATTCAAATGCAGTTACAATGTGTTTTAAAATGCTTGAAAGGGGGAAAAGCTGTGTGTTAAAAATAAGTTTTAAATCAACAGATTGTAAAAAGTGTCAAGTGGCAGAGAAGGAATAACTCAATGTAAAAAAGTGCTGATAAAGGAGAGCCAAAGTTACAGTAAAGTAATTTCCTGATAAGCTCACCATTTGCACCGAATTCATGATTTCTGTTCTAAAAGACAAGGGAATAAAAGGGAGAGCCCAGCAAGTCTTGTCACTAGTGAAACTGTGCTGTAGGAGGAAAGTATTAGAAGGTTTGTCAATTTTATTAGTTTCTGTCAATGGATAAACTTCTGGATTTGCTTTTTTCCTATTATATATCTATTTCCTTTTTCTTAAATTCTTAACAGTTCACAGTGTTTTTTAGTATATTCAGAATTATGTATCCAGATTTATATATTCATCATGATCTATTCTAGAACATTTTTATCACCCCCCCAAAACTCCATATACATTAGCAGTTATTCTCCGGTTATGTTCCTCTACTCCATTTATCCTCAACCCCTGGGGGCTGCTAATCGCATTGCTGTCTCTATGGCTTGCTCATTCTGGACATTTCACATAAATTGAATTGTATAATAAATGTTTTTTTTGTGATAGGTTTCTTTATCCTATTCTAAAGTTTTCAGTTTCACCTATGTTGTAGCGTATGTCAGTAATTAGTATTTTTTTGTCAAATATACTCAGCTGTATGTATATACTATATTTACCCATCATTTGATGGACATTTAAGGTTGTTGCCATTTTTGGGTATGAATAACTCACTATGAATGCCCACAAAAAAGCTGTTGTGTAAATATGTTTTGTGTAATTGTAGCTAGGATTGAATTGGGGAATGATATACTAATTCTGTATTTTGGTTGGTGTGGAAAACTGTATTTTTTCTTTAATTCTTAATTATAGCCTTGCTGGGTTGAGTATTCTTGGGTCTAAGTTTTTCCTTTCAGCTTGAATATATTAAGCCACTCCCTTCGGGCCTACAAAGTTTCTGCTGAAAAAAATGAGCTGATAGCCTTATAGGGTTCCCCTTGTATGCAACTGCTTCCATTTCCTCTTGCTTCTCAGATTCTCTATTACATTCTTGTTGTAGATCTCTGTGGGTTCATCTTGTTTGGGGATCGCTGTGCTTTCTGGACCTGGATGTGTGTTTCCCTCTCCATATTAGGTAGATTTTCAGCTGTTAATTCTTCAAGTAGGGTTTTCCTCCTTGTTTCTCTCCTTCTGGGGCCTCTACAATGAGAATATTACTATGGCTGATGGTCTCCTAACCCAGCCTCACTTTTTAATTTTTTTTGCTATTCAGCATTGTTGCTTTTGTATTACTGTCCTCCAGACTGCTGATCCGTTCTTACATTAATTCTCTCTGGTGTATTTTTCATTTTAGTTACTGCATCTCCTGTGGGTTTTTTTTTTTTTTTTTAAATAACTTCTATCTCTTTGATGAAGTTTCCACAAATTTCATCCACTCCTCTCTAAAGTTCCGTTAGTATCTTTATGACCATTGTTTTGAATTCTTTATCAGGTAGATTGCTTACCTCCATTCTGCTTAGCTCTTTTTCTGTAGTTTTATCTTGTTCTTTCATTTGGGAGATAGTCCTCTTTCCTCAATTGTTTCTATGCAGTTGGTAAGGTCATCTATACTGCTCTTGAAAGTAGTGGTGTTGTGGTCCAATTCCCTCCTGTTCAGCAGAACCAGGAGCTCCTGGGTGGCCCCTGGGTGGATTACATATGCCCTGCTGCTGGGGCTAAGCAGTCCCCACTGTGGGCACTCTGATGTGCAGGTCCTGCTTCCTGGGCAGCCAGCTGAGTTTCTGATACCTCAAAATACTCTAATATTCTTTTGTTTCATATCTTTGGTCACATCAATCTACCTTATAACCTACTTCTAAAATTTTATTTTTAAAACTTGTAAAAAAAAAAGTCCCAGAATATGACATACATATCCAAATACTTTCCCCCATAAAAGGGATACAAAAAAACAGAACTATGAATTTGCTCTAAAGCTCATGTTTAACACTTTGTATATGTCAGCTATCTGATTCTTTTTAGGTTATGAGCACACATATTGGTGTTTATTTTCATTTCTGAATTTGGGATTATTCATTAGCCTTACTTAGTTCAGTTTAATTTCATTCAATAGTGGGGGAAAGAGGTCATTCAGTTTTACTGCCCAACTAAAGATTTTTTTTTTTCCAACTAAAGATTTAGAATGATACATGTTTGAAAACTGATGATGATTAAGTCCAAGAGAAACTAGTATATTTCTTAAGTTGTGGAAGAAGCTAACTCAAAGTCAAGTCACTGCAGTGACAAACCAGTTGAGGTATATAGAGAAAGGAATGCCCATTTATAAAGTAACTATGTTAAGCACTGGGCAAGGTTCTTTCCACATTATTAATCCTCATGATCACTCTAAGAAATATATAAGTTATTCTCATTTGATAGGAAAACAGATTTATAGACCCAAAAGCAACTAGCCTAAAACTATACTGTTACTAAGTGTTAGGAAAAAAATAGATCCTCAAGAGTAAAAAATTTCAAGATAAAAAATCTGAATCCATTTAGGAGTTCAAAAGGACTTTACTGATTCAACAATGTAGGTTTTCTTATATTGTAATTTAGAATAGTATTTCAGGTATCACTTGGTTTTAGTTATATATGAATCCAAGGTTGATCAAACCAACCTAGCTAAAGATGTAGTGGACACTGCAGTGATGTATATGCGAACTGAAACTCCTAGGTGGAAAAGCACAGCAAAGAGAATCATGATGATAATTTCTCTTATACCTGGAGGGATCCTCTCAGAGACAGTTCACCATACGGCATAAGGGAAAACAGAAGAACCCCAGCAACCTCAACCCTGTGGACATTTGCAGCCTTTGCCAGTCCTCACCAATGCTGATTCAAGCTGATGTAGCTGCCCAGAGCTATTGCTGCAGTGAGAACTCCGTGACTGCTGTCTCACTCCCTGAGAGGGGAAGCACCACAGCATTCTACTGTATGTGGGATTAGAGTGGCTAGAGGTCTGTGCTCTATCTTGGGTCTCCCAGACTGGTACCATCTGGCACATCATGGCTGGGAAGGGCTACCAATGCCTTCACACTCAGGCATCCTGTATCACAGCTCTGAACTTCTTTCTTGGGGATGTGCTGCCACTGCTCTGAGCTCAGTTCCCCAGGTCCTGACATAGAGCTTTATTTTAATAGGCTACCAATGAGATTGTGCTGCCAGCCTGTGACTGCCTTCTGAGCCGAGTTGAGACATATGAAGGCTGTGCTGCTACTACATGATACCAGCCCGAGGCCCCTGCCACTGCTGTGTGACCCACACCAGCCAGTCACTATGGTGAGCTTCTAAAGCCCAGTTCACAGGAGATCTGCCCACGTATATACTGCAGACACCAGTGTCACAGCTGCAAGTGCATCTGTGCCCCAGGAACTATGACAGTTCCCGATGTGCCTGATCTTGAACTGTGACACTCTGAGTAATGCTCTGAGTGCCAGTGTATAAGGCAAAGAGCAGAAAATAACCTCAGCAAGAACTTCCACCCACAGGCAAAAGGGAAGAACAGGAATATCCCAGCAGACCCAGCCTCTGAGGACTGCAATAGTGTTACCAGCCACTGCCACCTGTAGGAACTGTACAATCTTAGCCACAAAAGATTCCCACACTATGCTCAATGTCAAACTCAGCCGATGAAGCTGCACAAAGACTGTGCCTTCCCCAAAATAAAAGATGCTGTATCCCACCTAGCTAATGCCCTTGAAGCCACCCACTTCCAGGTAAATTCTTTCTCCCAGTGAAGCCAGTCCAACAAGGTGGGAAAAGGGGACTACAACCTCAAAGGCACAGACATGCAAAGCCACCAGAAAAATGAAGAAGATAACACCCCACAAAAATAGTATTGTTTAAGGAACAGTGTAATTTTCCAGTAACTGACAACAGAGAAATGATTATCCATAAGTTATTTGAGAAAGAGCTCAAAATAAGTGTTTCAAGGAAATTCCTCAAAGTTCAAGAGCATTCAGAAAACGCAATGAATTTAAGAAAACAGTATGTGACCAAAGAAGTTCAAAGAAGTAGAAATCATAAGGAACTAAAAATCTGGACCTTAACACCATAATCAATGATATGGAAAAAGCAACAAGGAGCTTGAACAACAGGCTCAATTAGGCAAAAGAATTCGATATTATCGGAATGCCAGGGTGGCTCAGGAGTTGTGCATCTGCCTTCGGCTCAGGGTGTGATTCTGGGGTCCTGGCATCGAGTCCCGCATCAGGCTCCTTGCCTGCCACTCTCTCTCTCTGCCTGTGTTTTTGTCTCTTTGTCTCTCATGAATAAATTAATAAATAAATACATACATATTAAAAAAAAAACCCTCAAAATTATCAAGTCAAAGGAGAATGAAGAAATTAGAATGAAAAGGAATGAGAAGGCCTAAGAGAGAGCTGTTGGGCATCAACAAGAAAATCAATATGTGCATTAGGGAAGTCCTAGAAGGAAAAGAGAGCAGGGAAAGAACTGAAAACTTTCCAAATCTGGGGAGAATGATGGCCATCCAGGTACATGAAGCTGAAAGATCCTGAAAGATCTTCACCAAGACATATTACTGTAATCAAGCTCTAAAAAAAAAAAAAAAAAAATCCAAGAGATATTTGAAAGCAGCAACAGAAAAAAAAGACTCCTACAATAGAATCTCAATGAGGCTAGTGGCAGCATTCTCTGCAGAACCTTGCAGGCCAAGAGAGCTTGTGCTCAAGAGAAAAACCTGTCAACAAAGAATACTTACTCTCTCCTTCCTTTCTGAATGACAATTTTGTTGGGTTAACATATTCCTAGATAGACAAAAGTTGAGGGAATTTATCACCATGAGTCTACCCTCAAGAAGTACTTGGGTTTTAAAAGCTGAAATGAAAGGATGCTAAATTAGTAACCTGAAAACTATTTTAAATAAACATAAAATTCACTGGTAAAAGTGAATATATAGTCATATTCAAAACCCCCAATTGGAACTGTAATAGAAGCTTGTTTATGAAGCTCAAGGAACTGGAAAGAAAAGAATAAGCGAAGCACCAAATTAATGAAAGGGAAACAAAGAACAAGGATCATAGTGGAAAGAAATGAAATAGTTTGATGTTTTTTTAGTCTCCAAGAGGTGTTTTTTGAAAACAGAATTGAGAAACCTTTAACTAGATGCACCAAGAAAATAAGAGATGACTCAGAAGATATGACACCTGATACCATGATCATAGAAAATACAAATGATCAGAAGAGACTATTAACAATTACATACTAAATAACTAGATAACTAGATAAGAAATAGATAAATTTCTAGACACCTACAAGAGATCAATTGTAAGGGAATTGAATCAGTAATCAAAAAAACCTGTCAACAAACAAAAGTCCAGGACCTTCTGGCTTCATTCTAAATACATTAAAAGAATACATACCAATTCTTCTCAGACTCTTACAAAAACAGAAGAGGCAGGAATATTCCCAAACTCTTTTCAGAAAGCCATGATTATTCTGATACCCAAACTAGACAAAAATGGCACAAGAAAGGAAAATTGCAGGCTGATATCCCTGATAAACACAGATGCAAAATTTTCAAAGTATTAGCAAACCAAATTCAACAATACAGTAAAGGTATCATATACCACAATCAAGTGGGATTTATTCTAGGGATGTAAGCATGGTGTGATATCCACCAATCAATACAATATGCCATGTTAACAGAATGAAAGATAAGAAAATCATGATCATCTCAAAGGATGCAGAAAAAGCCTTTGACAAAATTGAACATCTATTCATGATGAAAACTCTCAACATAGTACATATAAAGGGAATCACCCAACATAATAAAGGTTGTATTTGACAAGCCCACAGCTATCATCACACTCAAAAGTGAAAAGCTGAAACGTTTTCCTCTAAGATCAGGAACAAGGATGTCCACTCTCACCATTTTTATTCAACACAGTATTAGAAGTTCTAGCCAAGCAATTAGGCAAGAAAAAGAAAAGGCATCCAAGTGTGAAAGGATAAAGTAAAACTGTCAACTATCACTAAAGGAAAGGCAACAAAAGCAAAAATACAAAAAACTAAAGCTATACAGCAAAGAAAACGATCAACAAAACGAAAAGGCAACCTATCAAATGGGCGAAAATATTTGCAAGTGATGTATCTGATAAAGGGTTAATATCCAACATACATAAACAACTCCTACAACAGTAGGGTGATTAGAGGTAATATTGTATTGCATGTTTTAAAGGTGCTCAGAGAATAGACCTTAAAATTTCTCATCACAAGAAAAAGAAAACTGTATGGCAAATGGATGTTAACCTGACTTACTGTGATCATTTCACAATATACTCAGTCATTATGTTGTACACCTTTTATATGTCAATTATATCTCAATGGACAAACAAAACAAAATTTTCTGATTCTGTGATGGTGTGTAAATCACTTTGAATTCTAGCATATAGGTTAGGAGGCAAAAGTGTTAAAAATAATCATAGCTATGATATGTTAATATACTATATAAAGAAATGCATATTGGGACATCAAAATAAATTATGGGTAGGGCACATGAATGGGGGTAGGACTTTTTGATGTAACTGAAGTTAAATTGTTATCAGCTTAAAGGCCTCAAAGTAATCACAGAGCAAAAATCTACAATAAACGATGAAGAATCCAAGCATACTGCTATAAAATCAATTCACCAAAACAGCAAGTGAAGAAAGGAACTACAGAACTGTAGTCAGAAAGCAATTCAAAATATGGCAACAGTATGTACTTACCTACCAATAATTACTCAAACATTAAATGGTTTAAATTCTCCAATGAAAAGACAGAGTGGCTAACATGGGTAAAAAACAAAACCCAAATATATGCAGCCTACAAAAGACTCACTTTAACTTGAAGGACTCTCAGAGGATCAAAAAAAAATTTTCCATGCAAATGGGAAACCAAAGAGAACAGGGGTAATTATATCAGGTAAAACAAGATTTTAAGTCAAAACCTGTAACAGGATAAAAGAAGGTCATTAAACGCCAAAGGGATCAATTCATCAGGAGAATATAACAATTATAAATCTTTATGCACCATATATTGGAGGACCTGAATATATTAAACACATTAATCCATGGGGGAGAATTTTGGATAGCACTGAAATAAGAGGAACTCAATACCCCACTTTTAACAATAGACAGATGATCGATGCAGAAAATCAATAAGCAAACAATGGACTTAAATGACACTTTAGACATATGTAGAATATTCCATTCAAAGCACAGCATGGATATTCTTAAATGCACTTGGAATATTCGGGATAGATCACATGATAGATCACAAAAATGTTTTATCAAGCTTAGTAACACTAAGATCATAATAAGTGTCTTTTCTGACCACCAAGGTATGAAACTAGAAATCAGTAACAGAGGGAAAGTTGGAAAATTCACAGATATATGGCGATTCATGAACAATGAATGGGTCAAATAACTCAAAGGAAAATCAAGAAATACTGTCAAACAAATGAAAATGGAAGCACAACAGATCAAGACCTATGGGATGGTGCAAAAGCAGTTTTAAGAGAAGTTTAAGATTTCAATCTCATACCTCAAGAAACTAGAAAACAAACTAAGTCCACAGTTAGCAGAAAGAAGGAAATAACAAAGATCAGAATGGAAACAAATGAAATAGAGACCAGAAAAGCAAAAGAAAAGATCAATGAAACTAAGAGCTTGTTTTGAAAAAAAAAGACAAGGCTCTAGCTGTATACACCAAGAACAAGAGAGGGCTCAAACTCAGAAATGAAAGAGGAAACGTTAAAACTGATGCCACAGAAACATAAAAGTATTAGAAGTGGCTATGAACAATCATACACTAACAAATTGGACCATTTAGAAGAAATGAACTAATTTCTAGAAATATACAACCTACCAAGACAGAATCATGAAGACACAAAATCTTAACAGGTGAGTAACAAAAAGGAGATTGACAAAGTAATCTAAAACCTCTTAACAAACAAAAGCCCAAGAACAGATGGTTTCTACCAAACACTTAAGAATTAATGCCAGTTCCTTTCAAACTGTACCAAAAAACTAAAGGTGAGGGTACACTCCTAAACCATATGATGGGGCTGGTATCATCCTGCTACCAAAGCCAGGTAATGACACTACCAGAAAGAAAACTACAGGTTAATCTCCCTGATGAATGTAGATGCAAAATTTATCAACAAAATATTAGTAAACCAAACCCACAGCACATTAAAAAGATCATACACTATGATCAAGTAGGATTTATTCCAGGATGCAAGGATGGTTCGACACACAAAAATCAATAAATGTGGTATATGTCACATTAATAAGATGAAATAAAGTATCATCTCAATATGCAGAAAATGAATTTGACATAATACAAATCCTTTCACAATTAAAAACACAAAAATTTTCACACAGATGCAATGTTCCTTAGTATAATAAGGGGCATATATGACAAACCTACAAGTTATTATCATACTCTATGACAAAAAAAAAGTCTTTTTCCTCTAAGATCAGAAAAAAAAAAAAAAAGATAGGAATGCCTGTCATTTCTAGTTACCACAGTACTGAAATCCTAGCCATATCAACTGGTTAAGAAAAAGAAAAGGCATATGTAGATGACATAATCTTACATATTTAAAACCCAAAAGACTCCCTTAAAACACTGTCAGAACTAATAAATGGTTTCAGAAAATATGCACGATGTAAAATCAACATACTGATACCAGTGGCATTTGTATACACCAGTGAAAGCAATCCATTTACAATAGCACTGAAACAATGAATTATTTAGGAATAATTTTAACGATGGAGATGTAAGACCTATAGACCAAAAAGTAAGACATTGATGAGAGATCAAAGATGACATAATGGAAAGATATCCTGTATACTTGGATTGGAAGAATATTGTGAAAATGTCCATAGTAACCAAAGTGACATACAGATTCAATGCAATCCCTATCAACATTTTAAAGAAATTTTTCACAAATAGAAAGATAGCTTGGAACCACAGAAGACTGCACACCCAAAGCAATCCTGAGAAAGAAATAAAGCCAGAGGCGTCATACTATCTGATTTTCAACCTGTATTATACAGCTATAATAATAAAAAGAGTATGGTTCTGAAATAGGCACATAGACCAGTTCAGCAGAACAGAGCCCAGATATAACCCCATTCATACATGGTCAACTAACTTTTGACAAAGATGCCACAAACACACACTGAGGAAAGCATAGTCTCTTCAATAAATGGTGTTGGAAAAATGGGATATCCATATGAGATGGCTATAAAATGGAATGAGACTAGACCCCTTATACCACTTACAAAAATTAACTTGAAATGGATCATTTAAAAAAAAAAGAAAGAAAGAAATGGATCAGAGACTTAAATGTAAGACCTGAAACTGTAAAATTCCTTTAAGAAAACACTGGAAAAAAGATCAGTATCATTGGTCTTAGCAATGATTTCTTGGATAAGACACCAAAACACAGGCAAAAATAACCCTAAAATAAACAAGTGGGGCTGTATTAAATTAAGGAGCCTCTGCATAGCAAAGGAAATAATGAATTAAAAAGGCAACCTACAGAATGGGAGAAAATCTTCCCAAACTATCTCATAAGGAGTTAACACCCAAAACACATTAAGAATTCAGAGTAGCAAAAAAAAAAAAAAAAAAAAAAAAAAAGAAGATAATCCAATTGAAAAAGGGCACTGAGTCTGAATAGATGTTTTTCTAAAAAACAACATACAAACAGCCAATAGGCATATGAAAAGACACTTAATATCATTAATCATCAGTAAAGTGCAAATCAAAACTACAATGAGGCATCCCTCACACCCGTTAGGATGGCTTTTATCCAAAGGACAAAAGATAAATGTTGATAGTATATGGAGAAAAGAGCACTATTATACACTGTTGGCGAAAATATAAAATGGTACACCTATTAAGGAAAACATATACAAAAATTCCTCAAAACACTGAAAGCAGGGATCCCTGGGTGGCGCAGTGGTTTAGCGCCTGCCTTTGGCCCAGGGCGCGATCCTGGAGACCCAGGATCGAATCCCACGTCGGGCTCCCGGTGCATGGAGCCTGCTTCTCCCTCTGCCTATGTCTCTGCCTCTCTCTCTCTCTCTGTGACTATCATAAATAATAAAATAAAAAAATTTAAAAAAAAATTTAAAAAAAACACTGAAAGCAGAACTACCATATGATGCAGCAATCCTACTGGTATTATCTAAAGGTACTGAAATCACTAGTGTGAAGATAGATCTGTGCTACCCCAGTCACTGCAGGATTGTTCTCAACAGCCAAGATATGAAAACAAAGTGTCCATCAATGGATAAATGGATAAAGATGTTTTTATACAATGGAATAGTGATCAGCTATGCTAACAAAGGAAATCCTACCTTCTGAAAAAACATGGATGGACCTTGAGGGCATTACACTAAGGGAAAAAGAAACACTGCACAACATCACTTGTATGTGGGATCTAGAAAGGCTGAATTTGGAAACAAAAAGTAGAATGGTGGTTACCAGGGGCTGGGGAGGTAGGTTAACTGGGAGATGTTTAAGATGTTACCTGCAACTAGTATATAAATAAGCTCTGGAGAGCTAATGCACGGCATGGTGATTATAGTATAAAATACTGTACCATAAACTTCAAAGTTGATAAGAACTAGATCTTAATTGTTCTCACCACAGAAAAACGGTAATTATGTGACATGACAGGTGTTAGCTAACACTACTGCAGTTATCATTTTGCAATATATGAATTATCAAAGCAACACTTTGTATACCTTAAATTTACAGAATACTTGTCAATTATATTTTGGTTTTTAAAAAAGTATTTTGGAAGACTTTTTAATATTAATTTGAATAACAGAATAAAGGAATAACTTTTTTTATTTTTTTTATTTTATTTTTTTATTTATGATAGTCACACAGAGAGAGAGAGAGGCAGAGACACAGGCAGAGGGAGAAGCAGGCTCCATGCACCGGGAGCCCGACGTGGGATTCGATCCCGGGTCTCCAGGATCGCGCCCTGGGCCAAAGGCAGGCGCTAAACCACTGCACCACCCAGGGATCCCAAGGAATAACTTTTCAAAACACTTATCTAGAAGGTGGTATTTTCCTGTTTAACCCAGACTATCAGAGGTCAAGATTCAAGCAACTCTAACTTTGTTATCCCAAGAAACCTACAAATCTTATGCCATGTGAGAATCTGACAATCACTTAGGCATCCTTATTTGTTCTCATTTTCACATTTCCCATTTAAAATTTTCAAGAAGTGCAACCTACACTTCATTCAATAATCCAAAAATGCTTTTGAGTAAAACTCAGGTTTATCAATCACATTTCAAATTATTTAAAGATCTAAAACACTGGGCAGCCTGGGTGGCCCAGCGGTTTAGCGCCGCCTTTGGCCCAGGGCGTGATCCTGGAGACCTGGGATTGAGTCCCATGTTGGGCTCCCTGCATGGAGCCTGCTTCTCCTTCTGCCTGTGTCTCTGCCTCTCTCTCTTGTCTCTCATGAATAAATAAATAAAATCTAAAAAAAAAAAAAAAAAAAAAAAAAAAGATCTAAAACACTGAATCAATGATAATAAAATAATAAAATCTTTTACCTTCTGGATCATAGGTTTGAAACACTCTCCTGGCTTGTTCTGAAGGAGCCTCAGGAGCAACTAAAGCCATATCCTGAAAAGATAAGAAGCATGCTATCAACCAGCTACAATAATATCATCATCTTAAAAATAAACAGAACAAATACGAGGCTATGGTGAGGAATTAGGACATGGGGAATCAGAAGATTTTGAGTCATATTTCTATCAGATGTGTGTGACTAAGTTACAAACTCTCTGGGCCTTAACTGTACATTTGAAAAATGGGAATACTACTGCAACCATGGGCAACAGTTGTGAATATGATACTGAAGCTTTATATGAAAACACTTAAGGGATGCCTGGGTGGCTCAGCGGTTAAGTGTCTGCCTTCGGCCCAAGTTGTGATCCTGGAGTCCTGGGATTGAGTCCCATATCGGGCTCCCTGCATGGAGCCTGCTTCTCTCTCTGCCTGTGTCTCTGCATCTCTCTCTCTCTCTCTCTCATAAATAAATAAATAAAATCTTAAAAAAAAAAAACTTGAAAAGTCTTAATATTATGTAATTACTATAAAAGTGCAACCTGCAAAAACTAATGACTTACACTTTTGCTTTATATCATTGTTCAAAAGAAATATAACTTAGAATATATCTACTTTTCGAATATTTAAAAATTAAATCCAGAGATATATAGGACAGCAAACAATTACAGAGAAATGCATTTGGTATTTATGACTTTAGTAAGCATATAATGGCAATACCTAGCCACAGATCATCAAGTTCTGCACATCCAGCATTTTAATTTTTCTTAACTCAGAGGAAATATCTAGAAAGCAGAATTCTTGCCCCATAAAACTAATTCTGTATCATGATTAATTTCTTGGCAGCAATATTACAATTTATAAAAAATAATCACAAAATTTAGCATTATCTCAGACTTTCCACAAACCTTTACTCCACATAGTTGAGCTGTTGTGCAATTTTACTTGACTGACAGATATCTGGAATCTGGGCTCAGCTATTCCTAACACTGGCCTGAGCTTTTGTCTGTAATTATATTCACTCACACAAACCTTATCAGAGAACAAGTTTCTAAGTACCTCCTTTTACCTTCTTGAAATCTCTGTAATAAGTTTAGGATAAAGTTGTTAAATACAATTTGAAATGCTGTTCCTCTGTGGAAAAATAAATTTTTATAAATAACTTTTGTCCTAATCATCGCCCCCACTTTATGTTGGAGAGGAGGAACAAAGTATAAGAATTAATTAGCATAGTTCTTATCATTAGACTAGGTGACTCAGTTTATTTGGGAATATAAGCCAAATGGGAATGGGAAACAATATATGCAAACCCTTACACGTTTCATGTATTGAAGTAAAAAAGTGCTATTTGATAACACAGTAAAATATGGTAATATACAATTTTTTCCCATTTAGTACCTCTTGATAGAAGCTTTTAGGTTCTCCTTCCCCTGCATTTTCAATATTACTTTGCAAATAATTGCCTGTCAAGTGGCATGTTTTCACCTGGCCTTTCAAATACCTTTCTGATTTTATGATCCAGTCCTTCACCACTGGATATCCAGTTAGTGTCTAATCTTTTGTGTGTTAAACAGTGCTGGACCAAATATATCTGAACATATAATTTCACACATGTGCAGTTTTATCTGTAGGACAGAGCACCACAGTAGGATTACTGGGTCAAAGGAAGAATGCATTTGTAATTTGGGTTGATATTACCAGATTCTTGGGTTGTATTTATTTAGCCTGTTTAGAACAATATTTCTTAGAAATTCTTCCCTTTTTATAATATATCAAATCACCAGTACAGCCTTACTTAGCTCTATAGTTAACTTCATATTGACACTAGGATTGCAGTGTCAGCTCTCCAATTTAGGGAGCAATTACTAACACTGGGGCCATAATGATGGTAGCTGCGATGATCACTTCCAAACTGTATTGGCAAAAGTTGCTCCATGTAGTTCACTGTAAGCTTTCCTTAACTATTTCCAACCCCAGTTCTTTGTGATTCTTTCCCTTAGAATGGCTGTAGGAATCTGGGGATTTGTCACTGAAATTCTGGCTGAGAGAAGATAGAGCTGCATTAAAGATGTCAGAAAATGCAAGCATGTAAAAGAACTGAAAGTGAACTACCTGATGCCTTATCTCTAAGTTCTAAGAGCTATAAATAAATAATATACTATGCTAACATAGAAAATTAAAATAGACATAATGAAAACATTCACTGTATATCTCCTACCTCTAGTTATGAACATACAAAAACCTTAGGCTTTAGAAATATATTATTCTTGTTTGAATAGGCTATATATGCTGGCCTGATATAGAAGATCATCTGAAGCTTGGGCACAACTCCTAGTGTACTCTGCTTTAACAGATGTTCATTTAGAACAGGGGCTGGCGTATTTTTCTGTAATGGGCCAGAGTATAAACAGGGCCATATGATCTCAGCAGCAAAACAATACAGTAATACATAAACAAATGAGAGTGGATGTGTTCCAATAAATATTTTACAAAAATAGTTGGTGGTTTGATATGGCCTCTGGGCCAGTTTGCTGCCCCACAATGTCAAGAACATATTTCCCCAAGTGCCCTGGCACTTATTAAACATGCCTTCTTTCTGACACATGTGGGGACATAAAGGTGTCCCTTGCTAGGTTTTACAAAGAAGATACTTTGGCTCTCTGCTCAGAGAAAGAGGGCAGGGGATCCAAGCTAGAAAGGAACTAGCAGAGCTGTGGGTAGGGGATTGGAACTGTGAGAAGAGCAGCAGTGAGGAAGGGAAATCAGCATTGATGGAAGAATGAATTTGATTTCGAACATTAGGGGTTAGGAAGTGATGGTCACATATCGAAGTAGAAACATGGAGCTCTCATAATGCTGAGCACACGATGAACACTCCATGCCTGCAGATCACAAGCTGCTTATAGGCAGTGGGAACAGGACCCGAGCACTGGAGGCAGCCAGGGCTGGAGAACCGACAAGGAAATGGACAACAGCAGATTACTTCAAAGATGTCCGCATGGAAGACTGCGGAAAAGGAATTTAGACCAGTTCCTGGCTGAAGTTCAGAAGTGTGAAACACGTAGCTTTAAAACGCTGGACGTGAGCAAGCAACCCAGACGTGATACCTCAACAGAAAATTCCTCTTCTTTCAAAATACAACCCAGTGGCACCAGTCAGTCAGGTTCCACATAATGAAACCAGCAACTCTAATGGTCATTACTAATAAAGTAGATTTTGTCATCAATGATTTTGTTTTAAAAAAATCTTGTTTTGCTCCTTTTGTACCAAGGATATACTAATAGCTAATTTGCTAAACTCCTTAGAAATTAATTGTTTTTAACCATACCACTCATTTTAAGATGTGTTTATGCTAGAGGGAAGGGGAAAAAAGCAAAGGGTTCCTCTTTCCCCCAAAATTAAATTCTAATGAAAACATTCCAAAAGTTTTCATCCACAAATAAAAGCCAGCACAGTCTTCTAAATTGATTATTGGCTTGCCTACTTTGAGTGTTTACAATGCTTTTTAGATTATTATAGAAAACGATCTCTTGTTAAAGCTTGTTTAAATTCATGTAATGTTTAAAGGCTTATGGATGAAATCTGGGAAAGTATAAAGAGGCCTATTTCCATTAAAGTGTTTCATGCTGAACTCTTTTTAACTTTATGATTTAAAATGACAAATGCCAACACTAATTTTGAGCAATTTATTTAATGTTTTTAAACACTTCTGAACAAGATTCCTAGTTTAAAGATCTTTAACAGAATGATGCATGTGGTAAATTTGGTAATATATGTCAAATATATTTCATATTTGCATAGCCAGTTTGAGTGGGAAGTAAAGAATTCATTCAATGGAGAAAGTGTCCTTTACAATCTTAAGATAAAATATTTTAGTGAGAGGTACAACTGTTGTATTTTTCTCGCTGAACATAAAGGATGAAGTAAAATAGAACTCTCATGTAATAGATGTATACTATAGTGTGAGGAATAATGAGAACTTTACCCTTCAGATTTCCAAGACTTCCTATAGCAATAGCTGTTAGATTACATATTTAATATATTTTCCGTATACAACTACCAGTATACCCACAACTTTCTGAATACCAGTAAGCCTATTAAGCAGTAAAGAAATACCTAGGCTGTATATTTATGGTCACAGTCTAATGGAAGAGAGAAAAATATGCTACTATATGCTTATTTTGATGAACAATATTAAAATTATCTCTAAAAAATTACCTTCTAAATAAAATTCAAACATGTATCAACCCCCTACCCTCAGAAAACCAGTGAATTATAGTTTCCAATGATAGAATTCTGAGTTATCCAAGTCAGCAAGGATACCTGTAAGCATTTTATTTTCTTCATCACTAGCTTTATTAAATAGAACAAAATTTCCATGTGTACTGCATCTGAAACTCTTTTAGGTATTGCCACTGGGAAAAGATACTAAACCTAATAGACCAGACCTAACTACTTTTCACTCTAAAAGTAGTTCTCTACTTGGTCAAATACAAATCAGATGCTTTTATCAGAGGGATGTTAAAATGAACAGTTTCTATTTAGCCAATTTACTGGCCAATAGGGATTGCTAAACAATATAGCTTTTAAAATTATCTCTCCTCAACCAACTTTCCTAACTGGCAAAGTGCTATATAGAAGAGAAGGGGGAAAAAAAAGCCAAGCTGTAATGGGACTATCTAATATCCTACAGTCATGAAACAAATATCTCTTTTTCACATAGTTCTGTCTGCACTATTATTATAATTATTTGCTGTTCACCATAAACCTTTTAAAAATGTTGTAACATTAGCTATCCTTCTAAACACCTACTGAAATATAAGGCAGGCCTGTGTTCAGTTCGTTGGGTAGGTATAAGTAGCTCATTACTGCAAAGGTCTTTAAGGTTTATTCATTATACCTTTTATCACTATCAAGAGCAATCTCCTCTCATCAGTAATCAAAGAACCTCTGAGAGTTTTCTTTAACTTCAGGAATGATCACACATATATAAATTACAGTTTAGCTTGTAGACAACATATCTGAGTGCCATGAAGGGCCCTTCAAAAGAAAAAAGTGGTACATAATTTCCCTTTAAGTCTTAAGTAATGTTTTGCTTTAAAATCACTTTATATTTCATAATGACTCTTAAACTCACTATACTTATTTTGGAAATCACTATGAAACAGACTTTAAATCAATTACCAGATGCTCTCAAGTACATAATATTCTTCAGGTAATGCACAACAAAAGAAAGTAGTAGCTTAGGACAGTGGTCTTTTTCCTTAGTCTGCTATTACTTCCCCTAAAATGTGCAAAAGCCCCCAGCTATCTCCACAACAGCCCATTGTTATGTAGCGCTGATTTGTGTTGCCTTACAGAAATCAGGAAAGGAACACAAAGCCCCTCAAGGCTTTCTCTCCAAAAAAACAAAAACAAAAACAAAAACAAAAACTCTAAATGTACAAGTAGAAATAAGGCAGGAGGAAATATGCAATGGACATGATTAAAATCATTACTACTATTAATATTGATGAATGGGTTTTTCTATTACTGTAACTATACAACTCCCCTTAATAATCCTTCCAGCCTTTCTCACCTGATTCCTGCCAGAGCATTCATTCCTAAGGCATCCACTTTGAGTAATGAATCTCCTGTGTATTTACAATCATTTTCTGTATTCTCTTGCTTAATATTGAAGAACTGGGCAGAGAAGAGCTGTTGACCTTTTAACTAACAAATTTCATTAAGAGAACAGCAAACCTAAGCCATTCCTCTCTAGGCACGTTAATACCTACACGATTCAAGAAAATCGATTTTCTGATTTCTTTGATTAAAGGTAATATTCAATGACTACCTAGATAAAAAATCAAATAGAAAATTCCTCCTTATTTCTAAGTAGAGATTCTGTATCATTTGAATCATTTTAAAGTCTGTTAAATCATCTGGACACAAAGTAACCTAATGGTGGTAGAGGGTATTGTTCTCAATTTCTTGCACCTCTTTGATTTGTAAGAGGATTATTTGCCACTGCCTGTGGCTATAGGATGTGAAGTACCTCTCTGGGAGGGGTATACTTCCTACTGTCACTGACATGGGGTTTGGCCAGAGCAATATAAGCAAAAGAGACATTCTGCTAGCTCCTAGAAGTTTTAAATACCACCTGTGGTTGCCAAGTGTCTTTCTCTCTTCCCTCTACCAGGAGAAATGCACATTCCTCATAGGATGCTCCCTCCTTCAGTCCAGATCTGGGAATGAAGAAGGCACATGGAACACAACTGCAGCCACCATGTAAATTAAGAGAGAAATAGCTTCAGAGTGTGCCTGGAGAGAAGGGATATGGTAGGAGTGGTATACCCAGTAAAGGTAAATACAGGGTGCACTGTCTATAGAAGATTTATTTATTTATTTTTAAGATTTTATTTATTTATTCATGACCGACAGACAGAGAGAGAGAGAGGCAGAGACATAGGCAGAGAAGGAAATATGCAGACATGAAGCAGGCTCCATGCAGGGAGCCCGATGTGGGACTGGATCCCAGGTCTCCAGGATCACACCCTAGGCTGAAGGCAGGTGCCAAACCACAGAGCCACCGGGGCTGCCCCTATAGAGGATTTAAATATAGCAAAACTCACCTTGTTGAAATGCTTTCAATCACCAACACATGCAGGCAAATCTAAACAATTCTAGTGGTCACTAACCCTCCTATCTGAGATGGACTGTTCTCACTGTCTCCTTATTGAATACTGAATAAACCACTGAAGCTTCAGGGTTACTTCAGGAAGCTGGCAAAAGGAATTAAAACCTAATATTCTGGCTGGGGCTTGATTCTGCTTCTGCCACATGTATATTTGCTCTTTGTGTTCATAGCTGGCCTATGTTTTCCTTGTCTTTCCCTTCACATTTATCCACTGACACTGATTTTAATAATATAAGCTGCATAAAGGGGACTCTCCACATATACAGACTTTCTATGTTTCATATGAAAATGAATACTTATGAAGATTATACTGTAGTTCACACAACACCATGTAACTTAAGCTTGGCATGCTTGCATTAGTACAAATGCAGAGTAAGGGACAACCCTGACCATACCCCCACCGCCAAATCCTTTCTCCTTTTATATTATTATTTTTTAAAGATTTTATTTATTTATTCATGAGACACACACACACACACACACAGAGGCAGAGACACAGGCAGAAGAAGAAGTAGGCTCCATGCAGGAAGCCCAACATGGGACTTGATCCTGGGTCTCCAGGATCATGCCTGGGTTGAGGGCAGTGCTAAACTGCTGAGCCACCTGGGCTTCCCTGCTTTTATATTATTTTCAACAGGGTTTGACTATTAAAAATAGTCACAATACTCAAATTTCTAATACTAAGTTTTATCAGAGCTTTAGAGAAAAGTTCTTATTGTTCATTATGAAAGTTATTCTACTTCCATACATCCTTTATATTTCATGCCTTGGATATCCATGTTAAGCCTTCCACATCAAGAGAAGCATGTAAACAAACAAAAAAAAAAAAAAAAAAGAGAGAGAGAAGCATGCAACATAGTATAATGAAGATGGTCTGGGAATAAACGATTATTCCAAGTAGTCCTGTATCTGATCCCAACCTCTGCAACCTCCTTAATCTTCTAACACAACCAATATGGTTCAGGGTCTCCAATTACTACTCCCCAAATACAGCATGGACGATCACATCTCACATCTCTTGTCTTTTTGCCTAATCTTTTCTCCAATCCTAGAATATAGCCCTCATTTCGTATTAAGTCAAAACTTATCATGTTCTTTAATTCAAGTATCTGATCCTCTGCACCCACTTCTTCTCTCTTCCAGTCTATTCCACCCTTGTGTAATTGTTTTGTTTTGTTATCCTGTGGGACAGAAGTATTAAAAGACTACGGAGTCAGAAGATTGGAGTTTGAACCCTGGCTTTGGCACTCAATAGTATATAACTGTGGGGAGATTATTTTTCACTGGTCCCAGACTATTAAATGTAGATGAGGAACGGCACTTACCTAGCAGGGGTGCCCTGAGGGTTAAATGAGGAATGCATGCAAGATGGTTAGTATTAATGCCTCACACAGGCAGCACTGAGTAAATGGAAATAGAACACTATTACAATGTATCATTCATCTTTGCATTTCAATAGTACTTAGTACAATGCCTAATGTTAGCTACACTAGGTCCTGTGGGAAAACAGGTAAATTGCAGTTCATATCAGCAATCACAAGAAGGTAGAAAGAGGGAAGAAATTTTAGGAGCAACAAGGGAGTAAGAAGCAGGAGTCAAAACACAAAAGATGTCAAGGCTGGGCCATGAATAATGAGCAGGATTTTGATTACATTCTGGGCAGAGGGTAACATAAAAGCATAGATAAATAAAATCACAAATTTGTTAACTCTATTATACATTACATACATGATGTAAGACCTTATGTTCTATTCTGCTATCCAGTGTATTTACTGCAATTATCTTCATCAATTACGACAGACACCTAGAGGTGTCGACCCACCAGTGCTGATTCCAATTAAAACTCACAGACTTTACTCATGACAAACAACCATAGGCCTTTCTATCAACAATATTTTACCTTGTTTGGACAATTATTTGGGTTCTACTGTAACAAAAAATTATTAGAAACAAATTGAAAGGGAAAAAAGGACTTCCTTCAGTCAGCAGGCTGACATGATTAACGAAGAGAAAAATTAAATTCCTAAAAATTATAAAAACCAGACACAGAAATGACTGCCTAAGGGCATTCAAAGAAGTAGGTATTAGAACATAAAAGCAATTTAATTGTTACTTTGTTTAAAGAGGCAAGAATATTTATAATACATTTTGAAAGGTCTCTGATAAAAATAGTTAAAAATAAAAGCTTTATTATGAGGGCACAAATCCGTGGCATAACCCTACAGATAGCTGATGAGAGGTACCTCCAAAGTGTGTGAAGCAGTTAGGAAACAGTTTGTGGTTAAAAATTCACAGTTTTTTTCACTAATTTTTATAACTGAAAATTGTTAATTTATGTAGACTTCTACCCAAATTTTTCAAGTCGTTCAAATACCAGATGCTATTCTTATGTTTGAGGATAGGTGTTAAGAGCACACATGACAAGTTACAACTTTAAGTATAAAAATACTTTAGGTCTCGAATCCATTTCCTTTCTGTAAGAGAGAAGGCATGACATTCTGAAACATAAGCATAAACTCACAAATTTACTTAAGATAAATGGATGGGATGAAAACTGCATTAATACAGCAAACCCAAACTGCAACACTGTCTACGAGTTGCAGAATGCCAGACTTTGAATTTACCTGCATCCCAAGGTCCACAATTTCTACCCAAAAATGTAAGATACACAGAGGCGAATTTTCTTTTTAACAAATAAAGTCTATAAAGCATTGTTTTACTTCTTAAAATTGTGTTTATGACAACGTAGAGAAATCTATTAACAGTCAAGTAGAGCTATCCAGGTTTAAAAACGTAAAAAAAAAAAGAAACCTAACACTTAATTGCAGTGGTCTTCCTAATGTTACACTTAAGGATTAACACACGAAAGAGCTTGCTCTGGATAAAGAATTCTCAGCAGACTCTCAGTAACAGACACTACAGTAAAAGCAGTCAGCTCATGCAGGAACAGCTACATGTTTTGCATTACATTCAGTTTCTTTATATATTCTTAGTTTCAACAGTCATGTGTTTTCATGTGTTCTTACCTAAAAGGAAAACTGCTTTATCACAGGAAAGGTCAACGGTGATACTCTACACTCACAAAGAGTCCTTTTTATAACCATAAAAGAGAACAAAAAGGGATGTAAAACTCATCCCTCCAACTTCAAAAGAAAGTATGAAATGGATTACCAGGGAAATTAGTCACTGATCTTCCAAAGATGAAACTAGATGTACATAGGTGGGTTCCAGCTATTTTTATATTGAACCAGCAAGCTATTATCCCATACAGAGACTGAAATGCACAATAAAAACAAGACAAAAAAAGTCTACTACTTTATACATACGATTCTAATTGTTTTTTTGTTATCCTATGGGACACAAGTAGTGAAAAACTACAGAGTCACAAGATTGTGGAGTTTGAATCCTGGCTTTGGCACTCACTAGCGTACAACTTTGGAGAGATTATTTTTCACTGGTCCCAGACTATAAAATGTAGATGAGAATTCTAATCGTACGTATGTATAATTTCAAATGTAAAGCTCTCATCCTTGAATTTGCTCGAGACATTTCATAATTAGTTCCAATTCAAGAGAAAATTATCAAAATGACCCGAATAATTTAATCGTAAAACGAAAATATAAAAAAGGAAGAAAAAAAAAAAAAGAGAGAGAGAAAAATGATGGTTAGAGGAGAAGAAAAAGGTAAGTGGACAACTGCCCAAACATTCTGTCAGATGAAATTTGGGCATTTAAAATATATGTTTCAGTGTGAAAAGACCTGACTTTTAAGAGATGCTCTGAAATGTTACAAATGTTATATAGGCTTGTTTTAACCATAAGAGCTATTTTTTTAAATTAAGGGAAAGAATTCAAGAAAGATAAGTTTAAAAATATAGGTTCTATATTCAAGCATCTACTACTCAAGTAAGTTTTCAGTTTATCAAAAGTACCATGGTACTTGAATTAAAAAAAAAATAAAAAGCACCGTGGTATGATGACGTTTAGTAAGATGACTTAACGTTACTACCCTACCTACAAAGCATGCTTTCTCACAAGGTACAGATACGAAAATTTTATTCTGTCATGGCTCAAATGAGTTGGAGAATTCTCCACCCTCCTTAATGGAAATTAAGTTTCCTTCTTTGAAGAAGTCAGTCCATTTACATACTGCATTTTATCTCACCCATATCCTCATTATTGCAGTATTGTTGGGACCCCTGGTGCTTGATGACTGAGTTCCTATATGATCCCTGCAGTTAGGTTATGTGCCATTCCCCTCGATATTAAGTATAAAACAGCCACTTACACAGGATGGCTTCTATGTATGCTTTGCAACCATATTCTCTAGATAAATCAAGAGTCCAATGTCATTTCTGCTATTTCCTAGACACAGAAGTTTAATAAGAAAGATCACTTTTTTATGCCAGATGGAAGACTAAGAGGACTTATAAAAGGTAGCGGAGAGTTAAATTTAAAAACTTAAAGAAGATAAAAAAGATGGTTATAATCAATCTGAAGTTCTACTTGCTCATAAAAGTCAATTATTAAATTGACTTTTATCACTGATTTTCAGATAAAATTGAATTGTGAAAAATCTCTTCCAATACTACAAAATGTGTTGAGTCTCCATGGGTCAGGAAGAAGGTTCCAATAAAATAAAGTTGACTACTAGACATCTCAAATATCAAGGGATAACTATTAAGTACACAGTATGGCACTGAAATTTAGAATCACAAACTTCAGACCTCTTTTAAAATAAACTATAGTTTATTACTTACAGTCCTAAAAGTTATTTCACTGAATAGGAACAATTTTCTTACCCATCCTCAAACCATGCGCACAGATTTTAAGTATGATAGAGTATATGTGTATGTAACAATGCTTACTTACAAATTCTCATCAAAGTTGTTTTTATTCACTAATTCGGAGAAAATCTGTATGTGTATTTAAGTTGATCAAACAGAAGAGCAAAAGCGAGTTCTTCTGCTCTAGTCTCCATACAGATACTGCATAAATTAACTGTTATTTCATGATTTATAAGCTTCAAGATCTACTAAATTCTTATGATCAAAGACAACTTAGCATTCCTAAGTCCCCATCTCCCCACTTATTCAAATACCAGGCATGGTTATATCACAGTTTTTGATGAGACAAATCTTCAGTGTTTTCTGCAATTCATGTGTTCAACAAAAATTTACTGAGCACCAACACTGTGTCTGGTACTGTTATAGGCAGTGGAAAACAGCAACAGACAAAACAGACAAAAATCCTGCCTTCAGAGAGCATACTCGTGAGAAAGACAGATCATAAAACAAGTATACAGTATGTACCTAAAACCAGAACATATTAAAAACACTCACAATTCAATAACAAAAAACAAAAAACAAAAACAACAACTCAACTCAAAAATAGGCAAAGGACTTGAATAAACATTTCTCCAAAGAACATATACATATGGCCAAAAAGTATATAAAATCAAAGATCAACACCCTTCATCACTAATAAGGGAAATGCAAATCAAGATCACAAAGACCACTTAGCACTCACTAGAACAGTTATAATAACAATAAAAAGAAAAGAGGAAAATAACCAGTGATGGCAAAGATGTGGAAAAACTTGGAACCCTTGTATACTACTGCTGGGAACATAGAACAGTGTAGCTGCTGTGGAAACAGCTAGGCAGTTTCCCCAGAAAGTTGCACAGACAATTGTCACCTGAACCAGCAATTCCAGTACTAGGTATTTACCAAAAAGAACTGAAAACAGGGACTCAAACAAGTGCTTGTAAAAAAAAAAAAACATTCACAGCCGCGTTATTCACACTAGCCGAGGGTGGCAACAGACCAAATGCCCACCAAGCAGATAACTGAATTGTGTTCTATGCATACAACACAGCATCTTTCAGCCCTATGAAGGACTGAGTAGTGATGATAACGTGCCAAAGGAGGAAGAACCTCAAAAACATTACACTCAGTGGAAGAATCCCCAAAGGGTCACATGTTGTAGGATTCCATTTATACGAAATATCCAGGATAGGTAAATTGATAGTCTGAAAGCAGGGCTCTGGAGAGAAAAGGGGAGTACATGCTTATGGACACGGGGTCTCATAATGGAGTGACGGGGAAGTTTGGGAACTAACAGGTGGTGGTTGTACAATATTCTGAATGTACTGAATACCACTAAATTGTTCACTTGAAAATGGTTAACTTAAAAAAAAAAATGGTTAACTTTGTTAGGTGAATTTCTCCTCAATTAAAATATACCTATATCTGTGAGAATGTTAATGAAAAGGGAGAGAGAGGAAGTGGTTGGCATTTTAGAAGAGACAGCCAGGGAAGGCCTTACTAAGGAGATAATGTTTGAATACCAAGCTGACAGACGAAAAGAATCCTTTATACAGACAAGTGAGGCAGGATCATTTTAAGCAAGGGGAATAGCAAGTGCAAGGGCCTGCCTCCTTCCTGAGGTAGAGGAAAGATCAGTGTGGCCAAGCAAGACTGGAAGGGGGAGTAGTAGGAAATGTGGTTAGAAAGGCAACTGGAGTCAATCAGATGAGGTGAGGTAGGGCCTATCACGTTATTCTAAGGAACTTTGGCTTTTATGCTTAATGAAGGGGAACCACTGTAGGGTTTTGAACAGAAGAGTAACAGGAAGTGACTTAAATTTTCACGGGGTCATTTAAGTTACTGAATTAAGAAAATACTACAGCTCCTCTAAAGGTAACAGCATAGTCTTCAGTCAGGAAGCTACTATCAATGATCATGGGGAGAGAGTTCTCCAATTCGTCTTTCAATTCTTTCAGTAAGTTTTCAGTTTCTTGTTTGTCAAATTTCTTTCCTCATAGCCTTCAGAGTTTCATGGATATAGTAACTTCTCTTGTGGTTTTTGGTTTCTTAAAGTTTTCTTTTGATCCCTTAACTGCCCTACACGATCGCCATTCTTTCTTTTTTTAAAAATAAATTTATTTTATTGAGTTCTTTCTCCCCTACTGCTCTGATTTCTGTTTTTCATGTAAACATTCCAAGCATTGTCCATGTAGGTGGGACTTGTAAACTGCACCGTGGGGTTATGTGGCTGGGTCATTTTGCTGAGACACCTCGAACTACAGTGACTCAGTCCTTCCTCTTGACTGTGTCAACTGGTCCAATGAAAAGTTAATTGCTTGATTAAAGTGGGTTGATGAGTGGGTTACATTCAATAAGAGCAAAGCTGCTGAGCTCTTGCTGAGACTCTAAGACTAATGATTAACTCTCCTCTCACTGGCTTCCTCTACCTCTGTCTATCCAATCCAATCTGTCACAAGGTCTTCTTGTCAACTTACTTCAGGAACAAATCTCTCACATTTATATATTCCATCAACATCTACTGCCATTACCCTGATCAAACCTATAAGTTCTGCTTACCCAAAATACTACAAAAGTCTTCTATACCCACGCCCTAAGTTACCCTTCAGCATGTCTGTTTTCCACAATTAGCCATACATAGTCCTTTGCAAAGTGCAAATTTAGTCCTGTTTCTTTCCTATCTCCCCCAAAACTATTCCTGCCACTGATTTTTTGCTATCATTACTCTTTGAACAGTCTGTCAAAGACCTGCTTTTTCTTTTGTACCCTCATTTCATACCTTTCCCCTTGAATCCTCAGTACTCCTACCCTTCTCTTCCAGTGTTTTCCCACCAGTCTTTGGCTCTGACTACTACCTATCTAAGGAAGGCTCTGTTCTCTCTTCCTGTAGTTTCATCTTACTAATACCTCGATGCTCAGGGTAGACAGCAGTTCTTCAAGGAAACATTCATAATTTTCCAAAACTAAGATAAATTCTTAGGGCTTTATAGACCTGTGCTTTGTCAGCCCTCATCATAGTTACAATTTTATAGTTTTATAAGTGATTCTTTGATTACTGCCTCTCCCATTAGAAGGTATACCTCCGTAAGAACAGGAGCCCATCTCTTTTGCTCACCACTGTCTTCACAGTACCTGGCATAAATGCCAGGCACATACTAGGTGCCAGTAAATATTTGACAAATGAATATACACACGAATGATGACAGCTGCAACTACTATCACCCCAGATGTGTCACATGAAGAATTACACTGCTATTCAAAAGCAGTGTAATTTAAAATGTTAAATTACAGATTACTTTGAAAATTGTGACCTTTAAACAGGCTTTTTTACTTAATCATAATCAGCACAAAGAGGTCAGCACATGAACTACATATCCATGCAAACCTATCAGTTTTAAAGAAAAAGACCTCAGCATTTACATTAAACTGCTGTATGTTTCAGGCCATGGAACACAAAATGAGCGAACCCTCCCAAAATAAATAAGCCAAAACTCAAAAATAAAGAAGAAAAACAAACCCCCAGATTACTTTTTGAGTAACAAAAACAAGGCCAAAATTACTTTCTTAAATACAAAAATATCAAAGCAAGAATGATCAAATAATAGGTCTTGTAATATAAAGAACAGCAAAATTTACAGTATTGTCTACACGATGAAGATTAAAGAAGACTACTTCATTAAAAAAAAATTTAAACTGGACCTAATAAATGTCATCAAGCATTACTGATCTCATTTACTACGTATGTAATCTTCCAGCTTTTATCACAAAGGGAAAAATTCTTTACTTGCAACTCTTTTTAAAGAACCATATTCAAACAATCTAAATTCAGTTGTTTTAAAACACACTGAAGAGGAAGTACCCATGCTTTTAAGAAGCTTCAGAATGAGTCATGAAAAAATATTTTTACAAGATATAAATATCACTGGAGCCCAAGTGTGGAAAATTCATGCATAGGCTTTATTCACTGAATTAATGAATCCCCTACACTATGTGCCAGACTATGTACCAGATCCAGAGATACCAAGGTAAGTACAAAAACATAACAATTAGTATAAAATTCAAGAGTTCTAAAAGAGAAATAAGGTGATATATGTGATTTTTAGGACTTGTACTAGTTGAGGAACCTAAAATTTTACTATAAAATTCTTACTAGGGAGTCTGGGTGGCTCAGTGGTTGAGTGTCTGCCTTTGGCTCGGGTCCTGGGATCGAGTCCCGCTTGGGATTCCCCATAGGGAGCCTGCTTCTCCCTCTGTGTTTCTGCCTCTTTCTGTGTGTCTCTCATGAATAAATAATAAAATCTTTAAAAAATAAAATAAAATTCTCTCTAATCACTTTCTGCATGTGTACATTTTCCTATTATGATTATCAGTAGCTTCAGGGAGGCAAATACATAGAGAGCTGAAAACCTTGTCTGACTTAGAAGGCATACACAGAGCTCTTCTGTCAGGCCGACAACTGGCATGGCAGGGGTTTCTGTTTCTATGCACTTTATGCTCTCATTCAACACTTTGTTGTACGTGGTTGAAGTCTATTATTAAAATGAATGAGAGTCCCTGTCCCACACAAGGCTCATTGCAGACCATACCACACAAAAAGGTATGGGAAGTGTGATAAGTGCAATTGAACAATGGATCGGATTGTTAGGATTGATGCTATGGGAACACCAAAGAACACCAGGCAGGTGGGTAGGAAGTGTATGTTTCACAGAAAAAGAAGGTATCTTTCAACAAACCTAACATTTAGATGCTAAAATACAAAATGTCAAAACTAAAAAAAATAAAAAATAAAATACAAAATGTCTCCATATTTATATAGCTCAGTTGACTGTTCCGTCTATTTAACCCTCTGTAAAATCTCTTCTGCTACTTAATGACAAAATCTTTTCTTAAGTATCAATCATAAATTTTAAGATTTAAAATATTTTCATCTCATTATCTTTTATATTTGAAACTTACATTGTTTCATAGAATTTATTAAGTTTTTCTGTGCTGAAAAATGGAGCTAGGCATTAAAATAAAAATTAGCTTAAAACTACATTTTCGCATGTAAATTGGAACTGATTTTCTTTTCTGGAAATTTAGAACACTTGACACAAAAATCAGTCAAATGATGATATCCTCCCTCTGGAATTAAAGTTGTTCAGTTTCTATAGTTTACATTATGCGTTTAACTTCTTTTCTACTTCAGGAGAGAAATAAACAGCAAGCTTTAAGACTAAATATAACGTATCAGTACTTCTAGTACTGTATTTCTGTCAAAGTCTGTACTTTTTGAGATATATTTTATAGCTTTTTCTCTTGAAGAAAAGGTAAGTATGTATCTTGCTCTAAATCCACTACCTAGATTTAGGCAGTGCATTAAAAGGAATCCAATAAAAAGGGAGTAAATAGATCCACACGACTTTGTGCTGTCAGTTTAGTCTTTTTTTTTTTTTAATTTTTTTTTTTTAATTTTTTATTTATGATAGTCACAGAGAGAGAGAGAGAGAGAGGGGCAGAGACACAGGCAGAGGGAGAAGCAGGCTCCATGCACCGGGAGCCTGATGTGGGATTCGATCCCGGGTCTCCAGGATCGCACCCTGGGCCAAAGGCAGGCGCCAAACCGCTGCACCACCCAGGGATCCCTGTCAGTTTAGTCTTTGGTACAATTTATACAATTCGTACTTCTTTCAGACACAAAATAACACTAACAAGTACAATCTAAAAAGGTGTGTGGGGTAATCAGGAAAGTCCTATAGACATAAGGAACCTCAAAATTAATAATTCTATGTTTTTTCCCTTTATTCCAACATCAGCAACTCCATCTAGGCATCCCCATGTGCAATGGCAGTGAGGATGATGATGATGGCAACAGCCAAGATTTCCCAGGCACATAACTTGCACTAAATACTGAACATTTTATATTTAAATCGGACTACAAATTTAAAAGCTAGGTATTACCAGAAACCCGTTTTAAAAACATGAGAAGAGAGGCTGGACCACATTCTTAAATGGGAAGGTTAGGATTCAAATGAAGTCTGACTCCAAAGCTTGTAACTACTCCATTGTGGAGAAATACTATAGTTAAAGTATGAAATTTAGAAAAGGGGTTTGTTTCAAGATTTTAAAATAAACATATTCAAATGCATTTAATCTATGTTAATATTATAACCATATAGAAATTGCAGGAAATATAACATCTTAAAAGAACACTTCTATACCACTGAACTATTAATGGATTTAAAAATATTCTCCTAGATGTTATAACAAATTATTTTATATTATATAAATTAGATTCTTATCCTCTCTAGAAATGAGAAATCTAAAACTTTTAAATTTAGTTAACAGACTGATTTCTGAAAAATATCAAAAGCCAAAGCTCTAAAGTCACAAAAAATAAAGAAATTTTAACAAAATAATGACAGATTTTACTGAAATAATTATAAAACTAAAGCAGTGTAACAATATTTTCTCTACTATTACTTTTTTAGATTTTGGAACAATCCACTTGTTAGTAGGAATATACTGAATTTTTGCACAAGATCCAAACTAAATATGGACTTATATTACTTGTTGCCTGATGTCATACTTAAAAAAAAAAAAAAAAGTCCTGCTATAAGCATACCTTGGCAAAAAATACGGTGAGGTGAGTTTCACTGCCAACAATCCATATAGGGAATTTTGGAGATTTCAAGTAAGAACCAACCTAGAACAAATGTAGCAAAATAAACAAACAAATGAAAATTTTATACTGCCTGCTGAATATTTGCCCATGAATATTCAAAGCATAACTGAAAAGTCCAATTCATACTTAAATGGAATAATATATTGTGCCAGAATGCCTTACCCATAAGGTCAAATGCTGAATGTAAAAATCAATGTTATATAGACTGTCAGGGCTAAGCTTACATCACACCTTTGTATCAGAGTATCAATAATACAGATTTAACACAGCTGGAAAAACTTAGTTTAACCCTAAGAATCATTCTTAGGTTTTACTGAAGTTGCTAGATAGAATGGTTCTCAAACTCTGAAACTATAAATTTGGTGGTAATTACTTTATCAAGAAAACAATTACAAATTAATAATGAATATATTTATGAATAAGTAAAGGGAAAAAGCCTTAAGCACATCCTGTCTTCAAAGAACCTAGGGCAATATAATCATCTCTCTAAAGCAAAATATATACTCCAAAATATTTAAGAATACAAAAGAATGTTGTCTCTTGACTCTTCATGGTTGGAGAGAAGTTCAAAGTTCTACAATATAAAGTCTCCTTAAAATGTACAAAAAGTTATACTTATAGCCTGCCTCAAAGTTATAGATTTAATCTTCAAAAGCTACAGTATCCAAAATTTGAGAGTATCAGTTTTGTGTGTGACTGAGAAAGTTTAAAATCAGCAAGTAAAAAATAGACTTGGGAAATCCCATCATGTTCCCATCAATCAATTCTATACTCTTATGAGGATAGAATACGACGTAAAAACAACCTTACCAATCAAATTTGCTGTATTTTCTTTTCTCACACAGACTCCCTGAAACAGGGAAATTCCAAGTGGCTACTTAACAGCAGTCAGGGTAATTCTTGCCTCATCAGTCAAATCCCTGATAGGATGCCCTGCTTTCAACCACCACTATGGACCTGTGGAATTTTTCTTATCATTAGCCATGTGGGAAATAGGTACTCTCTTGTATCCATGCACAGAAACATCAGTTTCTTTGTCCTGTGATGAGAAGGATGAGCTGGATATGCTGATGGCAGTGGTGAACCAGAAGAGCAGGAAGGATGATGGTTTGGGGACAAAAGAGAGTAAGAGTAAAGGACAAAGACAAAGGAAAAGGTCTGATCACAGATTCAAAGTAGAAGGGCTTTTAGAGGTACTCAGCCCAAGTCCTTCAATTTCACATCAGGAAACAGAGATGTATGTGGGATTGGTGCCTTGTATGAATTCAAACAGGTAACTAGTAGAAAGCTGGAATTAAATCAGGTTTTCTACCACTCCTCATGTGGTAGCTGCCTCTTGTGGTGAAAAGTTTAGATGTTATTTAATTTCTCTTTTAGAAAATGAGTGTGCATTTGTGTGTATTTAATTAAGGTAGAAGTAAAATATGAGGATTATATATATGGTAGGATCAAAAGGTACAAACTCATTAAGTGTCTTATAATAATATAAAAAATAAGAGTGCATAAATAGTGTAGCCACTTTGGAAAAACAGTCTGACAGCTCCCCAACAAGTTAGGCATATAATTAGTATATGACAAGCAATTTCACTCCTGGGTATACATCCAAGAGAAATGAAAACATTCACAAAAAACTTATATACATGGATGTTCATAGCAGTATTATTTGTAGTAGCACAAAAGCAGAAACAACCCAAATGTCCATCAGCCAATGAAAAGATAAACTGATATATAATACAACAGAAGAGTTGGCTATAAAAAGGAACCAAGTACTATTACATGTTAAAACAAGAATGAACACTGCAAACATTATGCTAAGTGAAAGAAGCCAGACACTAAAGGCTACACATCGTATGATTCCATTTAGATGAAATGTCCAGAATAGGCAAAACCACAGAGAAAGAAGGCTGCCAGAGGCTGGGAAGGAGTAGGGAAGTGACTGCTTATGGGTTTAGAGGATCGTGTCAGAGTTAAGAAAAACATTTTGAAATTAGGTAAGTGGTGATGGTTGCACAACTTTGTGAAAAAAACACTGAATTGCAGACTTCAAAATGGTGGGTTTTACAGTAGGTGGCTTATCTATTAAAAAAAAAAGGGCACAGTCGAAAGCACTCAGAATCACCTTTCTCATTGTATGTGTGTGTATAAAGACTTTCAATTGTGTTAATGAACACATATAGTCAAAATGATATGAAAATGTTAATTTGTAAAGAGCAATTTGCTACAATATTAAAAAGCGGAAATGCTCAGATTCATAAAATTAATACAAACACAATGATTTCCTTAATGCTATTCTCTAAATGTATAGTGAAAAGTAAATGTATACAGGTCATCAGAGGAACATCTACAGTTATGTACAGACAGACACCACAGCGTGACATAGTTTTTCAAAAAGCCTTATCACACCATCCCAACCACTTCCCTTCCAGGTCTCCCATACTCCTGGCCACTATGTATATACCCTGGAGCCAGGTGTCAGACAAGCAGAGAGAGTCCTGAGCCTCAGAGCTCACTGAAATTATCCAGTCCACTGGGAGCCCATGAAACCTAGCTAACTCCATCCCAATACTGGCCCTATGGTCACACCTTGTTGTCACCCTGTTCACAGGTATAATTCCCCTGTGATCCTGTCTGGTAGCCCTCTCTTGTTTGGAGGTGTAAATAATAGAGAGTTCTGCCTTTTGTCTGAGTATCACTGTGTTGTGTCCTGCCACTAGAAAAATCTTTAAATCTTATAAAATACCAATTACAGCTACAACTCTAGATCAACATGTAATAGAATACACAGCCACTACTGTTTCCCCCCTAAGATCTTAGGGGGGAAAACAGGCATTCCCCTGTTCTACCTAACAGCTAAAGAAAAGCAAAAGCATGGTTTAGAAAAGCTTACAATTCTGGTGAAATTGGCCATTCATTCATTCAAAAAATGTTTACTGAACACCAAATAGGTACCCAGAAAGACACCGTTACTAGCTTTAGAGTCTATAATCCACTGGGGATGACAATAAAAAAGCACATTCAAGATTAAAAAAATAAATAATGAAAAGAGCATTATAGAGTGACTATTCCTACAAAATTGTGAAAGAAAGTCACTGAAGGAATGGCCAAGGAAAAGATCTTTGAGGCACCATTTTAAGTAGGACCTGAAGAGGAGAGGGAGCCTATCCATTTATAAGCTGGAGTATTCCAGGCAGAAATGACGTCAAGTATGAAGTCTTACTAGGCAGGAAAGGGCTTGGGTGTGTTTGAGAAACTGGCAGGAAACCAGCAGGGCTAGAGCACAGCAATAGAGAGAGCAAAGCAACTGAAGAGGGACAGACAGGATCAAGATAAGGGCATTATAGGCCACATGGTGAAGATTTCACAGTTTATCACCTCCATACCCAATCCTCCTGCAAAACACACACATGTGCTTTAAAAAGAACAGCTTTATTAAAATATCTTTGATATATGGACGTTGTATATATTAAAAGTGTGCAACTTGATGTTTTTGTATGGAAACACTGTGAAAAAATCATCAAAATCAAGTTAACTCACATATTCATTACCTCTATGAAGTTATCATTTTTATTTGTGCACAGGTATGTGCATGTATGTGTATACACTTTTAGGATCTATGAATGTGTGTGTTTCTTGGGAGAACGGGATGCAGCTTAATGGTCTGGTTGCCAGGCTATTTCAGAACAGCTTTAGCTTGTAAAAGAATTACTACTGTGTAATACTATGATCTCTACTAATGGGTAAGGGCAGGATGAAACCTCTTTGATTGTCATACCCGTATCACTCCTTTCCAAGTGCTGTCATGAAAGAACACTTCCAGTTAAAAGAAAGAAAAAAGAAAGGAAGAAAGAAAGAGGGCAAGACACTGTTACTTTACCAAATCATCATCATTGAACTACTGCTATGGACTCACTAGTCTAAAATGGAAAAGAAAACTAGATCTACTTCTTCCTTCCTTCAAAATCAGGACATCTCATTATGTGTAAATCATTAACGATTTGAACTATTAACCATTTAAAGCTATTTGGAACATTCAATAGTTATTTCAGCTTATGCAGGAAAGCAACGAAATATCTATCAATAAACAAGAGGTTCAAGGCAGTTCCTAACCTTAGCCCATGCGTTAAAGAATTTAATGTTGTGATATGATTGAAATTTGTTTAATTGTGAAATAATTTTTCAGATGGAACAGACAAAAGTTAAAACTTAGGCATCTAACAAATTCTTTTCCTTTGCCTAATAAGTATTGCCAGTTGTTTCAGTGAAGCAACCTGTTATGAGGAAGAAACAATACAGCCTTTCCCTTGGTTTACCAAAAAATATATTTATTTTCAGTAATAGGTCTCTATTTTTATAAATTGTTTTCTTAAGGGTTCTCCTTTCTACCCTCAAAAAGGACAAACCTTACAAACAAAACTTGGCATGATCAGCCAGCTTAACTTAATATGCCTGTCAATTTAGGAAAGGAGATCAGGAACTGAAAACTATATAGTAACAGTAAGCTAAATGTCGTCAGAGGACAAAATACTGTCTGTAACAGTGGACATGTGAATAAAAAGCACTGAAAATATCGTAAAAATCAACTTACCTTACAGTATCTTAAAGCTTCCATTAATGTTAAGAATCCTACAGATGCTTGTTCATGTATACCAAGAAGTTCTACAAAAAAAAAAAGTTTGTACTGTATTAGCATACATATATCTGAAAACTATTTATATGTAAATATAGATGCATACATATATTTTATACCAAAGTTTTAAATTTTATCCAAAAGTATACTTTAAAACCTAGCACGTATTGTTAAAGAGTTCTCATCAAATCATTATATTACTACTTATTATAAAATATCATTAGATCATGTTTGTGGTGGGTGATATGATGCTTCAGATGTATATTATTTATAAAATCTTATATTCAATTTTAGCTTTTAAAATGAGGACATTTCCCCCTCTGAAACTGAAGGAATTACTGGCAAAAATAAAGAAGAGATACTTCATAACATCCATGCAAAACAGCTAACTTGAATTGACTTGACTTAAAGAATATGCTAATCTTAATTTGTAATATTTATCGCTGGATAGCAGTGAACCTACTTGCATAATACTTAAAACATGGGCTTTTGATGCCATCGTTTCACCTATAAATACAATATGCTTAAGATTTGGGAAATAAGTACAAGCAGAACAAGGTATCTGCCTTACAAAGGCTAAGTTTATCAAGCGAGATGGAAAAAAAAGGTGTCTTTTCTATGTTTATACATACATATACACTATCTTTTTTTTTAAAAAAAAGATTTTATTATTAATTTGAGAGAGAGAACACATGCATGCATGCAAGGGTGTTGGGGCAGAGGGGGGAAAGGAGGGAGAGGGTCTCAAGCAGACTCCATGCTGAGCACAGAGCCCCATGGGGAGCAGGCCCTGATCCCATGACCTGGAGATCATGACCTGAGCTGAAACCAAGAGTCTGAAACTTAATGGACTGTGCCATCCAGGTACCCCATATACACTTTATCTTAAGTGATAAAAGAACATCTGCTTACTGAATTAGGGAGAGTGTATAGAAGTGAAAACATTTGAAGGGCGCCTGGGTAGCTCAGTTGGCTGAGTGTCTGACTCTTAATTTTGTCTCAGATCATGATTTCACGGGTTGTGGGATAGAGCCCCATGTAGGGCTCTGTGCTCATGGGGGAGTTTGCTTGAGGATTCTCTCTCTCTACCCCCACCCCCACTCTCGAATAAATCTTTGAAAAAAGAAAATAAAAGGGGGATTAACATTAGAGTTAAATCTTTAAGCACATGTAGGAATTTGCTAGGCACCAAGAAGAGAATATGAAGAAAATTCATGGCAGAGGAAACAACAAAGAAGTATGAAAAATCAATATACTTAAGGACTGATGACTATTTCAAGCCTTCCTTTAAAGGTTTCTAATCTGGGGAACCTGATAAACGGTGATTAACAAAAGGAAGGATTAAGAAGTCCTGAGAACAGAAGTTTGTTTTTAGACAAGCTGGGCTGGAGAGAACTTCAGGACTTCTGGCTAGGGATGGATCCACAACTGGAAGTTAGGTTCAAGAGCATGAAGAAGAGAGGTCAGGGTTGAAAACAGAGCTCTGGGAATCAGCACAGAGATAAGAGCTGATGTCACGGATGTGGCCAAGAAAGAAGAGACAAAGCTTAGACAATGAAGACGAGATTATTCTACAACAGAGATGTAACTATGATGATAATCAAGTTTTTTATAGACTACAGCTTTCAGCTAATGTGCATTAAATGGAACTCTAACAGTAATTTGGGTCCATATATATTTCTAGAAAGCATTGTTTTTTTGTGGCTAAAAATTATGACCACTGAAATACAATGTAAATTTAACTTTGTTTCCTTCTTACCATCTGGTCATGTTTTATCCATTTTTCTATTAAGATATTGTATTTTTGTAATTAATTAATATAATAATATCAATTGTTGGTCATACTATGTATGTATCGTTAAGTACAACATTCAGATAGTGTAAGCCAAAAACTGGTTGTGCAACCTTTTGGATTTGAAAATTCAAAATTAACAGAATCTATATGTAAATTATACATCTAGTTTATATTTTTTCACTAGCTTCTTACAGGTACTGGGGAGATACAGCTGTAGTTCTCAAATTGTGTGTTAGGATTCTTACAGGTCCACAAGACCCTTTTAGAGACTATATGAAATCAAAATGATTTCCATAAAAAAGGTGCTAATTGCCCTTTTTTTGATTCTCAAGCTTTTATAAGTGTAAAGTGAAGTTTTCCTGAGTCCAAATGATATATCTCAACAGACTGAATCTATAAACAAAGAGAGAGAGAGAATTTTAAGCAGGCTCTATGCCCAGTGTGGAGCCTGATGGGGCTTGAGATCACGACCTTGAAATCATGACCTGAGCCAAAATCAAGAGTTAGATGCTTAACTGAGACATCCAGGTGGGTGCCCCAAGATCTCCATTTTTAAAAGTGTCAAAAGCAAACAAAACAAAACAAAAAAACCCCAACAACCAAAAACTCCTAAGTGTCAAGCATATGAGACCAAAAAATATGTGAATCATTTGATTACAGCATTCAAAGGGAAAAAGGAGTGAGGGGTGTAAGCAACCCAAAGAAGTAGAAATGGTACTCTATTGCCTTACTAAGTTTTGCTTCCTCTCCTGAGATTGAAGCACTAAACGTTTTCAAGTTCAAAGAACGTATAAGTTGAGAAATATTGCCACGCTTTAATTTCTAAAATCAGATATCACCACCTAGTGTTATGATTAGATACTACATCAATCTATTTCTCCTTGGAATTTTAAATACCTAAAATAGTATATTTATAATAAATATGTTACTAACTATAGCAAACTAGCTGTTCATAATTCGTGGGTAATAAATTATTGAGATTAGGTCAGTAAGCACATATATATGTATATATATTTTTATCAAAGATAAGATTTTTATCTTTGATAGCTAATGTGCATCCTTTTTTTTTTTTTTTAATTTTTTATTTTATTTATGATAGTCACAGAGAGAGAGAGAGAGGCAGAGACACAGGCGGAGGGAGAAGCAGGCTCCATGCACCGGGAGCCTGATGTGGGATTCGATCCCGGGTCTCCAGGATCGCGCCCTGGGCCAAAGGCAGGCGCCAAACCGCTGCGCCACCCAGGGATCCCGCTAATGTGCATCCTTAAGAATATTTATTAGTATATGAAGTTGTAAATGTAGTAAGGACATACCAACCTCACATATTATAACTTACACAACTTACTTAAATAAGACTTGTCTCAATAAGTCTCAATGAAATCAATTTACATTTGCAGCAAATCCTAGTAATTGTGTCATTATATTTTAGAATTTTCTGTTTTCTTAGTCTCTCATTTAAGATTAATCATGAGGAGTCTCTATTAACCCTGTTTCAGTAGGACTATATATACATACATATATTTATATGCAGAGTTTTATATTCCTCAGTTTGCCTTTCTCTTCTCTTCCACTTTGTCACTTGTCACTGCTGTCAGCACATCTATCGAAGGCCCACTTGGACCTTTTAAATTTGATGCAGTTATCTGGTTTCCAAGTCAGCACTGCATTTATTTAAGAAACACACCCTCAGTGCCAAGTACTGAGGGGGGAAAAGAACCCATCAATGCTGCATAGTTCAGGAATACAAAGCTACCATGAGGAATACAAAGATGAGGCAGACAAGATCCTTTTTGCAAACCATGTATCTGATAAGGGGTTAATGACCAAAATATATAAGGAGCTCCTACAACTCAGCTGCAAAAACCCAAATAATTCAATTAAAAATTGGGCATAGAACATGAATAGTCATTTCTCCAAAGAATACATATAAATGACCAACATCACTAATCATCAGAGAGTTGCAAATTAAAACCTAATATAAGTATCACCCCACATCTGTTTGCCTGGCCATTATAAAAAAAAAAAAAAGGCAAATCATAAGACATTGGTAAGGATATGTAGAAACTGGAAATCTTGTATACTATGGGTGGGAATGTAAAATAGTGTAGCAACTATGGAAAACAGTATAGAGTTTCCTCAAAAAATTAAAAATACAACTACCAGAGCAATTCCAGTTCTGGGTATTCAATCCAAAAGAATACCTGCGCTCCCATGCTCACTACAGTAGTATTTACCAGTGCCAAGATGTTGAAACAACCTAAAAGTCTAACAACGAATGGATGCTTAAGGAAACTGTAGTATATTACTCATGCTTAAAAAAGAAGGAAATCCTATCATATGTGGCAACAGGAATGAACTTTCAGGACACTATGCTAAGTGAAATACACGAGTCAGAGGAGAAATACTGCATGATTCCACTTAGATGACATATCCAAAATAGTCAAATTCGTAGAAGCTGAGGAGAATGATAGTTGCCAGGAGCTGGAAGGAGGAGGAAATGGGGAGTGAGTACTCAAATAAAGCTGCAGTCATGTGAGGTAAGTTCTAGGTATCCACTGTACAACTTTATATTTATAGTTAATACTGTATCTTAACTTAAAAATTCATTGAGGGTAGATCTCCTCATAAGTGTTTTTTACTGTAATTTACCACCCTCTCCCCCCACAAATGATAGGTATCAAAATAGAATGTGTAAGTGCCACGAAAACAAAATGCTCAGAGGTAAGGATAGATTACTCTCAGCTGTGAGAATCAAGAAGTGCTCCTTGGAGGGATGGCGTATGAAGTAGGCAGTGAAGAACTGCATAGGCACAGATGGGAGGGATATAGGTCTTCGGCAAAAGAAGTAGATGAACAAAGACATAAGTGGAAGTTGCATAATTTTGTTCAAGAATAGATTCATGATGGTTGAAAAATAAGCTAGGATGAAATTATGTAGGGTAATATCCTTGAGTAAGTAGGGTAAAAAATCTGTAGTTAGAAAAATTTAAGAACTTACGTGCAAGAATGTTAGAATAGCTAAATTAAAAAGCAATAAGATACTGAGAAAGACCTATCTCACCGATACGTAAATTGCATACATATACACAATCTGACCTATGAACTTTGTGAAATCTATTTTTGAAAGTGAAGAGCTCGGGATCCCTGGGTGGCGCAGCGGTTTAGCGCCTGCCTTTGGCCCAGGGCGCGATCCTGGAGACCCGGGATCGAATCCCACGTCGGGCTCCCGGTGCATGGAGCCTGCTTCTCCCTCTGCCTGTGTCTCTGCCTCTCTCTCTCTCTCTCTCTCTGTGTGACTATCATAAATAAATAAATAAAAATTAAAAAAAAAAAAAAAAAAAAAAAAAAAGAAAGTGAAGAGCTTTTCAAACCCATTACTGGTTGTTGTATTCCTAAGAAGTCAGGTTGTTACAAGGCTGGTATCTAGCAAGGGTTGCCAAATTTAGCAAATAAAAACACAAGGTGCCCACTTAAATTTCTGATTTAAAAGAAAAACCAATTTTTTAGTAAAATTATATTCCAAATATTGAATGGCACATACTTATACTGAAAATGATTTATCCACAATTCAAATTTAACTGGGAGTCCTGTATTTTACTTAGCTCCAGCTAATTAAATGTATTTCTAAAGTAATAAAATATAGAGAAAATAAGCACTTCTGCCCTTTTCTTACACAAATTATGATAAACCAAACACTTAAAATTTGTATACTAAGCCATTTTATTGCAATTCATATTACTTAAAAAATACAAAAATACTAAATTTTAAAAATACTTAATTTTCAGTTTAGATTCTTTTTGTATCTACATATCACAAGTTTATCAACTTTCAATGACTATTTAAGTGTACCCTGGATGGACTGTAAGAAAGATTTACATTAAAAAGGAAAAAGAGGGGAACCCTGGGTGGTGCAGCGGTTTGGCGCCTGCCTTTGGCCCAGGGCACGATCCTGGAGACCCGGGATCGAATCCCATGTCGGGCTCCCGGTACATGGAGCCTGCTTCTCCCTCTGCCTATGTCTCTGCCCCTCTCTCTCTCTGACTATCATTTAAAAAAAAAAAAAAAGAAAGAAAAAGAGGGATGCCTGGTTGGCTCAGCAGTTGAGCTTCTGCCTTTGGCTCAGGGCATGATCCCGGACTTCCGGATTAAGTCCCACATCAATCCCATATTGGGTTCCCTGCATGGAGTCTGCTTCTCCCTCTGCCTGTGTCTCAGCCTCTCTCTGTGTCTCTTATGAATAAATAAATAAAATCTTAAAAAAATAAAATAAAAAGGAAAAAGCAAGCTCTCAGTTTTTGATTTGCAAGGGTGGACTCTATGTCAATCCCATAGAACAAAGAAACATTCAAATAATCATCAAACAATAAATGTACAATACATATAAAACACAGTGCACAAATACAACAGAATGACTTAAGGGTAAAAAAGAGAAAAAACTGACTTGTAGACAAATGAAGCAAAGAAAATCTCCACTCAGAAGACATGCAATAGTACAAAACAAAGAGATGGCAGGTAAGGGCCAAACCACAGAAGGATTTGAGAACATTCATAAGGAGTTTAAGTGCATGGGGAAGCCAGTCATCGAATGGTTTTAAGTGAGAAATTGTCACGATCTGACTTAGTTTTTAAAATACCCCCCCCCCCCCCCCCCCCCGCCCGCAGCCACTGTGAAAGACTGAGGGTGTGGTCAAAAATGAAATTAGATGACTAGTTCTACTGCAGTTTTGTTCATACTCTATTGCAGAAGCAAAAGAGTTTTGACAGCTGAGGTAGAATAAAGTACATAGATTTGGGAACTATATGATCCCTATATGATTTGGGAACTAAAATGATACGATCAATAATATATATACTTTCATTAAATAATTTATACTTTCATTAAAAGATACAAAAAACCCTGATGTAAATGGTAAGACTTAGTACTGTAAAGATGGCACTTCTTTAAAATAATCTACAAATTTAATGTAACCTCACAAATTTCTTAAAACTACAACTTAAAAAAATGAAAAAACTTCCACTGGACTAGATAATGTAAAATTAGCTATAATAATTTTATATTATTTTTATTATAATAGGAAATGTGACAAGTATTAAACAACATAAAACTACACAATAAGGTAGTTTTAGCATAAGAACTCACAAATAGATCACTGGAACAGAAGAGTATAAAAAAGTGTGTCATACATATGGGAAAACCTGTTATTTGATCAAGTAGGTATGCCCGGTAGAGAAATGACAAGTTAGGATATTAGGCAATTCTTTGGGAAAAAGTAAAAAGGTAGATCTCTATTTCACACCACTCATAAATAAAAAAATTAAAATGGATTAAAGGGCTAAACATTAAAAAAAAAAAAGCCTACAAAAGCATTTGAATAAAATACTAGGACATAGTTTAATTTTGTGGTGGGAGAAATACAAAACGATTCGAGGAAAAAAAATTAAAGAAACAAAACAGAAGCCATAACAGAAAAGATGATATGATTTATCTTCATAAAAATGAAAATCTTTGGTATAATGGAAGATACCATTAGCAAAGTTAAGAGACAGAAAAGGCTGAGGGAAAATATTTAGAACACATTTTTAAAACACAAAGAATTTATAAAGAGTTCCTAGCAATGGTAAGACAATAACCTTTTTCCCCCAAATGCTAGAAGCTACAAAGAAGCAATTCCCAGAAGAGGAAATACTAAAAGCTGACAAACACACGAAAAAGATGATCACATACAGGCTCAGGAGCAATCAGAGAAATGGGACTTATCAGTAAGATGACATATTTAAAGATGGACGGTTCTGAGTATTGGCCAGGATGCAGAAAAACAGAACTCACCTATATTGTTAAAAGCAAAGTTGATACATGAGGAGTTGGTAAGACAGATTTTTAGAAGGTAATCAATCATTATTTAGGTGTTTTCCAGGTGTTCCTCAAAGATTAAATATATGAGTTACCACATGACCCAGGATTTTCACTCCTGGGTAGATACCAAAGGAAAATGAAACCACATTATTCAGGACAGCCACATGGAAAGATGCCAAATTCCCATCAACTGATAAATAAATACATTAAATATGGTCTATCTATACAATGGAATATTATTCACCAATAAAAAGGAGTATGGTGCTGGTCTATGCTAAAACATGGATGAACCTTGAAAACACGCCACGTGAAAGAAGCTAGTCACAGAAGACCAGATATTATGTGATTCTATTTACAAGAAATCCCCAATTTCAGCAAATCTGTGGAAACAGATAATAGATCAGTATTTGCTAGATGCAGAGGGGCAGGGGGTTACAGGGAGTGACTGTAAATGGGCACAAGGGTTCCTTTTTGGGCTGATAAAAAAATATGTTCTAAAACTGATCTGGTGATGGCTACATAAGTATAAGAAACACTAAAAACCGTGAAACTGAAATAAGTAAATAAAAACCACAGAATTATACATTTTAAATAGTATCATGTGTGATCTAGGAATTCTATTGCAATAAAGCTATTAATAAAACTCAAAGATGTCTAAAATTTTAGCATACATTCTACTCTTAGAAATCTATAAGGATACTTTAATATGTGAAGATTTATATACAAAAATCTTCACTGTAGTATTTGTTTCTAACAGTCAAAAATGGTAACCATATATAAATTCACCATAAGCAAACTAAAGGCAAAAGACAAGGGATCCCTGGGTGGCGCAGCGGTTTGGCGCCTGCCTTTGGCCTAGGGCGCGATCCTGGAGACCCGGGATCGAGTCCCACATCGGGCTCCCGGTGCATGGAGCCTGCTTCTCCCTCTGCCTGTGTCTCTGCCTCTCTCTCTCTCTGTGACTATCATGAATAAATAAATAAAATTTAAAAAAAAAAAAAAAGACAAACTGGGAAAAAATGTTTATTATATGTTATATATATAAAATATGAAATATATGACTGATCAAACATTGATATTCTTAATAAAGGCAAGAAAAATGCCCTATTTATCTTCCATTGAGCCTTCTTGGCCTTTCCTGGATAATACATAACATTCATTTTCTTTTTAACTGCCTGATTGATGCTTACTGCTGGGAAAAAGCCTAACTATAAGCTCTACTGGTTGGAACCACTCCAAAGCACTCTATATAAACTCATTTCTACCTCTCACTGTTCACTGCACATTTAAAAATTTCTCCCATGATCCATTTTTTTATTCCTTCTTATAATAGTAGACTCAAACCCTTTCTCTTCTTTCTATGCCTCCAACTTTACCTCTGTCCACTCTCAGCAAACTTCAAAATCTCAAAAGTTTTCCCAATTTAAATCTTTCACACTTCATATGCCTATTTCTCAGCACATTCTTTCCTCGTTTTTTAGCAGAACTGTGTATCTTTCTGAGATTACTGTTACTCTTGACCCAATGTACTCTGGGGTTCCCTTCTCTTGGCCAACAAACAACTTAAGTGACTTCCATCCCTTTAAACTAAACCTATATATACCATCTCTTCACCTTGTCAATCAATTCCTTTCTTTCCTTCCTTTCCTTTCATCAGTAAGATTTCCTTGCTTACACTGATAAAATATTTACTCCCTATGATCTGATCTCTATCTCAACTGCTCTTTTAAAGCAAAGATCTTACTAATTGCTAATTCATAGTCTATTCTTAGTCCTCATTCTCCTCCAATGACAAATACAGCATTGCTCATTCACCAACTCTGTATCAGGGACAAGATCTTAGGATTAAATTCTCACACTAGTACCTCTCCATAAATGAGGCAACTACCTCCCTCTCAGGGTATGAAACTGGTAAGATAAACTTCTTCCACATTATCTTATATATTTATCATCGCACTCAAGATTCTGTTTACTGTAAGGATTAAATATGCTCCTTACATGGAATCAGACTATGCCTGTTCAAATCTCAGCTTAGCACTCTTTTTTTCTTCCATCCAAATACCTTCAATGATTCTCTTCTAAATGCTTGCTAACTAAAATGTAAACTTATTTGTATTCGAGATCCTCTGAGTTCTCACCCAGCCCCATGTTTATGATCTTTCCTCTTACCAGAACCCTTCGCAGATCCAGTGCTTTCATCCACTGGTTCTCAAGTCTGCCTGCAAGTCAGAACCATCTTGGGGTAATTTTAAAATTATCATGCCCAGGCTCCTCCACTCAGAATTCTGATTTATTTATTTATAAGCTCCCCAAGGGGTAATATGTAGTCAGGATTAAGAACCATGGCTCTAATTGGTCTGATCTGTCTCCAGCCCCTAAATACAACCTGCAATTTTTCTCAAAATGCCCTCTCACTCATTCCATCTTGCCCCATTAAAATGTTAACTCCTATTTAAATTCTGTTTACCCCAACATAAACATATCAGGAAAAGTTTTCTCCTTCCTCTGAACTTCTGTAATACTTTTTCTCAACATGCTTCATTTCACATCATATTCTAGTAATTTGCGTGCACGTTTTCATTTCCCCAAACTAGGTGTGTACGCTTTTAAGGGAAAGCTGAGTTCTCCCTACATCCAGTGGAGGTGTTTTAGAAATGTGATCTTAATCTTCAAAACATATCTTTGAGGAAGGCATTAAAGCTCCGTATTTTATAACCGCAGAAATTGAATCTAGAAGATGTAAAGCAGCTTACCTAAGGATTTTACAACTAGTAACTCTTTATAATTTTTCATTGTATATTACATATATCACAACCTCCTGGAATGTTGTCAGATCCAAAAAACATCCAATAAATCTGAAAAACGTACAGATTTGTAAGTCTGGTGACTGAAAATAGATTCAACTTCAAGTCAACATTCCTAACAATTAAGGGAAAATGAAAGAAATATGCCCTGCTTATTTTCTTTTCCAAGATAACTATTTCGAAGTCACAGCTTAGTTTTGATGTTTAAACTATACTGAAAAAAAAATTCACAGCAGGACAATAGCTTTGAAAGCTAGTATTTCAAGAAACAGGAAAGAATGAATTTATATACAAGAACCAAAAGTTGGGTAACTAATATCCTATGAGGAAAGTAACAAATTCATGGCAAGAAAAGAAAGCCTCTGGGAGGATAGGTGAGGAAAAGCCGAGGACAATAGTAAGAATAGTCTGGTTCTGGGAGGAGGAGAGGAGGACCATGATCACTAGTATCAAGAGCCAGAGCAGCGCAACTAAGTCCAGGTGGAAAGAGTTATTTATTAGCCATAGCACAGCAGGAGTAGCAAGGACAGGGACAAGTGAGATGAGGTACCTCACCCAGGGTTTGACAGGAATCAGATATTCCTTCTCTGATCATCTGAGGGGATATAAAATACTACAGGCCCCAGAAACCACAGGGGAAGGAAAAAGAGAGGGTGTAGAGAACCATGTGGGTGAGTGCATATTCCTGAAGGAAGAATGACATACCTTTAACTGGCAGGATTAAATGCCTTCACAGCTTTGAATCAGAGGAAGGTTCAAGAATAGGATGGACTCACTTAGAAAAAACAGAGCAAGGTAACTTGGGTAGTTTTTGGTCCATGAATTTTTTTATCCTTTGCCAGCAATCAGGAAAACTAGGTTCTCATTCTAATCTACACACTGAGTGAACAATTTTGCATATTTTATCTAACGTATGGAGGGAAGGCAGTTCTTACTTTTCTGAAATAGTAAAGTGAAGGGCTGGATTGTGCTAGGGTGCTTTTCAACCTGAAATTCTGTAATTTTTACTGACTTATCCCCCCTTAATATTGTATTTTTTCCTGTTTAATTAACTATACCTACTCCTAAAATTTGAGGAAAAACTCAAATTTAAGATCAGGATTCACTTATTTAAATGGGAGTAAAAAGCAGCAACTCAATCATAATATTTGTTTCTGCTACTTAGTGATGGTTTCATCTCATTATAGAAGAAATAAATTTCCTGGTGAACTACGGAAGCTTCCTGTTCTAGGCTTTAAATGCTCCAAAAAGAGGTACATAGGAGTTAATATAAGCTGAATGTATAAATAACTGAATTTAGACTGACCCCGTAATAAGCAGAAGGGAATTCTATTCAGAACCATGTATTAGCTCTTAAATTGGCTGATAATGTGTTTCACTTCAATGTCCCTGGGAGCATATGAAGCTACAGCAAAGAAATAACAGATCAGGGATGGAGATGTGGTGGAGGGGGAGGTTTAAAATTCTCAGGTAGCATTAAATCTGCTCAGCATTTCAAAGGAAATTATACACATTAAATGTAATATAGGGAAAACCAAAAGACTCACCAAATAAATATTTTAAATGACAGTATTTATAATTCTCCTCGATTTTAAGAAAATGCAATAGTGTCTGAGACTTACAGACACCACTGGATAAATATGTTCTAGATTTAGATAATAAGAGATCTATTTATTACTTTCTAAAGAAGTTAGTCCTACAATCCCATTTTTATACTAGAGAAAACTAAAGGTTGAAGTAGTCACTTGAGTAAAGTATTATACTTGGAATCTCAATCCAAGTTTGCCTCCAAACTCCACACTTTTTACGTAACAGTATCTTGAAAACAGGTAAGGATTCTTCTATATTAAAGCACTTATCTTAACCTCTAAGTACTGCAGAGCAGTTTAGTAGATGAATAATAATCAACCATACTCTAGGGCAATAGTCATTATCAAAGAGAGAAACACACCAAAAAAATATACTTACTCATTCCTGAGCATTCTCTATCACCATCCCACACATTAGAAACAGCATGTCCCGTCAGTAGGAGGTTAATTAAACTTTGGCTATTAATAAAAATTTAAAAGTAATTAAAATATGAATAAACTAGTTTTCTTCTCAAATGATCCCTGTAGTAAGACATAAAGTAACGACTTCTACATTATGCTAGTTACAAAACAAACTTAGGGAAAAGCTTGCATTTTTATTTTATACACACCACTGAAAAACAGTTTTGCTAAATATATTATTAAGTGTATCATCACAATGGTATCTATTGTTGCATATATTCATCTAAATTTAAAAACTTTAAGACATCACACGTTTAAATGGATGAAAAAGATTTCTAAGACTAAAAACTTAATACTTATAATCATCTATAAATATATAGGTAATTATTATTTTTTTGTTTGATCAATGATTGAATTTTACTCTCTGAGGTACAAAGATCTAAAGAGAAGGACCTATATAATAGAGTTGGGTTACTGTCACTATTCCACTGATTCTAGTAGAAATATAAAGAGCTTGGGGAAGAGGGTGATTTCAGAGAAAAATAAGGAACAAATATTTCTCCCAAGAGGAAAGCATTTACAAATAGGAAAGGATACACTTATTTCTAAATCAAAATGAATAAATTTCATTTGCTAAAATTTAAGTGGAACATAAAATAGAATTTGTTAAAATACCACCTGCTGTCATCTTAAAAGAAAGTATGTGCCACAGTAAGGGCAATGCATACATAAACCTGAAGGGAAATGATACCTAAATGATACCATAAACCTGAAGGGAAATGATACCTAAAGCAAGCAATGCATAAAGCACGGACTGCTCAAATCCACAGGCTTTATGCTGTTGACACTTACAAAATTATCTGACTTAGTAGTGTTTTATCTTAAAGTCAAGTTTCTAAAAACTTAAGTCCATGTAGGGAGATAACGGATTTTAATTAATTACCTGCCATGTCCATATACAGGATCTATCAAAGGTTCATTTGAATCTTCAATTTCATTTTTTATGTTTTCAATGCCCTAAAGGAACCAAAAAATTCATTGGCTTATTTTAAAAACTAAAATGAAAATTATAGTAGTTTATAATTGACCACTTATTACCATAAATGAATAAAACATTTATTTAAGTAAATTTTCTCCCAAAATATTACCCAGATTTGATGCGGGAGAATATGTAAGTTGATAATGTAAGAAGTAGCTTCTCCAAGAATATCTTTTCTTTCATAGACTCTGTACAAAGATACTGACTGTTTCATGGGTAATAGATTTCATGGCATGTTGGCTAAAGGGATACTGAGAGATGTTTAAGTTTTACTAGGAGGCAGGAGAAAATTATTTAATCCAAGAGTTAATATTCATTTAATTTCAGACTAAAGTAAATTCAGACTTAATACGCCTGCTAAGGCATCTGATATATTTACTTAGGCTTTTTAAAAAACATATTAGTATTATAGACATACACATGAGTGTTGATAGAGATGTTAATTTAAATACATAAAACGTCTAACTAGTACAAAAGAAAACAGAGTTCTGACTGCATTCTCAGAAATATCAGTAATTTAAACATGTACTGACAAAGTATAAAACTAGGAGGGCAGGAAGTTTCTTATTTTCTTAAAAACTAGTTTTCTGATATTTTTTAATTCCTCAAAGGATATCCAAATCCCCAAATATCTAGGTAAGCAGGAGACTGAGGCATTTTCATTTCATCAACCCCAAGAACAAAGAGAAACTGTCTTTCACCACCTAACTTTAACCACTGGTTCTATCAGATTAAGGCTATTTTAAGGATTAAAAACATTAATCAGCAATCCAAATATTTAACAAATGCCTACATATTGTAGGACAATACAAACAAATATGATATTTTGCACTTGCCTCCTTATAAGTGATACAAAGCAGGCTATGATAAAAGCCAAAATGAATAATATGAACAAGTGACATAATCACTGGTGAGGGAGAGGCATCATTTCAAAGACCAGCTAGACATGATGGTTTATTGCCTGTAAAGGGCAAGAGACAGAGGATGTATCAAAAGTTTTGAGCATAAAAACGGGAGGAATAATGAACAAAGCCAAACTCATAAGAGACCAGTCATCTCAGATCCCACACACTGTTATTAACCATATCTAACCAACTACAAAGTACTTTTGGTTCTTTCTCTCAAACAGGCTTCTAAAATGTTTTTAAATTTCCAAATTTAGAAGATGCTTCTAAATACTCTTTTTCTTTTCCATGTCTCTGGTCACTGCCCTAGCTTAGGTTCACCTGTTCAATAACCATTCTTTCTTATAGTCCTGACTCTGGTCTCCTGCCCCACCACCAACTCCCTCCAACGCAACTCTCACCTCAATTTAAGGAAACTTATCAACAGAAAGATGTTACTATTACCTTGTCCAAAATTTTTGCTCTAATTTTGGCCAGGTAAAATTGCAATTATTTTTTGCAGAGAATACAAGGGCCTTCATGTTCTGAGCCTTTTTACATCAGTGCACTATCTCATCTTCCACCACTGCCTTTCTGGTGTATTATGCTGCAGGAATACTTAACTCCTTATTGTTCTTCTGGTGTTAAACCCCCAATCTATTATGCCTTTATACTTGCTGTTTCCATGGCTCAGAAAACCTTTCCACAGCTTTTCATCTAGAAAACTCTTCCTCATCCATCAAGACACTACTTCTGTCACATGGTCCTTACTAGAGAAAGTCTGTTCTTGATTCCATCAAACCCCTCCACCCCAAAAACAAAAAACCAAATCCATAATCAGACATATCTTGTTCTATTTCCCCTCATGCTTTGTGCATGCAATAAATGAACACCAAAAAACAGTGCCATTGTGGAATTATTAATGTGTCAATTTATTTTTTATAGTACTGGAGGATTTATTTTTTAAAAAATATATATTACATTACAATTCCAGTTGCTAGCATAGAGTCAACGCCCAGTAAACATCTATCAACTGAACGAAGTCTGATAGCAGAGATGGTAAATCAAGCAGGATACTCAACTGAAACAGGCTGCTACAGATAGATTAGCAGTTGGGGAAAAAAGGCAGGACAGGAGATGTACACACTGGAATTATCCACATAAAAGTTGAGAGATTAAAATGCCCATAAAAGTAAAAGTCTATGGTAGACAGGGACTGAAAATTTCCAGAATATAAAATTTTAGAGGGGGAAAAAAAGGAGCAGGAGATAAAGAAGAAAATGAAGCTATCAAAAAAAAGGTATGTGTGGGGGAGGTGAGATTGTGAGATATTATACAAAGGCACAGTGATTTATCAGGTAAGTTAAGAGAGGGACTGAGGGTCAGAAAGAGTTTCAGAAGGCATTAAGGTCAAATGCCAGATACCGTGAAGATGAAAGAAAATAAAATTCAGAAGAACTGAGTGCATTTCATAATTAGAACATGACTGATAACCTCTATAACACAGAAGACTGGGAGTAAAACCAAGTTTGAAAGTGGTTAGGTACTAAGTGAGTGGTGAGGAAAGAGAACTTGATGATTCCTTATCATGGGCACAAGAGATTTTTATTCTGAGATTTAGAAACTGTATCTAAAATAAAATTACTTATTAGAACATGAAAAACAGTATGAAATTCAAACTGATAAAAGCCAGAAGAAGCATCTTAAACAAACCTTTGTCAGTAACACAGAATACAGAAAAAGCAACACTCCAAATTTGTTTCCCCACATTGAATACTGGTCCAAGACAGCATCTTTTAATTCTGATAAACTTCTGAATGATCTTTTTCTGGGGGGAGAAAAGAATTAAGTATTAGTACCATGATGAGAATAATTCCATTGACAAATGGGAAAATTTTTAAATCACCTTATACATTAAACTGTATACGTACAAATGAGATTTGTGTCTCAAATTTTCAAATACAAATTTGGCCATTAAAAGCAAAAGCTATTGCTGACAAATGTCGCTAAATATATACCATTAAAACAGAGTGCCTACTTGGCAGGAAAACTCTTCAACACTTAGGTGAACTGTCTGGCATCAATAAATTCTACAATAATAATACATTTTAAAAATGAAGTAGCCCTCTCTAAGAAGTGTTCAAGAAAAAAGAAAACTTGACTCTGTAAAAGCCTGAAAATTATGTAATAAATATCTGAATCCAAAGATAAGGTGTACATTTGTGGCTTCTTTTAAAAAAATTAATGTCATATTTCAAATGCCACCTGTTAATTCTATCAACATAGCTATCCTTACCTTTTATACTAAAAAGCTGAATGCTCTAATGAAAATATGGCACTTTTAATGAAAGTCACAGAAGGCATATTTTGGTAAACAAGAAACAATAATTCAAATATTTATTCTATTAGAAATCTTTGTATTCCTTCAGGTCAGAGAAACATTAAGCTAGAATGTTTTTTTTCATTGTAATGATGAAGAAGCTTTTAATATTATAGAAAAGCACATTCTGGTAGCTAATTTAGGAATCAGTTTTATTTAAGTAAGCATTTAGAAATTATTTTTTTAAAAAAACTGGTAACAAATTAATCCTCAAGTACATAGATCTAAGTACCTTCCCACAGTATGAACAGACTTAAAATGGCAATGTGTCCACAAGGTAAGTATTTTAAATGTTCCAATGTTACTTACTGAATTAATGCATGAAATCGCTCAAAGCCAAGCTCTTCGACAGCCAAGGCAGCTATACATAAAAGACACTTTTCAGCACTACACATGGCAAATAAATGACACAAGATACACACAGCAGGCTGTAAATACTTTCAAGCAATCAAAATTTTTCCCTATTTCCTTACTCCCTTAAAATTGTTTGTTTTCAACTTTACTGTTACACAAATTTCTATTTCAGCATCTTAGTTACCATGATTATAACTAAAATGGGTATAATACTGAGAATGTAGAAGGGTGATTAAATAATAACATTTATTTTCAATTCAGTTATACTAAGATAATATATAAAATAGAGAAATTATTGACTGAGTGCTTCACACATCAACCGAAATGTGTCCTGCACTTTTAAATAATCTTTCAATTCATAGATCCAAATAAAATCATCATAGCTAATCTTCCTCCTTTATAATATAAAATCTATAGGTTAATGTTTAATTATTAAACTAATGTGTATAAAAAGGCATAGCACTTGGAAACTACACAGGTTCAACAACAGCTTTAAGTTTGTTTCCTCATTTGTTTGTACAACTATTCTTAGAGAAGTTTTCAGTAACTTATTTAGATTATGATTAATACAGTACAATTACAAATTTAAAAAATAACAAAGGAAAGAAATCATTTAAATCCAAGATAATATTTATGCAGCACTCTATACTGCATGCCAGGCCTCCTTCTAAATGTGCTACATGCCTTATCTCACTCAGTCCTCTAACAACACAATTATCCCCATTTTATTGAAGAGGACATGAGGCAGAGAAGAAGCCTCCCTAGAGCACCACCCAACAACAAGCAGAGCTGAGATCTGAATGCAGAGAGTCTTGGCTCCCTTTATAAAAATAACATCTTTAAAGCTCTCATACATGAATCAGAATGCCTACTCTAAAAAATTTGTCACAATGAACAATTTTATATATATTTTATAAAGCAAATCTTAGTACTTTTAAATATTAATTCTTACTTGAGAATGAAAGAAATTAATTCATCATGAATTCAAAATCAGGATTTTTTGAATTACGATTAAAAAGGTTTCATTAGGCTATCCTTTCAAAATCATTTTAATTTTCAAGTGTTTTAAACTACTTTTAAAAATTTTTACCATTCCAATGGGTTAATTTCAATAAGCTTTTGATTTGTGTGGGAAACAAACTGAAACTGAACCTGAGTATTCACTACTGCAAACAAATGTGCGTTACCAAAAGCCAAAAACTACACACACCACACAAGCCAATGAAATTAATGTTTGAGCACAATGTACTATTGACAAGGGAGAAAACAGTTCACATGTAAAAATTTCAGGATAAAATAAAAATTCGACCTAACCTTTTCCAAATTGTACTAATTGCTTTGCAGTGCTAGATTACCTAAATAATTTTACTGGGTATATACTATGAAAGTAGACATAAAGATAGTTTAGAGAAAAGAGGCAAGCAAAATAAAAAGCTTAGCAGGCAGGATGGTGAAAAAATATAAAACACAAGAAAAAGAACATAGCTGGGAACAAAGGAAAGAACAGGTAAAACAGATTGTTATACGGAATAAAAACTGTAATGTAAGTTCTTTGCATTGTTAACATCTAAGGCAAATTCTCAAATTTTCAGTTAACAAAACTTTAAAAATTTTTACAGTACTAAAAACAGATTTAATATATGGTTTGATTTCATGTCCACTTTTAAAATGAGGCAAAGCAAAGTGGAAAACTACTAAAATATGTTTTCTGAAGAGGAACTAAATCTAACATGCCCACCTAAACTAGTTACTGACATACCAAAGTGAATACATTATGAGGCTATTTAACCTAGAGCAATTTAACCTCTAACTACAGAAATGTACAGTATACCCCATGGTTAAGTACAGAGTGTACTACAAAAATACAAATGAAAAATGTTAAAAGAGAAGATCTTACTATTTTTTTGCATATTAATATATAGATGGGCTTTAAGAGGATATTCTTTAAAACTTTAAAAAATTTTTTAAAACAACTTTTAATTAGTTCAACTATTCCTCTGTCTGAAGTTTCAGTCCTAAATACAACTATTAAACATGCTTCCACGCAACCCAGTGAAACCTGAAAAATACTTTAAAACCAATCTTAAGATTTTTGACTACCATCCTTGTAAATATATTCCACTTGTTTTCTTCAACTGTCATCATCAACTCTAAAAGTATGTTAAATCCTTTTTGAAAGGCTATGTTTGAAAGGCCTAAAAAGGAAACGTCATTCAACTGTTTAAATTTTAAAAATTATTCTTTGCAAATGTACTATGATAATTTGCCACTATCACTGCAGAGAAAGAAGACGCTGACATTATCAGAGTCATTTCAGCCTGTGGAGACAGTAATACCTTAGGGATAATCCTACATGGAAATTGAGATGTGTATCATGAGTAATCAAAATGTACTCTCTATAAATCAGGTGTTCAATTTGTTTAAAAATAATTTCTGCAGAGATGATAGTTAACAGAATGCATCATAGGTAGAATAAGTCACTTTTTCAATATAAGCACGCGGAGCTACCAATTATCAAAAGTCACATACTAGCAAGATAATTCCTGAAAAGAAAAACAAAAAAGCAACTCTTTACCTAGCTTCAGTACTACCAGAAGTCTCCATTTTACTAGTTCATTCTGGCAGTTTTGAGGTCAATTACATAAGAATTTTCAAAGGCTAAAAAATCCACAGAATATGTGTTTTTTATGAATAAGAGTAGCTATTATTTAAAGAGAAATCCCCAATAATGAAAAACTTGAATGAAGGAATAAAATCCCTTTTTTAAAACTACCTTAAAATAATCCTTACATGTAGACTGTATTACACAATGTCCAAAAAATTCAGGAGGAAACCAAACAAAATGTAATGAAGAATAATGCCCCCATCTTTGCTCTAAGAAACCAAAGATATTTAAGAAATTTTCTAATGTCCAAAAATCCCTTTTCCAATACCAAAAAAAAAAAAAAAAAGAAAGAAAAAAACAAACACCAACATTAAACCATCTAAAACTAAAGTATGTAGGATTATGTTCTTATGTTCTTCAAACTTTCTAAATGAGAATTCCAAAGGTCAGAGATGGTCATCAAGCAGAAATTAACTAAAATTTTTTAAAAAGTTTAATAGATGCATTTCCTTTCTTTTTTCCAAAAATGCAAGATACACAAGTGCAATATCCTCCAGCAACTAAAATAACTGACAGGGAAATGAAAAATATTAAGGCTCATGAATTAAGCTTAGGCTAAAAAAGATGTATTATGAAAATTTTAAATATATATTCTTAAATTTTTCAGTAGTTTCATTACAACAAAGATACAAGAAATTACTTCAGGAAATAAAAATGTATCTTACAAGAATGTTCCACTTGGCAACTAGACTCTGCAGGACTCCCAGAAATACTAGCCGTTTCCTCGGTTGTCTTTCCTCTTAACCAGGAAACCAGGCAGTAAGATCCAGAGTTGTCACAACAAGCACTTTCTAAAATATCACATAAGGTATGACAAAGGAGTTCCTTCCGCTCTTCCTCTAAAAATAACCAAAGTATCAGTTATAATGATTTTATTTGAAAAAAAAAAATCCTATCATGGATAACAATATTAAGAATGTTTTAATAATGAAAATCAAGCATTTTAAGTGGAAGATTCCTCCCCTTCCCCCAGTAACCAATCTTACATTAAAAAAAAAGTGCTTGAGGGTTAAAATGTCATCACTATTAAATAATGCCATTAATTAGAAAAAGAATGCTGAAAAATGAAGAATTAAAAATTAGGAGGAAGAATATGTTACTTGGAATAACCTGATACTGATCGCGCTCCCCTTCCTTAGGCTGCAACGGGAGCCCTGAGGTCTCCTTTCCTGCCAGAACCAGGCACATTGTGAGGGTCTGCTGAGACTTCTATTTTTTCCTCATTTCTGAGTTAGTCTAATGTCTTTGATCTCCTTGTCCCACAGGGTAAGGATAATGAGGTAACACACAGCATATACAATACCACAATTCATGACATCAGCAGATGCCATCATGGTTATGTTGCATAATATAGAAACTCCTGATATTCACTGCAGTGATCTGAACATTAGACCTCTATAGAAAAGGGCAATGAGAAAAATGCTCAGATAATTTGTTCTTGAGACTTAGCCACCTTCCATTTTCAAGCAGTATAGCTCTCCAAAAGCAGCGCTGCCCCCTGAAACTTTCAAATGGGATAAGATGTGTACGTGTACCCTATGTAAAATTTTATGCTATGGGGAGAATTTTACTTCTTTTAATAGATGAGCAGTTTTTTGAAGGCAGGAATTATGTCATTTTATTTTATAACCACCATGACATTTACATTTATAACAATGCTATATATTTTATCAATGTGAATATATTTCTATGCAAGAAATATTATAAATTTTACCAATAAAACACTGATGTTAATAGTATTCTTGGTTTCTTTTCTACTAAAATTTATGTTGCATTTCAGCTATTAATTAATAAAAAAGACACGAATGACACTTTAACTCCTAAATTTACAATCAACAGATTCTATGGGAATGGTTTGGAATGGAAACAGTTTTTGCTTTTATATAACAAACTAGGATTAGAATATATCCCATGTTCTTCCAGAAGTCATTGTGAGGTTCACCCGAAATTGTTCACTTAGGGAAGGAAAGACTTTGTGAACTGTCAAGTACTATGCAAATGTTTGTTATTATCAGGCAGCACCACACAGCTCTCTGACCTAATCATATTGCAGATGCTAGGACAGCATCCTTTGCGATTTAATCCAGAGTTATTTGCAGTATTATCTGCATTGTGTAAGGCACAGTCCTAAAAATTGCAGGACTACAAAGATAACTATGAGTTCTTGCTCAGAGCTAAGACAAAACACAAAGGACTCTTCCTTACCCCATGCTGTCATTCAACAGTTCAAGGAAATGGCCCAACCTTTTAGTGAGAGGCCAAATATTTTGCCCTTTGTTCTATTATTCTGTTTTAGAACTCTTGGGGAAATGGAATTTCTGAGTATACACATTAAAATTTGGAGTCACTATTCACAGAACTTTCTGAAACACTGAAAAAAAAAATCTCAAGAAAAAAATCCCATTTATAGTTTACTTTTTAAGATAAATAATTTCAGTTCAACTAATGCCAATGAAAGCTGCATAGATCATCTATAAATTAGAAGGTGAAGGAAAAATTTATAGAAGACCACTATCATACCTGGGCAATCCCTCCAAGAAGACTTCTCTGAAGAAAACAGGAGCTTCTTCAAAAGAAATGCCTTTATACAATTAAAGCAATAGTTATTAGAATGCATTATAAGCATACCTTCATTATTCCTTTATTTTAAAATAGAAAAAAAAAACAACCCTAATTTGTACCTCCTTTATTATCTACTTAATAGTGCTAAAAAAAAATTCAGATAGTTTCCCTTCACATTCAACGGTAAATGAGCATATTATTCAGAATACACTACTATAAACTTGATTCTAGATCCATAAAATTCTTCTTTCATAATATGTATTTTCTGGCAAATAGAAGAACCAACTCAAAACATAGACACAGAACCTGAAAATTAAAGAAACTTACTGCTCATTCACAAAGTGAAGACTCTAGAAATAGGGAAAAGACTACATTTCTCTTAGATTCCTTGGGGGGAAAGAAATCAAAATACAAAGGTGGTTCTGCTCTATTAGTTCTGACTTGTGATATGAGAATAAAGAGACTCATCACTTTATTATAAGATAAGGAGTTCCTAAATTCCTGGTTTAACTCAAAAAACTGTAAGATTCAAAAGAAAAAACAAATTGCTTTCTCACTTTCCTTAAGTGCGTCAACTATGTTACACTCATGAATTGATAGAAAGCAGCTCACTATATAGTGTTTCCTTCTCAAAGTGCAGTTGAAAGATCATTTCCATCCTAGTCACCTGACTTGTTTATTAAAAATGAAGATCCTTAGGCTCCACCTACTGTATCTGAATCTACAGGGGGCAGATCCAAGAAAGAAGTTCTTTGACGCTTCTCACATGTTTGAAAGCTGTAGAGTATTGCTAAGAGGTCAGACACACCTAGGGGTGCATCTTGGTTCCACTACTTTACTAACCAAAAATAATAATAGCATAAACTTTAAAAGGTTGCAGTGAGGATTATATGAAATAATCTACATAATGCACTTAGCACAGTACCTGGCACCTAATAAGCAATCATTTCAAAGTGCTTGAACAAAAAACTAAGGAAGAGTCTAACATTCTTAATAGAAGTAAAATCTACAAATACTACAAATAAGGGCTTCTAACTTTTCCCTAGTATGGTAATAACCATAAAACTGAGGAATATAACTAGATTACAAAACTTGGGGAAAGTGAGGTGGGATACCCATTATTTCACCATTAATACGATCGCTGTTATACTTTGATATGCTTCCTTCCAGTCTTTCTTTTATACCTGCTTTAAATTTTTATTACAAGTGAGAAGCATAATGGGTATGTGATTATGTTTCCCATTTTTCTGTTTTCCCACAGGATTCATAACTATAATTCTTAATCACTAATTGCCGATTGAGCTATCAAAATTTACTCAAACCTTATTTCACATTTAAACTACAGCACATTAGGTTTATAATTTTTTTCTTTTACTACTATAAATATAAAAACTTCATACTGATACAACCTTTTTTCATATTAAGGATTACTTCTTTAAGAAAGACTCACAGAAATACAATGATTTTGTCAAAAAAATCTGCATTATGGTTCCTGTTATAATGTAAATTCTTTCCCCAAATCAAAGTACAAATGTACTATATGGCAATATGAATATGCCAGCATCATCCTACTCTTACATGCACTGGCAATTATTTTATATTTAAAACTTAGAGTAAGTAATAGAATCTAGTTACTGTTTTATTTGTACTTTTATGGATTCCTAGTGAGGATGAACATCATGATTCTTTGGCTGTCCATCATTATTCCACCTATGACTGCATACACATTATTTCACCACTAGAGTTTTAGTGTTTTCCTAACCAATTTGTACACATTCGTTGTATAAGAAAAACAATATCCACTTAATGCTAATAGTCACTGCAAACATTTTCCTGAGCCTGGACCTCACCCTTTCTCTTAGTGCTGACAATATAGTAACATTTGTTTTTCTGTGGTTAAATATTGTATCAAGAACAAATTTGGTACATGGTATCAGATGACCTACATTCAGTTTTTTCCCCTCAAACTGGCAACCACTCTTATCAGTGACATTCATTAAATTTCATTTTATTCTACCACTGATTTATAGTTACCTCTTTATCATGGTACGTAATAAATTCTCGGTAATTTGCTATATGTAACATGGTCTACTCCTGCATTAACTACTAGGTTCCATAATATGCCTATTCTTTTGGCAAGAGTATCATGTTCTAATTTTTATAGTTTAAAAAAATTTTAATATCTAGACTTGCTCATTTCCCTTCATTAGGCTGATTGGCGTAGTTCTGACTTTTACATTGAAATATTTTTAAAAAACACAAAATTCTTCTGATTAAAAAGATTTATGTGACTATGAAACTAAATTACCACCTCAAAGATACAAGAGGGCTTTGAACATTACAATTATCCCTTGCAAAAATAGCTATCATTGTGGAAATATACTGAATTTTATAAAACAGGGGACTCCTGTGGTACATCTTGCATTTAACAATAGTTAAATAGACTTTTAGTAAAAATAGACTTTTAGTAAAAATCCAGTAGGGGCAGTGTCAATATAACCTAATTTAAATACAGACAGGACAAGGAATCTTCAAATTCAGATAAGATTCTGCTAGCAACCAAAACTGCCCCAGCCTAAAAGTATAACAACTCTATTACTAATTTACAGTTAAATTTATATTAAGTAACTCCCAGGCAACATTCAAACATTCATATTTTTCTTAATTTTTTTTTATAATTCCACTAAAGCAAAAAAAAAAAAAATCAATTTTGCTCTTTGAAGAAATAAAATGATGATCCATAAAGGATATATTTTGGAATCATATAAATTTTTAATTTAATAATGTGGAGTATAAGACAAATTTACTTTGCAGCTAACAGTTCAGGAATGCATTCTTTATGCCCAATGAATAATATATATCACATTAAATATGTATTTTCAAAACGTGCTGATTAAAACATAATAAATTCCAGCTCTTCTTAGCACAGTTGTGAAATGACACTGCTGTTCAGACATTTTAAGTATTAAAGTAAACTGAAAATTCAATTCATGGTTTTAACTACATAACATTTGCAGCAAATCGGCCTTTGAAATTTGAACACATTAGGATGCAAAATCATATACATATATTCAGATTAACACTATCTTGTGCAAAGAAAAAATCTTTTTTTAAAAATTGTGGAAAGTCTGAAGTCAGTTATTACAATTTTTTTAAAAGCCAAAGCTACAGCCTACAACTATAAAATACAACTTATTTTTAGAATGTGTAGGGTTTTAGAGCATGAAGATTTTAACTCATCTTCAACTTTGTAGGAAAATCATTTTTACATAAAGAACAAATGAAAATAATACTATTGCTATGATATACCTAACAACAGCATAAAACATCATAACTTGACAGGATCACTGTATTAGAAAGAGGTCATTATCATTAATTCCTCGTTTTCTGAATGTCAGGGAACACCTATTACGTTTTCTTGACAATAAAAACAGCTGAAAGGCTATTGCTGTATAACCTGCCCATGTTCTGAATTCACTTTTTATTTTGGATATTTATGGTAATTTACATGAACAAAAGGGATAACTGATCATATCTCATTACATATAGACAGTTTAGAAAAATGAAAAGTCAAGTATGAAACGTTTGAACATGTCCGTCTAAGGAGTTGGTAAAGTAGTCTATGTTACCTGAACAGGTGCAATAACAGCACAGGGGCCACCTTCAAACTGTTCTAATGCAGATCCCTCTGATTCACTAAACACAAACCCTAAAAATGAAAGCAAGTAGCAAAGATTAAAAATGTAATTCAAACAGCAGCCCAAAGAATTTTTAATGTACTTTGCTTGAGAAAGATCACTTATTACAAAAGCAAAATATCTCCAAATTATTTAGGCACAATGGTTCTTAACTTTCGGGGGGGGGGGGGATCAAGGAACCCTCTGAAAAAAGATCTGAAGCCTATGCTCCCATCCCCGTGCCCCAAATGCATGTAAACAGACACATACACACACACGCACGCACGCATGCACTCTCTCTCTCTCTCATTCTCTCTCATATGCACACACAAAATTTTGTTACCTAGGGATCCCGCTAAATGGACTAGGGGGATAAAGTGTGGACTTCTGTAAAAGAACACTAAATTAAATAACTTATTTGAAGAAAGATGAGTCTATCTACTGAATTCAACCAGAATTTTTAGGACCCTTTCCATACAGAATCCTTTTGCATTTCAATCTTTGAGTCATATTGTATAAACTAAAAATTAAAAGGCATCCTAGACAGTGAATGTGCTCGAACCAGCTCTATCTCAATTTCGCTATTACCCAGCCAGCACTGACTGAGAGTGACCCATAGATGTTCCTACAGATAGACAGGGCCAGAAGTCCAGAGGACTGAGTGACGCTCTCTGTAACACTGCTGGGAAATCATTTCTCCTCCCTAGATCTCTGTCTAGTTATCTTTAAAGTTTCCAATTCCAATATGCTTGGAATATGTAAAGTTTCACTAAAGGTTGTAGTTTTAGTCATTCATCCAACAAACATTTAATGAACCTAAGATACTACAGCAAGCATCCAGCATGTATGCATGAATGACAGAGTCTCTGGTCTACAGAAGCCAATGATACAGGTGAACACAGACAGATGAACAAATGAACATAAAACAAAAGTATGAATACAGTATTATTGGATACAGAAAGGAATGATTTACTCTGAGTCAAGTCACAACAGGGGACTTGGTGATTTTTAATAGGAATTTGCAAGGATGAAGATGAGGAATGATTTTTAGGTGAAGAAAACACCTTTATTAAAAGGAAAAAGGTTTGGTGAGAGCAGGGCAAGTTTATGGGGCAGAGGAAAACTTAATATAGCTCAAGGATAGTATGGGGGTAGCATGGGGAAGATGGTACATTGGAAGAGGGAAAGCGGACAAGAGGTTAATAGTGGGAAGGGCCAGACCATGACAAGTCCTAACTGAACTGTAATATGATTATACTGTTTCCTCCTCTCTTTCTTAAAGGAATAAAATGGGGAGGAGACTGTTTGAACAGCCATATGGAGATGGTATCAACTTAATAAAATTCACATTAGTGTGGAGAGAAGAAACTGCATCTAAACAGTATTTCCTATGGTAAAAATTAAGATTTGATGAGCATGTGCAAGTGGGGCAAAGAAATTAGAGCAGACTGAAGTTTCTAGCTTGAGACACCAGGTGAGAGCAACTGAGATAAGAAATAGCATAGAGGATCCTATTCCATCCCACCTCCTCTCTCTTAACCTTTGAATCCCTCTCTTTCAAACAGGAATTAAACATGTATCTTACATATTTAAAAACAAAAAAATCCTCCTTAAGAATCCATCAAAAGCACTTTGAGTAAAAAGCTGAAAACTTATGTCAACACAAAAACCTCCACACAGATGTTTCTAGCACCTTTATTCATAATTGCTAATACTTGGAAGCCACTAAGCTGTTCTTCAGTAAGTGAATGGGGTAAATGAACTGTGGTACATCCAAACAACAAACTATAATCCAGCACTAAAACATAAATGAGCTCACAAGTCACAAAAAAACATGGAGAAACCTTAAGTGCATATTACTCAGGGACGTAACCAATTGGAAAAGGCTACATACCATATGATTCCAACTATATGATATCCTGGAAAAGGCAAAACTATGGAAACCGTAAAAAGATGAGTAGTTTCCAGGGATTGGTGGAGGGAGAGAGGAAGAGGGATGAATGTGCAAAGCACAGAAGACTTTTAGTGCAGTGAAAATACTATGAAACCATAATGATGGATAAATGTCATTATACATTTGTCCAAACCCAGATAATGTAGAACACCAAGACTGAGCTGTAAACTATAGAGCTTGGGTGATGATGATATGTCAATGCAGGTTCATCTATTAACAAATACTCCACTCTGGTGGGGGGTAATGATAATAGCAGAGCCTATACATGCTGTGGGAGTAGGAGGTATGTGAGAAATTTCTGTAGCTTCCCCACAGTTTTGCTATAAACTTTAAACTTCTCTAAAAAAGTAAAGTCTAAATTTTAAAAAAATTCAGTTGACCATTAAAAAAAAAAACCCCACCCCAAACTCCAACCACCACCCTTTCAAAGGCCACTTAGTTGTCTAAATGCACTGTCTCAATCTCCTTACCTCACAATTTATTCAACCCTCAAAATTTGGTTTTCAACCTATGACTGCACCAAATTCATTCTCACCAACTCGGTCAATGAACAGTACAGATGATTTCACAAGCTTTTCTCAATTACTCTCCAGAGAATCATCTGAAATGCTAACCACAGATTTCTTCTGAAAAACCTTGCCCCTTGGCTTTACTGGTCCCTCTTGTTACAAATTTCCCTTTTCAGTTTCTTCTCCATCCCCTCGGTCAACTCCTCTACAAAGCTAATGTTCCTCATGTCTTGGCTTTAGGATCTATGTTCTTTTCATTTCATACATTCTCCTTGGGTAACTCATCTACTCCCAAGATTCCCATTACTGGTTATAATCAGGGAATCCTCAAATACAGCCCAGATTACAACTCTAGACATAAACAGAGTCTAATTTACTTAACGTGTCCTGTATGATCCGGTTTCTACCTAAATCTCCTAACTCATCCTTTACCATTCTTCCTCTTAGACTTCAGGCTGAGATTCTTTCAGGTCCTCAAATATCTATTTTCTTTCAGGTTTTTTACCCTTTTTGAATATATTGTGCCCTGCACTTGAAATACTTGCTAACCTTTCTCTGTCACTTTAAGGCAAGATCTTCTTGGTTCAAGACCCCAAACCGTGATTTCTAGATGTCCATTTCTAGCCCATCTCTGATCTACCCTGAAGTTCAAACCACTGTCATCTCTCACCTAGAGTATCGTTAAGAGTTTCCAATGAGATGTCCCCATTCTTCCCCACCGATCCCACTTCATCGTCATTTGTTCACCATAGAGTTACCAGAGAAATATGGTAGACTTGGAAATCAGATATTGTCATAACCTGCTTAATACGTTTCAGTGGCTTCTCATGGCAATTAGAATGAAAGTCAAACTCCTTTTCATGGCTTTCAAAGACACCATAACTATCAAACCCACATTTCTTCAGTTCACTCTCACTTTATCTGCAGTGACCTTAGAACATCCCAAGATCTTTATGTTAGCTCTATTCCTTCTCCATTTATTTCCCCTTCTCTTTTCAGAAAGCTGAATCCTTCTCATTCTTTTTTTTTTTTTTTTTCCTTCTCATTCTTAAGGACTCGTTTTAGGTGTTAACTCCTCAGAGATATTCCCTGATAATCCTACCTAAATAGGTCTCTCCTACCATCCCCAGCACAACCAGTACTTTTCATAATCTGTGATTACTATATTATATTATTGCTTATTTACTTATTATTTGTCTTACATGTATCTTGCCTGTTCTCTTATTACTGTTTTCCTAGTATATTGTGTAGTTCATGCTCTCTGGACTGCTGCAAGGAAAGATAGCGGAGGAGTTTGTTTCTAGGTATGCCAAGTTTAGTTGTGAGATAACCACTTGGCAACATTTAGAAGTGGGGAAATATGGGTCTGGAACTCAGGGCAGGGATTAGGATCAGACACAGCAATCTGAATCATCCTCAACATGGCAGTCAAAGTAAAGGAGATAATGTAAAACAAAGATGATGGAGTTGGGATTAGGATTAAACACAGCAATCTGAATTATCTTCAACATGGCAGTCAAAGTAAATGAGAACATGTAAAGCGAAGATGACAGAGTTGGGCATGTTAAAAAATAAGCAGAGGCTGAGTCAGCAAAGGACAAAGATTAGAAAGGTAAGAGAAAAACAAACACACTGAAGTCCTCCAGGAAGCAAAGAGTAGTCACTTGCTACAAATGCTACTGAGTAAAAACATAAATTAAAACACTGGATTAAGCACATCACTGAAAATACAAAGAAAGAAACCTAGAGCACTGGAGAGAATAAGCACTTTAAAGGGTTGAGGTGTGATTCAGAATCCAAGGACAAAAAGTAAATGTGATCTACTTTTAAACAAGTGAAGAGATTCACCACCCCCCCCTTTTTTTTTTTATCATTCCTTATTTCCATTAGGAACAGAGCTAGATGGAGTGGGGGACTTCCTGGCTGTATCTCCTGTTCTAGGTTGGACAAAAATAATGGTAAAAATTATTGTAAAAAAAAATAGTAACCTGAAAAGGGTAGCTGGATAAAGAATTATTATTTATATAGACTGAGGGCCATGAGTTTAAAAAGAGAAGACTGATTATATGAGAAGGAGGACGTTTAAAGACTCCAAGTCTTGAAAGAGTGGTGGTGTAGTGATGGAGGCGGGGGACGGGACTGGATAAAAAGAGGTTCTCAAAGTGTGGTCTACAGAACCTTGAAAATCTGAAACCCTTTCAAGGGATCTACTAGAGGTAAAAATAATTCTCATAAGGATATGAGGATACTAAGACATTATTTGACCTTTACACTTGACATACAACGGTACAATAGCAATGGTGGGTGTTACTGCTGGTGTCTTAGAACACATGAAGGCAGTGTCATTAACTGTACTAGCAGTCACCATCCTGGTAAATAAAACCACCCTCTTTCAAACATAAAGAAAAAGCCATTTAACTAAAGAATGCCCTTACTGATGCTACTTTTATTAAATCTTGACCTTGAATAAAGTGTCCTTTTAAAAAATATTCTGCATGACAAAATGGCAACTATTCATAAAGCACCTCTGCTACATACCTTGAAGATGACTGACCTTTGTCTCAAGAAAAATCATGTGTGTAATTTTCTGAATTGCAAACTGGAAGTACTTTTTTGTAAAGCACTGTTTTTATTCTGAGGGGCTACTGACAGACTATGATTATTCAGACTTAGGTTTGTGGCAAACCCTTTCTCAGAAGTGAATGATGTGAGCCTGATACTTCAAGGAAAATAACTGACAGTTATTTTTGCCAGTGATAAAATTTCAGGCTTTCAAGCAATAACTAAAATTTTGGAAAACCCGCATCCAGCACCGTGAACTTGACACAGTGACTCAATTCTTAGATATTTTTCTAATAACACCAGTGGTGATAGTAATAGGACTGTTGATACTGTCAAAAGGAATGTATTATCATTTGGAAATGTCGGCAGAAACCAGTGGACCAATGACTCCTAAAGAACTAATGCACAGTGTTAGAAATAAATGCTCAAGTAAAGGTGCACTCAAAATATGACAAAACCAAATGGTTTTCAATTTAACAGAGTACAAAAAAATTCATTCATGTCGCTCAGATTCCATATTGCAAATAACCTCTAAGAAACTACCACCTGTCAAGTTGTGGTGTAGTAGCAAAGACAGATGGCCACAATTATCTGAAAAGGCTGTTGTAAGACTCTCACCTTACCAATTACAATCTTTGTAAGGCTGGATTTTCTACACTTCCCAACAACATGACCGCAACAGACTGAACAGAAAGTAAATGTGAGGATCCAGCTGTCTTCTAATGAGCCAGACATCAAAGAGATTTATAGGAATGTAAAACAATACCTCAGGTCTCATTAATTTTATTTTTCATATTGAAGTCCTTAATAATTTTTCAGAGTATAATACGGCCCGGAGTTCAAAAACTTCAGAGCCACTGGCCTAGCAGAAGTGAATCTTAGCAGGCTTCTAAATTATATATACAGGCAAAGAGGAAGTGATATTACTGAGGGGAACGAGAGAAAATTGAGGAGAATTTTAATTCTGAAAAACGTTAAGAAAGGCTGACAAGATAAAGAACTGAGACAAACACTGAGGGCTCAGCTAGGGTTTGAGGACTACATTTGTGCAGATGCTGACCACAATTTCCTCCATCAATACACAGCAGCATGGGAGAAACAGAATAGACAACAGGCTACGGGGAGGATGAGAAATAGTACAATGCACAGAACAAATTTAATAAGGACAAATGAGATCTGATGGTGCTGGTTATCATGTCAAGATAACCAAATAGAGGTCCAACCTAGAACAGGAGATACAGCCAAGAGGTCCCCCACTCTGTCTAGCTCTGTTCCTACTAGAAATAAGGAAAGGATCCCTGATGTTGGGCCTAAGGGAAGAGGCGAACTTAGGCTCTGTCAAACTTTGGGGTATGTAATAAACATGAATCAGTAATGAATTCTTACCCTCCTTAAAATTACTAATAATGTAATGTAGTTTTCAAGATTCATGAGTGGGACTTATAGCTGAAAAGCATTATAGTGAGTTGCTTTTGTAAGCTAGATATAAAAACCTCATGGAGAGAATTCTAGGCAGATCTGCTGTATTCCAAATTCTGTTTAATTACAGTATACATGTTTGAGTGTGTTAAGTGATAATGAACAAAGGCTATTAGGGCACAAAATGAAATAAAGTCAAGTAAATGTAAATTAAGTATTCTAAAATAGGAGTAAGCTAAGTAGGCTTCTCCCTTTACAATAAGGTTTCACTTGAATTTAATTTTTTTAGGATATAGAGTTATTTCTCTTGTATTCATGTATTCAATATTTCCTATCTTTAAAAGGAATTGTCTTTTCACAAAATGTTTTTTTCTGATTAGATCTGAAATTAGCCATCTAATCCTAATTATGTAATTTTGTATCACATTTCATAGTACTGAAGACAGAGAAATCTGTTTTATACCTCTTAACTAATTTAAACCTGAGCCATGAACCTCTTCGTAATCTTCCCATATTTTACTCTCACATGACTTACTCTGCATCTATATTATTCAAACCAATTTTTAACTTCGGCCTCCATAATTCTAGGCTCTCAAGTAAACAAAAGCCCATAGAAAGACTTGGATCATCATTACAAACTGGATAATACTGGTTAAATCAATCTGAACTGTGCTTTATTTTCCTCATCTATTAAAATAAGGAAAACTACATTTATCCTTTGTTATCTCTCATGTTTGTTGCAAGGATTAAACAGGACTTCCAGAAACTGTAAAGCATGGTGTAATGTAAGAAATTATCATAGTTACTTTGAACTAAAAAAAACACATTATGTATTCAAAGTACCAAGAAATTAACTTTGTCCTATAGACTTGTAAATTTTAAGTTTAGAAAAACTGGATTTTAGGTGACATGATTCAGATAGGTTGGAGAAAAGAATATCCATTCTTGAGAAAAATAAAAGGTGTCCAACAACAAACACTTCTGAAATGATATGATCCACATTACCTTCATTTTGGAAAAAATTAATCAATACTGGTGTTTCAGGGTGCCTGGGTAGCTCAGTCAGTTAAGTGTCTGATTCTTGGTTTCGACTCCGGTCATGATCTCAGAGTCATGGGACAAAGCCCCAAGTTGGGCTCTGCCCTGGGCTGGGAGCCAGCTGAAAATTCTGTCTCCCTCTGCCCCTCCCCCTGCTTGTGCATGCTAGCTCTCTCATAATAATAATAATAATAATAATAATAATAATAACTTACCATTATTACTTTGGTAAAATATTAATTATTATAATAATAAATGTATTAACTTATAAATACATTTGATACTTATATTTTAACTGATCCCTCACTTATCCTAAGTTATTTGTTAAACTTTATTTTTTCATATTACATAACAAAAATTGTCATATACCACAGGTTCAAATTCAATCAACTGTAGCTCTATTCCCCAACCCATTCCCATAAGCCCTCCCAAAACAATGAACTGATATAAATAGGAAATGTATTTCTCCTTCTTGGGTTAATCTTATAGGTTAAACAAAATAAATAAATAAATAAATAAAGCTTAGGGGAAAGGGGAAAAAAGGAAAAAAATAGTTTCTAAGAGCTTATAATCTAGATCAGGGGTTGACCTGTTTCTGTAAATGCTGTTTTGGAACACCGCCATACCTATATTATCTAGGGCTGCTTTTGCTGCAATGGCAGAGATTAGTATTGAGACAGAAACAATAAATGCAGCTGACTCTCTTACAGAAAAAGTTTGCAGAACACTGAACTAGACAATCAATACTAAAAAGAAAACAGAAGTTCCCAATAAGTCAAAATGTTTTCATTTATAAGATTAGTACTTATTCCTGTCGGCTCTAGATGACTCTTATTTTGGTTCTGCTGGAAGTTGGTTTATCTACCACTTGCTACCATCCCTAGCACTACTGTCCTGGTCCAACTAAGCCACCACTACTGCAAATGTCTCTCATTTGATCCTGCTCTCTCTCTCAAGCCACTACAGTCTATCTTCAAACCCAGCAGTCAGATCAGTCCTTTTAAAAACTTGTCATGCCATGTCTCGCCTCTGCTCCAAACCTTGCAATGATCCCTCATTTCATTCAGAATAAATGCCAAAGCCCTTATCATGGCCTATAAGGCTTTACTGGTCATTCTTTGAAAAGGATTTCTTACATCATTTTTTATTACTCTTCCTTTCCTTCATTCCATCTTCAGCTGAACTAGTCTCCTTCCTGCTCCTTAAACAAAAAGCCAGGAATATTCTGCATCACATTTTTTATAACAGCTAGTCTCTCTGCCTGGAACACTCTTCAGATAACTGCATAACTCAGTTGTTTCCGGTGCTTGCTCAAATCTCAGCTTAAAATGAAGGCATAACCACATCACCCCATTCCACAATTCTCTATTTCTTTATGTTCTAACTATTACATGTACTTCATTTTGCTTTGCTTCTTATTTGTCTTCCTTCCCATCCTACCTACCAAGTCTGAGTTGCAGAGGCCTGGAACACTGCTGTAGTTTGTGGGAAGAAGGGCAAAGAGGATAAATGGTGCTTTTGAATGAGGTAGAAAATATACTTTTCTTAAAAAACGATCACAGAAAATTAAGCAGGAGGAAAGAAAGCCAGAGACTCAATTTCCAAGTCAGAAAATAACAACTGCAAATCTTTAAATTACGTAATTTGTCTTTCAAAGAAAAACTGGCAAAAAAACCCCAAAACAAAACAAAAACCCCACCAAACTTTTTCCCCCCAAAGAAAAAGGAACTGCAGGAGAGAATTATCTAAAACTGCCAAATGAGTTCAAACAACGATGTGCCACTTCTGTGGCTCACTGATTTCACATATTATCTGAAACTGCCAAATTAATTAAAAAAATCCAACTCTGCTGCAGCAACTCCCGCAGCTTGTCTTAATGTGTCAAAAAAATTAACATGATCAATATTAATTCATAAATGTAAACATAATTTTACAAATATTTACCCCAAACATCTTACACCTTTAACTTGCTTCCAAAAAACTCTTAAGAATACAGTTGTCAAAGCACCGTTACAGACTAGGAAATAGAGCCAAAGGTGGTGTCACATTACAAATGCTGTAAGGCAAGTGCAGCAGTGTCTTGTGCCTATTCTCATAATCCCAAATGACTGCCAAAGCAATCGTCAGCAATGATTTCTGCCTCTAAATGAATAAATGAATACGACAGTTAACAAAGCAAAGCCAATAACAACCTCCCTCTGATTCAGAGGTGGTAACTTAAAAATACATATTTGGTTGCCTGAAAATCTTGATCAATATAAGACCATGAAGAATTATATATCCACAATATAAACATACTCTAAAAAGAAAAAAAAATCTTTATCTTTAAAGATTATCTTTAAAGGTGGTGGCTGAATGAATCTTGTTAAGGAATTTCTTGGCACAGTATTCTCATATGTCATAAAGTCGTACTTTAATAATTATCATGTATCCTCTTTGCTTCAATAAAAAAAAATAATGAAAGTAAAAATAAAGTATTTGTCAAATAAACAATAATTTCTTGTAATCGTCAGGTCATGGCCAGAGAGTGATCTTTGGCTTAGCCTTCCAATTAAATACTTTTTAAATGAAGTCCTAAGAATTTCCAATGTCAGATATCGTGCTAAGTGCCTCAGTGGATTTACATGCCTTCAATCCTCACAACGACCCTGTAAGGTTGACACTACTATTATCTGCATTTTATAGAGAAAGAAACTGAGGCTTAACTAAGTCAAATCATTTGAACCTGGGACCAAAATACACCTGTTCCAAAGTCTTCTCTTAACCAGTCCTTAGAAAGGCCTCTGAATTCTCCCGGAATCTGCAGTTTTAACATAAAGTCTCAATACTATCTTATTCTATGTTGTAAATGCTTAATCAATGCTGACTAATTACACAGGAAGTAAAATTTTTCTTAAATATTCAGAGCCCCTTATACCTCAGGGCAGTTCACTATTAGGATAAATGAAGTCAAAGTAGAAGGTAAGCTTTAAAATCTGCAAATGCAGGCGTCCAAGATTTCAGAAAATAGGACTTCAGTGATGTAATTAAAATGTGTAAAAAGAGCCAAACTAATTACATGTTAAAGTTTAGAAACTCAAAGGAACAAAGTGAAAACAGAGCCATATTAAGAATGGGGAGACTTGTAAATTCACTCCCATTCTATCAACTTGTGCAACTTTGGCCTGTTCATTTAGCCCCACCACTCATTTTCCTCATTTGCAAAACAAGAGTGATGGACTCAATAAGCTGCCCGTAATACATTATGGGTCTAATTTTACCAGCTCTTAAATGAGCCATATCTGGGAGAGAGAGGAAGGGATTTACTTAAACCCCGAATTTTTGTTACAAAACACACACTATGAAATAGGAACTTGCGAGTCACTACGCTAAAATTCCCCTAAATCCTTTGAGAACTGGTATTGTCTAAACGACTGAACAACCACCGAACAGCTATCATTTACTGGCCTGTGATGATTTCCATTACACGACCCTTCCTACTCCAAAGGCTCTTCACCTCACTTAACTTCGCTAAGTCTTTCCTAAGTCACCTTACCTAGTGTGCGACGCAGTGCTTCATTATAATTTAAGAATCACAGGTAACTAACTACTAGTATGAAGTACCTAATGCAGAGCTTGGCACAGCGCAGAAATTCAATAAACGGCAATTTTTATCTCATTAGTACTCGTATGAATAAAAAACTCCTTACGTAACTCCCAAATCCTGTGTGGAACCTTAAACCAGCACAGGAAATGCTATGATCCACGCTCCTTTTAACCCTCAGAGATCACTAAGCCCATCTCCAAACCCGGGATACGCTGGGTCGGGAGGGCACCTGACAGCAAGCAACCCTCTACCGATACACCGACTCCTACGTCGAACCACATCGTTAAGATACAAACAGGGGAGGATCCCCGGGTGGCTCAGCAGTTCAGCGCCTGCCTTTGGCCCAGGACGTGATCCTGGGGTCCTAGGATCGAGTCCCGCGTCGGGCTCCCGGGATGGAGCCTGCTTCTCCCTCTGCCTCTCTATCATGAATAAATAAATAGAATCTTAAAAAAAAAAAAAAAAAAAAAAAGATACAAACAACAAAGGCTCTTTGACTTTCTCGTGGACTTGGCTCTCTCTCCCAAAATTAAACCAAACACCAATAACATGAAGCCTTGTTGGGGAGGGGGGGGTGAAGATTGGGGGGGAGGGGGCGCACAGGGCACGCCCTCGGTGTCACCCCCCCCCCCCATCCCATCACCACCCCGTCTCTCCAGCCCAGGGAGGGGCAGAGGCACTTCAGGTCCTGAGTGTAACCATTTCGCTGTAACCATTCTCCAGCTCAACCACTCCCCCACCCCCACCCCCAAGGCAGGCAGGGCGTTTCTAGAAAGTCCAGTTTCAGACCCGAGCAGGACAAGTGGGACAAGAGTGCAGGGCGGGAGGGGGGTTAAGCCGGGGGGGGGGGGGGGGGGCTGTGGCGCCAGAGGGTCTCAGCGAGGCTCTGTGCAGGGAAGCCAGAGCCCAGCCAGGGTACCTTGCGTCCAGCGGCAGAAGATGGTGTCGGAGAGGCCGGGGCTGCTCTTGGTGCCCCACACCAGCTCCATCAGCTCTTTAGTCAGTTCGGACATGATGGGGTACCGGCGAGCGGGTCTTCGCTTTCAGGACTCCTGCCCCGGCACATGGGGAAGGGGCGCCTGCGGAGACAGGAGTGGCGGGACAGCTGCGGCAAACGAAGCTCGGAGCGCGGACGCGAGGAAGACGCAAGGAGACACCGAGCTACTTGCAGACACCGCGCCTGTCAAGCCAGCCCCGAGCGGCAGCAAGGAGTTTCCCCGTACCGGAAGTGCCGGGCCACTTCCGGCTCCCTGTTCGCGACTGCCCCGCCCCCGCCTCCGCCCACCCCCCCGCCGCCGGGCGGGCCCGGGAGTCGCCGCGCCGGAAGCGGAAGTGGCGGGCCGGAAGAGCCTCGGACCTCCCTGGAGGCCGCGGGTTTGCGAGGTCTCAGCCCCCGGCCTTAGGTGGGGTGCTGGGCGTTCGCCCTGGCCGGCGCGCCGCGTTCCCTGGGCGTGGGCCTGTTGTCACCGTCCGGGAGCAGCTCGCTTGGCGCGCTGCCCTGGTCCTGGCTGCAGGCTCCGAGGCCCGCCCGAGCCCTAGGGCGTAGGCACAGAGCCTCGCCTTTAAAATTTGTGATGTTGATTCTACTGAGCTAGGGCTCTAAGACGGTGGTTGGGTCTCGGTGAGGAAACATCCATGTCTGTGTGGAGAGCCACCCATAATTCGAAGACTCAGACTGGGTGCCTCCGTAAGTCATGTAAAGGCCAACCAACTACTCAACACACAACCGGAGGCTGTGGTTTTATTTGCATTAGGAATGTTTCTACCTGGGGGCGCCCGGGGGGGGGGGGGGGGGCGGTCAGGGCTTGAGCACCTGCCTTAGGCCCAGGGCGTGACCCCGGGGTCGTGGGAACGAGGCCGCATTGGGCTCCCTGCGTAGAGCCTGCTTCTCCCTCTGCCTCTGCCTCTGCCTCTCTCTCTGTGTCTCATGAATAAATACATGAAATCTTAAAAAAAAAAAAAATAGTCTCTACCAGATGTAATGCAGGATTACAAAGCTATTTATAGACGTTCAAAGCAGCCTGTCTGGAAGAGGTAGAGCGTTTTCATCTCCAGTTTTTGAAAGGGTGGGATGTGTGGAGGGGAGTCCAGGGTTTAGTCATTGACAAGCATCCAGCTGCACTTGGTTTGTGCAGAAATTTGCATTTGTGCGGCTTGAAAAGAAGAGAACGTATTGGCTAAGGTTTGAATTTAAAAGAGAAGGGCAAAAATCGGATGGGTTCCTTACAGATTGCCGATGAAGGGCTTTGCTCCTTTATGCTTTATTTTTTACTTCAGCCGTCTTTGCTATAGTTAAAAGAATTGCTCAGAGTTCCTGAACCCTATCTATAAGCCTCCTAGTTTTTATTCTCTTTGGAATTCTCTTGACCCTATTTTTGCGAAGCAAATCTTATCCATTCTTCAAGACATAGTGTAAATGTCATTTTGTAATAAAACTGATTCCGGTCATTCCAATCTGGAGTAAAAATTTTAGCTTCTGAAATTGCTTACGATGGTTACCATCATCCTGGGATTTGCGAAGAATTACTTATTCTCTTGGGATGTAAATTTATGAAAGTCAAGGACTGGTCTTATTCATAGTACTTAGCATGGGGAGCATTGAACATTGCTGGATTGCAATAAGCATTAGATGAAGGACTAATACTTGCCTTACGGAAATTTAAAAATTCATTACCTTTCAGCACATGAGCTATCAGGGGAAGTAGTATTGACTGGTCAAGTTAAACATCTAATATTTGCTTGGTGGTTTACAATTTATGGGATTGTTTCACTTCCTGAAAGACATAGAAAGGTCTATGTTTGTAGAGCCTGTGAGTGGCGGGGGTGTTGGCCACGATTGTTTTCTTTCCATTAATATACAGATAGTAGTTATAGACTTGATTTTAGATATGAGGAAAAGGCTAAACTTCCAAAATGTAATTTTAAAAACAGAATATTTCTTGATCTGTGATTTTTCTAAGTCTCCAGCGACAGTGCCAGGCAAAATCTTCAGTCCATTGATAGGTCTTTTCCACTTTTAGGCTATATTCTTTATTTGCAATGTTTAAAATTTTTTAATTAGCAGGACATATTTTTAACAAGGAATATTTGATTAATGTTAAATTATTTATGTTGCTTCATTCATTAGTTATAACACCTAAAGTGTGAACTTGCTTACATACAATAAAGATGCAAATTAATATTCATTTAAAATTCTCTTATTCACTAATTATATATAAACATAACACATATTGGAAGCAGTCAGGTTTGTTGCATTTATATATAGTACAGAACAATAATACCTTTCTGTTATTATAATTACTTGAAAATTACGTAGATTCACTTTGAAGTATTTATATTGCTCCATATTTTAGCATTTTTTTTTCTTAAAACCATCTCTGGTTTTGATTAAAATGATGTGTATTATTAAGATGTACACAGGTTGGGGCAGCCCGGGTGGCTCAGCAGTTTAGCGCCTGCCTTTGGCCCAGGGCCTGATCCTGGAGTCCCGGGATCAAGTCCCACTTTGGGCTCCCTGCATGGAGCCTGCTTCTCCCTCTGCCTGTGTCTCTCATGAATAAATAAACAAAATCTTAAAAAAAAAAAAAAAAAAGATGTACACAGGTTGCATGAATGAGCTTTAGTCCTAAAAGAGAGTACTAAAAAATCAGAAACTTTCTGTTCATATGTAAATTTTATTAGTAATATATCCCTTTCATTCAGATTCAAGTCAGGGCACAGCCATAAAACTGAGCTGAGATTTCCATCATGATTAATTCCGGCTAACCTTCTTTACTACCTCACAGCAACAGAATTAATTACTCTATCAAACCCTGTGTTTAGTTTCCTGTCTTTCCCAAAATTTCCATCAGAGTACAATGACTTCATTACCTGGTTCCTAGCAACTACCATGGAAACAACAATTCTCTAACTGGAAGCCCTCAAACTCCTAATTTAGTGTATTTGCATTCCTTTACCTAAGAGAAATCATATCTTTTAAAAACCTACCTACAATATGATTAATATGTTCTAGGCAAGTTAAACAAACCCATACTCATTTACTAATAAAACTATTTTTATTTGCCCTACATCTTCTAATAACAGAGTAAATCCATCAAACAAATGAAAGTGTATCCTTTGCATTAGTCTAACCTCTTCTCAGCAGGATAATTCTCCTACCAAGCATTTAAGCCCACCATTGTCATTCTCAAGTATGGCATAGTGCATCATTTCCCAACGCATTTTCTACTAGCATTAATACATGCTGGGGAGGGGGTTCAATCATTAAATTCCGGGTTAAACAAAATTAAACAACTGTTTACTGCAACTCTCTAAGAAAGGATTGTATTCAAGACTAAAAGACAGCTAAATGATTTTATTCACAAAGCTTCTCACATAGTTTATGTTCTGCAGAATACTGTTTGAGAATCACTGGCATAAAGCAGGCTTTTGATTGGAATGAGAAAATATGAATATTACTTCTTATGTGAGTACTGTGATCTTGGATGAGTCATTTTAGCTATACTGTGGTTTTTTTTTTTTTAATCTATAAAAGGACTACCTCTAGATAATCTCTTAAGATGTCATTCACTTCAGATCCTGTCCACTTACATGATTTAAAAAAAATAGTCTGCTTAGAAATTAAAATATATGATAAGAGTGAAAACAAAAAGAATTTTGAGCATATAGAATAAACAAATAAATAATTTAGCATCATTCTTCACTAACACGTTATTCTTCACTAACCACCAAAAGAAATTATTTGCCATTTAATGCTTAACTATGCTAATATTATAGAATGAGAAGATTAAATCCCAAATTGTATGTTAATCTAAGACTATATTAAATGGGTACATAATATTTGCACAAATATTTTTCCATAATACTTGGATACGTTATAGGTAGCTCGAACTGGCTATGTGTCAAATAAAACATTTTTTTCCCATAAAACCTGCTTCTCTTTCAATGTTTCACGATCAGTGAAGAGTACCATCCTCTACAAATAAGCACATTTTTTAATGTTCTCAATTTTGATAGGATGAATAAACAACCTCTTTGAGGCTCACTTGCCGCATTCACGAAGGAAAGTTATTAATAATAATTACATCATACAATGATTATGAAGTTTAACAGAAAACATCATACGTAAAAGAAATACTCAGCTGAAAAATAATATTCTTATGTTAGCTATGCTAATGGTTTGAACAAAGTACCATAGTAGCAAAGATGGAAGAGGAGTTATTTCTGCACTTGAACTGGATAGAATTTTGACTAGCGAAGAAAGGGAGGATGTGCATTTTGGGCATGAAATACTACTGTGGCAGGAGCCTGGCATTTATATCACTAGAGAGAGATGAGTCAGGAATGTCAGGTTAAGGAGGGTGCCATAGACTGAATTGTGTCCCCTCCAATTCCGTATGTTGAAGCCTTAACCTTCAATATAACTATACTTAGAGACAGTTCCTTAAAAGAGGTAATTAAGTCAAATGAAGTCATAATGATAGGGTCCTAACCCAATGGAATGGCTGTCCTAATAATAACAGGAAGACACCAGAGATCTCTCTGATACCCTGTGCACATAGACAAGAGGCTATGTGAGGACACAGTAAGGATAGATGCTGTCTATAAGTGAGGAAGAGAGACCTTACCATTAACTGACCTTGATGGCACTTGGATCTTTGTATTTGCAGGCTCCAAAATTGTAAGAAAATTAATGTTACTTAAGTTACCCAGTCTTTGGTATTTTGTTATGGGAGTCTGAGCAGACTAATATAAAGGGCTAGAATCTTAATAATATTGAATACTTTCTTACATAGTTAAGCAGCTAATATTTATTGATCACATTTTATGCCAGTGACTGTATTAAGCAATTTATATGTATTACAGTACAGAATCCTCAACATTCTGGAGTAAGTACCACAATGATCTCTTTGGAGGATAAAATTTTGCCCTGGGTTTGCAATAAATGGAAAAACTAGGATGGAAACCCAGATTTTTCTGACCCAGAACCTGTACTGAAACAAAGTTCAGAACACAGGTGATTTGATTCCAAAGGCTGTGGCCTTAGTACGACTTGTTTCTTAATACTACGGACTTTAAATATAATAAGAGCTAGTTAAGATTTTTCAACAATGTAGTCAATAACATCATCCTTTTATCTTATGAGAACTGGCAGTATGCAGTGAAGACAGTGGTTTAAAATGGGAAAGCCTGGAAACAGCTAAACTAGTTAAGAAGTTACTGCAATAGTCCTTAAAGAGATGCTTAAGACTTAAGTTAGAACAGTACCAGTGGCAATTTCAATAAGGGGCAAATCCCATGGACATTTTAGAAGCAGAATGGATAAAACTTAATTAACTAAGATTTACTATGAAAGGAAGGTGACATTAAAAATTTTATAAAACTTAACTGTGCCTAAATACAAGATTAGCATCTCTATTGATCAAAAACAGAATAGAAACACAAAAAGGAATCCAAACTTTAGATGTGCTTGGTTCCAGATCTGGAAACAGGAGTGAATAAGTAGGAGTTGGTCTTCTGAAAGCTGAAGTTTCCTGAAGTTACTACATAGAAACTGGATTTGAGGAGGCCAACTCTACTCCTGAAAGGAAGTTATGACCATGTATTATACTGTATGCCTGGTAACAAAGAGGGTGTAGGAGAATAAGTAGATCTAAAGAGAACAGGGAGGAAGTGAATTAATTTTCCATAGAAATCATAACAAATCACCACAAAATTTAGTGACTTAACACAAATGTATTACCTTAGTTCTGAGGGGTTCTAAGTCTGACAGGGGTCTCACCAGGCTAAAGCCAAGGCATTAGCAGGGCTATTCTTTCTTTTGGCCTTGGGAAGGGTTCATTTCCTTGCCTCTTCCAGCTTCTAGAAGCTGCCTGCATTCCATGGCTTGTCACCCTCTTCTTCCATCTTTAAAGCTAGCAAAAGCTAGTTATGTTCTTCTAATATCACAGCACTCTGAGCTCTTCCTCTTGTCCCTCTTCCAGCTTTAAGGACTCCTGTGATTATACTGAGTCCACTCAGTTGCTCTAGGATAATACTCTTATTTTAAGATCGGCTAATCAGCAACCTTAATTGCATCTGCGACCTAATTCTCCTTTTCCATGTAATCTACATAAGTTGTATCACAATTTCCAGGATTAGGATATAAACATCTTTGGATGGAGGTAGTCTGCCTACCATACACAATGAGAGATCATGATCAGTATCTCAAGAGCACTGAAATTAAGATGTTCATTAGATGTTCAATAAAATTGGGAGTCTAGCATTTATCCATCCAATAAATACTTACTATTATATAGGCACTTTCCTATATATACATTGGGGATCCAGCAGTTTAAAAATTGACAAATATTCTTACCCTCATCAAATTTGCCTTCTAATGTGGATCATATACAAAAAATAAATAAATGAAGAATTTCGTGTGTTACATTAAATCCTCTGGAGAAAATAGAGCAGAGAAAGGAGAGTACTGAGTGAGGAGTAGGGGGTTGCAATTTTATAATATAGTCCTTCCCTAACTTGTGATAAAATAGCATGTAAGCAGAGACATGACAGAATGAGCCATGACATACAATGATAAATATTTCAGGCAGAGGAAATACCACCTGCAATGACAAATTGAGAGTTAGCCAGGACAGTTGGCATAATTGCAGAGGGCACACTGAGGTTGGGGACAAATGAGGAAATAGTCTTTGTTCTGTGCTGCAACTTCCCTACTGGGGCTTGTAAGGGGTCCACCCAAATTTTTTCCTCTCCCATGGAGATATCTTGGGAACCACAAGGAAGGGGCAGAGTTGTTTTACTGCAGCCTGACCTGCAGTGCAAACCATCTTTTTGCAGTCTCCACTCAAGAATTCATGTGCCAGGGGATCCCTGGGTGGCTCAGTGGTTTGGCACCTGCCTTTGGCCCAGGGAGCGATCCTGGAGTCCCGGGATCGAATCCCATGTCGGGCTCCTGGCATGGAGCCTGCTTCTCCTTCTGCCTGTGTCTCTGCCCGCCCCCCTCTCTCTGTCTATCATGAATAAATAAATAAATAAATAAATCTTTAAAAAAAAAGAATTCATGTGCTACATGATAAGTGAGATAGAATATTGTGAGATAAGTATGGAAAGTACTACTTCTGGAGCATAAAGCAGGCTACTAGGCATTGTGCTCTGTTCTTAGCGGTTGGAGGTATAAGGTACATAACTTGTCCGTTATTTTGGAGGGAAGTCCAGAGAGTCCAGACCAATAAACCCAGAAACATTTAACTGTTTTGATAGGCGCTTGAATCTTTGCAGAATTTATCCCTCCCCGTCTGGAGCACATCACTTACCAGACATGCAGAGTAAAGTTGACTCTTGAACAACCCAGGTTTGAATTGCACAAGTCTACTTAATACATGGATTTTTAAAATATAGTACAGTACTATAAATTTTCTCTTATGATCTTCTTAGTAATATTTTATTTTCTCTAGCTGACTTTATTGTAAGAATACAATCTATAATACATATAATATACAAAACGTGGTAATTGGCTGCTTATTTATTCATAAGCCTTCCAGCCAACAGTGGGCTCTTAGTAGTTAGGGTTTTGAAGAGTCAAAAGTTGTACACAAATTTTCAATTGCATCAGAAGTCAGAACCTCTAAACCAACCCCTATGTTGTACAAGGATCAACTGTACTTTCCATTTCTTAGTTATCAGGTCCAATTAACATGATGTCATGTGTGGTAGCCAGTTTCCAAGACTATCCCCAGTGATTCTCTACTCCTGCTATTCCTCTTTTTTTTGTATTCCCCCTTACATTGAATAGAGCAATATTTACAAGGTAAGGTCATGAAAACTTCTTCCTTGCTTTCCTAGGAGATGCTGCCTGCTATGTTATGAGGACCCTCAAACAGCCCTGTGGAGTGATCCATATGGATCAAAGGATTCTTCTGCATAATCAGCACCCACTTGGGTGAGCCAACATGAAAGTGGGACTTCCACCACCAGTCAAGACTTCAGATGACTGTAGCCCTCACCAACACCTTGATGACAAAATCCTCAGAGACCTTGAGCCCAAACCACTGAGCTCAGTTTCTCCCAAATTCCTAATCAACAGAAACTATGTGAGGTAATAAATTTTTATTGGTTTTTTTTAAGTCCTAAGGTTTGGGACACTTCATTATGCAGCAATAGGTAATACATCATCAATATACTGTACCAATGTGATATTCATGGAATTTCTACATAGTCCTGATCTTTGGGGGCTATCTTTTAACAGAAAGCAGTAGACATAATACAAATTTGGAGCAAAATAAATGCATATGTATTGTAGTCCATCCTATGTGATTGTGAACTGTCTGATACTCCTTACGGAAAAGTATTGAAGAAACACGCTTATTTTATCAGTAGCCACAGTCCACACACCCAAAGTTGTATGAATCTACTATAGTGAAGATACCAAAGCCCACAAAGCAGCTGCAAGATGGGCTATTCTTTTTGTTGTTGTTGTATATTTTTGTATTGGATTTCGATTTGCCAACATATAGTATAACACCCAGGGCTCATCCAATCAAGTGAGTGCCCCCCTCAGGGCCCGTCACCCCATCCTCCCGCCCACCTCCTCTTCCGCTACCCCTTGTTCGTTTCCCAGAGTTAGGAGTAATGAAGGGCTATTATTTAGCTGTTTGAAGTAATCTTACTGACATCCACCTTTATTCATCCAGTCCTAAAACAGACAAGACTGGTGAATTAAGTGGAGACTATGATGGGGATCATTATTCTGCATCCTGTAAGTCTTTTAATGTGGCACTAATCTTTGACATTCCTCCCAGAATGCAGTATTGTATTTGATTTTCTGTCTTGGTTGAAGGGAGCAATCTCAGGATAGCTAGTCTCCGAAATGGCTCACAATGCCCCTTATCTTCTGATATTCAGGCTTTGTGTAGTCCCTTCCAACAGTGAATAGGGCTGAGCAGTGTGACCAGTGCAGAAATGACACTGTGTGATTTTTGAAGCTAAGTCATAAAGCATGTTAAATTTTTTGCCTTAGTTCTTTTGGATCTCTTATTCATGGAGAAGCCAGCTAACATGTCATGACACACCAAGATAGTACTATGAGAAGAACTGAGACTTTCCTCCAACAGCCAGCATCAACTTGATAGCCATGTGAGCAAGCCATCTTCAAGTGGATTCTCCAGGCCATTTGTGCTTTCAGATCACTCCAGCCCCAGCTGATGTCTGACTGACCCTCAAGAGTAACCCTGAGTAAGAACTACCCAGTCAAGCAGCACCTAAATTCTTGTCTAAAGAAACTAAGAGGTAAAACATATCTATTGTTATGCTAAACCACTACATTTGGGGGTAATTGTTTATGTAGAAATGGATAATCAATAGAGATTTTGGTATTGGGAGTGTGATGCTACTCTAACAAAAATTTAAACAAGGTGAGCATTGCTTTGAAATTAGCAAGTAGGTAGAAGGTGGAAGGCCTTTAAAAGAAAAATGTTAGTGAAATAGAAGCAAAGAGACTGTTTATAGGAGTCAGGTAATCTCAAGGAGATGGACAGTGATGGCTCAAAGGACAGTGAGAAAAATACTATTAGAAACAAGAGTGAAGGGGATTCCATGTAACATGCTGCCTTCTGCACTACTGTGGAAAGTAGAAAATTTCCTTAGTGAATTGGGTAACTTCCAGGCACAATGTTGAACATGCCAGTTGGCTTCCTCTTGTCGCCTGTAGTAAAATCCCAGAAGAGAGAGAGATGCTCAGGAAATAATGGTTTAAGCATAAAAATCAAGGATTTGCTGGTTTGGAGAATTCCTGGACTTTCCATATGATGAATGATGTAAACATTTAAAAATGGATTCCAGGCAAAGATTAAGTATAGGAAAAGGTCAGGAAAACATAGTCTAAAGATGAAAAGAAAAATATGCCTGTAAAGAACTTAGAAAAATCAGTCAAACAAGAGTCCTTGTAATGTTTTAAAGGTGTGTCTCATGGATCTTCTGCTTTAAATAGTAGGGCTTCTAAGAATCTGAAGTATGTTGTATTTCAGTAGCCTCACTGGGAGTCCAATTAAAAAAAGGCTTATCTCGAAGAGACTTGCAGTGTGCCTATTATTTAATGGATTAAATTTCAGTAAGATTCCTAGGAGAACCACAAAGATTTTTAAAATAATCATATTTTGTTCTCTTCCAGGATTTTTATGGTTTCAGCTCTCACATTTAGATTTTAATCCATTTTGAATTTATTTTTGTGTGTGGTATAACAAAGTGGCCCAGTTTCATTATTTTGCATATTGCTGTCCAGTTTTCCCAGCACCACTTGTTGAAAGACTATCTTTTCTCCATTGGATATTCTTTTCTGCCTTGTCAAGGATAAATTGACCACACAGTTGTGGGTTCATTTCTGGTATGGAAGCGTTTAATCACTATATTGTACACCTGAAACTAGTATTACACTGTATGTTAATGAACTGAAATTTATTTATTTTTTATTTTTTTTAATGAACTGAAATTTAAATAAAAACTTTTAAAAAACAAATGTATGATTTAAAAATAGTCATACTTATGGAAACAGCACTAATTTGAACTGAAAGGAGCAGGGACAATAAAAATAAAAATTGAACTTTCAATCCTCAAATTTATACAGGAAGAAGGCTGAGAACATGACCCAGCTGCAAACATGAGATAGCTTCCATAATAAAGGGTGGAACCAAAAGTTCAGAGGGTAGATCCAAAAGTACAGTGAATCATTCCATCCTAATTGAGGAACTAAGAAGATGTGTCTGATGTGTCCTTCTAGATTTTAGAAATGCTATAGGCACATAACTCCTGTGTACCTCCTGTTTTACCAGTTTTTGTTTTTTGTTTTTTTAATTTTTTTTTATTTATGATAGTCACAGAGAGAGAGAGAGAGAGAGGCAGAGACATAGGCAGAGGGAGAACCAGGCTCCATGCACCAGGAGCCCGATGTGAGATTCGATCCCGGGTCTCCAGGATCACGCCCTGGGCCAAAGGCAGGTGCTAAACCGCTGCACCACCCAGGGATCCCTGTTTTACCAGTTTTATGTGGAAGAGTCTACTGTGTTTACCCTATCCCTGCCCCACTATTTTGATGGGTGTGCAGACCAGATAACTATATCTTAGTTCACTAGTTCTTGGAAACTGCATTCAAGGAAGCTCATACATTCTTGTACCTAATTTAGATGATGAGGTCCATGGAATTCAATCTGATGCTGCAAGGCTATGGGGCTTTATGAGAATTCATGTGTAGGAGAGACTTGAATTATTAAAAACTAAGGGGCGGTCTGTGGGACTCAGCCTCAATGATGGCAACAATGATTCATGCCTCTGGATATTTATACCCTTGAGTAGTTTCCTGCCACTGAATGGGGCTGAACTATGTGACCAACACAGTATTGTGGAAGTAATGGTACCTGTTTTCTAAAAATAGGTCATGGGGGAGCCCAGGAGCCTCAGCGCTTTATTTATTTATTTATTTATTTATTTATTTATTTATTTATTTATTTATTTATTTATTGCCTCAGCGGTTTAGCGCCTGCCTTTGGCCCAGGGCGTGATCCTGGAGTCCCAGGATCGAGTCCCACATTGGGCTCCCTGCATGGAGCCTGCTTCTCCCTCTGCCTGTGTCTCTGCCTCTCTCTCTCTGTGTCTCTCATGAATAAATAAATAAAATCTTTAAAAAATAAATAAATAAAAACTAGGTCATGAAAAGTACTGAGGTTTTTGCCTTATCTCTTGGATCTTTCACCTTATAAGGAGCCAATTGTCATAATGGGAAGATATCTAAGCTATCTGTGGATAGGCACATGAGTAGAGGAAATGAGGCTACATATCCCCATCCCAAACCTCAGGATCCCACTCTATTATGAGGGCTCTAACCTAGCCAAAGAGAATTTGGCCTCCTCTGAATTTCTAATATTATTACAAATTAATTCTCTATCTGTCCTTTTGCTTTGTTACTCCCTTACTGTAAAAAAAATGGGTCTTTTTTTTAATGCTGCCAAGGAGAATTTGAGTCTCATACTTTGTCTTAGACTGCTGATTAACAGATATGAGCCTGTCATTTTCTTTCTTCAATGTCTCAATGGTATTTACAAAGTGGTCAGTCTTTGTAATTCTATTTCAGTCAGTAGGCACTGGTTGCTCCATTGGCTCCACTTCGATCCAGGATAATTCTTTGAGGAAAAAGACAGCTGTAAATTTTAACTGTAAAGAATTTTCAGTAGCTGGGGGTTGGCTACACTGACTGGTTCAATGAAAAGAATCTTGATGGAAACCAAAAGCATCCATTACAGGAACCAAAAATAAAAAAGCTTTTGGTAACATCATACTTAGTGGAGAAACTAGAAAATTTTCCCTTTTAGATTGGCAACAAGAAAAGGATGCCTGCTATCATCACTTTTATTCAACATGATAAAGGAGATCATAGTAAGGCAAGAAAAAAAATGAAAGGGTGAATAAGGTAGAAACAAAACTATCATTATTCATAGCCCGTCTCATGTTTCATTCTATAGATAGTATGTTTATTTTGAATTTCTGTAGCAAACTTTGCCCTTAATGCTCAAGACCTTTTTCTCCCAATGTCATTTACCCTTTCTTCTAGGGCTTGCCAATCAAGGTGTCCTTCACAGCACTTATTGAATGCCTTTTGGATAGATTAAAGCTCAAATAAATGAATATGAAATTGAGCTGCTTAATTTTTACCAATATAATAATCTAATCCTTTTTCCATATTCTGGAAGAAGAATGTGGCAGTTTCTGTTGGGTAAAGCTTATAAACTGGATAGAATGAGACAGCCAGAAAAAAAAATATTCTGTAGGTTTTAAACTAAGTCAGTAATGGTAAAACTGGATAAGAAAATTGGTTTCAAAGTTGAAATGGCTTTTTATCCCAGGGTGTCTTCCCAGTTTTCTTGGTTATCTCAAGCGGAGCTGTCCAAATTTGTTTGACTCACAGTTCATATTGGAATGCTAAGTATAAAACCAGAGAAGGAAGACCTGTATGATCATAAATTCCCAGGTTGAATTAGTGTCATGATCACTCTTGGGGCTTCTGTTCAGCAGAATGCCACACTTGCTGAAGGATGAATGACCTCTACTCCTACACCTTTCAGTGCCACACATTGTGCAACATTAGGAGGCAGCTTTATGTGAGGTTGGAGCCTAGATGGGCTAAAGTCTGGCTCACTTTAGCAAAAAATAGCAGGGCTCTGAAGCTGCTTCTATTTTCTTTGCTTTTTATTTTTGAAACCTGTTATTATAAAGAATTCCAAACATGCAAAAAAATCAAGAGAATTATAAGCACTGATCTCCTAAATTTAACAATTACATCATTGGTTTCATCTGTTTTTGGTAAATTTTTTTTTTTTTAATTAATTTTTATTGGTGTTCAATTTACCAACATACAAAAAAACACCCAGTGTTTTTGGTAAATTTTTTATAAATTTAAAAATGTCATAACATTATGCTCCTAATTATTTCAGTATGCATCTCTAAAACTAAGACACATTTCTACATAACCACAACAGTATTATCACACCTAACAAAATTAATCATTCTGTATAATAATTCAATATTATTTAATATTATCCATATGTCTCCATTAGCTCATCAATGCCTTTCAAATCTAGTTTCTTCAGACCATAATTCAATCAATGGAAATATATGGTATTTCTCTAAAGGAAATTTTAATATAGAACATTTCCCTCTCTTCTTTTTTATGACATTAGTTTTTTGAAGACACCAGATCAGTCTTCCCTTAGAACATCTGATTTTTAAAGTGTATATCATGTTTCCTTCGTGGATTGTTTGATTTGTAGTTTTGGTATAAGGTATTTGATATCACTGTAGGTTTTTTATAGGTATTCCCTACAAATTGCAAGTTTAGGTATAAAGATTTTATTTGAATACATTATTTAGTAAAATGCTTCTTTGCAAGAACATTTTAAGAATAATACTGTGTATTTCTTATTACATCACATAAAAAAGCTGGTTGCCTAATCACTAATGTTGCTGATATTGATCAAGTGGAAGGTGTCACCAACAAGGAATGTGTGGGCTTTATATCAATTCCATTTTCTGACAACTTTTTATCTAATGGTTTGGCATCCACTAAAAATCTTTGTCTGAATCAATGACTTCATTAAGAGTTGCAAAATGATTATCTCCTGTTTATTTGTTCTTTTTTTCTAATTTTGAGTTAGATTGTTTGATTATTTTTTAATCTTTCTGATACTTTCTAATGTAGTATTTTGTACTACAAAACTGGTAAGAATTAAACAAGTTTTGATATGTATTATTTTCATAATCATTTATTGAAATGTTACATTTCCATTATTTTTCTCCCTTAATTTATTATTTCCAAGTAAATTTTAAGTATTCAAATATTTCTTAACCTATTATTAATTTCTAGTTTAATTACATATATGGTAATTCTGTTTCTAAATAAGCAACAAGATCATAAAATATGTGTTCACTAAACAAAATATAATTAAATTCATTAAGTTTAATTAATATAATTGTTAAATATAAACAAAATATAATTAAATTAAAATTAAATTTATAAAAAGGCACTTGGTGGCTCAGTGGTTGGGGAATATAATTGTATATATATATTTTAAAGATTTTATTTATTTATTCATGAGGGATACAGAGAGAGGCAGAGACATAGGCAAAATGAGAAGCAGGTCTTCCTGCAGGGAGTCTGATGCAGGATTCGATCTCAGGACCCCAGGATAATGACCTGAGCCAAAGTCATCTGCTCAACCACTGAGCCACCAAGTGCCATTTTATAAATTTAGTTATAATTTATAAATTATATAAATTATATAATTGTTTTTCAGATTTGCCAGAGCTTTTATAAGTGTGTTATCTGACTCACTTATGATGAAATGTTTCCTTGATGGTTTTATTATTTTGGATTATAAGTATATTTTCTGTGAAGCTTTGTTTGTCAGAATCTTGTATGGCTGTATAGTCTAGATTATTTTTCCTTCAAAGAGATTTTGAATTTGATTCATCCAGATATTCTAGTGATATTGTGCAGTAATGCAGCCACAGACTAATTTTATCTTGCTTTCTCAGCTAAACATTCCTGGACCATATAGATTGTGGAAATAAGAACTTCATCCTGCCAGAGGAAAACTCCAGTATCACAAATTCTCAAGTTAGGGATTGATCAAATTTTTTACTGATCCATTTAGATTTCACATCAACACAAACTTCTTTGTCATTTTCCTGCATTGGTGGCTGTTTTGTTTGTTTGTTTGTTTGTTTGTTTTTTCCTGCACCTTTACTAAAGGTATAGCGATTTGAAGGGTTCAGTTTCATCTAAAACATCATAGAAGTTCAAGTTACTGTCTTTTGATTTGACGCCTTAAAACCCAAGAACTTGGGCACCTGGGTGGCTCAGTCAGTTAAGAGTCTACCTTTAGCTTGGGTCATGATCCTGGAGTCCCAGGATCGAACCCATGTCAGGCTCCCTGCTCAGTGGGGAGTCTGCTTCTCCCTCTCCCTCTGCCCCTCCCAGCTTGTGTTCTCTCTCTCTCTCTCTGGGTCACTCTCTTTAAACAAACAAACAAACAAACAAACAAAACAAAACCCAAGAACTTTGAAAGCAATCTCCAACCCCACAAACACAAATACACATTCCTTCAGGACAGCTGGGGAATATTAAGTTCATTGGTTTATGGCTCTTATTTTGGGCTTTTCTTTAGGTTTGGTCTATGGGAATGTCTCCTCCTTTCTTGCAAGTATGCACTGGAGAGTATGTTTTCCATATTATAAAGTTTATTTTTAAATATGTTTACTGAAGGAATGTCTGGGTGGCTCAGTGGTTGAGTGTGTGCTTTTTGGCTCAGGATGTAATCCCGGAATCGAGTCCTGCATCGGGCTCCTTGCGGGGAGCCTGCTTGTCCCTCTGCCTATGTCTCTGCCTTTCTCTGTGTCTCTCGTGAATAAATAAATAAAATCTTTAAAAAAATGTGTTTATTGGATATTATCCAATCCAACATATTTCCAGAAAATGAAGTCTAGGTTCCCCAAAATGTGTTCTGTGGATCCCTAATATTCAATCCAATGTGACTATGTGTTATATGAAAAAATAATTCTCACAATATTTTTCTCTTAAAATTTACTTTGAAAGAAAATTAACATTAATTATATATTTTCTTATGGTCAAACTATAATTAGCCATTAAAGAAATGCTGTGCCATTCCATAGAATGCCAGAAAGTCAAAGAAGCAATGGATGTGAACAAATCAATTACCACCTAAACATATTACTGATATATGTCATCTAGTCAATGGTTAATGACCTATGTTCTGTACCTTGATTTATAATTCCCATGAATACTTGATATTGTGCTGTTTGTAATTTTAGGACCTCAGTTCTCCCATTCCATCAATAGGTGGTGGCATTGTATTATCGTTTGAATATTGCAAAAGGAAAAAGAAACATTTTAGAATAGTTGTACCTATCAGTCAGTATCTCATTTTTTCTAGATAATTCTGACATTGCTTTTGTTACCCTAAGAAACTTTTATTTTAGATTTTCTTTTTTTAAAAAAGATTTATTTATGAGACAGAAAGAGAGAGAGCACGTGCATGAGCAGAAGGAGGGGCAGAGGGAGAGGGAGACAAGCAGACTCCCCACTGAGCAGGGAACCTGACACAAGGCTTCTTCCCAAAACCTTAAGATTGTAACCTGAGCCTAAGTCAAGAATTGGATGCTTAATCGACTAAGCCACCCAGGCACTCCATGATTTTAGTTATTTTTTTTTTAACTTGTTATATTGATAGAATCATGTGGAATAAAATTGGGTAGATTCTTCTAACGTGTATTATACTTTTAGAAACTGTAGGAGCACTTGTATGCTATTGTGTTTATGAAGCAATTTATAACCAAAAATAGCATTTGTGACAGGTAAGCTATATATTCTGATATCTACTTACATATGACATATACTTTAATATTTTAGATGGTCACAAATTCTCATTTTAATTCTGTAATTTTCAAAATACTTCTGTATTTGCAAAAACACTGCATTTTTTTTTTATACTGAGGAAAGCAAGACAATACCTATTTTGTTTTTTGTTTTTTTTTCCTTTATGGATGCTATTAAGTGTTACATTGGTCACAGCTATGTCAAGAGATCTCTTTGTACTGAAGTGTTCCCAGAAGTAACACCACCGTGGAGATCCTCTCATGTTGCAACAAGTCATGCAGGGTCAGTTTGTAACAGGAAACCCTGTATGCAGTGGCATAAAGATGACAAATGCTGGAAAATGCAGAGCTCCATCCCTTTCCTAGTTCTACCTTTGATTCATTATGTAAGCTGGCAAAACTATTCCCTCAAGGTTGGTTGTCAAAGTCACAGCATGATCACAGAAGGTGGGAATGAAAAGTGGGAACTCCCTGACAGAGATTACTTTGAGGCTTCTTATGATTCTCCTCAGTGATTTCAGGAACAGCTAGGTCTTCTAAGCTAATTAGTCCTATGTTGTTGATATGGATGATCTGAGAAAAGTAAATGAAAATGATATAGTTCTTTAGCAGTACTAAAAAGGTAGGCAACACAAATATCAACAAATGAAACAAACATGTTTAAAATCATTTGTATCAGATGAGTAGGTCAGCAGATGAAAAATTCAGTTCAAAGTAGACAAAATACAATCCATTTTGGAGCAGAAACCCAAGTTAGGGGCTATACATTAAGTGATACAATTATCAAACAGTAAACACATTTTATTTTATTAATAAGCTAATAGATATTCTTAAAATTATGTGTCTTTAATGGAAGGTTTAATATGTAATTGTTTTTTAAACATATTTCTATGGTTTAAAGACACATTTTCCAATTCATTCTCATTGATTCTTATTATACAACTCTGTAACAATCCATTTCTTTTCAGAATTCACAATTAAGATAAATCTTCAAAAGTTACACTGAAAATAAGTGTTGGAGCCTAGACTAAGCCAGATCTGTCTAACCTGGGTGTTCTGTTTCATTACAAAATGGGGATTGAAAAGATTAAATTTTAAGTACAACTATAGTTACTCTGTAGTATAGTAAGTGAAGAAGTTTAGAGGACAATGGCAGTGTACAGAATAGTACAAATGTTATTTCTATTAAGTTGCGTTGAAAGAAGATATATATCCTATTCTCCCCATGAATTATCCTACCATACTGCGATTCTGTCTTCATTTGGTTTAAATTAAATTAAATCAGAATCTCTGATTTTCAGATGTGGTTCTTCTTCTAGATAGAGTAGTTAGGAGTGGAAAATACCATTTTTCTTGGCATAAAACAGAAATAAGGCATATTCCAGACTTATTTTGTTAATATTCAGTTCCTATCTGCCATTATGCTCTTTAAAATTTTGTTTGCAGGTACTTACCCATTCTGTGAGAGCTCATAAGACTTTATATTTGCCCTTTCTTCTTTTTTTATTTTTCTTTTATTTTTTTTCCCTTTCTTCTTTATACCAGCAAAGTAGATAATGATTTTTTAATCAGGTTGGACTTTTTCTCTTCTTTGAAACTTTATATTCCTTGATAGTAGAAAGCATGCTTTTTATTCATTGAAAAAATTGTTGCTTATCATTGTTTTCAGATAAATTTTATGCAAAGTGGTTATATATATTGCATATTATATATAAACATATAACAAATTAAGTTTATATAACTTAAGATACTGGTGAAAAGAGAGAATTTAATTTTGTGTTATTGTTGAAGGTCATAGAGAACAGATGAGAATATGAGAAAGACAATATCTTTCAGTGGAAAATACCATAGGAGGTCATCTGAAGATGTTTGCATCATCAATAGTATAAAAAAGAAATTCTATTTATTTATTAAAAAAACCATAAAGATAGAAAATATGAGAGTAAATGTTGATAGATAAGGGAGGAAAATAGGGATGGATGATACAAAATGGATTCATATGGGGAGAGGATTGTGAAGAAAACAAAAACATCATAAGGAAGTAGAACAAAGAAGAAAGACTGTTATATCACCTCTGTTACAGAGGTGATAAACAGCATAGTTAGTGGTGTAGAAAATGAGTTAAGCACTGAAGTAGACAAACTGGAATAAGTCTTCCAGCATGCATATACAAGACGAGAGCAATGTGTAAAGTGATGGTAGATAATGTAGAGAAGATGGAGAATCCAAATAAAGATAATTGGCTAGAATAAGCTATATGAGGGAAAGGAAATTGTTTCCGCTTTGTTCATGTATCAGAGGGTGCCTGGGTCATGGTAGGTATTCATTATGTATTTATTGAAAAAGTGATTGTTTACAGCTTCAATTAGGATGCTTTTGTCTGGGATCCCTGGGTGGTGCAGCGGTTTGGTGCCTGCCTTTGACCCAGGGCGTGATCCTGGAGACCCGGGATCAAATCCCACGTCGGGCTCCTGGTGCATGAAGCCTGCTTCTCCCTCTGCCTATGTCTCTGCCACCCCCCCTCTCTCTCTCTGTGTGACTATAATAAATAAATAAAAATTTAAAAAAAAAGGATGCTTTTGTCTGCAGCATAGAAAACACAAGTCAATTTGACTTAAATCATTGATGAAAATGGTTCACATGACCGGAAGTCCAGAAGTAGAATAAAGGCCAACATTGGTTGATCCAGTAGTTCAAACATGTCCTCAAGGATCTATATTCTTATTATCTCCTCTCTGGTATACAAAGGATATGCTCTTTTTTAAGATCTGTTCCTCTTGGAGTTTTAGGATGATGGCTATTTCCTCATTCATGTCTAGTGGAATAAAGAGAACATCTCTTCCTCAACCTTTGAAGAAGTGTTCTTCCTTAATTTGGCTAATAGTTTAAAAATCCATCTCTGTTGCCAGGGGATTGCTATGCTGTGATTGGTTTAAGCTTTAAGTTAGAAACCACTCTGTAAGAGGTGTTTTATGATTGCAATGATTGGTTTATACTAATCAGAAATCATTCCTGGAGCTCAAGCAATTTACTCAACAATATTGTTGCTTATAAAGGCAGAAAGGTGGAATTGGATTTTGAGAGGTTAACCACAATGTTCTCTACAAAATTCATAAAGGAGATATTTGAGACAAATAATATAGCTCATATAATCTAAAAACTCCTTTGTTTAAGAAAGATTCATGTGTACATATTAGAAAGGCAAAGCCAGTTATTTAGTCGTCTTGACTTTCATGCTGTATTACTCTATTGGGGTTGCCATAGAAAATATCACAGACTGGCTTAAACAACAGCCATTTATTTTCTCCATTCTGGAGGCCACATGTCCAAGATAAAGCTAATGCCAGTTTTTGATAAGATCTCTCTCTTTTCTAGGCTTGTAGACGGCCATCTTCTCATTGTGTCCTCATATGGCTTTTCCTTTTTCATGGACACAAGAGATCTCTTGTTCTCTCTTTTTCTCTCTTTGTCTCACTCCTCATCTCCCTTTCTCTCTTCCCCTTTTTATAAGGACAACAGTCCTATCAGATTAGGATCCTGTTCTTATGACCTCATTAAATACTAATTACCTCCTTAGAGTCACTATCTTTAAGTAATATCAATTCCAATTTTACTTTCATGATCCAGGGAAGTGACCATGAGGTTTGTACATGGACCCAGTACCCAGTGAACCCACCATGGGTCACACCTTATTCAGGACTTTTTTATTGCCTTGTTCCCATATGCCTCTGAAATAATAGGGTCCATAATAATGTTTCTAGTGTCTGAATGTCACTGTTAACTTGGACTCCGTATTTAACAGAGTTCCAGAAATGTTTGGATATTTCCCTTCCCCCAGTGCACAGTTACACGAGTAAATACCTGTAGGTATTCAGGTATACAGTTCAGGTATGAACTGTAACATCTGTTAGAATTAGGAAGCAGATTCAGGGCAGCCCTGGTGGCTCAGGGGTTTAGCACTTAGTGATCCTGGAGATCCGGGATCAAGTCCCACATTGGGCTCCCTGCATGGGGCCTGCTTGTCCCTCTGCCTGTGTCTCTGCCTCTCTCTCTCTCTGTGTCTCTCATGAATAAATAAATAAAATCTTAAAAAAAAAAAAAAAGGAAACAGATTCAGAGATTTCCACCTGGTCTTTCTCACTATGATAGATCTTACCCTATAAGCCAAGAATCCAATGTAGGTGCTGTGCTAATCTCTAAGTAATGTCAATTACCTGTAGGTTCTGTTGGGGAAGCACTAAGGAAAATCATGACTGTATACACTTGCTTTATTGTTACAAGATTCTTTTTCTGGAGACCTCATCTCTTCTTAAGGCAATGAGTTCCATCTCTAAAACCTGATTTAGGTCTGGAAGCTGGTATACAGATCATCAGTTTGTTTGTTTGTTTGTTTTTTAATTGTGTAACTGCCTTCAGTATCAATGTTTTCTTTTGATGGTACAAATAGAGTACTAACCTTATTGGCTATCCTCCCATTTGCCCTAGGGGAACATGTTCTATTAAGCCACCTCCACAACTCTCTGAGTACCAGGTCCATCTAGATGCCTTCCAACTTTGCTATCCATTATAATTGCACCCCACTGGTTTCCTGTGATTATGTGCATTCACCTGGACTCTAAAGTATAGGAGCTTCTATCAACCCCATAGTTACCACAGAGACTCTTTAAAGGACTCTCCTGCTCTCAGTCCCATACTACTTATGAGATGAGATGTACTATTGAAGATATTGGTGATCTCTCATCAGTGTATTTCTTATGGACTGGAAACAATGCCTTTTCTAGGGTTTCCAACAGAACATAATAATTTGATAGGTTTTCTGGCCTTACATGATATTCTAGCATGAACACTTCTCTGAGCCCCTGGATCCCCTTTTCACCATATCCTATGGCAATTCTGTTATTTCAAATTCCTTTAGTGTGGTCCATTGCTTTTTCCATGCTTCTATTTCCAAATTCTGGGGTCCTTGCCAGGAATATGCATTCAATTTTATGTACTAGCTCCTTTCATCATACTCCCATAGAATCTAATCCTATGAGAATATTCCTGATTCTTCTTAGCATATATAGGTTAATCTTGTAGTTCTTTTGAAGTATAGTATTTTTATTCTGTATCAGGCCCCAGCATATTCCTGACTGGGTTATATTGTGACATAATCCTAGTTATGAGCCTAGACACCAGGCAAGGAGTTGGGCAGATCTTGAGAAGGGCACATGTTGCCTTGCAAAGGATTTTGCATTCTCTTTAAGAGGATGCTAACTTTTAAGAGGGGTGGAACACTTGTGCAGCTTCAGAAGGTTCAGGAGAATGTTGGAATTCAAGATTTTGAGACCATTAAGCCAGATATTTCCTTCTCATGTGTCAGGAGCCATTCTTTCCCAATTAGATACCAACCTTGAGTTGTCTCAGTTTTGAGTTCAACTTTCTTTAGAGTTCAATTATACTGAAAATTTATTTCTAGAAATGATCCTCAGCTTTTACTGCCCTCCTAATTACTTGATAAGCTACAAAGGAACTTAGCTTTCAATTGGCCTAGACTTCAGACTTAGCTTTCAATTGGCCACTAATAATTTTGAGGTTTTTGTTGTATTTTCCAGCATTTAATATAGTTTAATCATACTCATACATTTTCATTACTATTTTTACCATATTTCTCAAATGCCTGACTTGCCATAGCAGCTAGTGCATTCTCTTCCATTGACATACCATCCCAGTTCATCACCACTGAAAGTTTTAACAATTGGACTGTTACTCTGTTCCCGGGACTACCTATGGTGATATGGTCTTCATTGCTGGAAAATGGCAAATAACCCAGCTTCAAAACCCCACCCTATCACCTGCTTTCACAGACTATTTCTAGTACCAATCTGTTGCAAGTTGGCTTCTCTGGAAGGCAGCCTCTGAGATAGAGTTTAGGGTTCCAGATGCTTATTAGAGATGCACTTGGAATAATCACCTGTGGAAGGAAGGGCATGGAAGCAGGACTGGGCAGAGGAAGATCTAGCTGTGTTGCAGACCCAATACCAGTCTTGGCTGACCACATAAGAGCTGTGGAGCCAAAATGGCCCCAAGAGCTGTCCTAAGTTGAGCTGAAGTGCTAGCATTTTATATTCTTGCACCAAGGAGTAATTGGATGTGCACCACTTTGAGAAGGGACATGACTTTAGTTGAGGGTGTCTCTGCAGCTGAGGTGATGCCTGATGGTTGCAGGCAGCTAAAGACTATCTGCCATTGCACTGGCACAAGCATCTGGAATATCAGGTCTTTCACTGAAGAGCGATCTGACTGGAGCATCACAATGCCCATGACAGTAGTCAATAAAGGTATAGCTTAATATATGTATTCAAAAGAAATAAAGAATTCAGACTGAATCATGAAAGAAAAAAAGAAAAACTGAACAGATCAACTACTAGTAAGGAGATTAAATCAGCAATTAAAAAAAAAAAAAAAAACCCTCTCAACAAACAAAAGTCTAAGACCAGATAGATTCCCTGGTGAATTCTACCAAACATTTAAAAAACAATTAATACCAGTCTCTCAAACTATTCAAAAAAAAATTAAAGAGGAAAGAACACTTCCAAACTCATTTTATGAGGCCAGTATTCCCCTGATACCAGAACCAGACAAGGACACTACAAGAAAAGAAAATTACCTCCAATATTCCTATTGAACATAGATGCAAAATTCCTCAACAAAATATTAGCAAACCAAATTTAACAATACATTAAAGGAATCATACACCATGATCAAGTGAGATTATTTATGTATATGTATGTATGTATGTATGTATGTATGTATGTATTGAGAGTCCTTCCTCATGGGAATGGGACCTCTTTCTCAGTTATTGAGTTCAGAGTCTGAAAACTAGTTCTGGCATTTAGTCACTAGACAAAGGTTCATGATTTCCCATTGGGGCACCAGCCTCAGCTTCTGCTCATCTATCTATCTATCTATCTATCTATCTATCTATCTATCTATCTATCTCTTTCTTTCTTTCTTTCTTTCTTTCTTTCTTTCTTTCTCTCTCTCTCTCTTTCTTCTTTCTTTCTTTCTTTCTTTCTTTCTTTCTTTCTTTCTTTCTTTCTTTCTTCTTTCTTTTTCTTCACTGAATTCATTCATTCAAACAGCCTTTGGTGGAGACTTTTTCTTTTTTTTTTTTATCAAAGTATAGTTGATAATGTTAGATTAGTTTCAGGTGTACAACATAGTATTCAGCAGTGCTATATATTTTGCAATTCTCACCGGGTTTAGGTACCATCTGTCACCATACAAAGTCATTACAGTATTATTGATAGTATTCCCTATGCTGTACTTTTCATCCCCATGACTTGTTTATGTTATAACTGTAAGTTTTGTTCCTCTTAATCCTCTTTCACCTATTTTGCCCAACCCCTTATTGCCATCCCCTTTGGTAATCACCAGTTTGTTCTCTATATTTATGAGTCTGTTTCTCTGTTTTATTTGCTTGCTTGTTTGCTCTTTTCTTTTCTTTTCTTTTTTTTTTAATAGATTCTACATACAAGTGAAATCACATGGTATTTATCTTTCCCTGTCTGGTTATTTCATTTATACAACACCCTTAGGTACACTCATGCTGTTGTGAATGGCAAGATTTCATTTGTTTTTATGGCTGAGTGACAGATATTCCAAGGATTTTCTTATAAAATATCATGTCATCTGCAAATAGAGATGATTTTATTTCTTCCTTTCTGATTTGGTTACCTTTTTCTTTTTCTTGCTTTGGCAAGGACTCTGCAACTTCACAAGCAAGTGTAGAAGATAGTGATTCTAGATCTTTAACAGAGAGAACTATGACCCTTTATTTTGGTAACGTAGATTGAGGAAGCGGTAATTCCCAGATCATTTGTAAGCTGTTGGAAGTAAGGTCCAAGTTGACGCTGACATTGAGGGACTCAAAATAATGATATCCTTGCCTCCCCCTCCCCATCGAAGAACAGGTATATCCTCTAGGTCCACTTACTTTACATATATTGTCATTATCAATTTGGTGACCTTTAAATCTATCATCTTGCTCTTTGTTTTCTATTTGTCCTTTCTGTTCTTTTTTCCTAACTTCTTTTGGAACAAATGAATATTTTTTAGAATTCCATTTTATTTCCACGGCTAGCTTTCTTTTTCAGTGGCTGCTCAAGGCTTATTATCTATCTTTAAGTCATCAGAGCTTGCCTTTACCTCTTCACATGGAGTGTACCAATCTTGCAATGGTGAACTTTCATTTCCTTTTTCCTGTCCTTTGTGCTATTACTGCCATACCTTTTACTTCTATGTACGTTGGAAACCCTACAACTTTTAGCAAGTGTAGGTGGTGGGTTCTCAGTTCTTACTTCCTTGGGTAAGTATGAGGTGTATTTCCTGTCCCCTAAAAGTCTCATAAAACAACACAGTCAAGATGGTTCAGCTTCAGCTACCACTCTGATTCCTGCTGCCTACATTCCACTTCTGTTTGTCTTCTGAAGAATTTTCCTTCTGGAGAGCTCAGCAATTAATTTAAAGGAGTTTGTTTGGTTTTATCTATAATTTTTAGGTCGTTTGAATAGGGAACAATTTCAGGATATTTTGTGTATCATATTTCTGAAAATATACGTGATTAATATAATAAACCAAGTTAATTTTACAATTAAATACATACTTGTATATATGGATATAATAAGCTTTGTAAATACATACTTGTATATATGGATATAATAAGCTTTGCTTCTTAAAATGAGTATATACCCTCTGTTTAACAGTGCCTTATAATATTTTTAATAGTCAATGGTATTCTAGGCCACAAATAAGTTTCACAGTAAATGTATAGATTATACAGGACACATTTTTGGTCCTAAAACAATAAAATAAAAATAAATATCAAAGGGTTAATAACTAGAAATATACAAAATATTTTAATTTTTTAATTTAAAAAAGATTTTATTTATTTATTTGTCAGAGAGAGAGAGAGCGAGAAAGCGAGAGAGCGCATAAGAAGAGGGATGGCAAGCAGAGGGAGAAGCAGGCTCCTCACTGACCAAGGAGCCTGAAGTAGGACTCAATCCCAGGATCCTGGGATCATGACTTGAACTGAAGGCAGATACTAAACCAACTCAGTCACCCAAGGGTCCCCTGCCCCCAACATTTGTTGAAAAGAACTGTCTTTTTTTATTGAACATTCTTTCCTGTTTTGTTGAAGCTTAATTGACCATAGAGTTGCGGGTTCATTTTTGGGTTTTCTATTCTTTCTCATTGATTGTGTGAGTCTGTTTTCGCACCAATACCATATTGCCTTGACCACTACAGCTTTGTAATATAACTTGAAGTCCAGAATTATGATATCTCCAGCTTTGCTTTTGTTTTCAAGACTGTTTTGGCTATTTTGGATCTTTTGTGGTTCTATGCAATTTTTAAGATTGTTTGTTGTAGCTCTGTGAAAAATGCTGATGGTATTTTGATAGGCACTGCATTAAATCTGTAGATTGCTTTGGGTAGTATAGCTATTTTAACAATATTTGTTCTTTCAATCCATGAGCATGGAGTGTTTTTCCATTTCTTTGTGTCATCTTCAATTTCTTTCATCAGTGTTTTATAGTTTTCAGAGTACAAATCTTTTACCTGTTCGGTTAGGTTTGTTTCTAGGTATCTTATGGTTTTTGGTGTAGTTGTGAATGGGATACATTCCTTGATTTCTTTTTATGCTGCTTCCTTATCGGTGTATAGAGTGCAACAGATTTCTGTACATTGATTTTGTACCTTTGTGATTTTACTGAATTAGTGTATCTTTTGGGTTTTCTATATAGAATAGTATGTTGTCTGCAAATACTGAAAGTTTGATTTCTTCTTTGCCAATTTGGATGCCTTTTATTTCTTTGTGTTGTCTGATTGCTGAAGCCAGGACTTTAAGTACTATGTAAATAACAGTGGTGAGAGTGGACATCCTGGTCTTCATCTGACCATAAAGGAAAAGCTCTCTGTTTTTCCCTATTGAGGATGATATTAGCTGTGAGTTTTTCATATATGGCCTTTTTTTTTTTAAAAAGATTTTATTTATTTATTCATGAGAGACAAACAGAAAGAGGGAGAGACATAGGTAGAGGGAGAAGCAAGCTTTCGGCAGGGAGCCTGATGCAGGACTCGATCTCAGGAACCCAGGATCATGACCTGAGACAAAGGCAGATGCTCAACCACTGAGCCACCCAGGCACCGCTTCATATATGGCCTTGATGATGTTGAGATATGTTCCCTCTATCCCTACTTTGTTGAGGGTTTTTACCATGAATGGATATTGTGCTTTGTCAAATGCTTTTTCTGCATTCATTGAGAGGATTGTATGATTCTTATCCTTTATTAAAGTGGTGTATCACATTGATTCATTTGTGAATATTGACCACCCTTGAAGCCCAGAAATAAATCCCACTGGATTGTGGTGAATGATTCTTTTAATGTACTGTTGGATTCAATTTGCTAGTATTTTGTTGAGAATTTTTGCATCCATGTTCATTAGAGATATTGGCCTGTAGTTCTCTTTTTTGGTGGAGTCTTTGTCTGGTTTTGGAATAAGGATAATGCTGGCTTCATAGAATGAGTTTGGACATTTTCCCTTCCCATTTTCCTTTCATTTCTATTTTTTGGAACAGTAGAAGAATAGGTATTAATTCTTCTTGAAATTTTTGGTAGAATTCCTCTAGGAAGCCATCTGGACCTGGACTTTTCTCTCTTGGGAGAATTTTGATTATTGATTGAATTTCTTTGCTGGTTATTGGTCTGTTCAAGTTTTCTATTTCTTCCTGTTTCAATTTTGGTAGTTTGTATGTTTCTAGGAATTTATTCACTTCTTTCAGATTGTCCAATTTGCTGGCATATAATTTTTCATAATATTCTCATAATTATATTTCAGTGGTGTTGTTTTTTTCTCCTCTCTCATTTGTGTTTTTATTTATTTATTTTTCTTTTTAATAAGTCTGGCTAGGGGTTTATCAGTTGTATTAATTATTTCAAATAACCAACTCCTGGTTTCTTCGATCTGTTCTAATGTTTTTAAGTCCATTCTAACACCCTATGTTTTTTGATTGGAGCATTTAGTCCATTACATTTGAGGTAATTATTTATATATATATATATTGCTCATTATGAGTGCTTTATTAGTTATTAGTGCTTTATTACTTGTTTTGTCATTGTTTATGGAGGTTTTCTCTGTTCCTTTCTACTTTTTGTCACTTTTGGTTTTTCTCCCCGCTCAAAGATTCCCCTTTAATATTTCTTTCAGGGCTGATGTAGTGGTCACAAATTCCTTCAGTTTTTGTTTGTCTGGGAAACTCTTTATGTCTCCTCTTCTGAATGACAGCCTTGCTGGATAGTGTTCTTGGCTGCATATTTTTCCCATTCAGCATGTTGAATATATCATGCTGCTCTTTTTTGACCTGCCAAGTTTTTGTTGAGAGATCTACAGCTAGCCTTAGGAGTCTTCCCTTGTAAGATAGGGACTTCTTTTATCTTGCTTTTTTCCTTATCACTGTATTTTGAAAATTTAACTGCAAAACGTCTTGGTGTTGGTCTACTTTTGTTGATTTTCATGGGAGCTCTCTCTGCATCCTGGTTTTGGATGTCTGTTTCCTTCCCCAAATTAGGGAAGTTTTCAGCTATTACTTCCTCAAATAAACCCGCTGCTCTTTTTTCTCTCTTCCTCTTCTGGGACTCTTTTTTATGAATGTTATTATGCTTTATGGAGTCACTGAGTTCCCTAATTCTGTTCTCATGATTCATAATTCTTCTTTCTCTCTTTTGTTCAGCTGCATTATTTCCCATTATCCTATCTTTCTTAAAAAAAAAAAAAAGATTTTATTTATTTATTCATGAGAGACCCAGACTGAGAGGCAGAGACATAGGCAGAGGGAGAAGCAGGCTCCTTGAAGGGAGCCTCATGTGGGACTTGATCCCAGGACCCCAGGATCACGCCTTGAGCTGAAGGCAGATGCTCAACTACTGAGCCACCCAGGCATCCCCCATCTTTTATCCTCTTATTCATTCCTCTGCTTCTTCTATCCTTGTGGTCATTACATCGAGATGGTTTCAAATTTCAGTTATTGCATTTTTCATTTCTGACATCATTTTTTACAGTTTTATCTCTATGATAAGGATCTCCTGGGGGGTACCTACGTGGCTCAGTCTGTTAAGCATCTGACTTCAGCTCAGATCATGATCCCAGGGTCCTGGGATCGAGTCCTACATTGGGCTCTCTGCTCAGTGGAGAGCCTGATTCTCCCTCTCCCTTTGCCTGCCACTCCCCCTGCTCATGCTTTTTCTCTTTCTCAAATAAATAAATAAATAAATAAATAAATAAATAAATAAACAAATAAATTCTTAAAAAACAAAAGAGTCTCCCTGATATCTTCCATGCTTTTCTCAAGCTCAATGAGTACCCTTATGGTTGTTGCTTTAAATTCTCCATCAGGCATATTATTTATATCTGTTTCAATTAGATTTTGGCTGTGACCTTTCCTTGTTCTTTCTGTTGGGATAAATTCCTCCATCTTGGCATTTTGTCTAGGTCTCTGCCATCTTTGTGTAAGAAAGGTCTTTTATGTTTTCTGCTCTTGAGAGTAATGGCTTTATGTAGAAGAGGTCATATAGTGTCCAGGGCCTTCAGGAAGTGTCTCTGATATGTGCTTGCACACTCTGCTGCTGTGTTTTGGCTGCTTTATCCCTTACATCAGTCATTTACAGAGGCGCTCCTTGCCTGCAATGGGTGGTGTTTGGACCTTGGCCAGATTGTGGCAAGTTTTAACTAGGTGCACTCTGGTCTGCTTGTTAAATGAGACCTGATGCTACTTCCACTAGAAATGAACTCTTGCAGAACTCTATATGGTCAGTGGACATGGTGTGTGCCAGGGTTTCTGCTAGCCTTCTGGGAAAGGGGCCTGGTGTGCTGTTCTTAGGCACACTTGCCTAAGAAAAGCAGTACCAGCAGAGCGTTCTGGGTGGGGGTTGGGGGGGGATAGACATGGGACTTGGAAAGCAGGTTAGGCAGCCAGTGTTGGTGCTGTGTTGTTTACTGAAGTTGGTTTATGCTAAGCAGCAGGGGAGAGAAATGGTGCCAGCCAGCTCTTTTGTCCCAGGAGAAGGGTCTCTGTGCTTGTTGTTCTTAGGGAAGCACTCCCAGAAGACTGAGTAATTTATTTCCCTTCATGCATCTGAGCATTTTTCAAATCACTGTTTTCACACTTGTCTCCGAGTTGCTTGCCTGCTTGGAGCAGTGCAGTACACTTTGGGCTCTATCCTAGCCAAGTATGCTGACTTTTACTTTATTCTATTTTATTTTTTAAAGATTTTATTTACTTACTCATGAGAGAGACACACACACAGAGGACAGCAGAGACAAGGTGCCTGGATTAGTTGCCCTCAGCAGGAGAGGGAAAGGGCATCCATGGCTCTTTTGTCCCAGAAGGGGCATCTCTGCAAACTTCACCTCTCACAGATACACTCCACCAAGAGCAAACAGTGTCTCCTTGTGCACCTTAGGTGATCCTCAGATCATGCAGGCTGCTCTACTCTTGCTTGCTTGCCTTCTCTCCAGGAGAAGGGCAAGTGCCTTGGGGCTCTAGTCCAGCCAAACCTGCCAACCTCTAAAACTCCAGCTTTTTGAGCCATACTGGTTGCAAAAACTCATGAAAATCAACCCCTTTTGTCTCCCCAGCAAATGGCTTTGGGAAAATGTTCTTGTGCACATCCCCATGCCTGGCTTTCTCCATGACCAGGGCTCTCTCTCCTCTGCAGCATCCTGATCCATTTCTCCCCCAAACCAAGTCTCTGTATTTTCTACCTTCCTCAGGATGGCTTCTTCTCTCCCTTTAGTTGTGCAGCTTGTTCTGTGAGTCCTCAGGTCAATTTCTTGGGTATTCAGAATGATTTGATAGTTATCTAGCTATGTTAGAGGGATGAGATAAGCCAGGGGTCCTTCCACTAGGCTCCATCTTAGCTCCCAAAAGGCGAACGATTACAGAATGGATGCAAGTTCCACAGGTATTATATAAAATATGTAAATATATGATTCTTGGTCTTCATATAAGTAAATAGCAGTACAACACATGCCAAACATTAAAAAAGACATTTAAATCTTTATAGTGGCATAGTTGACACACACTTCTTAAGGTTTCTTCTCTTCTCTCTCTCTCTCTCTCTCTCTCACACACACACACACACACACACCCCACATCTGACAGTCTAAACTTTATTGTCCCTCTGTCAGATTACCTACACTCACTTTCATTACAATCTTCTTTTCTCTTTGCCTTCCACATTCCACATCAATTTTATTCTCTTTCAATGCCTTTTTCTATATAAATCATCCAAGTCAGTATTTCTTAGGTTTTAAGAAAAACTGGAGTATGGACATTTGATGTGAGATCTAGACTCTTAACAAATTTTTGAGTGCATAATACAGTCTCATTAACTATACACAGAATGTTGTACAGCACATTCCCAGGACTTATTCATTTTTTTATAACTTAAACTTTATGCCCATTGAACAACAAATCTTGATTTTCCTCCCTGCTTGGCTCCTGGCAACCATCATTCTAAATTATGTTTATGTATTTGACTATTTCAAATATCTCAGGTAAGTGAAATCACACAGTATTTGTCCTTCTGTGACTAGCTACTAAAAGGGAAAGACATTTCATGTCTATGGATTGGAAGACTTCATACTGGCAAAATGTTCATGTTACCCAAGGATATTTATGGCTGCAATGCAATCTCTGTCAAAATCCCAATGACATTTTTTAAAGAAACAGAAAAAAAATCCTAAAATTGATGTGGAACCACAGAACTCTGGTTCTGGATAAAGAAGAGCAAACCTAGAGGCATAATATTTTCTGATTTCACAATATATTACAAAGTTACAGTAATTAAAAGAGTATGTTACTGGAATAAAAACAGACATAAATACGAATGGGAGAGAATGTATATACCATCAACCAATTTTCTACAAGGGTGCTAAGAATACACAACAGGGAAAGGATAGTCTCAACAAATAGTGTCGGGAAAACTAGATATCTACAGGGAAGAGAATGAATAGTACCCTTATATTACAAAACATACAAAAAACAACTCAAGATGAATTAATGATTTAAATCTATAAATCTAAACCTATAAAATTCCTAGAAGAAAATTTAGGTGAAAAACTTCATGACATTGGCGTAAGGCAATGATTTCTTGGATATGACACCAAAAGCAAAAGTAGGAAAGTAAGACTAGAGGTTTTTTTTTTTTTATCATCCCAAAATGGTATTTTTGCTTCCAGTCTTCTTTCCATGATGTTGTCTTTTTTTAAAAATTGAGTTTTTAATTTTAATTCCAGTACAGTTAACAGTGTTGTATTAGTTTCAAGTGTACATCATAGTGATTCAACAACTCTATACATTACTTAGTGCTCATCATGATAAGTGTACTCTTCCTTTCCTTCACCTATTTCTATCATTCTCCCCACTCACCACCCCTGCCCTGTAACTATCTTACTGATATGTAGAATTTAAGAAAGAAAGCAAATGAGCAAAGGGAAAAAGAAGAGAGAGAGAAAGAAAGAGAGAGAGAGAGAGAGAGAGAGAGAAAGAGAGAAAGACACCAAGAAACAGATTTAACTATAGAGAACAAACAGAAAACTATAGTCCTGAATTTTTATTTATTTATTTATTTTTACATCTCTCCATCTCCTACATCTGCATTCAGCACTGTAAATAATGAGGAGCTCTGATGACAGATACAGTATACTTCTAAGCCAGCACAGAACTATGGATGCTTAATTTTTTCCCTGCTACATATGATTCACTAATATGTGTGGGGAAAGGATTGAAAGATTTAAAAAAAATTGAAAAACAAAAGTCTTAATACTATTTATTACCAGAAGGAGAGATTACAGCTAATTTTAAAACATATTTTATTTTTATCTGTTTTTCTAGTTTCTAAAAAAGATAAAAATGTACTATTTGTGAAACAATTTAAAATTCACAATATGGAAAATAAACATAGATGCTTATCCTGTGCCAATGATGCTTATCAATGTTTTTATCTCTGTTTTATCCCAAGCAGATCAAAGCCTCTAAATCAAACACTTTATTTTCTATAATATCCTAGCAAAACATTTTACTTATAATAGTGGTTTAATAAATATCTATTTTAAAAATGAACAAGTAAATATAACATACATGAAAGTTCATGCTGTAGTTTACATGGCAACTGAAACAGAAATACTTATAAAAATCATGTAACCAAGGCTCATATTGTTTTAAATCACAAAAAGACTTCATGTAACCATTATTGAAATTTATTTCTACCAACAAGTAACTCCATCATTTTGCAAAATGCTAACAAAAATTCATATCCTCTACTCAGCTGGAGCTGGATAAGAGTTTAACAAAATCCACTATTCAAAATGACACAATGTACTGAGTGAGCTAGAAGCTATCCACTTAATATGGAATTTTGATGTATGTTATTAAAATTTAATTTTCTTGTGTTGTTTTGGACTTTACTTTCAATACACTTATCAATGCTCTGAAAACCCTAAAAGGAATTCAGACTTGAATGTTTCCTACTCGGGCATTTGCATGTCTTTGTCTCTGGCACTAGTTCCTCTGCAGCCTCTACTGCTTTTGACTTTATTCACTAATAATTCCTCTACACTTTGGTGATGCTCTCATGCCTTATAAAACACCCTATCTTCTCCCAGGAGGGGACACCCCTAGAGAGCCTTTTCCTGCCAGGCACTGTTAAATAAAAACTTAGGCTAACACTGCTCTGGTGAAGTATCTTCCAAAATATGAATGCTTTTTAAAAAATTTAAATTCACTTTGTCAACATCTAGTATAACACCCAGTGCTCATCTAGTCATGTGCCCTCTGTAATGCTTATTACCCAGTTACCCCACCCCTTCTGGAGAAACCTTTGTTTCCCTGAGTCAGAGGTCTCTCACAGTTTGTCTTCCTCTCTAATTTTTCCCCACTCAGTTTCCCTCCTTTCCCTTATGGCCCCTATCACTATTTCTTATATTCACATATGAGTGAAACCATATGATAATTGTCTTTCTTTGATTGACTTTGAATGCTTATTAATATCAGGGGAATTAAGTTAAAGAGGATATTGTTAAAATATTTGCTGATGCAATGAGGATTCTATCTGATTTCAAGGAGTGAGTGTTAGAACAGTAAAGTAGGGAATTTTATTATTTTTAGTGTGTTTATATCTCATTAAAATATAAGATATGGTATTTACCATCAAGAAAATTACTCATAAATCATCTTCCATAGCTCTTGGAAGCATGAGTGGAAGCTATTTGTCATTCAGAAGATCTCAAACCACAAGTTAGGTGTTCTAGTGTGCACCTGAAGTTCATGAATTTGGAGCCTGTTGGTAGATTAAATGAATTGAATTTTGCTCTTGGAAATTATTATTTGCTAATTATCCAAAGTTCTAGAAATATTTGTTAATTCCTCAAATTTTCCAATATATATAATATCTTGGCTGATATTGAAACAAAGATTTAAATACCCTTATATACGTTGAAAAATATTATCCAATTACTGTGTTTTTTTAAGGCAAGGAAAATAGTTTCTTCAACCTGTAAAATTGCACAAGGGCCTATCTCATAGAAATCTGGCTGACCTGCTTTATGGATACCCAATGACTCTGGAAATTATCCTTGGAATTAGACAATATGTCCTTTAAATTACAATCCATTTTCTAATATTGTATCGGAAAATAATATTTTATTCTTTAGTACTATTCAATGGGCTTTGTGTGTTTTGGCAATTTTGGTAACCCAGGGAAAGGCAAAATAATAGATTTTTCTATAACTCTGCAAGACCATGGGAATAGGTGCTGTGGGGCATCATGAAACTCCTTCATAGCTCTGCGAAATCCTCACATCATGTGCTTTGGATCTTCATTGAGTCACTGAAGTTATAGATAATTACATGTATTTAATGAATACATTCTAATTTGACAGATATTTCCTTAACTCTTGTGCTGAGGGCTGTGGAAGAAACTGAGAGTCCTTGTTTCGGGAGATTTAGTTCATAAAAGATATGCTAAGGGAAGTATAGTGAGCAGTGATAATATGACAGTGGTGATTAAAAGGGCAATTACATAAATAATTTGAATATGAAGAAGAATGGGCCAAGAACTCTAAGAAAGGCAAAAATAAATTGGATTCTTCAGGGTGAGAAGGCACAAATAACATCTGTTTGGGAAGATCATTTTATTTAAAAGCAAAGGTATGGAAACAACCTAAGTGTCTGTCAATAAGTGAGTGTATCAAAAATATGTGGCATATATGTGTGATGGAATATCCAGCATGAGGAAGAAGGAAACCTGCCACTTGTGATGACAAGGAGGGAGCTTGAAGATATTATGATAAGTGAAATAAGTCAGAGAAAGGTAAATACTGTGTGATCTCACTTATAAGCAGAATCTAAAAAAAGCCAAATTCATGGAAGATTAGAACGGGTACTTGCTAGCAGCTGTGGTATGGGGGAAATGAAGAGATGTGTGGTCAAAGGGTACCAACTTTCATTTATAGGATGAATGAGTTCTGGGGATCTAATGTACAGCATGATCTAGTTCTGGGGATCTAATGTACAGACTATAATTAATACTGTATTATAGACTTACAAGTTGCTAAGAGAGTAGATTTTAAATGTTCTTACCACAAAAAAGAAGTGGTAGGTATATGATGAGATGGAGGCATTAGCAATTGGTAATTATTGGTAATTATTTGTAATATACAACTGTATCAAATCAACACATTGTACACTTGAACTTATATCGTATTATATACCAGTTAAATCTCAATAAAACTGAAAAAAAAGAAGCATAAAACCCCACTCCCTATATCCACTTGGTATTTGGAATTTGGAGAAGACTCAACACCCCATGGTTAAAATAAAATCTGATGAGGTAGCTTGTTCACTATTATATTTCCCATGCCTAGTATAATTCTGGAAGGTTCTTAGAAAACTTTGTTTTTGGTTGAATAAGATAAAATGGTTTTTGAGAAATTTAGACAGCTCAGAAGGTAACTTTTAGAAGCCTTAAAATTTGCCATTACCTCATAGTGAGATGAATTTCTGAAATATGATATATTATATAACAATATAATAATATCTGTACAAAAGATGACATATTCATTTGAGGCTCTTTTTTTAAAGATTTTATTTATTTATTCATGAGAGACACACAGAGAGAGGCAGAGACACAGGCAGAGGGAGAAGCAGGCTCCATGCAGGGAGCCTGATGTGGGACTCGATCCCGGGTCTCCAGGGTCGTGCCCTGGGCCAAAGGCAGGCGCTCAACTGCTGAGCCACCCAGGTGTCCCTTCATTTGAGTTTCTAATATCTTTATTTTTTATCTTTCCCATTTATTTATTTATTTATTTTCTTATGAGTCAGAAACCTTGAATGTTCATGTTCCTTTAATTCTATACTTCATAGATTTTGGCAGAAAACTGTATTCTAAGGGGAGACTAGTTGAGCTGAAACTTCAAATAGAATCTGAGTCACACACATGTCTGGTAACATGAGTAAGATGAGAATGGAAGTATAAATACAGAAGATAATGAGAAGGGAGCTACTTAATTTTTTCCCCTCATCCTAATCAGGAAATAGTTTTTCTTCCCTCACTTTTATTTCTTCAAACAATGTATTTCACCAGCAAGAAACTTAATGATGAGTCACTTCTAGGAAGCAGAAATTTGATTTTCTAAATACTTAGCAGAGATCCAACAGTGACATTTAAAAATTATTCCGTTTCTGTAACTTGGTTATTTTTTAAAATAAGAGGACAATATATGTGGAATGGTATACACCTATGTGATAATTCATGTCAACCATGCACTTACTACAAAATCCCAAATGCTTCCTCACATAAATCAGTTCTGGGACCTAAGAATCTAACTCATTAAAATGTACTTGAGATTCCTGTAACCTTTTCCCAGGAAGCAACAGCAGGTATAAAATGTGCAGGTTTTTTAATGTGTGCAAAGGTTTAATTCTAGTATATAAAAGAAAACCTTTTTTTGTAGGTAGTTGAAAAGCCTGGAAGAGGGTGGGTGAGAAAGTCATAGAATTTTGGAAGTATGACGTATAGTATGGTAAATTAGTAATTTGTCACAGGATAGTGATGGAGGAGACGCCAGGCTGAGTCAGATTTTCTCAGTGCCTAGGTGACGATGATCTGGTTATAAATTAGGTTCTTTTGAAGATTGCACTAACATTTTTGGCCACTAGGTCATCAGAATTCATTTCTCCCAAATGCAGTAACAATAATAGTGAGTCAGTCTGCATATGGTATAGCTGGTATTGTACTATTTATTGCTAGTGATTACTTCACAGTCTCATATCTGGTGTTTGGAAGAATCTCACATCATTTCTTGTGTAATAACCACCAATGGCTCTATCCTATCTACAGAGTACGGTAAAAATTCTTTAGTGTGATATGCAAGGTCTCCTGTGATCTGTTCTGCTGCTTTGGTATCCTCACCCTAAGCAAATATCCACTTATAATCCTACATCAAGATTCAGATCCATCCCTCCCTCCTTTATGCCAGCACTGTACTTTTTAGGGTTTCTTTTGCTGCATTCATCACAGTAAAGGTAGATTCATAGTCACTCTCCTTGAGGGCACCAACCATGGTTTATTAATCTTTGTATGAACAGCACCTGGTATACAGCTGGAGTACCATAAATGTTTGTTGAATTAGCAAATACAAACTCAGTCTTTTAAAAAATAAAACATAACTACTAAGTTATACACTTGACATATGCAGTAGGTAGATTTTGAGAATGACCCTAATGACTTTTGTCTTTGTATACTCCCCTCCCCTTTGAGTATGGGGAAATGAGATACAACTTCCATGATTATATTATATGGCAAAAGTGAGGTGATCTGGGTGGGCATAATATAATCTCACAAGCCCTTTAAAAGCAGAGTTGTAACAAGTGGTAGAAGAAAAGAGGGTCAGAGATTCAAAGCTTGAGGGACATGTGATGTACTGTCACTGGTTGCAAAATGTAAGGGGCCATGTGCCATGGATTGCAGATGACCCCCCTGGTTATTGACAGCCAGCGAGGAAACGGCGACCTCAGCCCTATAATAGCAAAGGAACTACATTCTGTCAACAACCTTTATGAACTTGGAAGTGGATTCTTCTACATCCTTCAGGTAATAGACCAGCCTGCAGACACCTTCATTTCAGCCTTGTGAGACCCTAAGCAGACCACTCAGCCATGTTATCCCAGACTCCTGACCTATCCAACTATGAGATAACAAAAGGGGATTACTGAAAGCCACCAAGTTTGTAGTAATTTGCTTTGTAGCAACAGGAAACTAGTACACCTAGTATGCAACCTCATGAGATAAATTGGATATATAAGTTCTGCTCTGTTTTGGTATATTTGTTTGTCTAATTAACAGATGATAGGCATCAAATTGATGCTTGTTAAGTAGGCAATAGCACTTAGTCCAAGGAAGCTTGGTCATTTCAAATCAAATAACAACAAACTGTTATTGAATACATTCTGCATTTCATACATTCTTCAGGGCTCTGGCTGAAATTCAACCCTGAGTATGGCATACATAGTCAGAACAGCATGATGTTCTAGCTCATGACAGCAGAGACATAATTGCAGACAAAAATTTTATGTCAAAGAAGTTAACATGATAGCCTTAAAGTTTGAATATTCAGGGGGCTTCTGCTGTAGCAAGCACATTTATTTCCTAATCACTACTTCTGTTTGGTTCTGTGTCAAATATGCCTGGCATTTAAAAACTTTTTTGGTATTTTAATTTTTAAAAATTGTTGGATAATATCCTGATTTCTTATTTTTAAGAAATAGATCTTGAATTTTTTAATGCTTAAAAAAATCCATTAATGACAGTTAAGAGGCAATTAGAAGTTTATACACTGGATATTTAATAATAGTAAGGAATATTTTAGATGTAATATTGGCATATAGTTTTGTTAAAAAAAAGTCATTCCTTTTAGAGATTCATGTGCAAATTCATACAGGTGATGTAAGAAACTTGCTTTCAAATAGCATGGACTAAAGGGAGTGGATGGGAGCTTGGATGGGGCAATGGGTTGACTGTGGTTGGTGCTTGTTGGACTGGGGCTGGGGATAAGTGATTTTAAAAATTTGTTTTTAATGTATCTAAAAGAATATTTGCTTATCCTTATTTGGTACTTGTAATACCTTAGTGTTGATATTTTCAGGTTAACTAGTTGTGTAGCCGAAAATTGAAGTATTAATGAATTCCACAGGTTTGGAATTGCTAAACTGACTTTATGCTAAGTAAGGCATGATGACGATTACTCACACCGTGGTTAACTTCTCCAGTATTTATTAAAGAGCTTTAGTGTGCACTGAATCATGCTAGATCCCATGGTATATACAGAAGTTTAAAAAATGGCTAGACATTTTTGCTGGAGAGCAGAGACCTATCTCTGGTACATAGGGAGCTGGCCATGAGGTAAGCTGGCCCCACAACTACACTATCATGTCTTTCAGCTTTGTCAAACATAAAAAAGAAATGAATAAAACTGAGAATATATTATCGGCACTTTTCTAATATGCACACGGGGCAGTTGGAATAAATATTTTTGTGTAGCTTCTTGATGATGAGGATTAGACTGGTAGGATCCTAAGGTGGCATACCATAATGCAAAATTTATGTTTTGGGGAGTGGGGTAGGAAAGTTCTGGGAACAGTAGAGTAGTGGCTGAGCTACCACTCCTGTGTCCTTCCTCCATATCACACCAGCCTCTCCTTTACGTAAAAGTTAAACTAATATTTAACCAGTCTGAATTAGAAACCTGCTGGCAGTGCCCGCATACGAACTGACCTGTAAATTTGTAAGAAACCAACAAATACAATATAACATTCAGAAGCAAGTCTAAAACATGAAGCGCATATAGGATTCAGAGTTAGCACCATGGCAGGCTGGATAAGTCAGTGCTGTACATGTGGAGGCTGGGGGAAGGCCTCAAAAGAAGTAGAGAAGTTACATTTTCCTGCAGGGTAATTGTTCTGCAGGGAGATACACGGCAGAGGGACAAAGGGGTCTGAATCGGGGCTTCAGACACGGATGTGAACAGAGGAGACAAGACCAGCTGGTAGAGAACCTGAATTCCTGCCAGGGAGCGGTTTTAGAGTTGATGGAATAGACAATGGGGAGAGATTCACTTTTGTTAAACAGGTGGTGCTAATTAATTGAGGATAATCAGAAGTCAGCTGTTCAGCAACAAGTAAGCTGAAGAGTTTTAGTTGATTGAGGAATATTTGTATCAGAGATGTGTTCTCTAAACTAGTCTGAAAAGAATCACTTGGGGGCGATTGTTAAAAGTGCAGATTGGCAAGCCCCTCTTCTGGCATTTATGTTTCAGTGGATTTTGGATAGAAGTAGTGTTTTTTACAAGCGCGCAGAGTGAGTCTTGTTTATGCATAGCTCTCTTCCAGATAGTTAGAAAATGCATCTAATAACACATTTAGCGTTTGCCCTGACTTCTGTGAGATTAGGGAGAAAAGACAACCCTCCGGAGAATTTCATTTCAGCAATTTGACATTTTTCATTTAATGGTTTTGAATGAACTCCCCAACTTTTTGAGTCTTTTCTGTCACTAAGAAGTTTCTGAATTGTGGTATGCAGAAAAAAACTCACATGCTTGGCTTAAAAAAAGGTCTTCCAAAACATCGCTAGTATTACCAGGTAGTTTATAATGAAATGTTTAGCCTGTCTCAAGACCTTACAATGATCTTTGATAGAAGTTAAGGATTTTTCTACTTTTGACCAGCAGAGGGAGCTATGGCTCTTGATATAAATAGTCTTTTTTTTTTCCAGGTAGAAATAACGCCACCAACCTATAGATTAGACTATTATACCCTAGAATTTGTAATTAATATCCTTCATAATTTATAACTTGGGACTTATACGTACATTGTTTATAATACTCCTTTTTACATGTCTCCCAGCATGAACTTCTTTGCCTTCCAAAATGGACTATATTACCAAGATATTTTTGGATCTTTCTTTCCCATCCACCTTCACTCATGCTTTCTTCTTTTTTGGAACATCAGTGATGATCACCTCTCTGAATTTGTCTTGTTTGAGGTCCAGTTCAGAAATAACTCTTTAATGAATTTACGAATCTCCCAACTTATAGCATGGTTAAGTTCCGGTTTTTTTGGCATTAATACAACTCTTTATGTGTATAGAAATTTATGTCTATAGAAATAATGTTATTTGTTACTCTTCTACTATAATTGGCTTGCCAGGTAAAAATACTGGACTCCCGGTTAAATTTAAATCTCTGATGAACAACAAATTCTTTTTTTAGTCTAAGTATGTCCTATGTAATATTGGGTACACATTTATACCAAAATTGTTTCCGATTCCAACCTAACTGGACTTTTTTTTTTTTAATTTGACAAGCTGGGTTACCCTAATCATAAACACTTTGATTGTAGAATTTTATCCTGTTCATATTCATAACCTCAGAGCACAGTGTCAGCTCATAGTGGTTGCTCAATAAATTAAAGGATCAAAGTGTAATACGTGGTTCAATTATTACAGTATGAAGGACTATTACTTTTGAAAGCCATAAGGGCTTTGAAATGATCTACATTTGTGTTACACTAATGTGTTGACAGTGAATTTTTATTCATTCTAAAACAGGAAATAGTTGTAGGAAAGAACTTTGTGGCTAATTAGAAACTTCAGGATTTAACAATAAGAATTGGAGGAAGCACTTGAAATATATTTAAGTGTCTTAAAATATCTCAAGTTGTTAAGGAACATTATGTGGTTATGAAATTCTCTTGCAAAATGATTATGGATCCTTTACCAGGAAAAAATAGTATTATTTTAAAGATGCATTGTGTTGAATCAAGACATAAATTATAAAAAAGATAGTACTGATACAACTCATTGTTTAGAACAATGAGTTTATACCCATACTTTGCCTTTGAATAGGAAGGAAAAAGTTCTATAGATACTATCCTGTTTGAGTAAATTGATTTTGTATACTTAATCTAAGATATTTATAAGACTGGATATGTTAGACCAAATCGAGGGCGTTTCTCCATGAATTTCTTAAGTTTTTGACTTACTAACCTAGAAACGATAGAGCAAATATTCATAATTTTCCTCTATCAAAATGCAAATACTGTACAGTCTCTGAAACCTCCCTCAAACAGTTGAAATTCGTATGTTGGGTAACCTTATGCCTAAATTCCATTATACTCAGCATGACATTAGTATGTAAACAGATGAAATTATATTCATAGGGCCAATTTAAACGAATAGCAATCTAGTGGCTCAGTCGGTTAAGTATCTGCCTTTAGCTCAGGTCATGATCCAGGGTCCTGGGATCCAGTCCCCCATCGGGCTTCCCCCTCAGCGGGAAGTCTGCTCCTCTCTCTCCCTCTGCCTGCCACTCCCCCCTGCTCCTGCTCTCTCTCTCTCAAACAAATAAATAAAATCTTTAAAAAATGAAAAGAACAGAAATCTAAAACAACTTATTCACACACACACACACACACACACACACACACACACACATCTCAGGAGTGACTGGAAGTTGAAAACATTTTTAATCTCATTCGATTTCTACAATTTATAATAACAAGGCATCTATTAGCTACAATTGAAAAAAAGAAAACTCTACTCCTTCTTGGCAACACTTCATAGACCGTTAGTGGTAGTGAAAATTGGTATACTTTGTCTGGAAAGGATCTTGGTTGTGGTTATGTATGTCACAGACCTTAGAAAGTTCAGACACTCAACCTATGAAGCGTCCTTTATAAAATTCTTTATAAATTCTTATTGAGGAAATATAAGAAAACTCATACAAAGGCAAATGTGCAGATAATCCCATTACATTTGAGGATGGGGGGATGTTCACAATTCCCTGATGGCAAGGCCTGGAGTGACCCTTGGAACTCCCCTTGCTGGCCATGGGCCCAGACCTGCCTTTTCACAAGGGACCCTTCACCTCTGGCTCTGAGATCCTGTTCAGAGCTACTTTCCTGACATCTTAATCCACAGCTCCTATGGGGATGACTTTACAGGGTCACAGCAGTTTGTAAGAGTTCAGGCTTCTGTAACAGAATACTATAAACTGGGTGGCTTATAAAGAACAGAAATTTGTTTCTCACAGTTCTGGAGGCTGGAAATTCAAGATTAAGGCACCTGTAGATTCTATGTCTGGTAAGGGATTGTTTCCTGGTCCATTGACATGCTTCTTACTGTGTCCTCACATGGTAAAGGGGTGAGAAAGTTCTCTGGGGTCTCTTCTTAAAAGGGCACTAATCCCACTCATGTGGTTCCACCTTCAGACTTAATCACCTCCCAGAGGCCCCATCTCCCATATACCATTACATTGGGGATTAGGTTTCAACAAATGACCTTTGGAGGGACACAGATATTCCGTCTATAGTACACTCTGGAAGGGAGCGGCAGGGAGGCTTGATTTGCTTTTGGTCTTGTGGCTTGGGAAGACAGACCCCTGTCCTCCATTATTACATTTGCAGGTTACAAGTGAGAGTGGATCTGAAGGGTGAATGGAAAATATAAAATGTGGTACTCACTGCTTATTATGAAGGAAGTTTAAAGATTAGGAACTACACGTCCATTGGTACTGACCCTAGGGTGGATTGGGGGAAAGGCTAAGGACCCATGGAAAAGTGGACATTTGGACAAATTTTCCTCATGTTCAAGACTGCTGTTAACAGATCCGACCTAGTGGTTCTGATTACTCTTATGCTCCTAGCTCCTTGGTCTTAGGGAGGCTCTAATTAATAATTTTTCTAGAATATTTTGCTCTCCACCCCTTCACCAGCCATATTATATGTATGTAGCTAACTTGCAGACAACTGGGTTTGAACTACATTTCAAGATAATCTTTTAAATTTCCAGTCTTTCATTTTAAACAAAGCTGAGAGGGATCCCTGGGTGGCGCAGCGGTTTGGCACCTGCCTTTGGCCCAGGGCGCGATCCTGGAGACCCGGGATCAAATCCCATATCAGGCTCCCGGTGCATGGAGCCTGCTTCTCCCTCTGCCTGTGTCTCTGCCTCTCTCTCTCTCTCTCTGTGACTATCATAAGTAAATAAAAATTTAAAAAATTTTTAAAAAAATAAAAATAAAAAAAATAAACAAAGCTGGGGACTACAAACCCAAAATTAAACGTTTTTTTCCCCCAGTGTCCTGCTGTTTTACAAGGAAATCATTAAAACTGTATTCTGCAGTTTTGTAGACCTCTTAGTATCCCAACCATTTTCAGCATTGTTCCAATTTAGTAAGGTAATTCTTTCTACTTTATTACAATGGAATAAAATATTCCCACATTATTCTTTATGGTCATTAAAAATTTTAAATATCAGGTATCTGGTTCTTACCTGTTCAAAATGAATCCAGATGTTCACCTACTGAAAAGGTGCCAGTTTTTTTTTTCCTATCATAGCTTTAACTTTGGAAAATAAATTTGGAACAATTCTGTAGGGACTATTGGTCACAGATGGTTGAGTGATAATAAATCCTCAGGTTGAGATGGAGTCCTTCTGGACTACAACACTTGAACTGATTTTAATAATTTAAAATACTCTACCCTGCATCATCCAAGTAAACAGAAGGTATCTCTCATGAAAATATTCCTTTTTTTTTTTTTTTTTTAATTTTTTATTTATTTATGATAGTCACAGAGAGAGAGAGAGAGGCAGAGACACAGGCAGAGGGAGAAGCAGGCTCCATGCACCGGGAGCCCGACGTGGGATTCGATCCCGGGTCTCCAGGATCGCGCCCTGGGCCAAAGGCAGGCGCCAAACCGCTGCGCCACCCAGGGATCCCGAAAATATTCCTTTTTTTAAAAAAGATATGTCATTAGCTTATGATACCTTAATTTTGTTCTTACTATTAATTCAATACTCTGGCATCTCTTCCAGGAATTTGCTCCATTTCTAAAGGTCATAAAAAGGTTCAGTTTCTTACATCTTTTAAAATAATCCCTCTTCATTCAGAATTCTCTCTCATATATTCCCAGGCTGAATATTTATAATGCTCTTATTTTCATTCATCATCACACTGTCACATGTCATTATAATTACCAGCTTATACATCTGACCTCCTTAGAGGCAAGGATCACTTTCTTAACAATCATTATTTCTCCATAGCTTAGCAGTGTGCCTGGTATATAATAAGTGCTCAATTAAAAAAATAGCCTTTTAAGTCAAAAGTTGGTATGTCATTTATATTGTCCATTAAAGAACAATGAAAGGATTTAGTAAGTTCTTTGGTTATTTTAGTTAAACTGTTTTAAACTTTTTTACTAGTAAAAGGGAGGTTATATATTCCTGACTCACAGGAGAATTTTAATACAACTTCTAAATGCTAATGTATTACATTTGAGAGCTTAAAACATTTTTTCTTGTGCTGTTAATTTTTATAAATCAGGGCCCCTAGAAGAACCTGATGGCTCATTCAAACTGGGATAATTCACTGGGTTGCGGGGGAGTGGGGTATGTTTCATAAAGGGAGTACAGAAAAGAGGTGATCAGGGTAGGGAGGTATTTTAAGAGGTATTGTAGAACTTTGGGGCTAATATCAATAGTGATGTGGCCACCCGTAAAAGTACTGCAACTTGAAAAAAAGAAAAGCATATGTTTTGGGGAAAATTGACCTTCTGTCAAGGAAGAGGACCATCCTGAGGCAACCCAACTGCACTTGCCTCTCTCCTTTTGATCTTCTGGGCTCCAGATTGATTCATTCAACAGCAAGCCACAGAAAAGTCAACCATGTTGCTGTGTTCCTTATAGGCACACAAGAAGACTTGTGCATCCAAGAAGAACTTCCTATTGCATCCAAGAAGAACATGAAGAAAGGATTTGGAGGGTGTTGGGAGATACAGGGCATGGTGATCACTGTTTGTGATAATGCGGGTACTTTCTCAATGGAATATTCACATTGCTTAAAGAAAGCCATAATATGAGAAAAAAAAAGTCCACTGTATTAGCACTTTCCTTGTATTTAGTTTTATTTAAGAGCAATTAATGCCATCCTGACCTTTGGGAACTGCAATGGATAATAAGAAATGATGAGCCCACAAAATCGTTTGAGTGTACAGTACAGTTATCAGCTGGAATGTGGTTGAATTGACTTCCACCGATTGCACTGCTTTTGACCTAAGGTTCATCTCATACAGAGATCAGGGCCACATTTGCACTAACGGGATATTTCATCCCATAAGGGAATGCATTTCTCAGTTCACTAAAATGCTTTTCCTCTTGCATCAGTCTTCTTAATAGCGTGAAGAGATTTCTCCAACTGGGTTCACTGTGTATTGCCTGCAATATGCAATTTTTTCAAATACTGTATTATCTTAGTCTACTTCCTGCAATTTAAATTTGAGTAAATGGTGCTTTAGTTCTATGAAAATCCTCCCTATGCTCTATATTGGACTTAAGTAGATAACAATTTTCATATTTCTGGATACAAAAAATATTGACGTCTAAATGAATTTGAGAATAGAAGATTATACATATTAAGTCCATCAAACTACAGATATGTAGCATATATTTGATACTTACCTGAGACTGACATGCTGACAGAGCAAGTTAAGATCTTTAAAAATAGGTATGTGTAGAATAGAAAACATAGTTTAGTATTTTGATAAATACACCAATGTCCCTCAACAGGGAAAGCACCCAATGTTGGCAGTATCCCATAATTGCAAAATATGCCATATTTACATGTGAAAAATCTGAAGTCCTTTGGAAGAGATTTATTTGGCATGTCTAGCAGGTTAGGCAAACATGTTTTAAGTAAAAGTTCATGCAGTAAGAAAGTACTGTCAGTTTATTTGGTTTTGTCCCAGTTGGATAGGATAGAACTGACTAATTTCCTTTAAAACCAACTTACTTAGGTAACAGCACATTTTGATTCAGCACATCAATACTTTTATGTGTTATTAAAATGCTTAACTTACTAAACAAATAAATGAAAACAAATAAAAATATTTAATATGAGCCCTTTGCAAAGAGAACAGAATTCAGAGTCAAGACAAAGTTCTAACTGAATAGATTGCATTTTGGAAAGGGGGCAGCATTGTACAATGAACTCACCTAGAAAGAAGAAATCTAGGATTAAAATCTTAATATTTTTCCATTGAATTGGAAATGGTAGTTAATAGCTTGAGCTTTGGGGCCTGACCACCTGTTTTGAATATAACCCCTTTATTAGTTACATGAGCCTTAGAAAATTACTTAGCCTTTGTGGTCTTCAGTTTTCTTATTTGTAAAAAAGAGGATCCTAAAATACCTACTAAATAAAATTATTTAAAAGTTAATGTGTGTAAAATGCTTAGATTAGTGCTTGGTATATAGTAGTATTATATAAATATTAGCTATTTTTATTAATTGCTGAATTGAGTGCCACTTTATCCACTGATTTGGGTGACTCTGCATAGGTTAATCTCAATACAATTCAATTTAATTAACATAAAATATACTAATGATAGCCTCATCTAATGCCTAAAGTTTTTGTGACTATAAATTTCTGCATCAAATCTTTCTTGAATCGCTACTCAATACCAGGCCTATGATAAATACTGGGGAAAACATAGTAAGAGAGACATAGGTCCAGATATCATGAAGCTCACAGTCGAGTAGGCAATATGGCACTTTTATTCAAAAGTTGTAATGCAATGGTTGAGTCTGAACATTGGAAGGTACTCAAACTATTAGTTTCTCAATGGTTGCAGCTCCAAAATTTTCATGTAAGTCTTATATTTTCCAAATTGTCAAGTATGTCCTGTCTTATTCTTCAAGTCTTGGAAATCCCTTCAAGCTTTGAAGGTCTATATCAATACTCCTGAATTATATCCGGAGAAAGGAACAAACCCTTTAGACACATCACCTAAAGTGGAGTGTGTGGGCAAGGTGAGATTCCACATCCTAATCCTTCCTTCTCCTTCACCCTCCCACCTCCATGACTGTCCCATGTCAGAGCCTTGGGAAGGTATTTCCTTCATTCAGTACCCAGAAACAGGATTTGAAGACATAGCATCTCTGAACGCTTGACTCATTTGTCATTTCTCTTGGGATCTCCTTCCTAGGTTAATTTATTAAGGGTGATTTTTAGAAACAGACTGTGATTTGTTTGATTGACTCATTCTTATTTTAAAGTCTGTGTTTTGTTGACATTAATTTCTGGAGCTCCTTTGGGTCTGATTGGTGTTGTATGACATTTCTGCTCATTTTCCTTCATGTGTTCATGCCTCCTTTGGTGCTTAGATATTGTTTAGTTTGTGCCAGATATTGCAATTGCAGAATTGTTTATAGAAGTAATTTGAAGCTTCAGACAATGTTATCTTCTTCCAGAGAGGGCTTTATGTGTGCTTTGCCAGGGCTTTGAGAGTACTAGCATATGGGATCATCTCATTCCAGTTTCAGAGACAGAGATACTCCAAAGCTGGACTCTACTTCCAGGGAAGTCCTGTGGACTTCCAGTTTACCCTTACATCAGGGATGCAGAACTGTGGGTTTGTAGCCTAAACCAGGACTCTCCTGGAGAGGGAGTAATGGGGGAAGAAGGGAGAGGAGGAGGAGGAGAAAGAGGGGAAAGAGAAGAGGAGAAAGAGGAGGGAGAGGAGAAGGAGGAAAGGGAAGGAAGGAAGGAAGAAAAGAAAGAAGAAAGAAAAGAAAAGAAAATGAAGGAAGGAAAGAAAGAAAAGAAAAGAAAAGAAAATGAAGGAAGGAAGGAGGAAAAAGAAAGAAAGAAAGAAAGAAAGAAAGAAAGAAAGAAAGAAAGAAAGAAGAAAGAAAACATGTATGAGGGAAATTTCTATCTTTGAAGGAATGTAGGCCAATGAAGAATTGCTAGTTCCAGGGAACGTGAGTCAGGGAAGCGCCAGAGTCATAAATAAAAGCAAGTACTTTGGTTCTGTCTTAAAGCTCATTAAAGGACGCTAAAAGAACTCTGCCCCTCTCCAGCAAAGTCACTGGCCAAATTGCACAGAAAATGTTCCTCCAACTTAAAGATGACTGTACAGTGAGTTAGAGATTCCTTTGTAGACACTATCATAAGGGTAAAGTGAACTGGGATGAACACGATGGGGAAGAAGGAAGGGAATGGAACAGGATGAAAGATTGGGAAGGATTTCTGGCTCAGGTTTATCTGTTGGAATAAACAGAATTGGAATTCCAAGAGTAAAGAAGTCATACAACACCATCAGATCCATTACTTTACTCTTGGAATATTTTATAATTACTAGATAAACAGAGGAGTTTGAAAGGTGAGGAGATAAACAGTTATTTGTCATATAATTATTTTTTCATTTTTCCATGGTAAAGAAAATACTACAAACAAGAAAACTGGATGTTTACAGGTAATTGGTAAAGCTTTCAGGTTAAAGTTGAAATTTTCTGCACTCCTGTCCTTCAAAATTACTTTCCATTGTCACCACTGGTATCAGTGTTGGGTGAATTAATGATTATTTCCTATACAACATTTTAAAAAATGATAATATACATACACAATATTAGTCATTTTAATCAGCTATAAGTGTATAAGTCAGTGGCATTAAATATATTCACGTTTCTATATAATACATTTGCACATATTGGTCTTGTTTTATATTTATTTTTATTGTTTTATGATACTTTTAAGGGTGTGATTTACAAAGTGTAAGATGCATAGATCTTAAGTATTTAGTTCAATGATTTTACATGATGTAAACCCAAAACAAGATCTAGAGTATTATAATTACCTAAAAAGGTCCTCTGTGCCTCTAAACAACCACTCTTCTGAATTCTAATGCTAAAGGTTCATTATAACTGTTCTATGAACTTAATATAAATGAATTAATAAAGTATCTGTTTCTTTCATATCTGGTTCTTCTACTCATTATTAATTTTTGAGATTCATCCATGGTGCATACTTTAATAGTTCATTTCTTTTCATAGCTGAATACTATTCCATGGTACAAATATACAATATGTGTCCCCATTTTCCTTTGATAGTTTCCAGATTTTGGCCTCTATGAATAAAATTACTCTGATAATGATGATAATTGTAATTTTTGTGCAAAAATATATAGGAATACAACTGCTACACTGGGATATAGTGTAGCTAAACATTAACTCTATTGCAAATTATCAAAGTGATTGTTCCATTCTATACTCCTTTTTATAAAAAAAGATTTTATTTATTTATTCATGAGAGACACACAGAATGAGAGACACACAGAGAGTGAGAGAGAGAAATAGAGAGAGAGAGAGAGAGAGAGAGAGAGAGAGAGAGAGAGATAGGCAGAGGGAGAAGCAGGCTCCATGCAGGGAGCCTGACATGGGACTTGATCCCAGGACCATGGGATCACACCCTGAGCAGAAGGCAGATGCTCAACCACTGAGCCACCCAAGCATCCCCCATTCTATATTCCTATCAGTAATGCATCAATGTTGGAATTGTTTCTATTCTCATAAACATAGGATGTTGCCAGTCTTTTAAATTTGAATCATTCTGTTGAGTGTGTAGCGTTATCTTTTATTTTGAATCACTCTGATTACTAATGATTTGGAGAAACTTCTTGTCATTATTAGTCATTGGCATATTACTTTTTGTAAAATGTTCAGATCTTTTTCCTTTTTAGACATTTGGATTGTTCATATTTTTAGTGTTGATTTTTAGGAATTATTTAGATATTCTGAATGTGAGTTCCTTTCCAGATGTATGTGGTGAGAATATATGTTCCAAGCAAGGGTTTCCCTACTTAGTTTCTTAATTGTGTCTTTTGATGAAAAGGTTTTTAAAAATTTAATGAGGTCTAAATAATCTTATCTTGTTATGGTTAGTATGTTTTATGTTTTTATTTTATTTTTTAAAGGTTTTTTATTTATTTGAGACAGACAGAGAGAGAGAGACAGAGAGAGAGAGAGTGCTAGTGCAGGAGTGGGGAGGGAGGGGCAGAGGGAGAGGAGTAGCAGATCCTCCAAATGAGCACGGAGCCCAATGTGAGGCTTGATCTCACAACCCTGGGATCATGACCTGAGCCATAGGCAGATGCTTAAAGGAGTCACCGAGGCACTCCTGTTTTATGTATTTTAAGTATATCTTTGCTTGGGTGCTTAGGAAGGTCAGTTAAGTGTCTGACTTAGTTTCTGCTCTGGTCATGATCTCATGGGTGGTGGAATCGAGCCCCACATCAGGCTCCATGCTCAGTGGGGAATCTACTAAAGATTCTCTCTTTCCCTCTGCCCTTTCCCCACGTGCAGGTGTATACTCTTTCTCTTTCTCTCTCCCTCAAATACATCTTTAAAAAATATATCTTTGCCTATGGACACTTTTTCCTAGTATTTTTTAGATTTTTGGCTATTTCAAGTTAATTTTTGAATATGTAGTAATAATTATGCCCAGCACCTTTTTGAAGAGTCTCTACTTTCCCCGTTGAAATGACTTGTGCTTTTGTAGATAATCAACACATGTCTACATGTATGGAGATATTATGGACTCTGTTCATCAATATTTATCTGTTACTGTGGCCATATGATACAGCCTAGATTAATATACAGAATAATTAATATTGGTGACCCTTTTGAAGTAATGTACTGAAATTCCTCCACCTTTATTTTACTATTTTAAGAGTTTCTTTTCTAGCTTATGTTTTTCATATTTCTATATAAATTATAGAATTGGTTGGCTAATTCTTTTAAAAATCCTGCTAGTATTTTGAGTAGAGCTGTGCTGAATCCAAAAATCAATTAGAGGAGAATAGATATCTTAACAAGATGTATAATCAATTTGGTTTGTTTCTTTATTATTTAGATTTTTCACTTCTATGAGCAATGATTTTAGTTTTCTATTTAAAGATCTACCATATGTTTTGCTAGATTAATTCCAAGGTATGACTTTTTAAAATGCTATTGTAACAATATTTTTTAATATTTCATCTTTCAATTATTTGTTGCTATTATACAGAAATACATATGATTTTATATATTGATCTTGCATCCTGAAACCTAGCTGAATTCTTTATATTGTACATAATCATACTGTCTGCTCATTTTGACAGTTTAATTCCTTTTCAATATTTATGAAATTAAAATTTTTTTCTTTCTTTAATAAACTGACTAGAATATTTACTACATTGTTATAAAAATGGTAAAAGTGAACAGTTTTGCTTTATTCCAATCATAAGGGTTTATTATTTCCCTATTAATATGATTGTAGGAATATAATCATATTTTTTTCTTTAAATCAATGAGGAGTGTTGACTTTTGTAAAACACTTTACTATATCTAGTGAAGTGATCATTTGATTTTTTTCCTCTTTCATTCTATTAATGTATTGAATTATACCAATTGATTTTTAAATGTGAAACCAACCTTGCATTCCTGTGAGGGATACTACACTTAGTCAAAATATATTATCTTTTTCATATGTTGCCAGGCTTGATGTATCAATATTTTACTGATTTTTGTGTTCATGATCATGAGGTATATTTGCCTGTAAATCTATTTTGGAATGTTTTTATTAGATTTTATTTTTCTGGCTTTATAAGATGAGTTGGGAAAAATTTTTGCCTCCTCTATTCCCTGAAAGTTTGTATAGGATTTATATTATTTCTTCTTCATGTTTCAAAATATTTTATTTATGTATTTGAGAGAGAGAGAGAGAGAGTGAGAGAGCCTGGGGGGGTAGGGGCAGAGGGAGTAACAGACCAGCCGCTGAGTGGGGAGCCCAATGTAGGGCTCCATCCTAGGACCCTGGGATCATGACCTGAGCCAAAGGCTGATACTCAACTGATTGAGCTACCCAGGTGCCCCTGTTACTTCTTTAAATGTATGAAAGAATTCAGCACTGAAGCCATCATAGGCTGGAGCTTTTTTGTGTATATGTGAGAAAGTTTATGGCGACATAAACATTCTTTCATAAATATGGGTTACTTAATTTTAAAAATGCATCTTGGGTCAATTTTGATAGATTGTATTTTGGAAGAAATTATTTCATTTTATACTAGTTTTCAGGATAATTGATAAAACATTGCTTATAATATTCCATTATTGCTTTATCTGGAAATTTCTTTAAATAGTTGTATAATCTGGTATATTTTCCCTTTTGATTCCTGATGTTGATAATTTTTGCTTTCTCTATTTTTTTTTCCTTGATAAATCTTGCTGGAGGTTGATCAGCTTTTTAAAATATTATTACAACCATATTTAACTTTGTTGATAGTCTCTTTGTTAGTCTACTTCTTGCTCTATCAGTTTTCACTCTTACATTTATGTTTTCTTTCTTAGATTTAAGGTGCCCTTCATTTTTCTCAGGTTTTGGTAAAAGAGGTTGCTCAGTTTTATCTCTTGGGCTGCAAAAACTAAAATATTTCCTGATTCCTGTTTTATTTGCTGATCTCTGTTTTAGATTGAGAAATTTTACTTTATTTTTCTTTTAGCTTTTTAAATTATGCTAACCCACTGTGTTCTGGTACCCATTCTTTCTGATTAGAAGTCAACATTATTTTAATGGTTGTGTTTATCCTCCTTACAGGTTCTTCATATGGAAACAGAGACCATTGATTTAATATAATTCTTATTGAATGGATAAGTTCTTAGAAGCAAACTTTCAAGACTAAATCATAAAATAATTTAAAAAAATGACAGATTCCCAATGAGAATGAATCAATAATCAAAACCTTCCAACAAGCAAAGTCCAGGACCAGATGGCCTCACTGGTGAATTCTCCCAAACATTTAAAGAATTAATAACAATACTTCTCAGACTCTTCCAAAAAATAGAAGAGGAAGTAATACTTCCAAATTCATTATATGAGGCCAGCATTGCCAGCATTGCCTCAATACCAAAACCAGACAAGAAAACCACAAGAAAATTATAGGTCTATGTTTCCAATGAACATAAATACAAAATTCCTAAACAAAATATTTACAAAGTAAATTGAACAATACATTAAAAGGATCACACACTATGATCCAGTGGGATCTATTTCAGGGATGCAAGAATTGTTCAATGTCTACAAATCAATGTGATATATCACATTACCAAAATAAAGGATAAAAATTATATGGTCATCTCAATGCAGAAAGAAACATTTGACATAAATTAACACCCATTTATGATAGCAGCTCTCAACAAAATGGGTATAGAGAAAACATACCTCAATATAATAAAGGCTATACTTAGCAAAACCACAACTATTGTATTCAATGGTGAAAAGCTGAAAGTTTCCCCTTTAATATCAGGAACAAGAAAAAGATGCCCACTCTCATTACTTATATTCAACATAGTATTAGGAGGCTCAACATAGTATTAGCCACAGAAACTGGATGAAAAAAAAAGAAACAAAAGGCATTCAAACAGGAAAGAAAGGAATAGAACTATTTTCAGATGACACAATATTATATATAGAAAATCCAAAGGCTACTGTTAAAATAAACATAATAAGTAAATAAATAAATAAATTAATTAATTAATTCAGCAAAGTTGCAGGGTACAAATCAATTTACAAAATCTGTTACATTTCTATATAGTAATAATGAGCTACCAGGAAGAGAAATTAGAAAATAAATTAAGAAGGTAATACCACTTATAATTGCATCAAAAGAATAAAATATCTAGGAATAAATAACCAAGGAGGCAAATACTGATACATTAAAAATGAACTGAAGAAAGGCACTGAAGAGAGACACAAATAAATGGAAAGATATCTTGTGCTTATGGGTTGGGAGAACTAATATTGTGAAACTTTCCATAGAGCTCAAAGCATTCTATGGATTCAATGTAATCCCTATCAAAATCCCAATAGTATTTTTCACAGGATTAGAAAAAATTAATACTAATATTTATGAGGAACCACAAAAGTTCCCAAATAGCCAAAGCAATCTAGGGGGAAAAGACTAGAGGCATCATACTCCCTGATTACAAATTACATTACAAACCTATAATAATCAAAACACCATGACATTAGCATAAAATCAAATACACAAATTAATGAAACAAAATACAGAGCCCAGAAAGAAACCCATGCATATAAGGTCAATTAATTCATGACAAAGAGGGAAGAATATGCAATGGAGAAAGGACAGTCTCTTGATTAATGATGTTGAAAAAACTGGACAGCCACATGTAAAAGGATGAAAATGGACCACTATCTTACACTATACACAGAACTCAAAATAGATTAAAGAATTGAATACATAACCTGAAATAAAACCCCTAGAAAAAAACCATAGGTAGTAAGCTCTTGGAGATGATTTTTTTTGGATCTGACATCAAAAGCAAAGACAATACTAGCAAAAATAAACAATAGGGACTACATCAAACTAAATGCTTCAGCATAGCAAAGGAAACCAACAAAGTGAAAGGCAACCTCCTGAATGGGAGAAAACATTTGTAAATCATGTATCTGTTAAGGGGTAAATATCCAAAATATATAAAGAACTCATAAAACTCAATAGCAAAAAAACAAAAAACAACCTCCCCCCCCCCCCGCCAACAATCCAATTAAGAACTGGACAGAAGATCTGAATAATATTTTTCTAAAGATCTACAGATGACCAACAGGTACATGCAAATAGAGTCAACATCACTAATCACCAGGGAAATGCAAATCAAAACCACAATGAGATATCACCTCACACTTAGAATGGCTGGTATCAAGAAGATGAGAATTGACAAGTGGTGATGAGAATGTGGAGAAAGGGAACCCTGTGCACTGTTAGGAAGGTAAATTGGTGAAGCCACTATGGGGAACAGTGTGGAGGCTCCTAAAAATTAAAAACAGAACTATCATATGATTCAGCGATTCCACTTCTGAGTATTTATCTGAATAAGACAAAAACATTAACTTGAAAAGATACATGCAGCCCCATGCTTATTGCAACATTATTTTTAATAGCCAAGATATGGAAACAACCTAAGTTCCAATTCAGACATGGATGGATGAATTGATGACAATGTATATCACACACACACACACACACACACACGCACACACACATACATTCACAGTAGAAATACTATTCAGCCATAAAAAAGAATGAAGTCTTTGTCATTTGTGATGACACAGATTTTGAAGGCATTATGCTAAGTAAAATAATTTACAGAAAGACAAATATAGTATGAACTCGCTTAGATGTAAAATCTAAAGAAAAACAAAAACAAAGAAACAAGAGAACAGAACCAAGTTTATAAACACAGAGAGCAGACTGGTGGTTGCCAGAGACAGGGGTTGTTGGGTGGGAGAAATGAGTAAAGCGCACTAGTATTATTTTTTTTTAGTTTATTTTTATTTTTTTAAAGATTTTATTTATTTATTCATGAGAGACACACAGAGAGAGGCAGAGACACAGGCAGAGGGAGAAACAGGCTCTCTGTGGGGAGCCTGATGCGGGACTCGATCCCAGGAACCTGAGATCATGCCCTGAGCCAAAAGCAGATGCTCAACCACTGAGCCACCCAGGTGCCCCAAGGGAACTAGTCTTAAAATGAGTAAGTCATGGGGATGTATTATGCAGTTATAGTTGATAATACTGTGTTGCATATGTGAAAGTTGCTAGGAGAATAGATGTTAAAAGTTCTCATTACAAGAAAAAATGTTGTTGCCATATATAGCAATGGATGTTAATTAGACTTGTTGTGGTGATCACTTTGCAGTACATAAAAACATGAGATTTGGGGATCCCTGGGTGGTGCAGCGGTTTGGCGCCTGCCTTTGGCCCAGGGCGCGATCCTGGAGACCCGGGATCGAATCCCACGTCGGGCTCCCGGTGCATGGAGCCTGCTTCTCCCTCTGCCTGTGTCTCTGCCTCTCTCTCTCTCTCTCTGTGTGACTATCATAAATAAATAAAAAATTAAAAAAACAAACAAACATGAGATTCTTAGGTTGTACATCTGAAAATGATATAGTGTTATATGTGATTTACATCTTAGTAAAAAATTGAAAAATTATTCTTTTCTAACACAGAGATAGACATATTCCACAAATTTTACTGATTGTTTTATCATTTAAATATTTTCTAATTTTCTTACAATTTTTTTGCTTCAGGGTTATTTAAAAGGTACTCTTTAATTCCCAAATGTTTGTGGTCTGGGAATACATTTTTATTTTTTGATTTTTATGCTAATATCATTGTTACCAGAACATTGGTTGGCATGTTTTCAATCCTTGAATATTATTGAGGGTTTCTTGTCTGAAAATACCTCTTCTTTTCTTTCCCCCTAATTTTTGAACATATTTTGTACTGTTATTAGACTTCTAGATTAAAGGTTAGCAAACTATGGCCAAATCTGGTCCTTGGTCTTTTTTGGTATGACTCATGAACTGAGAATGATTCTAATGCTTTTAAACATAAAAGGTAAAAAAAGCTATTTGTTGTGCATCAAGCATTATTATAAGTATTTTATGAGCATGACCTCATTTAGTCCTCACAATAAAGCTAAAAGATGGGTATTGCTTTTCACACTGTAAACATTGGAGGGAACACTGTTATAGTGCAGTGTTTGCTACTGGTTTCTGACTCCCTTTATCAAGTCGAGAAAATTTCTTTCTATTCTGAATGAATGATGAATTCTTTTAAAATCCGTCTGGCATCCATGCAGACGATTATATTAATATAGTAAATTAATTTAAAAAGAGGTCTCTTTGTATTCCTGGAACAAACCATGTTAGATTTTCATATGCTAGTTATAATTTTGCCTTTATACATTTGCATATTTTAGGTAGGTGTATGGTAATTTTAAGCTGTCCACTTTTCATCAAATTATACTGACATCAAAGAATTAGTTGGATGATGACTCTTTATAATAAATTCATCATCTTTGGTGCCTTAAACTTTGATAAACATTTTCTTTAACAATGCCTCATCAATCTCCAGATGATACGCACATTTAACATACTAACTATCTTACTCCATTCGGCTGCTTTGGCAAAATACCACAAACTGGTATTTGGAGGCTGGGAAGTCCAATATCAAAGCACCAGCATGGTTATGTTTCAATGGGGGCATCTTCTGGGTTGCAGATTTCTTGAATCCTCACCTGGTACAAGGGACCTAGGAGTTCTATGAGATTTCAGTTATAAGGCACTAATCCTATTCACCAGACTTCTACCTTCTTGATATAAATACCTCTCAAAGGCCCTACCTTCTAATATCATCACTTTTAGAGTTGAGGATTTTAACATAGGAATTTAGGGAGGTCACAAACGTGCAGACCACAGCATTAACAGATTGTTTAACAGATTATTCTGTGCCTTTTAAGAAAAATACTAATATTAAAATCTTGACTTCCTGATTATTACTGCATAGATTTAGGATAAATTTTTCTCCACTCGTGGAGCTCCTGATGGGGCACACTATAAGAATAGGGCACTTTCTACTACATTATTAGTAGGACATGGACCATGTTCCTTGTGTTCTTTGTATCATCAGCTCCTGACATAGTGTGTGGCTAGTGGTAAAACTCACTAAGTATTTGTTGAATAGTTGTGGTTCCTTCGGGGAAAGGTCAGATTTTACTTCTCATTATTGGCTAGATCTTACCTTGAGTGTTTCTGTGCCCCTCCTTATAACTTTCCTTTTAAATAACAAGTAAACCTAGAAGAGAAGCAAAATTCTGGTTGAGAAATTGTCTGTTGGTGAGAACACTTCCACACAACAGTTCTTTTCTGTTCTGAATACAGTATCAGTGGTGCTTATTCCTAGCTCTTCATGCTTTGATTAGAGTAACAGATATAGAATGAACCATTAGACATGTCACCTAGTAGACATCTTTGGGTGGCCTTTATTATTTAAGGCAGATTTTTTTCAATGTCAAGTCATAAGATGATAAGCTTATGGTTTTATTATTAGTTTCTCTGGAACTTAGTCTCTTTATATATGACAAAAATCTGTTACTAGTATTTTTTTGAGCCAAACAGTCTTTGCAGTCTATAAATTTAAATCTGATCTTGAATGTAATATATGCCTCCTGTAGACAGAAAAGATGTTCCTATTCACACTGGTACAGTTACTTTGGATTATGATTTTCAGTGTCATATTTTTTTAAATAAAATGTTTTAATTTTCTTTCATCTGAGCACTGCAAGCTTTATTTTTAGGACTGAAGATTTAATTCCAACAGGATATGTTTAGAACGCTCATGTACTGGCTTTTTGAAAACATTGAGTTTCATCTTATTATGAAAAGTGTAAACAGGTTATAGCTCAGAAACAGGTGCTAGAACACTAAGCTCTTTGAACTTCACAGGGATGCCTTCCAGCAGTGCACAGCAGACTGTTCACATGTGATTTCAGAAAAACATCTTTCCATCTTTTTACCCTCTTTGTTTGTTAACTGGCAGTATGGAATGTAAATGCCATTCATATGTTAAATAAAAAAGCATTACTGTCCTAATTTTGTCAACATATTTCCATAGGAAACCACATATCAACCTAAGGAAAGGAAATATTCAAAAGAAAATTTTCACAAATAAAATGTTAATTGTGATTTAGGACAAGTTTTTGTTTTCTTTTCTTCTTCTTTTTGTTTAGGATTTTAACATAGGAATGTTTACTGAGCATCTACCATGTGCCATATATTCTTCAAGGGCTAAGAGGACAATTGTGCTTATAATAGGCAAGATCCCATATCTTGTAGAACTTATATTCTGGAGGAGGGAGATGAGCAACCAACAAACCATACAACCAATCAACTAACCAAATCTTTCCAGTTAGTGATAACTGTCATGGAGAAAACAATACAACCTGTGCTAGAAAGTGGGCCAGGGATAGAAGCATAGGTGGATGTCGGGTAGGTGGAGTGAGGGCACTTTTTCGTATAACCCTGTTACTCTAAAACATTTAAAAGCTATTTACTGATGTTCCAACATTCTACACATAAAAAATGAATATGCATTTCTAAGAAGTAAAAACATTTTACTGCGTAGACAAAATAACAATATCATCATCCTTAATAAAATTAGGAATAATTCTGTACTGTCATCTAAGAGTCAATATATATTAAAATTTCCTTTACTGTTCTTCAATTGTCCTTCACAGTTGTTTATATGAACATTATTGAATCCAGAGCCATATGTTGAATCAACTGTCACAACTTAGAACTCTCTTTGACCACAATTTCATGCCCAGGAACGTGACCTTTTGGGCACTGCCTCATATCTTCCTAATTGTGTTTTTAACTTTATAATTCATTACCTTGTATTTCCTATGACCAAGAACTTAGTTCCAAAGTTTTGGTAAGATACTACTTCAGCGTTTTCAGGTAGTATGCGTCCTAACTGATGTATACTTCATATTCAAATTATATCTGGAAACATGATATCTGGTTGTCCTACCATCATTGAAACTAAAAGCTGACTACCAAATTGGGGTAAAGCCTTGTTCCTTCATTACTCAATAAACTTTCCCTTTGCAATCAAGAAATAATTTGTGAGGTGCACTTTGACACCAGGTATACACACATTTCTCAATCAACCATTTGTGCAATAGTTTTAAAATCAATTCATAATCTTTGTCTGAATACATACTTTTGTTGGACATTGCAAAATGTTGATTTTTTTCCATAATTTTAATCTTTCCTTTCATGATTATATATTTAAAAAAAATAGTTTATGTACTTATTCGAGAAAGAGAGAATGTGAGCAGGGAGAGGGGGAAAGGGAGAAAGAAATTCAAGCAGACTCTGTGCTGAGTGTGGAGTCCAGTGTGGGGCTCAATCCCAGAACTCTGAGATCATGACCTGAGCCAAAAATCAAGAGTCAGATGCTGGGCAATTCTGGTGGCCCAGCAGTTTAGCGCCGCCTTCGGCCCAGGGGCGTGATCCTGGAGACCCAGGATCGAATCCCATATCAGGATCCCTGCATGGAGCCTGCTTCTCCCTCTGCCTTGTCTCTGCTTCTCTCTCTCTCTCTCTCTCTCTCTCTCTGTATCTCATGAAAAAATAAATAAAATCTTAAAGAAAAAGAAATCACTCTCCTAAAATAAAAACTGATAAAATAGGCTTCATTAAAAAATGTTGCTCATGTAGAAAAAGCATCCTTTTCTGATAAAAACCTTTGACAGACTGAGTATAGAATAAACATACATCAATATAATAAAGGTCATATATAACAAACCCACAGCTAATATTATACTCAAAGAGGAGAAATTGGAAATCTTTCCTCTAAGATCAAGAACAAGACAAGGATGCCTATGCTTACTCATCTTATTCAACATAGTACTGGAGGTCCTAGCCAGAGCAATTAGTCAAGACAAAAAAATAAAAGGTATCAAAATCAGAAAGGAAAAAGTAAAACTGTCACTATTTGCAAATATATGATTCTGTATATAGAAAATCCCAAAGACTACACCAAAAAACTGATGAAACTAGTAAGTGATTTCAGTAATGTTGGATATAAAATGAACATACAGAAATCTATTGCATTTCTATAAATTAATAATGAAAATAATAATGGAAGAAATAAGACTATTTTATTCACAATAGCACTGAAAACAACAAAATACCTAGGAATAAATTTAATCAAGGAAGTAAAAGATCAGTACAAGAAAGCTAAGATTTGGTTGAAAGAAAACAAAGAAGACACATGATAAATATATGTGTATATTTATAGTTGTGTATTTGTGTATATTTAATAATAAATATATTTAATGATATATATTTAATAATAGAGAAGTAATGTAAATATATTTAATAATAAATATATGTGTATATTTATAATTATGTGTATAATTCAACCATTAGAAAGAATGATATCCTGCCACTGGAACAGTATAGGTAAACCTTAAACAGATAGCACTGAGTGGGATAAACCAGACAAAGACAAGTACTGTATAATATCACTTATAAATGGAATCTAAAAAAGCCCAAGTCAAAAAATAGAATATAAGATGGTGGTTACCAGGGGATGAGAGAGGAGAAGATAGGACAGATAACTAAGGACAAATTTGTAATGAGTAGTAAAGAAGCCCTAGAGATCTAATGCAAAAATATACTGCATATAGACAACAATATTGGGTTATAATCATCAAACCTGCTGAGAGACTAGACCTAAATGATTTCAACCACTAAAAAGAAAGGATAATTATGGAATGTGACAGAGGACCTAGTTATTGCTAAAATGGCAATCACATTATAATATATAATGTATGAAATTAACAAATTGCATACCCTAAAGGTGCACAATATATTTCAGTAAAAATATTTTTAAAGTATAGAATAAAGTCTTGCTTGACCTAAGACTTCACTAACAAAATATAAGCACATTTATTAAATGGACATAGGGTCAGTAAACTACCTTAGCAGACCAATTCCAGCCTACCACCTGTTTTTATAAATAAAGTCTTATTGAAACATAGAACACAGACAAACTCATCACTTAGGAGTGTCTCTGGCTGCTTTCCTACTCCAATACCTGAACTGAGTAAGTATTGACATAGATTTTGTGTTTGCCAAAGCCTAAAATATTTGCTCTCTGCATCTTTGCAGAAAAAAAAAATTGCTGACCCCTCATTGGGGCCATAAAATTTAAAAGTCCAAGTAATAAGATCCTTTTGGTTTGATGTTGTTCTCACAGGTTCAATTTTTTTTCCAAACCAAACTATACCTGGGGCTTAAGAGGAGGAATGGTGTCTTACATTTTATCTGTATTTTTTTTTATTATAATGCCTAAGCACATAGCTGAGAATAGAACAGGTATCCTGTAAATACTTGATTGGTTTGTCTACTGAAAGTGTACTTTTACAGAAGTTTTTGTTTGCTTTTAACAAAGAATATCTATTAATCTAAAGAAATAAACTGTCTAGATACATGTATATATTCAGTGCCCTGGAATAATATGTGCATACACTGAAATTATGTATTGTGAGAGAAATAGATTTTCTGTACCCTTCATGTTACATTACAGAAATAACCCTACAGTTCTACAAATTCCACAAGTTTGTCTTTCAGAAGAAACTAATTTCTTTACCGAACTCACTGAAATAATTCAGTGTTAGTTGTAACACAACTGGTAATATGAAATGACTTCAGTCTCCTATGAACTTTCCATTCTAGAAAAGCCTCTAACTTTGTAGGAGGAAACATTAAGATCAATGTCTGTGGTTTTCAGGGACTTTTGTTCAGGCTGACAGAAAAAAAAATCCATAAGGGAATGAACAATGATAATCAGTGCTCAATAAAAATTAAAGATGACTCTTACTGGGCATAAACAGAATTTACTAAAGGGACAGCAGCTATGATCCACTTGAAACAATCCATTTTACCTTCCTTATATGTAGAGTGACCACCGGATTTATACAATTAATTTTACTAAAATTCAATGCAATGAAAGGCTGTACCTTTTTGCAAGGGGAATGTTATAAGAGCTTGGGTTCATCTGTACAGGCTCTTCTATGCCTAGAGGCTTATATTTCTTGTCATCGTGCTTGGCTAAATTGGCAGCCAATCATCCATGGATTGACATTTAGGTTGTTTCCATATCTTGGCTATTGTGAAAGTTCTACAATGAACATACGACCATAGAGGTATTAATAACTCTTTGAGATCTTGAATTTAATTATTTTGGAAAAAATATTCAGAAGTGGCATTGCTGAATCATTCAACAGTTCTATTTTTAACTTGTTTGAGGAACTGACATACTGGTTTTCACAGTGGCTGTATTATTTTATATTCCTGCCAACAGTATACGAGGGTCCAATATACCCACATCTTCACCAATACTTATCTTTTGCTATTTTGATTATCCTGTATTGTATACTCAAAATTTGTGAAGAGGGTAGAACTCATGTTAAGTGTTCTTATCACAACAAAGTAAGATAAAGTGACAGCCAAATGTGGGTGTGTATCACTGTGATAGTACTTGTTTTACATGGGTATTACAATTAATGTTTGGCTCTATTCAAATCAGTTTAGCTTCAGTTTTTGAAATAGTGAAATCTGTGTGGCACTAAAATCTATTAAATGAATACAATTTCTGTACAATGAGCAAATTATTTCTTGTGCTATTGTTCATAAATAATGGAGCATTGTGAAATGAATATTAAAGAAATATAGACCTATTAAAATAATGCATCATGTGCCCAAGTTTATGCAGTCAGGATTTACTATAACTGTAAATTATTTCACAATTGACTGCAGTATTCTATAAATTTAACTTGTGGATAATTTGGCAAGCAGCCCATCAACAAAACAAAGTAGAAGCACTAAGTTGTTTCACCTACTTTCCCTAAGTTAGAATTATAAACCACATTTTGCCATGGTAAAGACTTTTGTAGACTTTCTGATATAATTGATAACTCTAAACATTTGTGTAAAATTAAACCTTAGTGCTATGCATATCTGTATGCATTCACATATATGTACATGTGTTTATGTGTGTGTTTGTGTTTACATACATATATATGCATATCATGTAAAAAACTCTTAGACTACAAAGAGGCTTTATTTTCCTTTTTTTAAATGTGGTTTATAAGTCTGAAACCTTAGAAACCCAAAATGGATCAGGGTTTTTGTGCCCTGGGACTATAGCTCGTGGGTTAGTTCCATTTTGATGAAATCTGTCATTGATAAAAGAGAGTTCAAGCTTCTCTAAACCAATTAAAATGTTTTTGCCTCAGGAGGTAAATAAAAGCACATGATAGAACTAAAGCAGAGTGGAGAGTGGTAATCAGTATAGTAGTTCAGTATTGAACAATATTGAACACCATAACAATAACACCTAATAAATCATTCTGAAAGGTACATTGGATATATTTTTTTTCAAGGACAAATAAAGTATACTCATGAGGATCAAAAGAATGCCTGTGTTATTTTTATGGTCTATTTTAGAAAGTATTGACTCTTTTTTATAAAGTAAACTTTAAATTCCTTTAATATAGGAAACATTCTTCAAAATATTTGAAATCTGTCATATTATGTTTAGATACATTATTAATTGAGATGCAAATCAATTAAGAGCCTTATGTAAATCTATTTGGAAGCCCTATTTAAGTAATTCAAAAGTCTTTATGTTAAAAAAATTATAGTAGTTTTTATCACAAAAGACTTTTCAGTGTTTAATGCAAAGCATAGGTATTATTAATTTCTCTTTTAAGAATATGTTTTTCATTTAATTTGAGAAACTGGAGCTACTAGAATTATTTTTATAATAAAATTAACACTAATGCTTTGCTTTTGCCTTTTCTTACTGCTTTTTTTAGTAAGAATTTTCTAATTATCTATGGCATAATAATTGCAATGCCACAATAAGAAGATAATGACTGAGGATATGAACATAGTGATTTTTAAGAAAAATATTGGCCCATCCATCCATTCATCCATCCATCCATCCATCCATCCATCCACCCACCCATCCATTGTTTTTTCCATTTATGCATTCTTCCATTTATGCATTCTTCCATCTATCCATCCATCCAATATTTTTGAGTCCTTCCTGTGACAGCATTTATATTTTTCTGGCAAATGACTTTAATAACAGAAATAGAAAATGAAGTCCGCAGTACTTTCGAAGAAAGAAAACACGTGGTACAAATGTTAATTTATTTCATGTTTGTGGGAAACACTTACTTGAAAGCAATTCTTTTAACCAGATACTAAGATACTTAGCATTGTCATTTAAAGAAAACTAGTTAAAACCTTAGTAGCAGTTTTCTCTCACAGATTTTTATAAATATTTTGATTTGAATAATTTGATAGAAAACTGGCTTTGTAACTTGGTTTAGTCATGTAATTTCACTTGCATTTCTATTTCAGTAAATTGTATATGTGTGCTCTGATAATCACCCATTTTTCTATCAGGATGAGCTATTTTTTTCTCACTGATTCATAAGAGTACACTGTATATTTTTTTTAATTTTTTTTATTATTATTTATTTACGATAGTCACAGAGAGAGAGAGAGAGAGAGGCAGAGACACAGACAGAGGGAGAAGCAGGCTCCATGCACCGGGAGCCCGATGTGGGATTCGATCCCGGGTCTCCAGGATCGCGCCCTGGGCCAAAGGCAGGCGCCGAACCGCTGCGCCACCCAGGGATCCTGAGTACACTCTATATTAAAGAAACTAAGCCTTTATCTTTCACACTGCAAATAGGTAAAATTCATTTATCATAATTTCATATATACATCAGTTTAATTTTTTATGTGGCCAAATTTATTAAAATTTATAAATCCATCTTTTATTGTTATTTTTGGTATGCTTAGAAAATATTTTCCCACAATATACAGATATTCATGTGTTTCTTATTCTAATAAAATATAATTTCAACTTTTACATTTTACTATTTGGTTTCCTGGAAATAATGCCATTTTTTTATGCCAGGTAGGGGGCACTCTTTATTTTTTATAATTTGATCATCCAACTGTCCAAAGTGTGAGAGACAATTAGATTTATAGAAAAATTGCAAAGATAGTACAGTATGTATACTCCACATTGTTTCCCCAATAATTTGCATAGATGGTGTATGAACCAACACATTATTATCTTACATTATTATATATCATTACATATCTTTTAAAGAAATTATCCTATTAATTTCAGTTCATAAGAAGTGTTTGTTTTTAAAAATAGGAATGGATTTCAACTTTTATCTATTGCTTTTCAACATCTTTAGGTTATTATATTTATATATTATATTATATAACATCTTATTATATTTATCCACTTGTTTAATTATATTAGATTTCATAATTTTAAAATTTCTTTGCATTATCAGACTATTCTTTCCTGACTAGGGGACATGTGCATATATATGTGTGGGTATGTGTGTGTGCATGTAAATACATATATACCTTCATTTAATTTGCTAACATTTTACTTAAGTTTTTGTATGTTTATTCACAGGTAATATTTATTTGTTTCTACCTTTATCTGTTGATTTTTTTTCAGCAAGATGTCTTAGTCAATTTGGGCTTACACAGACTGGCTTACAAACAACAGAAATTTATTTCTTAAAATTATGGAGGCTGGGAAGTCTAAGGTCAAGTCACCTGCAGATTCAGTGTCTGATGAGGACCCGGTTCCTGGTTATAAAAGTCCACCAAAAGGGTTTTAGGAAGATGGCAGAGTAGGAGGATCCAAAGTTCATCTCATCCCATGGACAGACCAAGATAAACAGCTGTATTTACCTAACTAACTCTGAAAGTGACCTGAAGAATGGCAAAATAGAATTTCCACAATCATAGAGTGAAGGCCACACAGAAAAAGGGGAGGAATGGTGGTGATGCAATTGGGATCCAAACTCCCTGTGAAACTAGTCACAAACTAGAGGGATCCCATAAGCACAGAGATGCAAGAAGATCAGACCCCACACCAGATATCCCTAGCACTGGGGACTTGTACTGCAAAGACAAGTTCCCATAACATGTGGCTTTAAAAACCACTGGGGCTTTTTCCTAGAAGCTTTAAAAGTCAGCAGGGCTTAACTCTGGGAAAGTTGAAGGGTGATAGGAAACTGAGTCCCTGACTTTAGAGAGCCAGCAAACTAAATAACTCAGCTGGGGTACAGCACAGAAACTGCAGTATGAAAAATGTCTGCAGTATTTGTGAAGGTTTATAGATTGACTAATCTTAGTACCTTTGCCAGAAGGGCAGGGATCTGTAGGAGATTTCTCTGAGATCAAAAGTGCTGACAGGCACCATTTCTCTTCTTCCTCCCCAGCCTAGATAGCCAGATGTTTGAGAGAACCAGCGCTAACATTCTTCATCTATCTTGCTAGCACTGTGTGCCCTGCTCCAGTGTTCCCTTCCAAACCTGCCCCATCCAACCCACCCACCTTGGCAAACATCAATCCCAAGTGGTTCCTGCCCTGCTATACCCAGCAGGAGGGTGCGTGCAGCTCACATAGTGGACAATGCTAGAATGCCTGGATCTGGTGACAGGGGAGACTACACTAGAGGAAACACAAGGCCTCTACCACACAAGGCCACTACATTTAAGACAAGACATAGATGACCCACCTAACACATAGAAACAGACACAGAGAGTTAGACAAAATGAGAAGACAGAGACACATGTCCCAAATGAAAGAACAAGAGAGGATCACAGTAGAAAAGCTAAATGAAACACAGATAAGGAATATATCTTGGGCAGCCTGGGTGGCTCAGCGGTTTAGTGCCGCCTTCAGCCCAGGGTGCGATCCTGGAGACCTGGGATCAAGTCCCACATCGGGCTCCCTGAATGGAGCTTGCTTCTCCCTCTGCCTGTGTCTCTGCCTCTCTCTTTCTCTCTGTTTCTCATGAATAAATAAATATTTTTTTTTAAAAAGGAATATACTTGATAAAAATTCAAAGCAGTGGTCATAAAGATACTCTCCAGACTTGAATAAAAGGTGAATGAACTTAGTGAGAATTTCAACAAAGAGGTAGAAATACAAATTAAAATTCCAGTCAAAGCTGAAAAATTCAATAACTTAAATAAAAAATATTTCAGTTGTTGAGGGAATCAATACCAGATTAGAGGATGCAGAGGAACAGATCAACAATCTGCAAGACATGGTAGAGGAAAACAACGAAGGTGAAAAGGAAAGGAAAAAATGATTACTTACTTAATTAATTAATTTATTTATATTGAAGTTCAATTTGCCAACATATAGTATAACACCCAGTGCTCATCCCATCAAGTGCCTTCCTCAGTGCCCATCAGCCAGGTACCACATCCACTTGCCTGCCTCCCCTTCCACTAGCCTTCATTCATTTAGGAAAAAAAGAATAAAAAAAATGAGAATACATCAAGGAAACTCTGTGACATTATCAAACATAATAATATCCACATTATAGGCATCCCAGAATAAGAGAGAGAGAATAGGAAGAAAACTTATTTGAAGAAATAATAGATGAAAACATTCATAACTGGGGAAGGAAAGAGACATCCAGGTCTAGGAAGCACAGAAAGCCCCAAACAAGATGAACTAAGGAGGTCCATGTCATGATACATAATAATAATAATTGACATATGACAATAATAACTACAATGTCAAAAATTAAAGATAAAGAGAGAATTTTAAAAATAGCAAGAGAGAAGCAAAAAGTTACATACAGGGGGGAGAAATGCTATCAGTTGAAAATTTGCAGTCCAGAGGGGAATGGCATGATATATTCAAAGAGCTGTAGGAAGAAAATCCCTACAACCAAGAATATCAACTTGGCAATGTTGTCATTCAGAATTGAAAGAGAGATAGTTTTCCAGACAAACAAGAGTTAAAGAAATTCATCAACACAAACACAGGCTAACAAGAAATGTTAAAAGTAATTCTTTGGAAAGAAAAGGCCATTACTAGAAGTAAGATAAATATTAAAGGAAAAAATTTCATAAGTAAAAGCAAACATATACTAAAGGTAGTAGATGAATCACTTATGAAGCCATTACAGAGGTTAAAACATAAAGTGCTTAAGTCAATTATATCTATAAAAATTAACCAAGGGATATACAAAGTAAATGTAAAATATGGCATTATTTACATAAAACATGGAGGAGGAGTAAAAATTTAGTGCTTTTAGAATATGTTCAAACTTAAGGGATCACCAACTTAATACCGACAGCTATATACATATGCTATATATGAATACCAAAGTAACTACAAGTCAAAAACCTATAATAGACACATTAAAATAAAAAGTGAGGAATCTAAGCATAAACACTAAAGAAAGCCATTAGACTACAGGGAAGAGAGTAAGAGAAGAAGAAGGATACAGAGAAGAATTATAAAAAAAAAAAGCAGACAACAAATGAAATGCAAATAACTACACATCTAACTTAATTACTTTAAAAGTAGATCGACTAAATGCTCTAATAAAAAGACATAGAGTAACACAGTGAATAAAAAAACCAAAACCTATTTATATGCTGCCTGTAAAGCGCTCACTTTGGACCTGAAGACACATGCACGCTGAAAGTGAGGGGATGGAAAAAGATGTACCGTGAGAGTGGAAGTGGAAAAAAAAAAAGCCAGGATAGCAAAAATATACTTTAGAACAAAGACTGTAGCAGGACACAAACAAGAACATTATATAATGATAAATACACACAACAAAGGAGGGAGACATAAAGACAATATTAATAGATATAAAGGGAGAAATTGACAGAAATACAATAATAGAATTTAATACCTCACAATTATCAATAGACAGATCATTCAGACAGAAAATCAACACAGAAATAGTGGCTTTGAATGACACATTAGACCAGAGGTCACCTAACAGATATATACAGAAGCATCCATCCAAAAAGAAGAGAAAACAAATTCTTTCCAAGTGTGCATGAGACATTACCTAGGATAGATCACACATTAGGCCACAAAACAAGTCTCGATTAATTTGAGAAGATTGAAACCAAATAAAGTGTCTTTTCTGGCTATGACACTATGAAACTAGAAATCAATTATAAGAAAAAAACTGAAAAAAAAAAAAAAAACCCAAACCCAAGCACATGGAAAAAAATGGAAGCTAAATAACATGCTACTAATCAACCATGCTACTAATCAACCAACAGCATGCTACTAATCAACCAATGGGTCATGAAGGTATCAGAGAGGAAATTTAAAAATATATGGCAACAAATGAAAATGAAAACACAATTGTAGGGATCCCTGGGTGGCACAGCAGTTTGGCGCCTGCCTTTGGCCCAGGGCGCAATCCAGGAGACCCGGGATCGAATCCCACATCAGGCTCCCGGTGCATGGAGCCTGCTTCTCCCTCTGCCTGTGTCTCTGCCTCTCTCTCTCTCTCTCTCTCTCTCTGTGTGACTATCATAAATAAATAAAAAATAAAAAAAAAAAAGAAAACACAATTGTACAAAATCTTTGGGACACAGCAAAAGTAGTTCTAAGAGGGAAGTTTATAGCAACACAGATCTACCTCAAGGAGCAAGAAAAATCTGAAATAAACAACCTAAGCTCAAATCTAAGGGATCTTGTAAAAGAAGAACAAAGCCCAATATTAGTAGAAGGAAAGAAATAATAAAAATTGCCAGAAAAATAAATGAAATAGAGACAACAAAAAATAGAAAAGATGAATAAAACAAAAGCTGGTTTGGAACACCTGGGTGGCTCAGCAGTTGAGTGTCTGCCTTTGGTCCAGTGCATGATCCTGGAGTCCTGGGATCGAGTCCCACATCAGGCTCCATGCATGGAGCCTGCTTTTCCCTCTGCCTATGTCTCTGCCTCTTTCTCTCTCTGTGTCTCTCATGAATAAATAAATAAAATCTTTTAAAAAAAGAGCTGATTACTTGAAAAGATAAACAAAATTGATAAGTCTTTAGCAAGACTCAAGATAAAAAGAGAGGATTCAAATAAATCAAATGAGAAATAAAGGAGAAATAAAAACCAGCACCAAAGAATACAAAAACTTATGAGATTATCATGAAAAATTATGTGCCAACAAATTGGACAAACTATAAGAAATGAATAAATTCCTAGAAACATATACTTTTCCTAAAATGAATTAGGAAGAAATAGGCAATTTGAACTGATGAACCACAAAGAAACTGAATCAGTAGTCAGAAACTCCCAACAAACAACAGTCCAGGATGAGATGGCTTCATGGGTGAATTCTACCAAACATTTAAAGAAGACTTAGTATTTGCAAACTACTCCGAAAAATAGGAGAGAAAGCAAAATCTCCAAATTCATTCTATGAGACCAGCATTACTCTGAATCCAAAACCAGACAGACATTACAAAAGAAAGAGAGAACTACAGGCCAATGAACATAGACTACTACTACATTAGGACTACCCCAAATAAAGCTTTTGCATAGCAGAGGAATCCATTAACAAGACAAAAAGGCACAGTAATTAGTGGGAGAAAGTATTTCCAAGTGATATATCCGATAAAGGGGTTAATATCCAAGATATATAAAAAACTTGTAAAATTAAAAAAAAAGACCTAGTAAAAAATTGGCAGATGACCTGAATAGATGCTTTTTCAAAGAAGTCACAGATGACCAATAGAAACATGAGAAGATGCTCATCATCAGGGAAATACAAATCAAAACCACAAGAAGATATCACCATGCACCTCTCAGAATGGCTAAAATCAAAAAGAGAAGAAATAACTATTAACAAGGATGTAGAGAAAAATGAACCCTTGTGCACTGTTGATGGGAAAGCGAATTGGTGCAGCAACTGTAGAAAACAGTATGAAGTTCCCTCAAAAACTTAAAAATAGAAATGCAATATGATCCCATGATTCTACTACTGGGTATATACCTGGAGAAGAGTGACAACACCAATTCAAAAAGATATGAACCCCTTTTCTACATTATTTACAATAGTCAAGATATGGAAGTAACCCAAGTGTCCATTGCTACATGAATGGATAAAGATATGGGGTGTATTTGTGTGTGCATGTGTGTGTACACCCACACACACTACACATACACATATGTAAGGAATGGAATATTAGTCATAAAAAGGAATGAAATCTTACCTATTGCAACAACATGGGCATAGCTAGAAAGTACTATGCTAAGTGAAATAAGTCAGATGGAGAAAGACAAATACCATATGATTTCATTTATATATGGAATAAAAAACAAATTAATAAACAAAAAAACCCCCCAAAGATTCTTAAATCCAGATAATCCATTATTGCCAGAGGAAAGGTGGATGGCTGTATGGGTATTATATGTAAAGGAGATATAGAGGTACAAGCTTCCAGTTATAAAATTAATAAGATAAAAAGTACTGAATAGGAAATATAATGAATAATGTGCTAATATTGTAGGGTGAGCACAATAGTGTAGAGAATTGTTGAATCACTATGCTGTATACTTGAAGCTAATGTGGCATAGTACATCAATTATATTCCAATTTAAGAAAACAATCAGAAAAGCATATGAAGATAATAGCTGTATTTCAACATTTTGACTTATGCAATATCTGGTACACAATAATTGTTTAATAAAAGATTTTTGCTTGTTTTTCTATTAAATTTTAGTTCCAATATAGTTAAAATACAGTGTTACATTAGTTTCAGGTGTATAATATAGTAATTCAACAATTCTAGACATCATTACTCAGTGTTCATCATGTTAAATGTACTCTTAATCCCCTTCACCTGTTTCACCCATCCCTCACTCACATCCCTGGGATATGCTTTATTTTAAATGAGTGCCCTCAGTTAAAGTTATTTTTTTAACAAGAACATTTTTTACTTGAGGCATACTTCTGAATACATGGTTCTAAAAGATGTATATAAATTATTCCATGCAAGAAAAATAGAATACATATTTTCTTCAAATACACACAGAAGAATCCCCTCGTTAAATCACCTAAAGAGAGACATAACAAATATTACAAATTTAAGGAGCCTGAAGTCATACCAAATATATTTTCTAACCACAATAGTACAAAACTCAAGATCAACAATAAAACAAAGCTGGAAAATCTATAATGTAAATATTAAATATTTAATACATAAATATTAAACAACACACTACTGCACAAGTAATGGGCCAAATAAGAAATCAAATGTCAAATCAAAATATGTCTCAAAACAAAAGAAAAAGAAAACAAACACAATATTCCAAAACCTATGGGATGTAGCAGAGGCAGAAGTTAGAATGAAATTTATGCTATAAATGCCATATAAAGAAAAAAGTTCAAGTAAACATCACTACGCCACAAAGAACTTCTAAAAGTTGAAAGCTGAAATTTAGTAGAGAAGGGAAAGTCAGAAATAAAAAAATGGAAACCAGAATAAACAATAACATAACATTGAAAGTAATTACTATTTTTTTCTAAATATATAAACAAAATTGGCAAAGTTTTAACTGCATTAACTAAGATAAATGTACAGGAAAATCAAAATGAGAAATGGAAGTGAAAACAGCACAACAGATGACTACAGAAATACAGTGTGATAACAGATTACTATAAACGATTATATATTAACAAATTAGATCACTTAGAAAAAAACTGATAATTTTTCTGTTAGAAAAAAAAAACCAGATAATTCCTAAAAATGCACAAGTTACCAAGATTGAATCATCAATCCTGAATCCAAGAAGTTGGAAATCTTCTTTGCAGCAAGAATGAAAATTGAATTAACAATAAAGAATTTCCCAGCATGGAATAGTCCAGGACCACATGGTTTCACTGGTCAATTCCACCATTTAAAAAAATAATGACAATCTTTATCAAAATCTTACAAATAATGGAATAGAGGAGACATATTCAAAACCATTCCATGAGGCCAGTTCTACCCTAATACCAAAGCAGTATAAAAACAATAAAAGAACAAAACGTCTACATTGTCCAATGTAAGTATTAATACTCAGACTTTCTTTTGACATCATTTATGTGATAAATGTTTTCCACCCCCTTACTTTCAATCTGCAGGTGTCTTTATGTCTAAAATGAGTCTGCTGTAGACAGGATATAGATGGGTCTCATTTTTTAAATACATTCTGACACCCTGTGTGTTTTGATTGGAGTGTTTAGTCCACTTACATTCAGAGTAATTATTGATAGATATGTATTTATTGCCATTATATTAATTGTTTTGTCATCATTTCTGGAGATTTTCTCTGAACTTTTCTTGTCTTTGTCACTTTTGTCTCTCCTTTGCACTCAGCGTCCCCTATAACATTTCTTGCAGAGCTTGTTTAGTGGTTATGAACTCCACAGTTTTTGTTTGGGAAACTCTTTCTTTCTGTAGTTTTGCTATAGAGCAAAAATTCCAGAGCCTGGGGGCTGGGTCCCTGGGTATTCTTGACTGCAGATTTTTCTCATTCAGCACGTTGAATGTATCATGCCACTCCCTCCAGCTTGTGAAGCTCCTGTTAAGAAATCTCCAGCTAGCATTAAGGGTTTTTCCTTGTAAGTTAAGAATTTCTTTGTCTGGCTGCTTTTAAGATTTTTTATCACTATGTTTGCAAATTTAATTACACTATGACTTGGTGTTGGCCTGCTTTTGTTGATGTTGATGGGAATTCTCTGTACCTCCTGGATCTGAATATCTGTTTTATCCCCAGATTAAGGAAGTTTTCTGCTATTATTTCTTAAACTAAGTTTTCTGCTCCCTTTTCTCTCTCTTCTGGAACTCGTATTATTATATAAACTTTACTACGTTTAATGGAGTCACTGAGTTCTTTAGGTCTATTCCTGTGGTTACACAATTCTTCTCTCTTTTGTTCATCTTCATTATTTTCCATTATTTTATCTTCTAGGTCACTAATTTGTTTCTCTCCTTTTTCTAGCCTGCTCTTCATTGCATCAAGCCTGTTTCCAATCTCATTTATTGCAGTCTTCATCTCTGATTAATTCTTTTTTAACTCTTTTATCTCTGTGGTGAGGGTCTCACTAACGTCTTCTTTTCTCGAGCTCAATGAGTATCCTCATGGTTGGTGCTTTAAACTCTCCATCAGGCATATTACTTATATCTATTTCATTTAGATCTCTGACCACGGCTTTATTTTGTTCTTTCATTTGGAACAAATTCCTCCATTTTGTCTAAGTTCCTGCCTTCCTCTCTATGTTAGAAAAGCCAGTTATGTTTCCTGCTCTTGAAAGTAATGGCTTTTTGAAGAAGAGGTCGTGTAGTGCCTAGGGCTGATGATTCAGGGAGTGTCTCTGGTACGTGCTGCATGTGCTCTGCTGTTGTGTTTGACTACACTTCTTTGGGCCAGTCATCTGCAGAGGTGCTTCTTGCCTTCTGTAGGCAGTATTTAGTCCCTGGCCTGGGTGTGGCAAGTTTTAACTAGGTGTGCCCTGGTCTGCTTGCAAAATGAGACCTGACACCAACTCCACCAGAACTGAGGCCCTACAGAACTCTTTGGTTAGGAGACATGGTGTAGGCAGGGGTTTGTGCTGGTCTTTTTGGGGCAGGGCCCACCATTCTGGGACTGAGGCAAGATTGACTGAAAAGGGCAGTCCTGCCAGAGCCTGGGGGCTGGGTCCCTAGGTATTTAGGATGATTTGATAGTTATCTAGTTGTGTTCATAGCTAGATAAATCTAGGGACCTTCTACTCTCTTGCCCTCTTAGGTTCTTCTAAATGTTTGCCAAATGAAAAAAAAAAAAAGTCCATCTTCTTTGTGTGTCTTCATGTGGCAAAGTAGGGTAGGGAAATTTCTGGGGTTTCTAAGATCACTAATCCTACTTATGAGGGCTCTACCCTAATGATCTAATCACCTACAAAAGGCCCCACCTCCAAATATAATCACATTGGGGATAAGATTTCAACATATGAATTTTGGGAGAACATTTTTAGTCTATACCACAAGGTTATTCTTTTTTTTTTAAGATTTTTTTTTTATCTGACAGAGAAAGAGAGAGAGAGAGAGAGAGAGAGAGAACAAGCAGGGGGAGGGGTAGAGGGGAGTGAGAACCAGGAGAACCAGACTCCCCACTGTATAGGGAGCCCGACAGGGGACTCAATCGCAGGATCCTGGGATCATGACCTGAGCCAAAGGCAGATGCTTAACTGACTGAGCCATGCAGGCACTCCAAAGTTATTCTTATTTTGGCAAAGAAATTGTAATGCTCTTCATCTTTTCTATGTTACTATGAAGTCCTCACTCCTCTGTTTAAGAATTCCATATCCTACCCCTACATCCAACATTCACATTTTTAAACCTAGATCTTTGCTAATGTTTAATAGTACATGCAGAACTCAGCTGCCTTAAATGTTATTCTGTCCTTAAACACCTAGAATATCTAATCTTGCCTCAGCCTAACTTGTAATACCAGGTCAAGCTGTACCTGTGAACTTCAAGTCCAACCCTATTTCTAGGGTTACCTGAGGCTTGGATGAAGACCTCGTGGTTGGCATTTGTCTGCTGACTCTTTGTAGCTTGTGTTTGCTTATTGGTACCTGAGTAGTCAACATCTGCTGAGGCCGATATTGTGTCCAGCACACTGGCTGAGCTCCTTGCTGCTTCCAGAGGCTGGCTGTTTGCTAAGGACTTTGATATAGCTTAAGGAAGGTCAGTCACACTCATGAGTCATAGATTTAAGGTCTGGCACATGCTCCTGTACACTGTGGACAAAACCACCACAAGATTCAGTGACCTCAAAATGTAAAAGTCCATAGTACTGTACTGAAGACATGAAAAACAGAACCACTACTGTAAAAAATCAAACACAGCCCCAAAACGCCTCCACAAACTGTCAAGGTCATGTGCTCAACTAACGTCCAAAAATGAAGCTGCATTCCATAGCCCAGTTTGGCCTATCCATATTGTTACTTTAGTTCCTGTATTCAAATCTTTACTTCTAATGAGTCCCTGCCTAAGGCAGTAGATTTTAAAGCTACTACAAGATAAATTTCCTATCCCCCTTTCCAAACTTCCCCATCAAGGGGAAGGCCTGATTCTCTAAATCTAAACGGTTAGACAAGATAGCATAACATAGACAAGACTTCCTGTGGGCAGGTGGGACCATTTTAACTGGGAAAGGGATAATGAGTGAAGCACAAGAGGGGAGGGTTTCCTGTGACTGACACTCTTCCATAAAGGACTATGGCAGGGAGGGGCAGCAGCTCTTCCTCTTGCCCTTATTTATCAGCTTGCTTACATCTATCCTTCATATCTACTGCATTCCTCCTCTCCCCCTTATTATTATTCTTTTCCCTAATGCATTTTAGAATAACTGTTTTCTATGTCACTATTTTGATTTTCTGCAACTTGACTTTTGCTTTTAACTTTGGGTATCCTTGTATGCATTTCTGTTTTTGCTTTATTTAAGTATCTTTTGGGGCATCTTATTATGTTTTATTCCCAGACTATCCTGACATCCTATTCCCATTTCTTAATGGATGGATATATATTTCTGCCTTCTATGGGGCTACCGAATAGTTACACGCTTTATTATTTTTTTTCAAATTTTATTTATTCATTCATAGAGACAGAGAGAGAGACAGAGACACAGGCAGAGGGAGAAGCAGGTTCCATGCAGGGAGCCTGATGTGGGACTCAATCCCGCATCTCCAGGATCAGGCCCTGGGCTGAAGGCAGCGCTAAACTGCGGAGCCACCCAGGCTGCCCAGTTTCACACTTAAAATGTAGAATTGTCTTTTGGATCACACAGTTGGTTAGTTTCAAAGGCTTATGGATGTTCTTCTCTTCCCCTTGTTCTTCCATATTTAACTCAAAGTTTTCTCTTTCTTCTATGTTATTTCACTTTTTAGTCATATTCAAAAGAAGGAATCTTTCTTGATTCGACGCTTGTAGAAAAATGTTACAGGTGAATTGTTTTCCATCTTGTTCTTTGCCCAGCTATTTGGTGACTTTAATTTCTCCTTAGATCTATAATTGTGAAGCAGGTTGAAACTTAACAGATACTGGCTAATTCTCTGGCTTCCAGACCAATTCCTCTTCAGGAAGCAGCATTATCCAGCCCTCTTATTTTTAGGGACTTTGATAGGAATTTTAAGTTTTACTATTTAGTTATATCAGAATTCTTCCTTCAGTTTCCTTCAGAATGTTGCTTTGCCCATGATTTGAATATGGATTTTACTACCTAGACATTTGCTTCCTGCTAAAGCATGACATTTTCCTGAAGGATGGAAAAAGTTGGTGGAGAAGCTTTGGGAGTAAGGGAAGGAGTGCAAATATAATCCAGAATCAACCGTGCAGCACAGCACCTATAGGTACAAAGGCACAATTGCTAGTTCTCTAGGTATCTGCCCCTTGGGACCGTGGTAGAAAAGATAGGAATCACATTGTTACTACTTTCCTGGTGTTTTCTTTTTTAGTATTCCAAGTCAGGCTATGTTCTGGCTTGATTGCACCATCATGAATTCCTCCCAGATGCTAAAATTATATTTTAGTTTTTATTTCCATTGTTTGAATTCTTATCTTCATTATAAAATATTCTTCATCTGTTTCCCATTCTTACAGTAGTTTAACAAGATTTAATCTAGTGTTAGACTTACACTGTTTTGGGCCAAAAATTTGCTCAGGGCTCTTACTACTCTCTAATTTTGACCATATATGTCTCATGGGACATGACTCTGCAGAAAATTATTTTTAAGCATGTTAATAAATAAGCCCTTGAAAATATTCTATATCCAATAGGTTTAGAAAATACTGTTTTAAGCAAAATTATAGAGGTTTTTCTCTTACAGGGCCTCTCAACAGCTTTAAAATCTATACATTGTGTACATATCGTGAATCCTCAAGAGGTATCAACCAAAGAGTATATCCTTAACTTGTTTTTATCATGAAATCTACTACTCTGGAACAGTGTTCTTAAGATTACTACTTTGAGAAACTCACTGTGTATCCTGTGCTTAAATGCCCCATAGTCTTGACTACTCTTTAGTCAGGAGGAAAATGCTTTGAAAAACTTATGCTATTCAAACTTCCTGGTTATGATTTTCTGTACTGATGAAAAAGGCATTTTACTCTTGAGCTTATGTTAAATTTACTAACTATATTCTTTGCTTTAAAATTATTGTTCAGGACACCTGGGTGGCTCAGTGGTTGAGCGCCTGCCTTTGGCTCAGGGTATGATCCTGGAGTCCCAGATTGAGTCCTACATGGGGCTCCCTGCATGGAGCCTGCTTCTCTCTCTGCCTACGTCTCTGCCTATCTCTCTGTGTCTCTCATGAATAAATAAATAAAATCTTAAAAAAATAAAATTATTGTTCATTTCAATGACTAAGTTTGATTCAATTCCCAGGTCCTCATGTACTATACAAACACGTGTAAACTCAGTGAGTTTCTTTTATTCATTTCTAGATTTCTGTGTGTGCTTTGTCAACTCTAAATAATGTTTGAGACTAAAAATTATGTTTCACACAATTAGAAACAAACATATACATTTGTGCCTCAAAATTGTACCCTGTCGAAACTTGAAATATATTGATTGATGGATTACACTACTACCTTAAAATGGCAGAGTTCAGAGTTTGGCTCTGGTTATTCTAAAGTCATCTTTAGAGCTGTATGTACGATAAAATAATTTGCACATATATTGTTTTATCATATAAGTTAACTAATAAGTCTAAACTTAATATTGACTTTGAAAATGTTGTAGGGTGACAAATCAAATATTTGTAGAAATAAAGAGCTAGGTCTTCCCTAAGATGCTTTAAAAAATGCACTAAAGATAGTTGGTATTTGAAGAACTGCAACATGAATGCAGAGCTATCTCAGTAGGACTAAAGTAAGATTTTTTTTTCATTGTATTAAAGGGGAAAAAAGGACATTCAGGTGGTAAAATTCTTTTATGGCATTGAACTTTTAAAAATTAAGAAAAATAAATAAAACTGAAAATAAAAATTCCTTTGTAGCTCTTCTCCTTTGACCTCTCAAAATGAGAAGCTTTGAAAGTAAGTCACATGATAATGCTTAGAATTCTTTTGAGGATGATATTTCTGGCAGTGAGATCTTTTTAAGGAATTGCTTTCTAAGTCATTTAAGTGAGGAAAAGGCAATGCCTAATTCGAAAATTTAAACTGCCAAAATTACTCCCTGATTTCTCTACCACATTACATATTTATTTTATTAAGTTTATTTAGCCTGGGGTTGCTTCCTAACATCATTTAGTTGAATGTACAACCCCAGCCTTTATTATGTACAGGTGGGAAATTATTTTCTTGGCCACAAATGGAGTTGTAATTTTTTCTCTTCGGAAGAATTGAAGAAATGTGTCTGGTCTCATTAGAATCTTGAGCTGTAGCAGAATTCTGTGCCAACATCAACACACTTGGTAGAAGAACTGATTCTGGAGCCCCCAGACTGTGACCTGAACTGAAGCTTCAGCAATAAATGGGGAAGTCAAGAGAACGCAGAATGTATCTGAAGAGCTTCAAATAGCACATTCCAAGAGAAAATACTATATTAGGTTTTTGGGTTTTTTTTTTTTTAATTTTATTAACTGCTGCATAGGATATTATTGCAACCTAGCAGCCTAAAATAACATGCTTATCATCTCCATTTCTATGGGAGAGATCTGTGGATGTGGCTTACGAGGTACAATGCCTAAGGTCTCAGAGGTTATAATCCAGATTTTGGAGGAGCTGCATTTTCACCTGGAGGATTGAATGAAGAAGAGCCCTCTTTCAAGCTCACTCAAGTTATTGACAGAATGCATTTTCTTTTCGTTATAGGACTGAGGGCCCTAGGTTCTACTATCCTGCAGCTGGAGTCTGCCCTTGGTATCCAGAGGCTGACCACGGCAGGAAATTTCAACCAATTAGAATTTCCAACATGGCTCCTTAACTTCTTCAAATGTAGCAGGAATAGAAGATCTTTAGAGTGAGTTAGCTAGAAAGATGGAGTTTTACATACTGTAATATAATCATGAGAGTGATATCCCATTACTTTTGCCGTACTTGCTTCTTGTTGGTTAGAAGCAAGTCAAAGATCCTGCCTGGACCCAAGAGGGGGGATTATGCAAAGGTGGGAACACCAAGAGGCAAAGATCATGAGGGCGGAAAAAATCTTTAAGTCTGTTGCCACAAATATTGTGTCCTTACTTGAGGAAGAACCCCTCAAGGGAAAAGCTTAACATTCAATAGAATGGCATTAAGCAAGAATGTAAGAAAATGATGACTGTCACCATTTTACAATGATTGCTTCAATTAGCCTTTGCTTGTGTTTATGAAACTGAAACTTGTTTTCTAAGTGACTTCTAGGGTCAATGAATGAATTCTTTGGTAAGGAGGTAATAGTGACTGTCACACAATCAGACAATTCCTTGCGTACTGCAGTTTCTATCACTAATTTGCCAATTTGTTGATATTCTTGGATATAAGTCTTCACTTTTGGTAAGAAATAGATCCGATCCAAAACTTAATCCTACTCAAAAAATAGCACGTTCTTATCACCCTAGAAAGTTCACTTATGCTTTCTTCCAGGTGGTCCTTGTCATTCATAATCATTGTTCTGATGTCTGTCATCAAAGACTATTTTGCCTGTTTTATTTTTTAAAAAGTTTATGAAGATATAATTGAACCACACTATATGTTCATACTGGAAGCATTCAACTAGAGCAATTTCAACATATGTATATATAGAGTATCCCTTCTCCACAGTTTCACTTTACAAGGTTTCAGTTACCCGTGTTCAACCACAGTCTGGAAGCATTTGATCCTTCCAATGTATCACCAGAAGGTCAATAGTAGTCTAGTAGCACAATGTTTTGGCACAATGCCTACATCATTTGCCTCATTTCATCTCCTCTAGTAAGCATTTTATCACCTCATATCATTATTATTAAAAGAAAGGTGAGTGCAATACAATAAGATATTTTGAGAGAGAGAGGACTGCACTTGTAACTTTTATTTTAGTATATTGTTATAATTCTATTATTAATTGTTAATCTCCTACTGTGTGAATGTAGAACCTGAAACCATAAAAATCAGAATAAAACAAAGTGAGTAAGCTCTTTGACATGAGTTTTAGCAATATTTTTGGATCAGTCTCCTCAGCAAGGGCACCAGAAACTAAAATAAACAAATGGACTATATCACACTGGAAACCTTTGCACAGTGAAGGAAACCACCAACAGAATGAAAAGACAATCTACTAAATGGCAGAAGATTTTGGGAATCATGCATTCAATAAGGGGTTAATATCCAAAATATATTAAAACTTGCACAATTTGATAAAAACTCAAACAAAACAATTAAAAAATGGGCAGAATACATAGATAGACATTTTCCCAGAAAAGGACAGATGGATGGCTAATAGGCACATGAAAAAATGCTTAATGTCACTTATAACTAGGTTAATGTAAATTAAAACCACAATTAAGACACCACTTTTCACTGGTCAGATTGGTTATTATCAAAGATAAAAAAATAACAAGTTTTGGTGAGTATGTTGTAAAAAGAGAATCCTTCTGCACTCTTGGTGGGACTGTAAATTGGTTCAACCACTATGAAAACAGCATGGAGGTTTCTTAAAAAATTAAAAAATAAAAATAGGATCTAGCAATTCCACTTCTGGTTATTTATTTAAAGTAGACAAAAATTCTGCTTCTGGTTATTTATTTAAAGTAGACAAAACCACCAAGTGGGAAAGATATATACACTCTTATGTTTCTTGCAACCTTATTTACAACAGGCAAGATATGGAAGTAACCTAAGTGTTCATCAATAGATGAATGGATTAAAAGGATGTATGAGATATAGCTAATGGAATATTACTCAGCCATAAAAATTGAAATATTGCCATTTGCAACAATATTCATGGAACTAGAGAGTATGATGCTAAGTGAAATAAGTCAGCAAAGAAAAACACAGCATGCTACATGAAATCTAAAAAAATAAAACAAATAAACAAACAAAGAGAAACAGAGTCTAAGATACAGGAAATAAACTGTTGGTTACCAGAAGTGGGTAGGACTGGGAGAAGGCAAAATAGGTGAAGTGGATTAAGCAGTAAAATCCTTCAGCTACAAAATAAATAAGTCATGGGAATATAATGTACAGCACAGAGAATATAATCAATAGTATTGTCACAAGTTTGTATGATCACAGATAGTAACTAGACTTAACATGGGGACTGTTTCATAATGCATAAAAAATGTTGAATCCCTATGATGTACACCTAAAACTAATAGGATATTGTATGTCAATTATGACTTGACAAAAGCTGGAACGATTTGTTTGGGTGATTTATTTACAGTTACCACCAGTGTTAAGTGAGCTTAATACTATTCTAGTATTACAATGTATTGGTTGAAAGAAAGATCATAGATATTAGTAGTAACCACAGCAAAGATTTGGTAATTGGGGAATTAGAGCAGGCCATGGAGGAATGGTGAACTGATAGTTTATATCCAGAGTTTGATGCTACCAGACTTAATTTAAAAAAATTGTAAAAAAATAAAATGCTTATTATGGGTGGCTCAGTCAGTTAAGTGTCTTCCTTCAGGTCAGGTCATGATCCCAGGGTCCTGGGAAGGAGGACTGCATCAGGTTCTTTGGGTTCTGGGAAGGAGGATTGCATCAGGTTCTTTGCTCAGCAGGCAGGTTGCTTCTCCTTCGGCCCCTCTCCCTCCACTCATGCTGTGTCTCTTTCTCTCTCCCTCAAATAAAAAAAATCTTTTAAAAATTAAAATGTTTATATTAGTTACATTAGCACATGCAACATTAGTTTCAGGTGTACGCCACAGTGATTCAACAAGTTTATACTTTATGTTGTGCTCACCCTAAAAGTAGCTACCGTCTGTCACCATACAACACTATTCCAATATCATTGATTATATTACTTATGCTGTACCTTGATGTGAAAAGAAAGGAGTCCCTGTAGACTGTTGGTGGGGATGTAAATTGACAGTTACTGTGGAAAATAGTTTGGAGATTCCTCAAAAAGTTAAACATAAAAATACCATAAGATCCAATAATTCTGCTATTGGGTATTTACCAAAGAAAACAAAAAAATCCATTCAAAAAGATATATGAATCCCTACGTATATTGCAGCATTATTTACAATAGTTATGTTATGGAAGTTACCTAAGTCTCTATAAATAGCTTCAGGAGGGCAGCCCTAGTGGCTCAGCGGTTGAGCGGTTGAGCGCCTGCCTTCAGCCCAGGTTGTGATCCTAGAGACCTGGGATAGAGTCCCATGTTGGGCTCCCTGCATGGAGCCTGCCTCTCCCTCTGCCTCTGCTTCTCTCTCTCTGTGTTTCTCATGAATCAATAAATAAAATCTTAAAAAATAAATAAATAGCTTTAGGACTCTTACCAGATATTTGGCTGCCACTTGTCCTTTCCAAGTTGTTTACTGTCATTTTATTTTTTAAAACTTTACTTTGTATTTCTTTTGCTATGAAATATTCCTTCATTTTTTTGTCAAGTTTTCTATTAGGTTTTTTAAAAATTAGATTGCTAGAGCTATTTATATTTATAAAGGACTTCTGCTTTTTGTCATTTGGTTGCCCTTGACTTTTAAGATTTGCCATACTGAAATTTCAAATTTTTATGTAATAAATTATTTCAGTCTTTTAAAAACTGATTTTAGGTTCTGTGTCTTATTTAGACAGACTTTCCTTAGTCTAGGATTATACAAAAATTTTAATCTTAATTTTCCCTGTGTTAGGGCTTCACATTTTTATCTTGACACATATAGTCAATTTGCTTTTATTTTTTATAAAGATAGATGTAGGAATCCTGCTTAACATTTTTTTTTCAGATACAGATTTTCACAGCACTACTTAATGAAAAATCCACCTTTCTCCTCAGCTATTTGAAATGTCATCCTTATAATGTATCAAACACCTATGAATAGTTAGGTGCATTTAAAAATTCCTTATTCTGTCTCATTAATCTCTTGTTATTACTGGGAAGTCATGAATTATTTTAATTATTATAGTTTTGTGAGTACTTTCAACACCTAGTTGGGTTATCCATCCCTCATAACTCTTTCTCCTTCCTGAATTTATTAGCTAAATGCTGTAATTGTCCTTACTCACATGAACTTTAGAATCAGTTTTTCATATGGAAAAACTTTATTGGTATTTGCTTTGGGATTAGTTGATTTCATCGACTTTCTTTGGGAAAAAAAGGATATTTTATAAGTATTGAACCTTATTCAATAACAAACATACTATTTATTCTAGTTTTCCTTTTATGTTCCTGTGCAGAGCTCTGAAGTTTTTTTTTTTTTATTTTTGTGTAGATTCTATATATTTCTTGCTGATTTTAGTGGTAGAAATTTTATTTCCACCAAAGCCAACATAAATGAAATCTTTGTTTCATTATATTTTCTAACTGGTTGGTTATATAAAGAATTATTATTTTATATGTGACATTAGTTGGAAATATTAAACAAATTTTTGTCATGATATTTCTTTTTAACCTTGATTATTCTTTATTCAAGAAGCAACGAATGACAGAAGAAAGAATGATAGAAATGACACATAATAATGAAAAATAAATATATCTTCAGAGGTACTGAGTTTGAGAATATAAACCTGTGAGAAATGGGGATGGTCTTTGAGAAAGGCCTCAAATTTGGGAAAATAAAAAAAAAGTAAACATCAGATATTACATAATAGTAATCCCCTGGGTAATGAGTGTGTAAGAGAAAGCAAAATATCTTAAGGGACTGATGGGGTCCTGGACCCTATCTCGTTTTGGGCCACCTTGTTAGGCTCTAAGGAGGGAGAGTACATGGAACAAAATCCTGATAGATTTGAGGAAATCCAAATGCACATAGTACTTGTCCTTTTCCTTCCTGAGTAGACACTTGAGAAGCAAAACAAAACAAAACGAAACCCCCCAAAACAAAAACCTCAAACAAACAACAATAACAAACAACTAAGAGAAGACTTTACATGGCTAGTCAAGGAAGAACACCTGAAAGCACTTCACTGCATAATGTAAGAGCAGCAAAATGATATTTCTGTGCTGAAGGGACTTCAGGGAAGTGACTCCTGGTGTTTCCTGCACCCAAACCTGACTTAGAAATTATGTGCTTATACCCAAGGGCACTGAACTGTCAGAGAAACATAGATCTGGAAGGATCCTGTAGGTAGGATGGATGGACAACCCACAGTGGCATTAATGGAATAGTGAAGGGATTTTTGTCACAAAGTCCTTTTTTGACCCCCTTTAAAGGAAAACCCCTATCTATTCATCTATGGATAGATACTTAGGTTGCGTCCATGTCTTGGCTACTGTAAATCATGCTGCAATAAACAGAGGGAGGCAAAATTTTTTTTTTCAAATCAGTATTTTCATTTTCTTGGGGGAAATACCTGGTGTCCCTCCATAGCTGGATTAATAAAGAAGATGTGGTATATATACACAATGGAATATTAGCCATAAAAAAGATAAGCTCTTGCCATTTGCAACAACAGGGACAGACCTAGAAGGTATAATGCTAAGAGTCAGTCAGTGAAAGACAAATCATATGATTTCACTCTTACGTGGAAGTTAAGAAAAACAAACAAAAGAAAAAAAGAGTGCTTACTGGCCATTTGTATATTTTCTTTGGAAAAAATGTCTGTTTAGCTCCTTCGCCCCCTTTTTATTGGGTTGTCTCTATCATTGCATCATAAAATTGTTAAATGTTTTACAATCTCTTATCAGATGGATGTTTTATAAGACTTTTTCCTGATTCTTTGAATTGTCTTTTCATTTTCCTGATGGTGTCTTCTGAAGTACAAAAAGTTTACATTTATATCAAAACTTAGGTATCATTTGTTCTTATTTATCTATTTTTTTTATTTATCTATTTTTTATTTCTCCACCTGATATATCCTTTACTTCACTACAGATTTTACTGCATTTAGTAGCTACTCTTCAGAATTGTTAAATGTCATTATTTGCTACAGATTCACTACAGATTTTACTGCATTTAGTAGCTACTCTTCAGAATTGTTAAATGTCATTATTTGCTATTCTACTGAAATTGGAATTTTCTCTTTCTTTCTTTCTTTCTTTCTTTCTTTCTTTCTTTCTTTCTTTCTCACTTTGTTTCACAAAAGATAATGTGGTAGAAAGGCTCTTTATGCACCATCTTATATTTTGGTTGAGAAGAAACTGATAGGATTAAAACAGAGCTATTATAGTTAAAGGAATACATTAAGATTTACTGAACATGGATATGGGACATATCCATGTTTACTGCTTGAGAAGCAGTAAACTCAAGTGAGTTTACTGCTAGTTTACTCACCTTTTCTGAGAGTGATACTAATATTCACATTTCTAGCAGATGAATACACTGAAGTGTTGACTGGGATGGATAGTGGAGAAGACAACTGGAAGAATCCAAGTAAGACTAAAAATGATCTGCCTATAGAAATTGAATAGAGGTTTATAGAGATGGTAGGAGTAGGAATGCTCTGAGGTGAAGGAGAAGGCTGGAGAAAGTTGGGCCAAGAGTGATCTTGTAGACAAGCAGAGTGCCATAAAGACACACAGGAGGAGAGAGAGCTAGATGTAGGAATTTGAGGAGAAGAGATGCTCAAAGATCATGTTAGGGGAAATATCACATGTTCTGCAGTTTAATTCATGTTTCATTGTCTCCTCAAGAGTTGTTCAGTAAAACAGTAAAAACTTATATTACTTTTCACTGCTTTTGAATCCATCTGTGTTTCAGATTTGATAGTAGGATAAAACTGTCATTAAGTATCCCAATTAAAAAAAAATCTAGGTTACATTATTAATGTTGCCCTAAAAAATAGCTATTGTTCTTGTATTTCCTAGAGGTTCTGTGATTTCTTTAGGATAAAAGCAAGTTTTTAATATACCTCCTACAATGCTTAGCCTTTCATATAGATACTTCAAAAATTTAAGCGTCAATATTTCAAATACCATTAAAAGGGCCTAAAGTTATTTAGCACTGCTTTAAGCTTCCTAATACATTCAAAAGAAATCTATAATTTAATCCAGTATTGAGTTGTAAAAATAAAAGTTTTAAATTTTAAACATTAAAAAATAATCTTCTAATTAATATTTTAGTATGCCTTTTAAGTGACTTTTTTTTTTTGATGAATACATTCATTGCAGAAGATCTGGGTAATACAAAAAAAGTAAAAAGAAGAAAATTAAAATCACCCATAATCTTGTCACTTAGTAAATATTTTGTAGTCTGCTGCTTTACACATGTATACATCTGTGTTCTTATGTATGTGTGTACATTCTTTTAAAAAATCTATTTTCACTTGAAGTATTTGTACATCTCCACATTTAAAAATATACTTTTAAGATATGACTTTAAGTGTTTTCGTAGCTATAGTTTTTATAAAAGATAATTTTAGATAATTCACTGTATAGGTAACCTATATTTTGCTTAACCAATTCCTTATTTTATAAATAATGGGATGAATATCTATGAATATACATACTTTTGTATATTCATAGATATACATATCTATCTACATATATATAGCTCAATTGACTTTATTACAGTTATTTTATAACTGGGTTTGGCAATGCCCTTTTAAATGATAATTGTCTTCTCTCTTCTTCCATCTTACCCATCCTGATTATCAACACAAGCAAGCAAGATGTCTTCTGTGGTTTTTGCCCCTTGCTTTCTTCCTAAACTAAGAGGCTGTGGTCTGGCACCTTTCTTAGTTTTATGAGCTGAAATCAGGCCTAAGTATAGTCTCTTGTACATAGTAAGTGATTAAAAAATGTATCTGTTTTTTTTGTAATACACTGGTAAATGATAATTGAATGAATAAAAGTTCAACTTTACTGTAGGCTATGATGATACAGGTCTTACTCATATTAGGAGCATAAGAGACTATCTGATTGGCCTTTCCCTGGTTTTTATTACAGTATGCACATGTGTGTGCATGTGTTGCTCTTAATTCAGAGAAGCAGATTCTAGTAAACTTGCCCTTATCCTTCCATTCTGTTAGCATGTAGCAACTTAAACTATTCATGCGTTTATTTGCAACACATTGAATTATACTTAGCTCTTGCTTACAATTAGAAAAAGAGGCCTGATAAAATTACAGAAACAATTTAAAGCTAAAGAACTGGATCTGGGTTTGACTTGTTTTGTTACAGTTCTGATATAAGATTAACTATTACCAATTGAGAAAAAATTGGCTGAAAAACCATTAGTAGTTATAGTTTGTAAAGCTAGTTCTTGCAGTCAAAGGCTTCAAAACTAGTCCCATAGTAAAAGCTTCTGAAAGAACTCAGAACTAAAGAATTCAAGAATTATATTCTAGTATAGAAATTATGTTTACATTATCTAACATGATAGAAAAATTAGACACTAGAACATTAAGGAATGTAAAAGGATGGATAAATACACTTTAAAAGATTTGAGTTTTAGTATTAGCTATATTATTTCCAATTAACAGCAGAAACATATTGATATATTATCCATTAGTGCAAAGGTAAAAGCATTTCTCCACTAACAATAATAAATGGTACCATTTAGCATATAAATGGTGCAAGCTCTTAAATTACCTTTACTTTTCCTATATGAGTACAGCCTAAGAGAATTTCATGCATTTTTTACATGATGTAATTTTATCTTGCTCATACAATGTGAGACGAGTAATAATGATATTCTAATATTAATATAAGTACAAAATATACATATTGATGAATAATAGCCATGTTTTTTGGACCTCCTTGCCAAGTCATATTAAAATGACAAATAATTGCAATTGCTTCCCAGAGAAACGGTGCAGGATCTGTAGTCAAAAGCACATTAGAGACCAACAGTGTCCATTTGTTATCCTTTGTCAGGAAAACATGGCTCCTAATGAAAGTGAATGAAAGAACACTGATTGAGGACAGTGACACTAAACCTTTTTTTCAACAAGAGTCATGACATGGGTATTAATAAGAGGATTGAAAGTTGAAGGCAAAGCTTTGGTTCTTAACACCTTTGTATAATCTTGATTTTCTTTTTGTTTGATTTTTAAAATAAAGCCTGATACTTCTGAGGGCTGGGGGTAGGGGTGGGTGTAGCTATCTGGGAAGAAAGTATAGTATAAAATGTGGTGAAGACATCCCAAAGACACTGCAGGGTCATTGTGTTTTGGAAGGAGTTCCAAGGTAACTTGAGGCAATGTTATTTAAAATCTCAACAGTTCTCAAATCAGAATCTGAATAGCTCTAAAAAGAAAAACTCTACTATTTCTTCATTCAAACTGTTAAACATTCTTTTCCCTCTTAATTGCCTTATCTCTGAAAATTATACTCTTTCTATGCAAAATACTGCTAGAAGAAGAATTTTTGACCAGGAAAATGAGTAGCCTATTAAAAGGAAACAGGAAAGCATAATTCCATTTCAGGGATTTCTCAGCACAATTTTCAGGAATTACGATGGCTTTGTTATAAATCCAGGCATATACAGTTTCATTTCATTTTATACCTGCTGATTCCTATTCCAGCAATATTTAAGACTAGCAGTTCCTGTCTGAGATGGTGTAAATATGCACGTAGGTATCTACGAACAGAAGAAAAGTATCTTGTAGTTTTTAGTAATTTATTCACTATTTATGTGTAACCTAGCATGCATGAACAAGGTACTGTGCTAGGTTTTGGGGATATCATTGCTCACAACCTACTGGGAAGGAAAAGGTGAACAAATAATACCAGCTATTACTGATTGAACACATTACGTACAGGGCACTTCACTGAGTTTCACGATGATGTCAAATTTCACAACAACCCTCCTATATAGATACCATTATTATTGCCATTGTAACAGACCTAAGGCACAGAGAGGTTTAGTGTATTCCTCCAGAATACACAGCAAGTAAGTGCAGAAGCCACATTTTAAACATAGATTCCATAGCCTGTGCTCCTGTTATATCTGCATATTTATAATACATGATATATTATATGTACGTATTTGTACCACAAACACGCGCACATGTATGCACACTGCACTTATTCTGAGTTGTCTGATAACCTCAATTACCTCTGATAGAGCTAAAGGTCAGAAAGTGAGCGAAAGAGACCTCTGAGTGCCTTAAATAATTTCATACATTCAATGAATAAGTGAGCCTCTAGTTGCTCATACGCAATCGTTATCAAGACTGACTTGACATGACCCAGGGCCTTTGTTCTGAAGCTAGTATACATTAGTAAAGAGGAATACCTTAGGTTTTCGTCCAGAGAATATTATCTCTTATTTCTCAGACAACTTGGATAGTATAAATGAGAGGTTTCAATGTTGGAAGAAGTGAAATGGAGAAAGCTAGAAAAAGCTATAGCATATCAAAAAGGGGAAATCAAGAAAGAAATAGGTAAGACTAAGAAGTTAAGAAAAGATCATTAGAAGCCGATAGCCCTGCATTTCTCACAGACCCTAATTATTTTGGAATATAACACATTCTAGTAACAGAGATTCCTAATGATTACTCTGAAGTAATAAGAACATACAATATGATATAATTATCATTTAAGAAATAATACGCTTTAGTAAAATTTTCAACAAAAGGTTAAATTTGTAATTTTGACATTAACAGCTATGTAAAGGGGGGAACCATAATAGACTCATGATGAACATATCCTTTTGTAGCAATTGTAATAAGTAAGATGTAATCATACTTCCACATATTAAGAAAGATGTAGTGGACATTTGTGTTGCTATTATCTCTTCTTTCGGCAACAATCATGATATTTTTGGAGAGATTGCTCCTTCCCCCAGATAGTCAGGCTGAAGCTCTATCTCTAATCCTAGGGTAGAGCATGTGACCCAGGTCTAAGCCAAACAAAGCATAACATTTTCCCTACCACCCAGTGTTATGTCCAAAGATGTCTTCATTCGATTTAGCGGAAGTACACCTCAAAACTATTGCTGGTAATGCTAAAATGAAGATTGTTTCTTTCTTGTTGGATCTCAAGCTAGAAGAAGGTAGCTCTAGGAATTACTGGCCACCAGTTTGTGACCAGAAGGGGAGAGCCAATCTGAGAATGAAGTTAAGAAAAAGAAAGAATTGCTGAGATAAAGGGAAAAAAATAAGTCTTGATAATATTATATAATTTTCTGAAAAAAAAAATCTATTCCTTTTTTGGTTAAGCAGTCTGATAACCTTCCTTTTACATTTGAAATAGACAGAAGATTAATTTAATAGATAACAAATACATAGTAAAAATGAAAAAAGAATACAATCCTTGTTATCAGTGGGATTATGGGAAAAGTATACATGTGAATATTGACATAGATATATAAAGTATTAGTCTTAGAAACATTCAATGGCTTTTATATGTAAATTTAAATTATATATATAAATATATTTATACATATAATGGTATATATATGTGTGTGTGTGTATATATATATATATTTTTTTTTTTTCAAGAGTACCTGGGATTTAGTAAGGGCTAAAACAGGTTTCAGTCCAGTAATTTGGGAGTAAGCACTTGCAGAAGTGGTGGTAGGAGATGGGATGAGGAGGTGGGTAGAAGGAGAATGGCTCAGGTAGTGGTCATTGATAGCTGATACATGGTACTGAGTATGTGTCAGGCACCATTCTAAATGCTTTTTTGTTGTTTTAGTTAATAAAAAAAAATCCCGTAAGTAGTGCTACTCTACCACATTTCATGAATGAGGAAACAATGAAATGAAGTACCTTGCTCAGTTCACAGAGCTAGCAAGTGAAGTATATATATACATATATTCATAAATTCATTTTATTCCTGGGAATTTATGCTTTAGGAACAAAAACATACATAGGACACATATTTCTAAAAATATAAGCTGATTGTTATAGCATTCTTCATAGTAGTAAAAAAAAGTGGAAGCTACATGAATGTCTACAAGTGGTGAGGAAATGGCTGAATTTGTCATAGAACAGTCATAGAATGCACACAACTATTATGCAGCTTTAAAAGAATGAATTAAGCTTTATCATATGAAACTTGGAAAAATTTTCACAAGGTATTTTAAAATGAAAATCAAGATGTAGAAAAGCAGTGCACCATGACTTCATTTTTAAAAACCAAGATAATCCCCATTGTGTGACTATGCATAACCATATAGGATTACAGTAACACAGAAAAAATATGAATAATATTAGATTTTTAATATGGATTATTTGGGGGAGGGTATTTGATATCAGGAGAAAAGCATACAGGAAGGAAGAGCCATGCAGAAAAGAAAAACAAAAAATTATACTTGAAATAAGCATGTGTATACTCATGTTTGCACATTTATGTAAGATTAAGTACATCCAGAGTAGATGCATAAGTATTAGGCAGTTTGAATTATGTATATTTGCTTAAATACATATAAAGAAATTAAATACAAAAAGGTATTTTAAAATGAGCAAAAAACCAGAAACAGACCCATAAATACAGAGAACTGGTAGTTTGCTAGAGGGGATGGCAATGGGAAGATGGGTGAAATGGATGAAGGGAACTGGTAGGTATAGGCTTCCAGTTATAAAATGAATAAGTCACAGAAATGAAAAAAAAAAAGAGGTATTTTTAAGCAGACTCTAATTTTATCATTACATGCCATTAAAAAAATAAGTATTAGCTGACTGAGTTTAAAGTCATGTTCCACACTGGAGGGTAAGTAGTTCAGGGGCTACAGTTCTAGCCCACTGTGGTTTATTTCTTAAGACCTGGCTTTCACCAAAGAATAATTAATAGCTCTGGATATGTTCATCCCATCATAACACCAAGGCAAAGAACTAGAGTTTGGTAGAAGACAGATGAAACAACTCTCTAACCTCTCTGATTCCCAGAATACTAGTTAGGAGGTCAATTTCCAAGTCAGTTGGTATGATCCTTACCTTACCTACATTTTCAGCAACTACCCCAGTGTCATGTCCTATCATTTCATACTCTAGTCTAGTGTTCTCATATTATATCATTATATTCTATTTATATGATATTATGCTATGTCATATTATATTTTTACTATATAATATCATTTTGGGGATGATCATGACTTTATTAACACTTTAAATTTCTCACTTCTTGACTTTGTTTTGTTTTGTGTACATTTAGGTCTTAGGTATGATATGGAATCTTTAAAGATCCTTTTTAAAATACCAACTTTAGGGATCCCTGGGTGGCGCAGCGGTTTGGCGCCTGCCTTTGGCCCAGGGCGCGATCCTGGAGACCCGGGATCGAATCCCACATCGGGCTCCCGGTGCATGGAGCCTGCTTCTCCCTCTGCCTATGTCTCTGCCTCTCTCTCTCTCTGTGACTATCATAAATAAATAAAGATTAAAAAAAATGTTTAAAAAAATAAAATAAAATAAAATAAAATAAAATACCAACTTTATTGAAATACAATTCATATGCTATAAAAGTAACCATTTTAAAGTATACAATTCAGAGTTTTTTAGTTCATTCACATAGGTGTATAACTATCACCACTGTCTAATTTTACAACATTTACATCACCCCTAAAAAAAACTCCATAGCCTTTAGCAGCCACTCTCCTTTCCCCCTTCTTCCTTTGCCTTGGCCACCACTAAGCTACTTTCTATCTCTATGGATTTGCCTTCATTATACATTTCAAATCATAAATGTATGGTCTTTTGTGACTGGCTTCTATCAATTAGAATATATATATATATATATATATATATATATATATATATTAGAATATTGTTTTCCAAGTTCATCCACATTGTAGCAGGTACCTACTCACTCATTCCACCTTACTAAGATATAATATTTCATGATATGACTATTCCACTTATATCACAGGTATCATTTGATTTAGGTCATTGCATCTTTCACTATTAATAATGAGGCTGCTATGAACACTCATATATAAGTTTTTGTGTGGATGTATTATAATTTTATTTCTCTTGGATATACACCTAGAAGTGAAATCCTATTTCAAATTGTAACTGAACATTTAAGATTTTAAGAAGCTGCCAAACCATTTTCCAAGGTGGCTGGACCATTTTGAAATTTAACCAGAAATTAAAATTGGAGGGCTCCGATTTCTCCACATCCTGGGCAACATTCATTATTATCTGTTTTTGATTATAGCCACCCTAATGGGTGTGAAGTGTCATCTCACTCTTGTTGTGCTTTTTATGACCTAATTATGAAGATCTTTAATGTATTTTTATGTGCTTATTTTCCATCTGTATGCCTTCTTTAGAGAAAAGTCTATTCAAATCCTTTGCCCAATTTCTTTCTTTTTTTTTTTTTTTTTTGCCCAATTTCTTTTTTAATTTCCCCCCAACCTTCTCTTGATCAATTTTTAATTGGGTTATCTCTCTTTTTGTTATTGAGTTTTAGCAGTTCTTTACATATTATGGACATAAACCTTTCATCAATTTTATTTAAAAAAGTAAGATAACTAGGAATAAATTTGGCCAATGAGGTGAAAAACCTGTACACTGAAAACTATGACACTAATGAAAGAAACTGAAGGAGATACAAATAATTGGAGAGATATTTCATACTCATATGTTGGAAGAACTGATATTGTTAAAATGTCCATGCTACCCCCAAAAATCTACAGAATCAATGCAATCTCTATTGAAATTCCAATGGCATTTTTTTACAGAAACAGAGCAGTCCTAAAATTTGTATGGAACTGCAGACTTCACTAAATAGCCAAAGAAGTCTTGATCATGAAGAACAAAGCTGGAGACATCATGGTTCCTGATTTCAAACTATATTATCAAGTTACAGTTTTCACAGTAGTGTGGTATTGGCAGAAAGGCAGACACATAGATAGATCAATGGAACAGAATAGGGAGCTCAGAAATAGACACAAGAATATATGGTCAATTAATTTATGATAAAGACAGAAGAATATATCATGAGGGAAGAATAGCCTCTTCAGTAAATGGTAATGGGAAAACTAGATAGCTACATGCAAAAGAATGAAACTGGACCACTATCTTGGTTCACTAAATCAAAAATTAACTCAAAATGGATTAAAGACTTGGACATTGTCCTGAAACCATAAAACTCTTAGAAGAAAACATAGGCTATATGCTCTTTCATATTGGTCTTAGTGATGATTGCTTGGATTTGACACCAAAATCAGATAACAAAAGCAAAAATAAACAAGTGGAACTACACCAAATTAAAAGCTTCTGCACAATGAAGAAAACCATCAACAAAGTGAGAAAGCAACCTACTGAATGGAGGAAAATATTTGCAAATTGTATATCTGATAAGGAGTTTTTTTCCCAGAATATACAAAAACCTCATATAACTCAATAGCAAAAAACCTAATCTAATGGGCAGAGGATCTGAATAGACATTTTTCCAAAGAAGATATATAGATGGCCAACAGACACATGAAAATATGCTCAATATCACTTATCATTAGGGAAATGCAAATCAAAACCACAGTAAGATATCACCCCATACTGTCAGAATGACAGAAAAAGACAAGAAAGAAAGAATAAGTATTGGTGGGGATGAGGAGAATAGGGAACACTTGCTCCCTGTTGATGGGAATGTACATTGGTGCGGCCATTATAGAAAGCAGTATGGAGGTTCCTCAACAAATTAAAATATGATCCAGCAACCCCACTTCTGAGTATCTGTCTGAAGAAAATGAAAAAGGTAACCTAAAAAGATATATGCTCCGTTTATTGCATCATTCACAATAGTCAAGATGGGGAAACAACCTAAGTGTTCATTCATGAATGTGCGAATAAAGAAATTATGGTATATATATATATATGTATATATATATACACACACATATATATATATCATAGAATATTATTCAGCTATAAAAAAGGATATCCTGCCTTTTGCGGCAACATGGATGAACCCTAAGGGCATTATGCTAAGTGAAATAAATCAGACAGAGAAAGACAAATACTATTTGATCTCACACATGGAATCTAAAACCACCACCAACAACAACCAAAAAATAAAACTGAGCTTATAGACACAGATTGCAGATGGGTGGTTGTCCAAGGCAGGCAGTAAAGGGTGGACAAAATGAGGGAAGGTGACCGAAAAGGTACAACTTCCAGTTATAAAATAAGAAAAATATCCACTAGATAGATGGTTTGCAGATACATTTGTCTTATTTTGTGAATTGTCTTTTTAGTTTCTTGATAGTGTTTTTTGAAGCAAAAAATTTTTAATTTTGACAGTCCAAATTATCTATTTTCCTTTTCTTCCTCATGCTTTTGGTGTCATATCTAAAAAAATCATTACTGAACCCTAGTTCATGAAAATTTGCATTTAGGTTTATCAATTTTGAGTTAATTTTTGTGTATGATGTAAAGTGGGATCCAGCTCTATTCTTTCACATGTAAAAATCCAGTTGTCCCAATACCATTTGCTGACAACTATTTTTTCCTCATTGATTTATCTTGACACCCTTTTTGAAAATCAACTGACCATAAGTTTAAGAGTTTACTTCTGAACTCTCAATCTCGTTCAGAAATGGATTTTTTTTCTCAATTCATTTTCATATTATTTGTTGCCTGTATAGCAATTTAATCTTGTATCTGAAAACTTATTAAACTCATTGTTTTTAGTTCTAACACTTTCTCTGTGATTCCTTAGGCTTTTACATTTATAAGATCATGCCATCAATGAATAGATATAATTTTACTTTATTTCCAATATGGATATCTTTTCTTTTTCTTGCCTAATTTCCCTGGATAGAAGCTGCATTGTAATGTTGAACTGATGCAGTGGGAGTCGACATGTTGGGAGGAAACATTCAGTCCTTCACCATTAAGTGTGATTGTGTTTTTTTTTTTTTTTTGAATCAATGCCTCTTTCCTATTTTATTACGTTTCATGAAATTGTTTTTCTATATTTATATTCATTTAGATAATTTTTTGTCCTTTAAGCTAGTGATATAGTGTAGTACATTCATTTTGAAATTAAACCCACCATACCTTCCTGAGATAAATCCTACTTGGTATGGTGGATAATCCTTGTTTTATGGTGAATTCAGTTTGTTAGTATTTTGTCAAGGAGTTTTTCATATGTATTGATAGGAGGCATTGGTTTATAGTTTCCTTGTGATGTTTTGTCTGGTTCAGTGTCAGAGTAATACAAGCATTATAAAATTAGGAAGCATTCCCTATTCTTTTATACTTTGTAAGAGTTTATGAAAAATTAATATTTATTCTTAATACATTTTGTAGGATTCACCCACAGTTTGAGCCCGAGCTTTTTATTTTTTGGAGGAACTTTTAAAATTATTAATTAAATCTCTACTTGTTAGGTATATACAAATTTTCTATTTCTTTTTGAAATAGAAAATTTTACTAGTTTGTGTCTAAGAATTGGTCCATTTAATCTAAATTATTTATTTAATTAAGGTTATTTTTAGTTTATAATCTTATGTATTTCTGTAAGGTCAATCAAAATATATAATTTTTATTGATCTCTTCAAAGAACCAGCTTTGGTTTCATCCATTTTCTCTATTGTGTTTCTTTTCTCTATTTCATTTATTTCTTCTCTGATTTTTATTATTTCATTTATTCTACTTGCTTTGGATTTAGTTTGCTCTAATTTTTCTAGTTTTTAAAGCTGTAAGATTATATTTGAGTCTTTTAAAAAATATGGCATTTACAGCTCACAGTTTCTCTCTAGGCATTGTTTTAGCTACATTCATAAGTTTTGGTGTGCTATGTATTAGCTTTCATTTATTTAAAAGCATTTTTAAATTTCTATTGTGATTTCTTCTTTGATTCATCAGTTATTAAAGAGGATATTAAATTCCACTTACTTGTGAATTTTCCCAGTGTTAGTGATTTTTTTAAAAGATTTTATTTTTTTAAATTTATTCATGAGAAACACAGAAAGAGAGAAAGAGAGGCAGAGACACAGGCAGAGGGAGAAGCAGGCTCCATGCAGGTAGCCCGATGTGGGACTCGATCCCGGGTCTCCAGGATCACGCCCAGGGCCGAAGGCGGAGCTAAACCGCTGAGCCACTGGGGCTGGCCCATGTTAGTGATTTCTAATTTTATTCAACTGTTGTTATAGAACATATATTGTGTGATTTTTAGTTTTTAAAATTTATTGAGGCTTCTTTTAAGGCCTAACTTATAGTCAGTTCTAGAGAAAGTTCAATGGACACTTGAGAAAGATATATATTGTATTACTGGGTAGAGATGTCTGTGAGGTCTAGCTGATATAGGGTGCTGTTCAATTTTCTTTTTTTCTTTTGTTGTTGATCTTCTGCTTAGTTGTCTCATCCATTAATGAAAGTAGAGTATTGAAGTCCTTAAGTATTGAATTGTCTATTTTCCTTTTCAATTACTCAGCTTTTGATTCATATATTCTGGGCTCTGTGGTTAGGTACATATAGATTTACAATTGTTATGCTTTTCTAATGCATTAAACTTTTTTCATTATGAAATGGCCTTCTTTGTTCCTAGTGACATTTATCTTTCATTCTATTTTGTATGATATTAATATAGTTACTCTAACTCTTTTTTGGTTTACTGTTTGCAATTTATCTACCTACCTACCTACCTACCTATCATCTATCTATCTATCTATCTATCTATCTATCTATCTATCATCATCTATCTATCTTCTATCATCTATCTATCTATCTATCTATCTATCTATCATCTATAAATCTATCTACCTATCTATCATCTATCTATCTATCTCATTCTTATAATTTTAACTATTTATATCTTTCAAACTAAATTGTTTTTTGTAGGGATTGCTGGGTGGCTCAGTGGTTGAGCATCTGCCTTTAGCTCAGGGTGTTATCCTGGGTCTGGGGTCGAGTCGACATTGGGTTCCCCATAGGGAGCCTGCTTCTCCCTCTGCCTGTATCTTTGCCTCTCTGTGTGTCTCTCATGAATAAATAAAACCTTTAAAAAATAAATAGCTTCTTGTAGATAGCATATGCTCTTATCAATCCTTCTAATCTCTGCCTTTTCAGAGTATCTAACATATTTACATTTAATGTAATGACTCATAAAGTACAATTTACATTTGCCATTTTGCAAAATGTTTTCTACACATCTTGCATCTTTTTTTTCTGGTTTTCCATTATTGCTTTCTTTTGTGTTAGGTATTTTCTAGAGTACTATTCTGATTTTCCAACTATTTCTTTGATTGTATTTTTGTGTTATTATTTTTTTTTTACCATTTTTCCTGAGCGTTGAAATTAACATTTCAATTTAAAGCAAATCTAGTTTGTATTAATACCAATTTAACTTCAACAGTTCAGAAAACTTTGTTGTAATATAGCTCTGTCTCTTCCCCACATCTTTTGTGCTATTATTGTCATGCAATTTGCATCTCTATACAATATGAGCCTGTCAACACAGTTTTACAAATAGTTTTATGCAGCTGTTTCTTAGACAAGAAAGAATGCATTTCTTTCTTGTATGTATTCAAAGCAAAAGTACATTTATACTATTTTATATTTACCTATGTAGTTACTTTACTGGTGATTTTTATTTCTCTGCAAAATTTTACATTGCTCTGTAGTATCTTTTCATTTCATTTTGCAAGACTCTCTTTAATATTTCTATAGTAGGGCAGGTACAATAATGGCAAATTCTCCCAGTTTTTGAATATTTGGAAAAGTCTTAATTTCTCCATTTTCACCTTTATTTTAAAGACAGAGAAAGCATTAGTGGGGGATAAGCAGAAGGAGATGGAGAAACACTCTCCCCACTGAGCAGGGAACTCAACACAGGGCTTGATCCCAGGACTCTAGGATCATGGCCTGAGCTGAAGGCAAGTGCTTAACTAAGTCACCCAAGTTCCCCTCTCCATTTTTATAGGATAGTTTTTCTGGATGTGGGATTCTTGGTTATAGTTATTTCTTTTAGAACTCTTTGTCAGCCCACTGCTTTCTGTTCTCCATTGTTTCTGATGAAATTTGAGTTGTCAATTTTATTGATAATGGTTCTTTTTTCCCCCATAATTCTCTCAAGATTCTGTCTTTATCTTGGGCTCTCAACAGTCTGGCCATGTGATGTGTAGGCATGGATCCCTGAGTTTTGGTTTGTTGAGTTTCCTCAGTGTATAAGATAATATTTTTATCAAGTTTGAGAGGTTCTCAGCCATGATTTTGTCAAACCACCTTTATGCTTATTTCTCTCATAACGGGTATGTTGGTATATTTGATAGGATCCCATATGTTTCTAAGGTTGTGTTCTTTTTTCTTTTTTTTTCTATTCTTTACACTATAGAGTCTCAATTGACTTATCTTTGGGTTTTCTGATTCTTTCTTCTTTCAGCTTAAATTTGGTGGTGAGCCTCTCTAGTAAATTTTATATGTTAGTGATTATACTTTTTAACTCCAGAATTTATTCCTTCCTTCTTTCCTTCCTTCCTTCCTTCCTTCTTTCCTTCCTTCCTTCCTTCCTTCCTTCCTTCCTTCCTCCCTCCCTCCCTCCCTTCTATCCTTCCTTCCTTCCTTCCTTCCTTCCTTCCTTCCTTCCTTCCTTCCTTCCTTCCTTCCTTCCTGTATTTCTTGGTATAAATTCTATCACTGAGTTGATATTCTCTATTTATTGAAACATTGTCTTTATACTTAAATTATTTAGATATTATTTCTTTTTAGTTTTATGATAATACTTGTACTAGCTTTAGATTTAACATCTTTCTTTTAATAAGATCTATGTCTTTCTTTTAATAAGCCCAATATCTGAATTTCTTCAGGTAAAGTTTCTTCTATTCACTGTTTTTTCTCCTGCCTACTTTTATATTTTTTTGCTTCTATGCATATCTGCTCAGGTTTGTTGAATCACAGACATAACATAAATATGAAGAAATCAGATTCACTTCTTTCTCTACAGTTTTTGTTGCTGCTACTGTTAGTTTAGTGACTTCCCTAGACTAATTTTTAAAGTGTGTAGTCATTGTAGTATTTCTTAGTTAGCTTTATGGTCAGGTAATGACTGGACAGAAGTTTCCTTAAATTTCTTGAACCAGTAAATCTTCCACCTTTTGTTTATGGGCTCTGTGTTTGTTTCATGGCATGCCCTGAGCATGCAGGTGCTTGAGAGCTCTAACTTTCACCTAATTTTTGCACAGAGTGCTACAGTCAAACAGAGGTGAGAGCTTAGGCTTTCTTATGTGTTTCCTGCACATGTTTATAGTCTTCTAAATCTTAAGGAATAGGTTAAAGCTTGTACTCTATGTATATCTTATTACTTGTATTTTCCTTTTAAGATTTCTGGCCAGAATCTTGTTGCCCCAACATGCATCATCACCTCAGGTAGCTACCTACATGGGATGTGAAACAAAGCCTTTGTTTTGGACTAACAATTTCAGATAGGACTTCCCTGGGTGATCTCTGATTCAGGTCAAATAGAGAGAAGGTCTGTAATTGGTTGTCCCCTTTCCAGGGACCTTAGGGAGGAAGGCGAGGTAGCGACAATTATGTGAAAAAAAGGGCTTTTAGGGGGAAGACTCAAACTTGTTTAGCTTCCTTCAATAGCTAAACATTTTGTTGTATTTTCAGCATGGTTGCAAGCCTGCTGGTCTTCAGGGTGATTTGGAACTCTGGAGGAGGAGCTGGAAAAAAGAAGCTAAAATGCCACAAAGCTCACTGTCCGTACTGAGCTTCAAGATTTTGTTTGTTTGTTTGTTTATGTTTTTCAAATAAATACTCCTTGGATCATAAAAAACTTTGGTTAATATTCAGAGTTATAAAAAAGTTGATGTTGACCATTTTCCCTAGGGTTCTCATTCATTTTATGAAACATATTTTCTGAGGTCTTTACATTGACATTCCAAAAATGCTTTTCCTTCAGTTATTTTATATTGACCCATTTCATCTCACCATTAATCTGATCTTTTTAATAGAAGTTGTGTTTTCTCTGAAAACATCTTTCACATATAGAGATTAGAAGGGTGTATTTATCATATAGCTTCCCTGTTAGGCATATAAACTCAAATATAGGGCATAATGTTATGTAGAAAGTCTCTGCCTCTTTATAACTCTTGGGAATATTAATAGTATTAAATGAAACATTGCAGGTTGTGGAATCCTGGGAAATTTGATCATATACTCAACACCGGACTTTTTAAAATACTATTTTCTACCAACTGGAAAATAAAAAATCACACATAGACTTGTTGACATGATATGTTAATTTGCAATGGACCTAGCCTATCTTTTTATACTATTTCTTAAACTCTAAGGACTAATATATTAAATCAAGCCCAAATCATTTAAAATCATGTTTGGTTTTAATGAACTAAAATAAATATAGACTAGCAAGTTATACATTAGAACATTTAAACCAAACTCAGGGTAAAGGTTAAACTAATTTTCTGCACCAGGAATAACAACATTCATTTACTTGCAGGAACACACTTACCTTCTAGAGTGTGGTCTAAATTGTGGTTTCAGAGAAACAAACCCCCTGGGATTATCTATTTAGAACAAAATGGGATATTTGACCTTATTCATGAGGTGAGAGAAATGTGGATGGATAAAAAAAGCCATCATGTAATACAGGAATATTTTTATAGATAATGCCTAAACTATTATATGTATTTTGGTCATAGACTAACTCAGAACCACTGCCTTTGTTAAATATGAAGGATTCATGTACTAATTAGAGAAAGATTGGAGTTCTGGTTCTTGCTATGGAAGGAATTACTTGTGTTATCTTGAACAAGTCACTTGATTTCTGTCTACTTCAGTTTTTTTTTTTCTATAAAATGAAGAGGTAGACAAGATGATGTACAAGCTTCTTTTCAACTTTTGCAGTATATTTCAATGTGGATTTCTCTTAACAGTCGGAATTAGAGTGGGAATGAAGAATCAGCATAGGATAGGGAAAATAATGGAGAATATATATTTTTAATAATGAAGAATTTACATGTATTTCCACCCTGCCCCTCAAAAGGCATCTAAATTCTGTTGTATGAAGGATAGACTCATAGAACTGAATGTAAGAGAGTACTTTTATGTTCCTCTGCTGTATCCTTTACTTTCTAGGACTACTTTTTGCTAAAACACTCTAGCCAGGCTACTGCCTAATTGCTTGAGGATTTTCAGGGATAGAGATCTCATGATTTTTTTCAGATAGTGTCTTGAAGAAACATCACTACTATTTTAGCTTCATCATTATGGCCTATTACTTATGTAAGCAAGACTTTTCAAAAGAGTGGTTAGTATAGCATTTCACAAGATCAAGTTGCTCATTTCTCCATATCATGTTTTTTGAGTTAAGTGAAATCTTGAAAGATAGGAGTACACAGTGAACAAGAACCTGTCCACAATACTGTTTTTAAAATTAGAAAGCGGGATCCCTGGGTGGCGCAGCGGTTTGGCGCCTGCCTTTGGCCCAGGGCGCGATCCTGGAGACCCGGGATCGAATCCCACATCGGGCTCCCGGTGCATGGAGCCTGCTTCTGTCTCTGCCGCTCTCTCTCTCTCTCTCTCTCTCTCTCTCTCTCTGTGTGTGTGTGTGACTATCATAAATAAATAAAAATTAAAAAAAATAAAATTAGAAAGCAAATATCCTAAAAGCAAGATAATCCTGGGAGTTTATGACATAATCTATTCGTTAAAGATGTGCTAGGTCTATCCACATTAAACCCAACCTTCTATACCTTTCTTCTCTACATTTCTAGAACTTTTACAATGATATTTAAAGTATGGAATGAACTTCTGCCAACACCTTAAATCATCACAGAAAATATGAATAATGGAACTACCCCAGTTACAATGCTAATTAATGAAACAAAACATTTCATGTCAGAAATGTCTTCAGAATTAAGGAATGAAGTAAAGTCTGTCTTAGAATATATCTAAAAACACAATTAATTGAAACATTATTTTCTGAGAATTCTATACTACTATTTTCTCCCTAGTATATTCCAAAGTATTTGAGGTAAAATTGTCAGGTCATCTATATTCTGCTATTCCTTTTCTCTTGTGTAGTAGAATATTTTTTAACTTCCCTGTCATTTACTATCCACTGTGTGTCTCAAAAACAACCACTCAAGTACCTCTTCCAATTTCTTAAGTACACATGCTCACGCATGTTGTAAAATGAGTATTATCAAGTTCTGATTTGAAGTTCTCTTTTTTTTTTTGTGCCCCTTGTGGCACAACCAGCAAAAAAGCCCACCCAAGGATAAGAAAACCTCCAAAGCATTAGCTTACCCAATCACAACCAGTGGTATGAAAGAGCAGAGAAAGCAATTCATTTTTGACCTATGACAACCTTATTTCTTTACACCTAAAAGTAACATTCCTACACAAGTAATCATTGGCCTGAAAATTATCCATAAAAGCTATTGAGAATCTAAATAATTAAAATTGCCTTTGGTCATAACTGGATTACATATTCAAAGATGACATGTTAATATTTTCCAACTTTGGATTTGCTTTAAACCTGAAAATTTAGCTAAAATGAGCTCATTAGTAGTGATATAATTAAGTGGCATTTATATTTTGAATGGTATTTTTATTTTACTATTTTGTTTTATTTTAAAATATTTTAAAAGTTCAATGTGTTAGTCGAATATGTATATTAATTTTTGCATTACTGTATAACATTCTCTTAAACTTTTACTTAGATTTATTTAATTTAAATTTTGTTCTTTTTTGTTCTATTCCAATCTTGCCCTATCCTTACTTTAATAGAAAAAGCATGCAAGGATGCTACACAGATGAAAATGTATAGCAGTCCTGTTAGCATTTAATCTCTTTTTAGATAAATGCAAATATTGCTGCTGATGGTATTGGATCCTTGTCCAGTAATCACTTGGGGAGATTTCTCATCCATTTTTCAAGCTGTGTCTATTACAATCAGTCACTGAAACTGTGATCTAGAATATTCGTTCTTGACGAAAACAATAGAATTAAGCTACAGGGCTTTGGAAAATTGCTTTCATATTCAAGCAGGGCTGCACATATACAGACACCTTGTTGATGATTTTACTGCCTCAAAGAAAATGTATTGCTACTGCCACAAGCCTGTCTTTTGGCACTTTATCACTTACAATTGATGATAAAATTGCGACAAAGAGACTTCTTTTTAATTTTATAGGTCACTGCTTGTAGTCTGGACTATCCACCCTTTTGTCCTCTCATTTAAGCTAGATAAGGTAGAAAATTCCCTTTAGTTGTCTTTAAATTTCATTTAAACAGTACGAAACACAGACTTTGTCTTCTGACTTTCAAGTCTCCAGATCTTTTAATATATCAATTTTATTTCTTCATATTTTAAAATTAATTTTTAGAAAGAGTTGTGAATATATTTGAAATGGATTTCATGAAACTAAAATACTGGGTATATTTTGAAGGGTTCAAATATTTTTATGAATCATAGATATAGAAGATAATCTATTTGACATCATGAGAATACTGACTATAATATAATTTGGTTACTGAGTTTCTTTTCATTATTATAACCATCAGTTTCAACTAACTACTCACATAAGAATATTTATGCAGATATACAATCCGGCAACACATAGTTGCCAAAATAATAGGTATTTCTAAATAAATTTCTCTAATCATTGAGTCCTTGCATACAAAAGTGAAGCAAATGAAGAGGAAACACACACACACACACACACACACACACAAATCTATTTTTGAACTATTTACTTCTTTTGCTCTTTGATTTCTGAACTCTCTCTCAGGTTTTCTTTAGGGGATCTTTCTATGAAGCCACCAATGTATATAGTCTCATGGTTTATTTCTTTGCCACAGATTTATATTATTTTAACAATCTCTTAGTAATAAACCCTTTGTGAATATACTAAGTTTTATAGGAGAATATACTAAGTTTTATAGGAGAATATTTTATATTATATAAATGAGGAGAAACTTTACTCCCAAGGCAACATTTTATTTCTACTAAAGTACCTAGGATGCAATTCAGAATGTCTTTCCCTCAAGTGGTTCCAGTTTACAAATGTAATTTTTATGTCTGATTTAAGTATAGTTTTTGGCCTGCTAGCCTCATTTTACAGGTGGATAAACCATCAAAAAAAAAAAAAAAAGAAAGTAACGGTTTACATGTCAGTTAAGTCAGAATATGTTTAGATAACAGAAGCAGGCAGGAGATAACATCTTACTAAAATACTATTAGTGACAGCTTCCATTTATTGAGAACCTCCTTTTTTTAAAAAAAGTATTACAAGAATGGGTACACTACATTTTCTTTTCTTCTTCTTCTTTTTTTTTAAAAGAACCTACTGCGGCAGGCACTATGCTGGGTGCATTATGTATATTACCCTAGTACCACCTGCAAATCTGGAAAGATATGCATTATTACACCCACTTAACAGTGAGAAAAGTGAAACATAGGAGCCTTCCTATGTGTCTAGCTGTTGAGCCCAGAACCACGAAAAATGTTCCAAGCAAATCATATTGCATTTTCTCACGCTAACAAAGAGCCTCGACAAAGAATAGAATAAAAACCCAAAGGGACACTGACTTGGGGTTTCCATCCATTTTGCCATGCTTTCTGTAGGGATGTCATTGGAAGCCAATGTTTTTAGATTGGCAGTTTAGGGTTCTGTCTACAAGATCCAGCTAGATTACTATGCATGAGATCATCTTCTAAACATGTCTTCTGATGACAGAAAATCTTTTTGGAAGGGAGGGTTTGTCAGAAGAGGCAGTTGAATATAATTGGTCTTCTTCCTCATTAGTTTTTATTTCCTCTTGAGGGCAGGGCCCCCACCTCGTGTGGTTGTCCAGGTGGACATGCTTCCTCCCACTGTGACTGTGAATATATACACCTGAGTTTGTAGGGTACCTATCCTGTGCAACCACATCTTTGTAGAATGACTTAGAGACTCAAACATAAAGAAGTGGCAAGCTGTCTACTTAACAGGTATACCCCCTTTTCTCCCCACTTCACCATGAAGTCTTGCCTGATAAACTGGAAAAGAGAAGAACACATCCCACCACCCTGACACTGTCTAAAAACGTAGATCTCCTAAGTGTACTCAGAGATAAACAAAGCAAGCAGGTCCACTCTTGGCTTCTCTACAAGCGTGGGTTTTAAATATAATTGTGTTTGGTGTAAGAAGGAACCATGACTATTAATATACTTTGCACAGTTCCTAGAACTGCCTCTGAATGAGAAATTATGGAAGGGAGTCAACTAATATTTGTGGTACTGGAAGATTGCAAGAACTGCCACCTCGGGTAGTTTATACAAATATAGGTTTATACAGATATAGGTTTATACAGATATAGGTTTCAGATTTCTGATTTATTCTGGACTGAGTGCTTACAATGCTACTACTTCACCTCAGAATTTTACTTTCCCAAAAGCTGATTTTTAATCACAAAAATGTGTGTAAATCCTAAATAACTTTTTTTTTTTGGCTGTAAGTCAAAAGTATTATTTTTGCTTCTAGCAGCATTTTTTGAGTTTTCCCCATAATTATAAAAAATGTCTGTATGTGTGACCAGAAATTCTTTAATGGTGAATGTTTAAAGATTCTAACAGAGGAGTAATTGGGTCATTTGTAAAAATATCACAACCTGTGACTTACTAAAGAATGTTTTGCCTTATGCAAATGGGAGGTACTCTTAGGATTTCCTTAAGAAAATGAATAGTTCCTCAAGGAAATAATAGTGAAAGCTTTTATACCAGAATCTTCCTAGTGAAACTTTGCTTGAAGAAAAATTATCAATATGTAGGAGGGGAAGGCTTGTACTCAGAGGCCTCAGGCAGTGGCAGGGCTTAGTAATTTTACTAGGAACTAAGGTTCATTTCTTTACACTTGCAGGTCTAACAACTGGATTTTATTAGTAAAATGATGATGATACGATTCATAATGGACTGAGATTATATGAGACATATAAATCAGAAAGCTAATTTATTAATTTTAATGTGGGGGTTCCAGTACTAGATATGTTACCTCCTATTGAGGTCATCCCCTCTCCATGTGGTGATTCCTGGGAAGCGAAGTAGAAATTTCCTTGGTTAGCATGGATTAGTGCAAATCTTCGGCAATATTTTGTGGCAAAAGTTAACAGAGAGACTTTCTTCATAGAGGATGATGTCTCTCTCATACAGGAATATGTGCCCGCCCCAGACTCAGCCTATCTCTCATCTATATCATGCTAGACACAGGGGCCAATTATGGAATACTACATGGCAACATATCACTATTACTATTATTACCAGTATGGTTGTTGTTATTGTTGACCTCTTGAACCTATGCTCTATTTTGTTCTGCTTCATCTCTTCTGCTCAAGCTACATATGTTATTAGTTCTTCCTTGGTCAATTTGCTACAGATGAGGAAAGCAAATAAACAAAGCAGTTAAAATTACATGTAAAGTTAGTACTAAGTATAGAGGATAAAGACCTAAAGATTTCTTCAAAGAACACAGAGCTCATAAAATTTGGCCTCCATGTGATCTGTTTTGTCTCTTCACTTATAGTCATTATTTTTTGATATTTGCTATTTCTTAGATAATTGAAGTTAGTAGATAAATGCTTTGTGTGTCAGTGAGGTGTTGTATTGTTATTATACGTAGTTCTGCCTCAAGAGGCCTCGGTAGGATATGTGAAGCTATGTAAAAAAAAAATGAGTCTGTATGACAAGAATGGGTACACTACATTTTCTTTAGGAGTGGCATACAATAAAGAGAGAGTTTCTCAAGATGCCTTGACCTAAGTCTACTGCCACTCAGTTCAGAGCCGAGACTACGGTCATTTTAACTTTAAGTTATAGCTCTCACCTAGAGAAAAATAAAATACCCATTTTAAAATATCTCAAAATACTGCAAAATGTCTATCAATCAGGGTCCTAAAATATTTAAGATTTTTATCCTTTGGAAATCTTTTGCCATGATTCTGTGCTGCTATTTAAAATAAAATAGTTCAAGCAGTCAGCTTGCTATTGGCCTGTCCCACCCCCACCTGAGGTAACAGCTACACTTTTATACCTCCTCATAAAACTTTATCATATCATCAGCATAAGGTCAGCAGAAGTTGAATCTTTTAATGAAACAGTTCTCAGGAGATGACTTATTTTATGCCAATATCTTTTTTCTTTATAGATCTTTCTTAATCGTGGGATAATTCTCAAAGTTTTCTGTTGAACAACATTCAAAACATCTATATGACATTTCTCTCCTGTATCTTGCAATGAACATATAATTTGTTTTCACTTTTCCAATAAGAGGCTTTTTTTCTATTAGAATATAATTTCTAATAAATTCCTTTGGTGATAATACATTTACATAGTACATTTTGATGTCAGTGATTTGTAAATAAATGACTTTATTCCATTCTTTAAGTCATCTAAGAAATTTAATTTTCTTTTAAATCAAATTTACTTTTAAACTATGTTTTACAACGTAATTCTTGAATGGATCCTCTGGATCAATTCAGTGATGCTTTCTAGAGGAAAAAGCATGAACAAAGTAATGCTTAAGTAGTACATTTCAAAGAAATAATATGAATTATGGTCAAATCAAGATTTTATTTACTTTGATACCCTTTTAACTATATCATTTAGAGTAACATATAAATATTTTCTCCACTTTGCTCCAAATCGCCATCATACTTTAAAACCATTTGTATTTAGCTCTAGAAATTTCTTAGAATCACACAAATTAGTTAAGGATGTTTTCAGTTGGAAAATATTTTTTAAATTCATTTTTATATCAATAATGCACTAATAGTTTTGGTGATAAATAATTACAAATACCTGCAAAGAATTCAAGTGGTATAGAAGTATAGCAAGTAAAAAATTTAAAACCCTAAGTCTCTTTAAATCCCACAATATCTAAATGTTTGATGAATATATTGATGGTAAGAGAAGTCTTAGCTTAAAACTTTTGTTTTTGTGTGTTACCAGAGGATAATGAAATTGCTTTCTCATCGAAGAATGAAATGTTAGACTTGGACTTGGATGTCATCCAAAGTGACCAAATATGAGCATTTGAAATCTGTGCTTTGAAACTGAAAAACAAGTACACTTGAATGCTAGAGGCTAAGGAATCAGGGGGAAAAAAAACCTTAAGAGAATGACCTGGAGAAATATAATATGATCTGTATCTCAGTGTATCTGTCATTGTTTAGAGATATCCATTCTCCCTATCTGTCTCCTTAAACTGGCGTTCCCTTTTTTCTTTTAATAATACTAAAATTTGTTTTTTCTTTTTTTTCATGTGTTTCATTTATTATTCTTTACTATTTGTAGAGATACAGATCAGAGCATCCAAGGACTCAATTAAAAACATGAGTAAATAAAAATGCTATGAGATAAGGACAGCTATGGGGTGTTAGGACCCTAAAGCTCATAATCAGATTTCATTTGCTCTGACTATTGAGATGATGCAGAGGATGGAAATGGAGTGTTAATGTGCTCAGATGTGGCTGTTCCAACAAAGTTCTTGAAAATACCTCTGTTCAAAAATACCATAATTATACTAAAAGGCAAATAGAAAAATCATGAAAGCTATCTGAAACATTTGTGACAGGAAAAGCCTCTTAGCAACTAAAAGTCAAATATTCAAACCAGTAAGAAAAAACATGAACTACCCCAATAGAAAATATTTATAACAGCTCTGTGTTAAAAGAGTAAAAGATTGACACCAATTTAAATGTCTGAAGTTAGGGGAATTTTTAAATGATTAATGGAAGAGTGATATAATGGAATATTATGTAACTATTTAGATAAGCATTTAGAAATATATATTCACTATTTTAAAATTATGTTGGCCAGCAGGATCTGACAATAAAAATGTTTTAGTTCCTGGCTAAATGGAATGGATTTTCTAAGAACAAAATAGTAGTTGAACCAGAAATGTGAAGGGCTGTTTCATTGAGAAGTCTTCAGGCTAAGTAAGATGACAAATAGACATATAAATCAGAAAGTCAATTTATTTTCATTTATTTTTTAAAGATTATTTATTTGAGAGGGTGAGAGAGAAGCACAAGCAGTCAGAACAAGAAGGAGAAGCAGGCTCCCTCTGAGCAGAGAGCCCAACGTGGGGCTCAATCCTAGGACCTTGGGATCATGACCTGAGCCAAAGGCAGATGCTTAACCGTCTGAACCACCCAAGTGCCTCAGAAAGTCAATTAATTAATTTTAATGTGGGAGTTCCGGTTATAAGGTATACATATTATCTCCTAACAAGGCCATCCCCTCTCTCAATGTCGTCATTCCTGGGAGGCTAACTAGACAGTTCTTAGAAGACTCTCTGAAAGGACTTCAAGATAAATAAGATGATAAAAAGTAAGCTCCTATATGGTGGTCATTAATGCTACTCACTACATATTCCAATTCTTCTAGACTTCGTAGTATTGTACTCCCCCAACTCATTAGTACTGGGAATGGTCATGTGACTTGTTATAGCCGTACATGAGTGGAAATGGCGGTATATCATGTCCAGGAAGAAGTTTGTGACTTAATTTGAGATTGCTGTACTCTCTTCTTTCTCCCTACTCTGGTGGCTAGCAATATTCCAGAGGTGACTGCTCTATTAGCAGTAAATCAGTGCCATGCTGGGATTGCATGTTACTGCTGCAAAACCCAGCCTATCCTTGCTGAAACATTGTGCTTCTGAAGCAACAAGCTTGGTGCCTACCGGAATATACCCATGTGGTCTTGGTCCTGGCTATGTTCCTAAATAGCTCTCTCACCTTGACCAAATTATCTAAAGAAATTATAGACCTCAGCCTCCTTATCTGTATAACACACAGATAATAATACTGTTTCACAGGGCTATTAGAGTGATTAGATGAAACAATGCTTAGCATAATACTTGGCATATAGTAAACTCTCATTAGACATTATTATTATTACTATCAGAAAGGAGACAATTAAGGAGTGTGCCACACTTCTGATGGACAGAAGTTGGTGGAGGTGTGTGAGTGGGGGCTCACATTCTGTAAGAGGCTTGAGGCCAGACCCTAAGGTATGACTATCTGTTTAAATAGTGAGATCAGACTCTATCACTTTCTCTTTAGAACAAGTAACTAAAGAAGGCCTGGTGCTAGCCAAATCATTATCTAGAAAGACAAAAAAGTTTACAGACATCTCTAAACATGCTCAACATAAAGAAGACAATCGAGAATATTTTAGTTCAGCAGCATAGTAGGAAATTAAGAAATACTGCAAATTAGTGCTACTACTTTCCTTTCCCTTTGTCTAATAACCTGTAAATAGGATTATGCCCCTGATCCCATGACTTTATTTTTTTAAATCAGTGTGATGCTAGGAGTGTTTATGTCATTTTTCCTATGTGGGTAGCTTGGGGACAATTTTATAAGGCACCTTGTCTGAAGTCTATCTTGCTCAGATAAGACATCTGGAACAGCACCAACACATTGCCAGAGATTCCTTACAATTTACTGTTGATTTTCATTCTTTGCAGATTCTGCATTTGTGAATTCACATACTCACAAAAATTGATTTGTAATCCCTAAATGAAATGCAATGCTCCAGAGTCATTGACAGACACCTGCAGAGAGGTGAAACAGTTGAGTTGTGTGATGTGCATATTGCCAGCTAAGGTTGAACAGGGCATTACTCCATCTCCTTATTTCAGCTCCCATTCCATTAACAGGTGTCTTTCTCATGGTTTATTTAGTGCTACTTTTTTTGGATTTTTGTGCTTTTTATTGGTGACATTGTTGTTTAAAATGGCCTCTAAGCATAGTGCTAAAGTGCTCTCTAGTGTTCCCGAAGGTCAAGAAGACCATGATGTGCCTTATTGAGAAAATATGAGTGCTTGATAAGCTTCCTTGAGGCATGAGTTATAGTACCTTTGGCTGTGACCTGAAAGATAATGAATTAACAATACATACTAAATAAAGTGTCTTTAAACAGAAAGACTCATTAACCAATGTTACACATTAACTGGTTGATGAAAATGTCATGACCAGAGGCTCACAGGAACCTCATCTGTATATCCCTTAGGAGCAATGGTTCTGTATTCACTAATTTAGTATTTGAAGGGACTTTATAGAAAGAATATAACTGACACCAATAACAAAAATCAACTGTAGCTTCTTTCACGTTCCTATTACATTGTTGGAGAAGGCATATAAAAAGATGAAACCATGGCAATACGGAAGTAAGGCCAGCAGTTAACATTTTCTAGTAATCAGTAGAAATTTCCATGAACTACAGGGTGGATGGAGCTGGATTTCAGAGTTCTCACTGAACACAGGTCAAATCTTATCTTATCAATATTCCTACTCTGTCAATGAGCACAGGGAGCCCCAAGAATTGGTTGAGTAAAGATGACTGGAAGGAAGATTGATGGCATAGCAAATTGTAGGAAATATATTTTTTGTGTTTCACTTTCTTTGAGTATCTGGTCCCATCAATACCACCTCCATTTAACATGTAACACACTATACCCAAACCTGAGGCTTGGCAGATGGAGAAAGTTCATACTACATGAAGCATAATTCCATTTGCATGGACACTAGGTATCTCTCAGGCAATAACTAAGATTCTAACAGTCTAGTCACAAGCAGGAGCTTTGTTGCCAAAGGATGATAGCTTTGCATTGAAGAGTTAATTTTTAAAAAGTTTTTCTGGGTTATTGTTTTAAATTTTTTTCTCAAATCCAGCAGCTTCTCCACTACAATTATTTTATTGGAGTTTACTAGAGCATGCACACACTGTATCTGGTCTGGTACCAAGAGCAACCACTCTAAGGTTCCTTGAGTTATGGTAATGGGGCAGTAGGCTAGATAATGGCATAGCCTGGATTACCTAGAAAGCATTCCACTGCTTCTGGCCACACAGAAGAAGTAAATGAGTCAAAGTTTCTGAAAAGATATTTTACCTTTAAAATCCAAAGTTACTAAGCAGGTAGTGGTAAGGAGTTCAAGATGTTCAATTACCTCTTCTTCTTGGAGTTAAAATCCCTACACGATCCGCCGGATCTTCAGAAACTTCACTAAAGTTATAGCTTCCAATCATATTTATAACAGCTAGAACTTCAAGATGCCTGCCTTTCTCCAGAGGTATATAATATGATGCCACAAATGTAGTGGACCAGGATGATATCCAGTGAGAGCATGAGATTATTTCCATCATGCTTCTTGTCCATTTATTTCAATTACCACAGGAGACTCAAAGTTCCTGTATCTTCTCTTGTCACCTGAATCTTTATCCTCAAGGTGGTTTTGTACATCCTTTAATCTGACCCCATCTCTACATATTCCCAACATTCAAAACCCTTGTACTATGCCCTCTGGAATTCACAGTGCATCACCAGCAACATAGTTTGCATCCTCAACCTTGTTTCCAAGTGTTCTGTTTACCTTCTCATCTTAAATGAAGTTTGTTCTCTCCAGGATACTCTTTATATGCAGGCCTCAGAGGGTAGTTGTTTTCTCTCTTACATTGCTTATACCATTGGTTCCTCTTGTTCTTCTAAAGTCATTCTCCCTATATACCCCTTACTTTCTCATTTTCACCATTTTCAAACTCATGCCATGAACTGAATCCATGCAACATGCTAAGTTCCCTTTGTTTTATCCATTTTCAGGCTTCCAAGTTTCTTCTCGCATTTCTTTTTTTTATATATATATATATATAGATAGATAGATACTTGTTGCTTTTTTTAAAAAAAGACTTATTTATTGATTTTAAAGGGAGAGAGAGGGAGAGCACGAGTGCAAGTGGGGAGAGGGGAAGAGGGCAAGAATCTTCAAGTCGACTCCTCACTGAGCACTGTGCCTGACACAGGGCTTGATCCCACAACCTATGAGGTCATGACCTGAGCCAAAACCAAAAGTCAGATGCTCAACCAACTGAGGCACCTGGGCGCCCCTCCTTGTCACTGTTTCTAAAACTACTTTTATAATAATTCACAGTGCTTTTTATATATAAATAGATGATCCTTCCAATATCTTGGTCTCTTAGTACCTGATCTCTTTTCTATGAATGAGCTTGTTGTCTCTTCTCTCCCCAGGCCCTGTAGACATGCTCCAGACTTGGTCATGACCAATAGCTGCACAGCCTCCATAATCTTAGTTTTAAGTATTCACTCTTTTACCACCACCTCCCACTTTGCAGCTCACGTTCTTCAGTACCCTAAGTCTAACATTTTTTTCAACCCCTCTACGTCCTATAATTCAGTGATCCTCCTAACGCTTCAATGTCTCTCAACCCTTTCTTATAGTCACTTTCCTTCTTAACAAGCTTGAATTCCTTGGTCCATCATTATAACTCCATTGCTTTTACCATTAGCTACCATGCTTCCTCCAACCCATATCTAACCCTATCCAATTGTCCTCCAAAGTAAAACCTCAACACTAGTTACACTCAACCTTGGCTATTCAGGACCTTTGTGTTGCTGAGCCTGTCTAGAAAAAAAAAGACCCAACTATACTAACTGGATCACCAACCTCAAATGATTGCTGGAAATGCTGTATTTCCAGCATTTTATTTTCTGTTTATTTACTGTCTCTTTCTCCCTTTCTCAAGTGATCATTTTATATTGAATTATCTCTTCTCAAATCACTGACATCCCTTTAGTAGTTCTCACTTTTTTGGATGATCTTGCTTCCTCTCTCTGACCAAATTGGAATAATAAGAAGAGAACTTCTATAAGCTCCCATCCTGCCTTATCTCCTATTTCCATATCTGTGCTCCCACCTAAAGTCAGTACTTCCACTTGTATTTTGGATGCTATTTCCTTGTGCTACAATAATGACTACAATAATAATGTATCTACATGACTACAATAATAATCTCTCCCCTCTCCTTTAAAAAAGGAGAGACTCCACATGGTTCTATATGCCTCCTTGCAAATGCCCCTTGCCAAACTTCCGAGTTGAATCTCCTTGCTGTCTTAAGTCTTTGGAATTGATTGAAAAGTCTTCTGAGGCTAGAATTCAGTTACAGGAAAAGGGAAGGTAAATGAGGAAAGGAAGAAGAGACATAGGCAAAGCATCTGCAAGTCACTTACAGCAGATCCTTGTCTCTTAAATCTAACCCTAATAAGTAAGTAGCTTCCTTTCACCTTTTCTTACCATTGAGAGGCTCCTTTTGTCGGTGCCTGAGTCAGAGTTTTAAGGCTACTGACCTAAACCTTTCTGTTGAACAGAGCCAGATGTAGACTCCTCAAGCAGACAATAAATCCCATATAACATATTTCTCCGAACTCCCATTTCCTTTTGGTCATGAAGACATTCATGAAGTCACACAAATTGGGTTGTGGAAAAAAAACAATAATTTACAGAATTAAGCAAGCATAGGATAGGAATGAAAGTGCAAATTTTTCTCCAGTTTCTTTTTGAGATTTTTAGGTTATAATTCTTTTTAGCTACAAAAAACTCTAAGAATTAAATATGTGGCTCAACAGGGTGCGTTTTGTAGCTAAATGCTAACAATTACTTTGCCAGAGTTATCCTGAATACTTTTGCAGTTTAAGTTGTGTAGATGGCAGGTCATTGTATTCTCTACACATCGCACATTTTTAGGAGCATTTCAGCTATAGCTAGATATCTAAATAAACAGCTTCCTGGATTGAAAACACTTCTACATTTTCTTTAAATCCTACAGGTTTAACCTAATATGATTTGCAAATTACTTTTAAAAAATGAATTATGTATTTCTCTATTAAATCTTTTGAGTAACAGATTCCCTTTTCAAGGTCCCTTAAGATGACCCTTAAGCCACCCTTGAATATTTATTTTTAGTCTGTACAATCTTGAATGATGAAATATTTGAAAACATCTCATCACAACTTTTAGAAAACTCTGAGATGAATTTGCAAAGTCACATATTTTGCTTTCTTTGACCCCAAAAACTTGAATTTATGTGTCCTGGTTTTTCTTTTGAAGAGAAGAGAACCAATTAGTCACATGTTAATCAGAACTTTTGGATTGAATGTGTAATGAATCATTTTTTCAAATCAATCATTAATTTTTACTGGAGAGCCAACTCTGACACAAATTGCTATGGGTCATTTAGGAAAGGATAACAAGAAGCAACGTCTATCAGAAATGAAAGAAGATCCATATATTTTCCAGAAGCTGCCTGCTTCAAGAGGTCCTTATCTTATTGATTCTCATTCTTCCATGTCTAAATTTCTGGGCTCGCATCCCAGTTTTTGACCCATCCCATGAGAGACAGTTATTGCCATTAAGTGTTCCAAAATGTCTTTGGGTTTCAAGGCTCAACCTCTGCTCTTGACAACCATGCTGAGGAAACTTACAAAGAAACTTAGGTATCATCAATCGACCCCAGGCCTATTACTACTGTGAAGTCATTGTGAAGTAAGAATACTAATTACATTCATTCATTCATTCATTCATTCATTCATTCCACCAATGCATGTGATCCTCTAGCCACTCAACAAACATGTGCTGAGAATGTTAGGCTACATACCAAACATTAAAAACACATATGTGATTAACACACAGCTGATGTCATCAATGGGCTCACCTTCAGCAAAGGAAACAGGTAAATAGATAATACAAAACAATCTGGTAAGTTATATCTGCAAGCTTCTAAATGAATGGTCTTGTTGATTAAAAAAATTTGATTTTCAAAATATTGATTGTGTTTGATATCAGTTTTAGACATTTTCTTGAAAGGTTAACTTAATACTTTTTACTATGAACTTGTTCATTATTTTATTCTTTTCCGTTCTTTCTTCTGGGTAATAAAAAATTGTTTTTGGCTTATTATTTTTAAAAATATACCTTTAACAACCAATTTGTTATTTTTACATAATGTTTAAAAATAATCAATTTGAAACATCAATGTCAGGCAGACTATAACACAGATGATGAAGGTCCATTTGAAGTATTTTCTTTTTTCTTTTTTTTTAAGATTTATTTATTTATTTATTTATTTTAGAGAGAGTGCACACACACATGAGAGAGACAGTTGGGGGAGGGGGAAAAGGAGAGGGGCAATAGGGAAACTCAAGTAGACTCCCCACTGAGCACAGAGCCTGGTGCAGGCTCCGTTTCCCCACCCTGAGATCAAGACCTGAGCCAAAACCAAGAGTCAGATGCTAAACTGACTGAGCCACCCAGGAACTACTAAAATAATTTTAAAGAAAAATTAAGGTGATTCTAAAGAAATAAGATTCCAGGGAAACAATGAAAATGACCTCTTCAATAAATTGTACCTAAAACTCCAAATGATCATCCAATTTGGACAGTTATGAGTTGAATTATGGTTCTGATTACTGCTCTATTGACATTGACATTGATGTTTAACTTTATTTTCTCCTTAGGGAGGAGTTAACATAAAGCAAAATTTTTCGCGTACTTAAATGTGAGAATTATTTGTTACCAGGGGACATAACTAACCCATTGTCTCAAAATATTAATTTTTAAGCTTATTTTCTTCTTTATATAGTCTCTGAAAGAAATGCTGACAACAGATCGCCTAAATGAAATTTTTTTATCCTTCAAACTATTCTTTCTTGAGTGTTTTATTTAGCAGGAGGTCATGAGGTTTGTGTTTTCTATAATTATAAGCCTAGAAGTGGGATGCACTAAGATTATTCTTAGGATACAGTCCATGGTGAATTATATATTGCTCCATGTACCATCTTTAGAACTTCACTGAAGAGTTCTGAATGGTTACCTTCTAGGGATATTTAGAAAACTTCCTTAGTGTGATGTCCAGTATCTATGCTACTACATATCTTCTTTGAATTACTACAGGGTTAAGTCTTGATATATCCATTTTAAGTTGAAAATATATTTAATTTGTTTAATCTACTGATCGTAATAACTTAGCTTACCTTAAGCAAATACTTACATGAGACTATAGTTGGGCAAAATCATCATACACAATTTTATAAAAACAGTATTGATTATCTCATATAATTTATTGAATATTATGCTGAAAGTGAAAAACAGAATGGTTGTGTGGTTGTGGGGCAAAGAATGGTTTTAAGTGTATCAGTTGTTTGCTGTCATGATCATGTGGCTCACTGGGAGCTGAGGCTCAGTGGCCCTCTCCAGCATCATGACATTATCTCTAATCCTGGAAAAGCTCCAAATTCAAAATTCAAAGGTTTCCACTGAATATCACTTTCACACCACTGTAAAGTTGAAAAATTGTAAGTCAAGCCATCAAAAATTGGGGACCATCTGTGTTTATTTATCCTATAATATACTCTTAAAATTTCAATACAACAGTACTAATATTGGTACTAATAATAAGATACTGAATGCACTTTGATTCCCTGTGATTCTTTAGCCTTCAAGTATATTCCATTACAAATATGCAGTCAAGATATTAATAGAGGAAAATGGATTGCAGAATACAGGGAAACTCTTTGTTTTCTGGTAATCTAAAACCAGTTCTAAAAAACTAAATGGTAGTCCTAAACCAAAACAAAAATTTAATAATAACAGTATCTGGAAAAAAAATACAGTCAAAATACCATGTTTCAAAGTCGAGAAAATTTGTCAGTGTGTTATGTTATCAACTTTATGTTATTTGTATGCAGAGAATAATTTCTTTCAATTTATTTTTAGTATTTAAGGATTGTTTTCGTTTCCTTTTGATTTTATGTTGTTTTTAAGTCGGATAAGACATGTATATGATTCCAAAGCCATAATAATAAAACTAAGTATTTTCACAGAAGGGTCAATTCAAATCCTGTACTCTCCATTCTGTTCTCTTTCTCCCAATTTAGGACACCAATTTTATTAGTTTTTGCTTTTTTTCCAGTGATGTTTTTGAAAAATATAAGTAAAATGTATTCATATACAAATGTATTGATATTTCTCCAGTTTCTTAAATATGAACACTATTTTCTACCTTGCTCTTTTACTTAATGATATATTTTAGAGGTTGGCCCATATCAATATGGAGAATCACATGCCTTCCTCTTTACAGTTGCAAAATACTCTAATTTGTGAATGTCCTATAGTTCATGTAACAAATCCTCTGTTTTTGAATATTTGGATTCTTACTAGTCTATTGCTTCTCTAAGTAATATCACAAAGAATATCCTTGTATATATGCCATTTTATATTTTTGCTTGTGTATCTTTGTGATACCTTTCTTAAAACAGGATATTGAGCCAAAAAATAAATGCATAAGTAATTGAGCTGTACTCTTTATTTTTTAAAATAGTCTTCTAGTCATTATCCATATATATGGATATTTTAAGTAATTTCACTCAAATTTATGAGGATTTTTATGTTTATACTTAATATGAATGTTCATGTTTCTACATCTCTTCATAATTAATTTTCATTATTCTAAAATAGTTCATCATTGATGAATGTATCAACATCATTTTTATCTTCTATATCTTTCCTTCCTAAGTGCTTAAGGAATATTAGTTAAACTCAGTGTAAAGCACACAAGGAGTTGTATTTCTGTGGATATATGTATGCATCCATAAACATTTCTGTGTATCTCTCAGGACATGTAATTGCCTACATGTTTCCATTTTTCAACTTGCTCATGCAAAATTTGAAAAAAATATCCCTGGATTTCAGATAATAGCAGCTTATCTCATATTATATAGGTCAGATAGTGAAGAGGTAGACTTGATCCATGTGATATTTGGAGCATAAAGATTGACCATGACCAGGAATTCACTGATGAAATTAGAAATCACCTTAAGTCACTTTCCTTCATTTACTTTCCACTCTTTCCTTTTCACCTTGCTTGAGTGAATGTGCTATGGGTCAAAAGGAAGAATTGCTTCCTTGGACCTGATACACTTGACCTCTTGTCACTAGCACTTAAAAGTCCAATACTCCTTCTTGTGCAGTTGACTCCTACTGATCCACATTTGTGTCAGGACTTTCTTTTTTCTCCTTCCAGTTTATCACTGTAACTGTGTTTAAATTAAAAAACAATTTATGAAAATGTACATTGAGTTGATTTGTCATCAGAATCTCTGTACAGTCTAGGAGATAAATTTTGCTAAATTTTTGGTCTGTTTTTCTACTTCATAGAGCAAAAATCCCAAAATTGAAAAAAATGAACTGAGAACTATAAGTGAATATAAAAATTACTTTAGCTATCGACATATAGCTAAATTAAAAATTATTCTCTAAATGTTACTATGAACATTTGGGTGTTTTAAATTTTATATTTCTTAATGCAACTCAGAAGCATCAAGACTTTTTATGAAAAAAATAGAAATACAACTTGGTAAAGCCTAATACAAATCACCCAGCTATTTATAAACACATGATTTACACAATGAATAAAGTCAGACATCATATTCCTTAGCTGTTTTTACATTAGAAACTTATTGTCATACAAAAATCTATAGCTTTTCTCTTAAAATATATATCATACAAAGAGAGAAGTAGAAATATTTTATTATAATTGCCAGCATCACACTTTAATGGTAAAATGATTCAAAAATTATTAACATTGTCACCAAAGCCAAGACAGATGTATTTGTTATAGATGAAGAAATCCATGAAAATTGTGTTAAAGTGGATGTGAGAGTCACTTAAGATTATTTACAATACAATTATCTAGGACATTTGAACTGAAAAGGAAACAAAAAGGACACAAATGGACAAAAAAAATAAATGACAAAGAGAACTCCTTCTTTTTTTCCTTAAATGGAGGCCAGTAAGGAAGGGAATCAGGAGCATTTAAAATGTAATAGAGTTGTGTGCAATTTTTTTCCAGGACCGAGAGCCACAGTGTTATCTGGTGAAAAATGAATATGAGACATTTATTGCTGCTGAGGGATTCCCTGGGCCGCCTGCGATAGGTCTGGACTGAGGCTTTGCTTGAAGGTTATGTGAAGACTTTGTCATTCAAAGTCAGCACCACTGACAAGCACTATCCTCAGTAGGGCTAGCCTGAGCTCCAATGGATAAACAAAGGGCAAGATATATTAGAAAGTGCTTGGAATCCTTCTGCCTCCTCACAATTACTCATTCAGATTTATGGTGTATGATTTTGACTCACTCTGGCCAGGGTCACTGATCTTGCCATAAAAAGGCTCATCATCAATAAATACACATTGATCACACGTGTCAAAATATGCACAATCCCATGCAGGCATTACAAAAGAAAACCAGTCATTAAATTGTGGTCATACTCATTTTCGATCCCAAACAACCATTCTCCACTTTGATCAACCATCATTTTCAAGAGACCCAGTACTAAATTTTTGGCTCTTTCTAAAAAGCAAATTCATTCTTACAGACCAGAAATTTACTGCTCTAGAGGATATTAAGAAAAAAATGTTCCACAGGTTTTGAAGGCAATCTTTAAAAAGAAATCCCAAAATGATTTTGAAATGCCAGCATCATTGCAATAAATGAAGCTTTCCCAAGATGATAACTTTGAAATAGACAACCTTAATTTGGGATTTGCATGTATGCATTTGTAACTTCTGAAATCTTCATCAGAATATCAGTTGTTTTACCTGAAAATGCCCCAACTACTGATTTTGTGTCTACACTATGAAAAAGAGGATCACTGAGCCATTAATCTTCACCATTTCTAAATGGTTACTCTGCTAGTTTGTCAGTCCAAAAACCTTACAGTTAACCCAGACTTCTTTTAATTTTTTATACCCCAGAACCAATCTAACAGGAAATCTCAACAAGGAAATGTAGCATTTTAGAAGTGTAAAGAAATCTACCCAGATACATTACAGGAGGTCCCTGACTTATGATGACTCAACTTAGGATTTTTTGGCTTTATGATGGTGTGAAAGCAGTCCACATTCAACTGAAACTGTACTGAGAATTTTGAATTCCGGTCTTTTCCTGAGTTAGTGATATATGATATGATACTCTCTCATGATACTGGAGAGTGACAACCACAGCCCCCAGTCAGTCATATGATCACAAGGGTAAACAACTGATACATGGACAACTATTCTGTACTCACATGTCATTTTGTTTTTTCACATTCAGTGCAGTATTCAATAACGTACATGAGATAATCAACACTTTATTATAAAATAGGCTTCGTGCTAGATGATTTGGCCCAACTGTTGGCAAATGTAAGCATTCTGATCACATTTAAGGTAGACCAGTCTAGGCTATGATGTTGGGTAGATTAGGTGTATTTAATGCATTTTAGACTCTCACAATTTTTGACTTATTATACATAATCACGTTATAAGTAGAGGAAGATCTATATATCTAAATTCTAGCTAAAAATTATTTTTTAAATGTACAATAGAGGTGATGGAAAGTTAAGTGATTCTTTGTTGATTAATAATGTTGAGAATATATGGATCCTCAGTATTATGTTTGTCCTGAGGTAAGTGACTCTGCCCACTGGCCTAGAACCTGCATTTTGAAGGGTCATAGGAGTAGTGGAGAGGAGTCAAACAGAGGCCTGCAATGATGGGAAGCTGGACTGGAGACCTGACCCAGAAAGTCTCCATATCCTGATATAGGAGGGATCTGGATGAAGGAAGAAAACAGAAATCATTTTTTAAGAATTTCCTACCACAAGCTCACATTAGGACCTGGATGCATACTCTGTGTAGCAAAAGGGCAAGCAAAAAGTTTTTGTCACTCTTCATTTTTCACTGTAGGTTCATCCTCTTCTCTCTGATTACTTAGGCCTAAACACTTAGTTCTTATTTCTCTCTACACTTCCGGGTGCATATTCACTCATAAATACATGTCTCTCTCCTGCCTAAATTCCCAACTTAAATATCCAACTGCCACTAGGCATCTCCATTTGGATATCTAAGAGGATTTTCAAACTTAACAGTCTTTAACTAAATTTCTGATTTCCCACCATTCCCCACCAAATCTGCTCCACCTACATCTTCCGCATCTCAGTTGCTCAGACCCAAACCTTGGAATCATCTTTCACACTCCATACCCAATCTGTCAGGAAATTCTGTTGGATCTACTTTCAAGAAATATCTATTATCTGAGCAATTCTCACCACCCACTGCTAGTTCTCCTAGTATCTTGCTTGGGTTCTTGTGACAGTCTCCTGATATGTCCCTGCTTCTATCTTTGCTTCCCTGCAGTCTATTCTCAACACAGTAGCTGCTGTGATCCTCCTAAAATATAAGACCAATCACGTCATTTTCCTGCTCACACCTTACAATTTCTCCTGGCTTTCCTCAGAGTATAATCAAGTTCTTATAATCCCAAAGGTCCTACAGGACCCAGCCAAACTGTCTTTCTGATCTCATATCTCATGACTATTCTTTGCACTTACTCCTTCCAGGCACACTGTCATCCTTGATGTTTCTGGAACACATGATGGCCACACCCACAGTAGGACCTTTTGTCTTTTGGAAAGCTCTTAACTCAAATACCCTCATGTCTCACTGCCTTACTTTCATCCAGGCTTTGCTCTTATATCACCTTCCTCATGTCTGCTCCACTGACCACATTCTATTTGAAATTGCAACTCACCCCTTCCCTTGCTTTCCTGCTTCTTTTTCTCCCATGTGCTATTCCTTCCATGGAACATATCCTCTTCTAATATACTATACATTATTACATTTATTTGTTTATCATCAGTGTTGCTATGTTAAAATGTAAGCTCAACAAGGACAGGGATCTTGACTGCTTCATTCAATAATTTCTCCAAAGTACCAGAATCATCCATAACACATAAGAAGTACTCAAAAAGATCTGATAGAGGAATTAAGTGAAGCTAGAAAAATCATGATGTCCAAATAAGAAATGGACAACAATGAAGAAAAAAATCACAGGTCACTCCTATTCACAAAAAATAGAGGTAAAAATTCCAACTGATAAAAATATATGTAAAATACACTGGAATTAAAATTTAAAGAAATAAGGGAATTTTTCTAAAGATGTAAAATTCAAAAGAAGTCACAATCCAAATGCTCTAAAATATAAAAACCAAGTTTAGTGTAACGATGTAGAGTTTTATCAACACCAAAAAGTTGATTAATTTTATTATTATAACAATACATGATTATCTCACAAAACAAGGAAAAAGCACTTTGTAAGGTCAAAATTTTTAATGTCTTTTGGTAAATTAAGAATAGAATAAAATGTTTTCAATCTCCTAAAGGGCTATCACATTCAATGAAAAATTTTATAAGTATTTTCCTTAAAATTGAGAAATAAAACCAAGGAAGTCTGCTCTCACCATTTATGTGCATTATTTTCCAAAAGGGGTTAGTGATCTAAGACAAGAAGAAATGGTAAACATTAGAAAGAAAAGAAAAATGTCATTAATACCAGTCTGAAAAGCATGGACATTTCAATACATTGTACTGTGACAATTTCTCATCCATATGGAAAAAATTCAAGGGGATTCTTCCCTGATAACACATTCAGAAATAAATTCTAGATAGTTCCAAGATTTAACTGTTAAGTACAAAATGTTAAATTTTAAAAGAAGATATACATCGTCATAATTTGGGGAGTAGGAAATAATTTTTAAATAAGTTCCCAAAGGAAAAAAAAGCAAAGAAAAACGATGTTTTACTACATTCAAGATCAAAATTTCTAGTTATTAGAAAACATGATAGAGAAAATGGAGCAAAAAATAGGAAAGATAGGGCGCCTGAGTGGTTCAGTTCATTAAGTGTCTGCCTTTAGCTCAGATCATGAACCTGGGGTCCTGGGATCGAGTCCTACATTGGGCTTCGTGTTCAGCATAGAGTCTGCTTGTCTCTTTCCCTTTGCCCCTCCCACCACCTGTTCTCTTTCTCTCAAATAAATGAATAAATAAAATCATTTTAAAAATGGGGAAGATATTTGCATCCCATATAACAATTAGTGACTATGCACCAGAAGATATTAAGAATATAAATTAACTGCATAAAGATATTCAATCCAATAGAAACATGGAACAAAACTACCAACTGACTTTCTCTAGAAGAGGAAATAATAATGGTTACTGTATATATGAAAAATTGCTAAGCTGCATTAGATCAGTAAATTGCACATGAAAGCCACAAGAGGACTTTATATTCCAAATGGGGCGAGAAAAATTTAATAAACTAAGAATATCAAGTATTGGTGAAGATTTAGAACCAAAAACTGTTTAACATTGCTGAGTGTAGTATAAGTTGGTTTAACCTCTTTAACAATTTGGCATATCTAATGAAATTGTAACCTAGCAATTCTGTAGGTATATCCCCTAAGAAACTCTTGAACAGTTGCTCCAAGAGACATGCACTAGAATGATCATGTTAAATCATCAAGTTAGGAACTGTGAAAACATCTGAGATTTCATCCTGCTTCCAAGTAACAAGTTAGCCAGTCACTTTCATAGATACTGGCAGAAAGACACAGGGGTATTAAGGTTAGAAACTAAAGACAGTTTATTATTCACAGCAAAAGTCAGAGTAACATTGTAGCCCACAACTTCCACAGGATGATGTGGTCAGGGCCAGGTGTTGTTCAATCAATGAAAATGCGTTACAGAGAAGAAGCCTGAGATTAAGACTGATTTATGTAAGGGCTGCTGACAAACCTCCCCATCCTCCCTTCCAGAGAGTGACATTATCCTACCAGCCTGAAATATAAGCAATTCTCTCTGGGGAAAAGAGGAAGTCATCTCTGTCTTTATGATTCTGGAAAGTCTTTAGGGAGGTGGATGTCTCTATTTTTATTATTTGGGAACACAAGTTAGTTCCAGAGCAAGGCATTGTCCCCATGTTTCCAAGGCTGTTTGTTTATTCAAATATTCTTAAAATGGTAATACCAGAGCATATTGGCTGTTAGTGCCTAGAGGTTTAGCAATAAGAGAGATTAATAGAGAATTATATCCTCCCAGCTCATAACAGCATGATTTATAATAGTACAACAAAGCAAAACAAAACAACAATGCTTAATGACAGAAACTTAGGTAAATATATTGTGAAATATCTAAAGAAATACTATGCAAAAGTTAAAAATGAAATCAACTATACCTTTTATCTACATGTATGAATCCTGTGTTAAGAAGCAGAGAAATACACAAAAATATATATTTATCTGAGTTCAGAAACAGGTAGGACTAGTAAAATAGTTTGATTTGTTGAACACAGAAAATAAAATTATAAAGAAAAACAAGAGAATAGTTAACATAAAATGGTATTTAACTTTGAGAGGAAAGAAAGAGAATATGTTTAGGGATGGACACAGGATATTCCAAAGTATTGGTAACATTTTATTTCTTGAGATGGATGATAGATATTCTTTTTATTAATACCCTTTAAACTGTGTATAAAAAGTTATATACGGTCTTTCACATACGTGATATATTTGACAATTTAAAAAAAACCAAAAATAGTTCAAAAACTAGATTAGAAATGGGATAGAGGAAAAGGAAAAGAAATCCCTTCTATAAGGAAGAATTCCAGACCAATATTTACTATATTTACTATATACTGTTCAATTGAATTTTCTACGATGACTAAAATGTTCTATAATTCTGTGATGTTCTACAATGGTGCTTGGCAGCCACTAAACCGTTACACACTTAGAATGTGGCTAGTGCAACTGAGGAAATTAATTCTAATTTTTAATTTTTTTTATTTTTTAAAGATTTTATTTAGCTATTATCTACCATTTTGAATAGAGCAGATGTAGATCACTGTACTAAAAAAAAAAAAATCATGTTAGCCAAACATAGGTGACAATCTCCTTTTGAATTATCAAAGACTGAATCTCTTTATTTCTCTTTCTCCTTTTAGAGCACAATTTACTTTATTTACTTTCCCCATAAATAATACTAAGACAAAGAGAAGAATATACTTTAATAATAATCAAATAATAAGAAGGGAGGGTGGTGAGAAAAAACATGAGTATAGGGTTTGAATTATTAAGTGCTGGGTTTTAAGCAAGAATGAACAATGACAGTTGCTTTTTGTTAAGATAACATAGTGTTCTTATGGTATAATAAGATACATGAGAGAGACAAAGCTAGGCAGAGGTATTCATAGAAATCATTCAACAAATATTTATTGAGTACCTCTGAAGATGATGATGAGGATAAGATACAGGCTTCCAGTTATGAAATGAGTAAGACAATAATAATTTATTTTTAAAAACTTATTTTATTTTTAAATTATTATTATCATTATTATTATTTTTCTGAGAGAGAGTATATGTGCACAGGTGGAGGAAAGGGCAGAGGAAGAGAGAGACAGAATCTTAAACAGGCTTCATGCCCAGTGCAGAGTCTGACTCAGGGTTCAATCTCACAACCCTGTGATCATGACCTGAGCTGAATCAAGATTTGGACACTTAACAGTCTAAGTCACCCAGGCACCCCAGTAAGAATTTGCAATATTTCTTATTTAGTGTTTAGCACCATTCAATGTGCTTTAAACTTGATGGCAACCTTTATTTTAGAGATGAGAAACTAAAGGATAAAGTAACTTTTCTAAGGCCATATACCCTCCTATAGTCAACGGCTTAGAAGAGAAAATGGCATTTGAACAAGAGATAAAAAATGTGAACATTTTACAAGAAGGAAATGTTGGGGCTATGGGACTGCATAATAGAAAGACAACTTAAGAAGTGTATTAGTTTTCTATTGCTATGTAACAAATTATCTGCAAATTTAGTGACTTACAACCATAACAGTTATTATCTCATAGTTTATGTGGCTTAGGAATTCAGGAACAGCTTGGTTGGCTGGTCTAGCTAGGTTCTATCATGAGAATGCAATCAATATGTCAATTGGAAAAAAATATTTGCAAACCATGTATCTGATAATAACCAAAATATGTAAGGAATCCCACAATTCAGTAGCAAATAAACAAAAATCCCACCAAATATCTGTTTAAAAAATGGACAGTGAACCTGAATAGACATTTTTCCAAGGGAGACATACAAATGGTTAATAGGTAATTGAAATGGTGCTCAATATCAAAAATCATCATGGTAATGCAAATCAAAACACAATGTGATATCACCTTATACCTTTTAGGATGGTCATTATGAAAAAAACAAAACAAAATATATTGGTGAGGATGTGGGAAAAAAAAGAGAATCTGGTACATTCGTGGTGGGAATGTGAATTGGTGCAGCACTATGAAAAAAAGTATCAAGTTTCCTCAAAAAAATACAAATAGAACTACCATATGATCCAGCAACCCCACCCTTGGATATGTGGTAAAAACAATTGAAATCAGGATCTTGAAGAAATACCTGCACTCCTATTTTCATTGCAGCACTATTCGCTACAACCATGACATGGAAACAATCTAAATGCCAGTTTACAGATGAAGGATAAAGAAAACGTGGGGAAAGAGTGACATCATCACTCTTATTCTATGGCGACATAGAATTCCTAACTCCTAATATAAGACTGAAACTACTCCTCTATCACAGACTCCAACACATACTGTGTTAGAAGGATAAGAGAAATGGATACATATTGATCACATTTCCTCTCCTTCAGGGAGGCATGATATGGTACCGAGAAGTCTTCTGAAGCTTATAGCTCCTCCAAGTAGGAAAAAGAGCTCAGTGTGAACATCTAGCTTCCCAGTGTTGTGGGTAGGTTCTTGGGAATACCCATGCTGGTCTTGACTCATGGGTACAAGGGAATGTGCAAGGCTCGACCACTGTTAATCTGATGATGGAGAGGCAGGGAAGGGCTTGCAACAACCAGCCCTTAGTAGTAGTACAGCGCTGAGTATACATGGTGGTCTTGTCTGACCGGGAAGTTTGGCCTGAGCATCTGGGAAGCTGCGTAGCCCAGCAACACTCAAATGAAGATACTGGGAGATAATACTGCATGTGAGCAGAGCAAAGCAGGTATCCCCATTCAGCCAGAGAACCTGGGGCATGTTTCCACTTCAGATAAGACTCTGAAGAGACTTGCTGGCCTCTGAGTCAGCTCTACCACCCAGCCTGGGCAGGGGAACTAATTAATAGCCTTGCTTATTGTGGAGGGTAGATTCTGGCTTGGCCTGAACAGGGAACCTGAACTGAGCACGTAAGAAATGGCCTCTTGGCCCAGCAGCATTTCCACAGAGAGCCCAGCTCACAGCTCTATCTGTCTTTAGTGATAAGCTAATGACCACATCTGGCCAGAAAATTTGGTGCATAGGTCTTCCTTCTTAGCTCTGCAAACAAGAGTCTTGTCAGCCCTGAGGCCTATTCTGAAGCCACCTCCCACTTCCCCACCTCAGACAGGGAAGGTAATCTGCTAACCAGAGCTCCTTGGAATCTTGGTAGCCCACTGTATAGCTCCAATTACAGGGTACTTGAGTGGGGAACCTGACCAGTGGCTCTGCCTTTGTAAGGCTAAAACTATGGCCCCATTTGCCCAGGCACCTTAGCTAGCAGGTGTTTCTGATTTGATTCTCAAATAAAGAGCTTTGCTTGTTCTGTAGCCTAACTGGGCAGAAAAGCTAAATTATAGCTCTGCCTAAAGCTGAATACAGCCTAAGATTGATCTGACCAGTAGTGTAACTACAGTTCTTGGGATTCTGTGTAACCTATCTTGCAACTCTGATTACCCAGGCACTTGAGTGGAGAGCATGGCAAGAGCAAGAACAGTGGCTCATTAAACCAGGGAACTTGGTGCCTAGCTCTGCCTAATTTGATCCTCATGCAAGAGCCTTGCCGACCTTTGGGTATGTATAAGGTTCTTCCCAGAGAGGGAAACTAACTTATAAACCCTCCCACTGCTGAATATTGGCCTCAGCCCACCTAACCAGGGGACCTAACAATAGCACACAGGGAGTTATATAGCCCATCCTATCATCCTGCTTACAGTAACACTTGAACAGAGAACTTATCCTGGGACTTTTCTTATCTACAGAGTAAAACTTTGATAGCTTCGTTGGGTCTGGAAATTTAATGCATAGTCTAGCCTGATTTGACTCCCTGCCCCCAAATTAGCACTGCTGGCATTGGGGCCCACTCTGCTGCCCTGACAGGGCAGGGAAGCTAACTCATAACCCTGCCTATTGATTAGTATAGAACCCAGGGAAGACCATCTAGAAAATCTGACCATAGACACTAGGCAATCATGGATCCCAACCTACAGCCTTACTTTGGCAGGAAAACAAGTCAGTAATCTTATCTAACTGTCCTCAGGCAGTGTGGCACACCTCCCCATTCACATCTCAAAGCCTAGACGGTATCCTTGCCCCCAAAATAGACCCCTTTAGCAGGCTTCACCTGTCCAAGGATGTTACTACTAACATGTCCAGAACATCAAAAGCAGAGCAGTGAAGAACTGTCTCTGCCAATATGAACCTATAAAATCTGGAAGAAGGAAACAACTTAAATGCACAGATACCAGCATAAGGAATCAAGAATTATGAAAAATCAGGTCAACATGACACTACCAAAGAAAACTAATAAAGCTCTAATAACTGATGCCAAAGAAATAGAGATCTACAAATGGTAAAACTAAGAATTCAGGATAATACTCCTAAAGAAGTTTCTTGAACTATAAGAATATGCAGACAAGTAAGCAAAATTAGAAAAATTATACATGGACAAAATGAGAGGTTCAAGGAAGAAATAAAAACCACAAAAAACACACAAACAAACAGAAATCTTAGAGCTGAAAAATACAATCACTGAATGAGGAATTCAATAGAGAGCACTGAAAACAGGCTTGAACATGCAGAAGAAAGTATTAGTAACCTAAAAGATAGGGCATTTGAAATTATCCAGGGAGAGGAACAAGAAAAAGGACAAAAATTTAAAAAAATGAAAAAAGTAAAGATGTAGAACAACACCAAAAGAAGCAATGTCCACATTATGAGAATTCTAGGAGAAAAGAAAAAGGGACACAACATATATTTAATGTAATAGCTAAAAACTTAATGAACTTGGGGAGGGAAATGGATATATAGATGGATCCATGAGGCCCAGAAGACCCCAAATAAGGTGAGGGCTACACCAAAACATATTATAATTAAGCTGTCAGAAGTTAAAGAATTATGAAAGCAGCAAAATAAAATAGTCTAGTTACAGACAAGGGAATACCCCTCATAAGTCTATTTCTCAACAGAAATTTTTCAAGTAAGGAAAGAATTGTAGGATATATTTAAAATATTCGAAGGAAAAAACTCTCTGTCTACCAAGATTTCTATACCAGGTGAAGTGGTTTCTCAGAAATGAAGGGGGAATAAAGACTTTTCAGAACAAATAGAAGCTGAGGGAGTTCACAGCCACTACACTTACCTAACAGAATGTACTTGAGGGAGTTCTTTGAGTGGAAGTAAAAGAACACTAATCAGTATCATAAAAACACAAGAAATTAGTAAAAAAGTCATTGGTAATGGTAAATATACAGTCAAAGTTAGATTCTGCTATATAGTAGTGTATAATTCATTTTCAACTCTACTTTAAAAAATAAATGTGGTGAAAACCATAATTATAATAATGTGTAATTGAATATACAAAAAATACATAATCTGTAACACTTATAACCTGAACTCCAAGAAGGAGGAGAAGTAAAAGTGTAAAGTGTAGGTATGCTATCAAAGATAAGATGTCATTAGGTTAAAATTGGGTGTTATAATTTGAAGATATTTTTTTGTCAGCTTCATGGTAACTATGAGAGAAAAATGTATATTAACTACACAAAAGAATATAATAAATAAGTCAGAGCCTACTGATACCAAAAGCATCAACCCCCCCCTCAATACATCTGAATAAAAAACAAGAAACAATGGATTTACCAAACAGCCATAGAACAACTAATAAAATGGCAATAGTTAAGTCTTATTCTAACAACAATTAGTTTAAATCTTGACTAAATGGACAAAGAACAAAATAAAACAAACAAAAACCCAAGATCCAGCAATATGCTGCCTACAAGAGACTCAATTTAGTCTTGATGACACACATAGACTGAAAGGGAAAGGATGGAAAAAAATATGTCTTACAAGTGGTAACCAAAAATAAACAGAGGTAGTTTACTTGCATCACAAAAGATAGATTTAAAATGAAAAATGATAGAAGCAGAGAAGGTCACTATATAATGATAAAGAGGTCAATCTTTTAAGAAGATATAGCTATTATAAAATTTATGTACCCAACATTAGAGCAACTAAATATATAGGAAAATTAGCAAAGCTAAAAGGAAAAATAAATTGCAATATAATAATAGTTGGAGACTCTAAAACTCAACTCAACAATGGATAGATCATCTAGGTGGAGAATCAATGACATAGCAAATTTGAACACTATAGACCAAATGGACCTAACAGCCATATACAAAACATTCTGACAACAGCAGAATGCACATTCCTCTCAAGCATACATGAAACACTTCCTAGGATAGACCACATGTTAGGCCAGCAAACAAGTCTTGGCAATTTAAAAAAACCCTGAAATTATAATAAGTATCTTCTCTGACCACAATGGTATGAAACTAGATTGCTTCTCTCTTGCTTTTCTTTTTTTCTTTCTTTCTTTCTTTCTTTCTTTCTTTCTTTCTTTCTTTCTTTCTTTCTTTCTTTCTTTTTCTTTCTTTCTTTCTTTCTTTCTTTCTCTTTCTCTTCCTCTTTTTAAAATTCTCTTTTTATTTAAAAGATTTCTTATTTCAGAGAGAGAGAGCACAAGCTGGAGGGGCGGAGGGAAAAGGAGAGAGAGAGAATCTCCATCAGACTCCACTCTGAGTGTGGAGCCTGACATGGGGCTCAAACTTGCAACCCTGTTATCATGACCTGAGCTGAAACCAAGCGTTGGACACTCAACTGACTGTGCCACCCAGGTGCCCCTGGACTTCCCTCTTATAACTACTTTTTTCTACCTTCCATACATTGTGGTATGCTGTGTTTCCATTTTCCTTTGTCTCAAAATACTTTATTTCCCCTTTAATTTCTTCTTTGATCTATTGCTTGTTGAGGAGAATGTTGCTTAATTTCCATGTATATCTGAGTTTCCAACATTTTCTCCTGTTACTTATTTCTAGTTTTTTTTTTAAGTTATTTATTTATTTATTTATTTATTTATTTATTTATTTAAGACAGAGAAGAGCAGAGGGAAAGGGAGGGGGACAAGCAGACTCTGCACTGAGCATGGAGACCAAGGCAGGGCTCGATCTTACAACCCTGAGATCATGATCTGAGCTGAATCCAAGAGTCAGACTCAAATGTTTGAGATATACAATGGGATATTATTCTGCCATAAAAAAAGAATGAAATTTTGCCATTTGCAACAACATGGATGGAGCTAGAGAGTATAACACTAAATGAAATGTCAGAGAAAAGCAAATATCATAGGATTTCACTCATATGCAGAATTTAAGAAACAAAAGAAATGAGTAAAGCAAAAAAAAAAAAAGACACACACACACAGGAAGAAACCCTCTTATTTATAGAGAACACACTGATGGTTACAGGAAGGGAGGTGGGTGGGGGTATGGGTGAAATAGGTGAAGGGGATGAAGAGCACACTAACCATGATGACATTGAGTAATGTACAAAATTGTTGAACCACTATGTTGTATATCTGAAACTAATATAACACTGTATGTTAACTATACTGGAATTAAAATTTTTGAAAAATTACTAGATTTTGAAAAAAAAAATAGATCCATGCATCAAGAAAACACATTAAGAGAGGAAATATGAGTGAAGTGAAACTGTAGTGGTTTATATTTTTCCAAATTATTCTGAAGTCCCCAACAATTCCTGCAATGTTTATATCTCATATATAAGCCAGTATATAGTTGTTGGAAGTCTTCTCCTTCAAGATAGTGATGGTGTTCCCATTAACACATTGTTCCCATCAAAACATTTTTCCAAGTGTTGGGTGTCTGCCTCAGAGAAGAACAGATAGTACAAAAGAAGGACATTTGATCCCTGACAGGCCAGATAGGCCAGACTTCCAGCTGTGCTCTCAGCTGGCTGTCTTATTCTTTTTGGCCCAAGGCATCTTTTGCATTTTGTAAGAAAAGAGAGGCCCAGCAAGGACACCTCATTATCCAATTAAACCTAATAGAGCAAGAATCATGATCTAAATCTTCTAAGCCGTTCTGGATGGGAGGAAACATTAATGGGTTTTCATTGACTTCTGTAAAAAGACTGCCATGCTTCTCCTGAAGGCTTTTGTTTGTCTTGCCAAAACATTAAGAAATCCTAGCTGAAAGCCACTTCCTTTAAAACTGGGAGGTGGACTCTGCATGCTCTTGTAAGCTTTTTAGGCCGCACCAAGGGCTTGTTAGACAAATCTTGCCCATGATGGAGTTCTCAATTGGATTCTTTTTTGCAACACGACTTTCTGAAAAATATATTTATTTAATTTATCTTAAGTAAGTGTAGGGCTCTTCTATCTTTGGATCTAGGCTTTTTGGAGAAACTTCCCTCAGGTTCTTAATTACATCTTGATTCTGTCCCTTCCTTGTTCCATGTAGTGTTTCTTTCACCTCCTTTACATTCACTTTCTTCTTTGGGCTTCTTCCATTGTTTGTGATAAAAATCTTTCTGTCTCTACTCTTTATGAACAACAGAAAGGCCTTTCCTAGATCCTGACACTTTTTTTTTAGACAACTACCTAATCCATCCTTTCCCTTTTGATTCCTAACTTTAAAAAATCATGATAACAACTACCATCCTTTCTCATCTCAAAAATCCTGAGTCCCTAATTGTTAAACTTTTGGGGTTTTATAATTTTCTCAACATCAATGACTTCCCCCTTTTTTACTCCTATCTATCATCTATCTATCTATCTATCTATCAATCATTTATTTATTGTACCTGCTCATATTTTCTTCCCAAAATCCTTCACTTTCTGAAATGAGACTTGGTTATGTCATTTCCTCCCTCTCCCCATTGGCATCCGCACTCAAGCACAGACTCTCAATGTGGTTTATAGGATCTGCCATTATCAGCTCTCTGCTTATTAAATCTACAGTCTTATCTCTTTCCACTTTCTGCCTTATCCTCCATACTCCAGCCAGGCTGAATTACTTATAGTTCCTTGACTATATCGGATTTACTCTGTTCCACTTTTGGACTTTCTGTATGCTGTTTCCCCTTCTGAACATTCCTTCATATTTATTATTTCTATTCATATTGTGCTATGGTTACATGTTTATCTCTGTCTCATCCTAGTCTATAAGCTAGAAGCAAAGACTATCTTTCAATGCAATGCCTCCTAGTATTTGTTCGGTGAATATTTGTTGATTGACCACATGTATTATGCAACAATCACTGTAGTATTTATCTTGCCACCAGAACTCTTAATGCTCCTCTTTTTTCTTTCTTTTCCCTTTGGTCTTAGTTCTGTTTAATCTCCTTGTGTTTTCTTTTAGTACTTCAGAGTAGCCTCTTGTTTTCTCTCTTATTTTGGAGTCTTTCCCTTCCATTGTGACACACAGCTGCAGAGTTTTGCTCACAAAGTACAATTTTGACCATGCAACTTCTTTGCTAAGTAATTTTCAGTGACTCCTCACAGCTTGTATTATAAAAATCATGCCTAAGGAATTCCTACAGGCAGTAATAATATCCTTTCCCGGTTTATATTTTACCAGTCTTATTCTACTAATCTCCACCCCAGTTAGCAGACTACCTGTGTCATGATTTTCTGTGCATGCTGTTCTCCTTTCTTACACATTGGAAGGACTTCCTCTCCCTCTAATGAAATTTTAGCTATGATTCAAGGCTCAGTTCAATTGCTACTCTTCTGTATTTCCCTGGCTCCCCCGGGGGGTGGTATAGTTTTTTTTTTTTCCACCTGTGTTCCCTAAGCACTTTGTTTTTACCTCCCTTAGGCACCTGTTAAGGATATTTTTGTATTTGCAGTTCAGCGATAAGGTGAGAAAGAATCTTACTCATTTTTGTACTCCCCAGAGTGCCTTGCCCATATGTGCTCACTAAGTGTGTGTTGAATCAAATTTGTTAAAGATATTAAGACTTAAAGTTAAGCTTTAAATCACAGTAAGTTACATTTTTATTTTTTATCCAAATGGCTGGTTGGTGATCATACCCAAAAACCTAGCAGTAGTTATGTTAAATTTCATTAATGCTTTTCTTTTTAAGCATAGGACTTTCCCTAACTTATGTGAAAGTAATATTAATTGACCAGGACATAGAATGCACCCCCCCTTAAAATATAACAACAAATAACATGAATATTAAACATGCTTCCCATGCTTAAAAATTGATTAAAAAATACTTTTGCTAAACCAGTTAGAAAACAAATGAACTCCCTTTAGTATTTCAGAAAGCATCCTCAGTTATGTCTTCAGACTTTTCATATCCTGTAAGTTTGTCAATGGAAAGGACTATTCTTTTTGTTGTATTTTGCAATAGTGACCATTCCTTCTGGTCTCTGCACTCAATAAAATATTTGCTGCATAAATAAGCAAGCACCTGTGTGGCAGAGTAACAACCAGGGTTTTTTTTTCCTTTCCATTTCTTCTTTCTGTGTGTAATCTTGGAAAAGTCATCTCACCTCGCTAGAAGGGCACTGCCTTATTAGTAACATGGAGATCTAATATCTGGGTTAGGGTAGGGAGCTTGTTTAGAGATGTTTAATACTCTCTTATCCTATTTTACTTTTCATCTCTTCTGAAGCTCCCATTTATTCATGATGCACCCAAATCTTAATGAATTCCTTCAACATTATCAATTACATTATGATCACAAATCCTTTAATGAAGGTTGATAACGTGCTCAGTATTGCATGGAGCATGTTGGTACACTTCATCTTTCGCTTACTAGAAGGAATCTCTAAGTCAGATGGAAAAATCAGAGGACTCTGTAGGAGAGGTTTAAGCAGAGATATCTATGCCCTTGCCATGTCTAAGGATGGTCAAATATCACAAGAGATTAGTCTCTCAGACAAAGGAATTCACTTTTATGAACAACCCCCAAGGATGGACTCAGGCCAATCTGGCATCTGCCACAGAGTATGCACATCCAGGAGAGCTGCTTCAGGTCAATAGTCAGAAAGCATTTCTTCTGCTAGAATGAACCTCAAGTGGAAGTCTTCTCTGAAATATGAGCCCGAAGACATATTAAGTGTTGTCTGCAAGTGACAAAAATTATATTTGCTTATTAGCAGGGTTAATAGGCACCTTTGAGCAGGTCTTATTTCAGATTGTGTTTTCTCAGGCATGAACGAAGGGGCTTTTGAAATTTAATCAGGCACAAAAAAGTTACATGCACTGTTTCTATGAAAACTGTGTCAACCTGATAGAAATATTAGAAGCAAACTATGTTTTAGTGACCTCAACATCTTTTTACAGAAATCTACAGGAAACCACAAATAGACTTTAGCAATCAAATTGACATTTCATGGGTGGCCTCCCATGCTAACCTCAAACAGCTCATAGACAGCCACATATTTTGATTCGCTTCCTCTCAGGAGGCACTAAATTGTTTGATGAGATGGCACAAAGATACTGTAACACTCTTCCTTCCAGTTGGACTGGTAGCCAGTCTCCTGAATGGATGGGAGACTGTGACCTCCAAGGTTATGTCCATTCCTATAGTCTAAAGAGAAAAGAATCAGAGAATGCTTTGGCTGTAGATTGGCCAGCACCTCCTAACCTAAGGAAAAAGATTGCTTTCCTACGTTCTAAGCAGATTATCAAATCTGCCAAAATATAGAACTTCAGTCCAGAAAACCTAATCTATAGATATCTTTGGACAAACAATTTAAATCTTTCTTTATCTGATAAATTTTTGGGAATGTATGAAAAGCCATTTTCTTTTAGATAAGGAATTTCTAAGAATTGAAAACTTCCTACCAGTTACCCTCTTTTTCTTATAGGAATGATAGATATTTTTTATCATTCTTTTATCATATCTCTTTATTCTAGTCAAAACTCTCACATAGATTATATACATGATCTATCCTAACATACTGCCTCTGAACATCCGCTGGCCCCTCTATACTAGAAACTACATTTCTTGAGAAACTGCTTCTTAATTATCCTGTAAACATTCAAACAGTCATAATATTTATAAATGCTCATTAAACATGTTTATTACTGTTTGCTTGACATTCTTTGGGAGAATGTACCTCAAAAGAAATCCTTTTAAAAGCAAACTATTATTTGAACAATGTGTCTGTTAGACATGGCCTTCTTGATACTCTCGGGACACAGGGAAAGAAACCAGAAGTGGTGGGTATAATTATCAAAATCTTGGCTATGATTTTGCTAATACAGTACAAGACTTTTCTATTGAAAATAACAAAAAATCCTCATAATTCTGGACTATCACATTGACCAGATACAATAGGACTTTGCTGAGTGTAAAAAAGAACACAAAATAGTAGCCAGAATGATAAGCCTACTATGTACTGGAGTTATACTATATGACATATGGTTTTTGACTCAAACTTCAGAGTTAACAAAAATTCAGATGTATGATTCCAGAGAGCATGAACAATCTTGAACTGTTAAGTTCCTTTGAAAATTGATCTTAGCACAGCTGAGCTGTAGAGTGAAAACAAGTTGATTTATGTCGAAATAAATTACTGAGTGTCATTTCTAAAGCCCAGAAGACTCTGTAGGTTGCATATTAGTGGGTTTATATCTAATTTTAGGGACTAGGACATTTCTGTTCACTTTATCATTTTTCTTGCTATACGAAAGGAGTCCAAAATAAATGCCATTTACTGAGAAGTAACTGATAGTTTCCCCAGGTTGTAATGTTTTAATTAGAGAGATAAAAAGAAAAGGCCACATTCTACTGTTCAATGAAGGGAATCCTTTATAAAATCCTTATAAGAGCACGAGACAGATTTTTATTTGATAATGAGAAGCAAAATGTATTAAAAAGAAATTGGAAAAAAAGACACTAAGCAATAAAATAGTACTAAATGGGCTTTCTTTTTTGTTTTTTGTTTTGTTTTTTTTGTAAATAACTTTAGTGGAAAAATGAACACATTTTGAACCTAGATTTACTTTTATTATATGAAAAAGTATCAAAACCTTTTAGAAATGCCTAGATTGATAAACATGGTGCAAAAACTGGCCCCCTATAGTTTGAAACATTTGCTTCTATTGCCTTTTCTTGTCTTTGATTTTACAGTTTTTAAAAAATCACTGTATTCCTGCTGAAAAGAACTCTGTATAAAAATATTTAAAGTCATGCAGTTTATAAGGAAGAGTGCATTATTTTTGCATCTGGATTGTTCAAAAACACTAACTGTATTTCAGTTGTGTTATTTTAATTATGACAACAAAAGTATTTGGAACTATAAAGAGACGTTTTCTTAAGTTAATTTTGCATAAAATCTATTTTATAAATAAAATTTATAGGAGTTTTTGAAAAATGAGAAATTTGCATTTATATTAGTTCCCAATTCAGGTTTGATAATGCACTTGCTAAATTTTTTAACCACAGATATGAATGTCTAAAATAATTTAAAATGGAAATAATTATCTCACAGCATCCATAATAAAAGGTCAGAAAATTTTACCTTGATTTAAGAGCAAATTAAAAAGAACAATTGACTTTTCTTTTCCTGTCTTCTCTTGCAAATACAGGATGCCACATCAGTTTTATTTCAATAAGTAGCATAAAAACCAAAGCAAGTAAACAAACAAACAAAAAAATGAATTGTACTTATTCAGTTGGTTCTCTTAGACTATAGCCCTGAACTAGAATCTAGATGTTTTGGAATAAGAAGCCAGGCCTGCTTTGCCTTTCTATTTAATTTTACAGAGAACTAGGACAATGGTAACATGTCATCACTGAGGGCATGCTGTGCAAGATTTATCTTCCTGTGTTCAAACAAATCATTAGATTTATCTTTTTTGGTATCATAGGTCTTCATTGAGTCAAATAAACCATATTTTGTTTACTACAGTGGAAAGATATAAATGCTAACTACTGTTTAACTTTATTTTATGAGAGGGAATATTATATTCTTCTTTCCAGTGACCTTTTATTGCCTCGTGAATAAAGAAATAATTTGCTAGACAGAAATAGCAGCAAGAGAGTGATGGAATTTATGAGCAGGCCAACTCTTCTAAAACTGAGAGAGAAACATGATAGTTTCCGAATAAAAAATAGAGAATTTTTCTATACCCCATTTTCAAAATTTCTAACTTTATATCGCACAGTAAATAATACATAACATTTAAAAGGTACACAACTTATCAATCTTCTGTAGCAGAAAAATGAAGTAAAAATCTGTGATAGATAAGTTATTTTGCCAAACATGTGCTCCTTAAAAAGAAAAAAAAGAAGAACATAAAAAACAGGTAAAGAGTGCTTTTCACAAGACTTAAAAACCACATTTTCAGGGATTCTGTTTATGATGGAGAAAGTTGGGAAGAATATTGTTAGCATCCTTACAATAAAAAAAAGGTGGTGGGACACCTGGGTATCTCAGTGGTTGAGTGTCTTCCTTCAGGTCAGGGCATGATCCTGGGTGCAGGGATCAAGTTCCACATCGGGCTCCCCACGAGGAACCTGCTTCTCTCTCTGCCTTTGTCCTTGCCTTTCTCTCTGTGTCTCTCATGAATAAATAAATAAAATCTTTTTTAAAAAAGGAAAAGATGGCTAGTTTAAGAAATCTTAACCTTTCTTGAATGCATTAGAGAGCTGAGATCACAGGGAAAAGCTAAGGCTGATGGTTGAACAGAAACATTAATAAAAATACTGCAGAAATGCAGTGACTACCCTAAGCATAAATTGTCACCAAAGGAATTTGAATTCTTGAGTGCACAAAAGGGTGACCACAGCAAAAACAAAGCTTAAATCTAGGTTAAGTCATGGCTACATTGACTTGACCCCCATGCTAATAACCTACCAAAATGTGCCCATTTCCAGGTATACGTGCTCAGACACTATTGTACAATGTAAGACACCTAACCCCCCAACAAGAAGTATGAGAAACATAAAGAGACAAGAAAAAATAGCACACTATTAAGAAAATCAATAGTAACAGACTCCAGTATATTTCAGATATTGGCACTATCACACAGGGATTTTAAAATAACAACGATTAATGTATTATGATTTATAGTGGAAAAGGTAGACAACATATGTGAATGGATGGGGGTATCCAGGAGAGGAGTGAAAACTATAAGAAAAAAAAAACTGGAAATGTAGAAATAAAAAATTTAGTCACAGAAATTAAAAATGCCTTTGGTGGACTCATCAGAAGGAAAGAATTTCACACTGATGAGGAAGGAATTTGTGAATCAAAGATAGGTCAACAGAAATTACCCAAACACCATACAAAGCAAAAAGAGCAGAAAAACAAAGAACATCCAATAGCTGTGAGACAATATCAAATAGTCTAGCATATGTATAGTTGAAATATTGGAAGGAGAATATGACAAAAATATTTAAAGAAATAATGACTGAGAATTTCCCAGGACTGGTAAAAGATACCAAGACATAGCTCCAGAAAGCTCAGAGGAAGCTAAGCAGAATAAATACCAAAGAAATGTACCCAGATAATCATTCAAACTGTTGAAAACCAAAGACAAAGTCTTGACAGCATCTGGGGGAAAAAAGACATATTATATCCAGAGAAACAAAGAATTACATTAGATTTGTTACTAGAAACAATGAAAGTAAATTACAGTTCATTGAGATCTTTAGAAGTATTGCAATTAAAAGAAAAAACTGTCACACTCAATTTCTATATCCAATGAAAATATTTTTCAGTAATGGAAAAGAAGTAAAGAACTCTTTAGACAGACAAAAACTGTTTGTGAATTTGTAACCAAAATACATGTGCTACAAGAAATGTTCAAGGAACCTCTGCAGGCAGAATAAATAGGAAACAGAAACTGGAATCTACAGAGAGATGTGAAGAGTGCTGGAAATGACATGAATGAATGTATATATAAAATTTATTATTTTCTTATTAAATTGCTCTAATGGAAAATTGTCTCTCTACAACAAAACAGTAGTGATGTGTGTTAGGATTATGTGTACTGTGTACAGCTAACATTAAAAACTATATGATAACAATTATATAAAAGATGGAAGTAATTGGGAGCACACCATTCTAAATTACACTATACGTGAAAATCTATATTATTTTCACGGAGGCTGTGATTAAAGTTGTATATATAAACTCTAGGGAAATGAAAAATGTCATTTTAGGGAGTTATAAATGATAAGCTAATAGTGGAGGCAAATATGGAATCCTAAAGTACTCAGTCCTATAGAAGGCAGAAAAAGGAAAAAGGAATAAAAGGACAAATGAAACAAATAAAAAATAACTAGAAATATGGTCCACTTTTACTAACAATATCAATAATTACATTAAATATTAAGTAGTATATGTACATGCATTAAAAGACAGAGATTATCTGACTGGATGAAAAAATTAAATGAACCAACTGTATACTACCTACAAGAAATCCACCATAAAGACATATATAGATAAAAAGAGGATGATATACAAAGAACCATTCAATAACCAAAATAAAACTAAAATAACTATACTGGTATCCAAGAGTTGACTTTATAAATAGGAAATCCTCCTAATTACTGAAAGCAGAGTTCCATGAAGGAGCATGGTATTTCCATGAATCACTTCGCCAGGTAGGTTACTGAGGAAGACTGCCATATTTGACTATATACTATGTATATGGATGAAAGAAATCTGAGAGACTTGAATAGAAAAAGTAAACAAATTAAAAACTGCAACGCTAAAATTGAACTACTTGGGAGCTATGATCCACAGAATCAACATATTGTTGAATACCCCTCTAATGGGAATGAGTCCAACTTTGAGACTGTCTACCAGCAGTGTATGAGGTGCTGCAGAGCCTTCTTAGAGAAGGCATGTTATAGTACACCTGTTCCTTCCTGCAGCCCCTGTGTGAGCCCCAGAGGTTCTGCAGTAAGGCTATAGCTGTTTCTTCACTTGAAATAATTGTAGATGGAAAGCAGTTATTGTATTTGACAAATAAAAATGTTTCATCCCGACAAAAAAAAAAATATATATATATATATATATATAACAGGGAATATTTTGAGGGAAAAAATTATTATTTACCAGTAAAGGATCAAGTTACCAATAAGATATAATGAGCCAAAACATGTACACATCTAACAAAGTGCTTAAAATACATAAGACAAATATAAAATTGATGGAGCAAAACAGACAAAGCCACAATATAAGGGGTTACATTATGCTTTTCTCTCAGTAATAAAGCAAGCTGGAGACCAGAAAAGATGTAAACACTATGAACCAATTTGATCTAATTGATATTTATAAAACATCCCACTCAATAACAACAGAATAAAATTCTTCTCAAGTGCTCATGGAACTTTAATCAAGATAATCTAGACCATGAAAGAAAACACAGGAAATTTAAAAGAACAGAAATCATGCAAATTATTTTTTTAACTCTAACAAATTAAATTAGAAGTTGACAACAAAAAGATATTAGAATATCTCCAAACACCTGATTCCAGGATTTACTATAAAGGCACAGAAATCGGGATGCCCGGGTGGCTCAGCAGTTGAGTGCCTGCCTTTGGCCCAGGGTGTGATCCTGGAGACCTGGGATGGAGTCCCACATTGGGCTCCCTGCATGGAGCCTGCTTCTCTCTCTCTCTCTCTCTCTCTCTCTCTTTGTGTCTCTCATGAATAAATAAATAAAATCTTTTAAAAAAAATAAAGGGACAGAAATCAAGAGTAAAGTAATGTATTGATAAAATGATAGACATAAAAACCAGTAGAACAGGATATAATGACACATAGATGGTCCACTGATTTTCCAACAAAGAGGAAATGACAATTTTATGGAGAAAGGATATTTATTTATTTATTTATTATTATTATATTTTAAAGATTCTATTTATTTATTCATGAGAGACACAGAGAAAGAGGGAGGCAGAGACACAGGCAGAGGGAGAAGCAGGCTCCATGCAGGGAGCCCCACATGGGACTGGATCCTCCGTCTCCAGGATCAGGCCCTGGACTGAAGGTGGCACTAAACTCTGAGCCACCTGGGCTGCCCAAGAAAGGATATTTAGTGCAATAAATGGTGCTGAAATAATAGGATATTCATACGGAAAAAAAAAAGGCAAACCGTGGTTCATATCCTGCATCATAAACAAAAGTGAACTAAAAAATAGATCATAAACCTAAATGTAAAATGTACAATTGTGCAACTTATACAAGAAGGGTATCTGGGTGGTTCTGTCTGTTAAGCACCTGACTCTCAATTTTGGCTCAGGTCATGACCTCAGCGTCATGAGATTGAGCCCTGCTTTGGGCTCCACATTCAGTGTGCAGTCTGCTTGTCCCTGTCCTTCTACTCTTCCCCACTTACACAAACTCTCTCAAATACATAAATAAAATCTTTAATAAAAAATAAAACTTATACAAGAAAAGATAGGAATAAATGTTTGCAATCTTGAGTGTGATGTTGAGTTCCTAGATCTAATATCAGAACACAATACATAAAAGAAAAAATAGTAAATTGGCTTCCATAAGACTTAAACTTCTGTTCTTTGCAATTTACTTATTGGAGAATGAAAATATAAGACAGAAAGAGAAAAACATTCTTGAAATATATTTTTAAGTAAGATCTTCTATCTAATATATAAAAGGAACTCTCTAAACACAATGATTAGAGAGCAATCAACCCAACTGAAATCAGGCAAAGACTTTTAAAAAATCCACTGCATCAAAGAGATAATGAAGGATAAGATTAGTTATCTGGAAGACAGGTCAGGAGAAAATATACAAAGTGAGGCACAGAAAAAAATAAAGAAAAGTAGAGAAAATAACAGAAGCCTTGTGCAAAGCATAGTAAAAATCCTTTAAATCATCTAACTGGAGACCCAAAAGAAAGAAGAGAAAATATGGTTGAAGAATGTTTTTGAGGATAGAATGGCCAGGTCCTTTCCAATGCTGATGAAAAACATCAATTCAGAGATTCAAGAAACTGCCAGCCTCATGAAGGGTAAACATAAAACAACACCTAAGGACATTAGTAAAACGATAAAAAGCGAAGACAAAAAGACTGTAAAACGGCCATAGAAAAATGACGCATTTAGAGAACAATCATAAAACTTAAAGTTGATTTTCCAACTAACTATGGAAGCCAGATGAAAACAGAATGACATCATCAAAGTAATGAGATTAAAAAAAAAAAAAGTCTGCAAGCAGACTGCACACTGAATGTGGAGCCCAAAGCAGGGCTAGAATTTTATAACCAGAGAAAAAATTCCTTCCATAATGATTACATTTTAAACAAACAGAAGTGATACCATCTTTCACCGGCTGACTTATACTAAAATATATTGTAAGAGTTTAATTGGAAGTAAAATGACCCCAGACAGAATGTAACAACAAATGAAGAGCCCCATAAAAAAAGAAAAATGTTTGTAAATAGAAATGATTGTTGACTTTAGACAACAAGAGATACTTTCTTGGGTGCTTAAAATATATGTGGAAATAAACTTCATTACAACAATAATACAAAGATGTGAGAGGGTAAATGGAATTGATATTGTCTAAAACTTTGGTATTTTCCTGGAAGTGGTCAAGTATTAATTTGCATAAGACTTTAATTTTTTACTTTTTAAAAATTTTTGCCTAAGATTTTATTAGGTAAAATATCACTATTGTAAATTACAAGGCAACCATTAAAGGATAGGGAAATAATGTAGACCTAACTAGTTAATAGAGGGAAAAGTTAAATAATAAAGATATTTGTCAATCAATAAAAGAAAAGAGAAAATAGGGCAATCGATAAAAAAGGGGTATAAAATGAGAGTGGTGTGCAAATAGAGAACACATACTAGGTTATGGTTTTAAATACAATTAGAGTTGTAACATATTAAGTGTATGTAAGCTATATAATACGATTTGAAAACTAAGATTGACAAACTTATTACAAGTTCAATAATTCAATAAATTCAATATAAGCTGTTTATTTTTTTAGATTTTATTTATTTATTCATGAGAGAGAGAGAGGAAGAGAGAGAGAGAGAGAGAATGAGAGAGAGATGCAGAAACACAGGCAGAGGGAGAAGCAGGCTCCATGCAGGAAGCCCAACATGGGACTCCAGGATCCCACCCTGAGCTGAAGGCAGCGCTAAACCACTGAGCCACCCAGGCTGCCCAAAATAAGCTGTTTATAAAAACAAATCTTAAATATAAGAAAACATAAATGTTGGGAAAAAATAAGGGAAAAATTGAAACTATGCAAACATTAAACAAAAGATAGTTTCTGTAGCAATACTAATAACTTTCATAAAAGGCAAAGGCAAAACTAGAAATAAGTAGGATTATTTCATAATTATGTGTTCAATTCACAGTGAAGATAACACAGTTGTAAATCTGTATATATCAAAAAACCCAACTTTAAAATATAAAAGTAAAAAATTTATAGAACTAAAAGGAGAGGTATTACAAATCAATGATTATAATGTGACACTGTTATAGCTCCTTCAATAACTCAAAAATTTTTTTCCTTCAATAGCTTTTAGAATGAACAAATTCAAATGCTTCTATTTGACAGACTTGGAGCAGTTACTATTTGCTGCTAGGTTTTCCCCAAAGATGCAAGAAAAAGTATCTTCGTATTTTCTGTCTGATTATGGCAGCTGAGGTTGAATAGAGGAATAAAGGAATCTAAAAAAACACAAAGGAACTCATGTTGCAACTCAGGTATAATTTTATAAATGGTGAAGAGCCTGTTCTATTCCAAAAAAGGAATCTAAAATTTGAATATTCATGAGAAAATAAAATTCAGTAAGAATATAGAAAATCTGAACAACACAATTAATACACTGCACAAAATGACAGAAAACATAGTCCTCTCAGGTACACATACATTTTATACAAAAATTGGCCTGATTCTGGGCCAGTAAGGAAGTCTTAAGAAATTTTTAAAAATTGAAATACTGTATACAATTTTATTTTGCGACACAAGAGTTAAGCTAGAATTTGATGTCAAAACAACGAAAAATATCAAACTACTTAGAAATCAAACACATGTAAATAACTCAAGAACAAAAAAACAGAATTTAGAAAATAAGATAAATGATTTTCAAACTGTGGGATATAGGGAAATCAGTGCTTAGAGGGAAATTTAAAGTCTTAAATGCATTTCCTAGAAAGAATATAGGCTAAAATTGAGTTAGCTCAGCTTCTGTTTTAAGAAGCTATGGAAAAAGAACCCTACAAACAAGCCTAAAGAAAGAAGAAACAAGTAAACAATAAAAATAACAGCATAAATCAAAGCAATATAAAACAGGGGATCAAAAGGTATAAGCTTCCTGTTATAAAATAAATAAGTCCTGTAGATATAATGTAGAGCATGGTGACTATAGTTAATAATACTGTAATGTGTATTTAAAAGTGGCTAAGAGAGTAGATCTTAAAAGTTCTTATCATAAAACATTTTTTAACTATGTGAGATGATGGATATTAACTAGACTTAACTGTGGTGATCACTTTACAATAAACATATATTGAATCATTATATTATACACTTGAAACTAATAATGTCACATGTCAATTACATCTTAATAAAACAATAGAAATTAAAAAGTTCAGCAAAAAATAAAGCTGATTCTTTGAAAGTATTAAGAAAAAATTACAAATTATTACATCAAGAATGAAAAACTGGACACTACTCTGACAATTCTCACTAGAAGGGTAACTGAAAGATTCAAGTGAGCAACTTTCTAACACTACAGTTAATAATTTAGATAATATGAAAAAAGATTCTAGGAAAACAGAAGAAATAGAAGTTTTAAGTAGCTCTATTTATGTAAAAGATATTTCATCATTAAAAAACAATAAGGGAAATTCCACAACAAGATGGCTTTACTGGTGAATTTTCCCATATATTTAAAAATGAGGGGTACCTGAAGGGCATTTAAGTGTCTGACTTTTAATTTTGGCTCAAGTCATTATCTCAGGATTGTGAGATTGAGCCCCACATGGGGCTCCATGCCGAGCAATGAGACTGCTTAAGATTCTCTCCCTCTCTCTCCCCCTCCTCCCCACTCACACACACATGCTTGCACTCTCTCTCTCTCTCAAAAAAAATTTTTTTTAAATAAAAATTAAATCACATCATCGTGTACTAACTGTTGCAAAATACAGAAAAAAGGAATGCATACCTATTCTTTTTATGAAATGAGATTCATGTTAAATCTTGACAAGGACATTAAAAACAAAAAAGCAAAGACTGATCTTTATGACATTAGAGGGAAAAATCTAAAATATGATATTAGTAAATTTAATACAGAGACATAGACAATGATAATATGACAGCATCAAGTGACACTCATCTTAGGAATACAAGATGGTTTATCATTTGATAACTGATCACTTTGGTTTATCACCTTAACTGAAAAGAAAAAAATAAATGATAGCTTGATAGATGACGAAAAAGGATTTGACAAAAGTCACCATTCTTTCATGATACAAATTTCTGGTAAACCAAGACTAAAAGGAAAATTCCTATTTTGATAGAGTAACTATTGAAAACCAATAGAAATTATTAAAAGATTTTTTCCCAGAATCAAGGATCAGGCAAAGTTATCTGCTATTATCAGTTGATTTCAATTTTATGCTAGAGATTTAGTCAGTACAGGAAGCAAAAAAAATATTATAAAGATTAGAAAAGAATAAAAAGAGAATGCCATTATTTGCAAATGTCATTTTTGTGTCTACAGAAAATTGAAATACAAAAGCCGCTAGGTATAAGATTAATATACAAGAATTAGTTATAATTCTATGCAACCATTACATACAAATTAATAATAAATTTATAAAACTGTCATTTACAATAATATATAAAATACCAAATAGGAATAAATCTAGCACATAATGTCAAAAATATTGTATACCAAAAACTACGATACATTAACATGAGAACAAAAGAAGATTTTGGTAAATGGAGAAATATGCCATCTTCATGGATGTGAAGATTGCAAAGATATTGACTATCCCTGAAATGTTCCATAAGTTTAATGTAAGAAGAATATAACCAATTTTTGGAAACTGATAAGCTAATTATAAAACAACTGGAGAAATGGTTTAGCTAAAGATCCAAAAAAAGAGAAATCTTAAAGAAGAAAATACAACTGAAATAGGTCTATTACTAGATGTCAAGATGTACCTTAATCACACATACATCAAATAACAAAAGTGGAATTATGAAACAGTATTGAAGAATAGCAAAAAATTAAAAATTAGGGCAGCCCGGGTGGCTCAGCAGTTTAGCGCTGCCTTTAGCCCAGGGCCTGATCCTGGAGACCCAGGATCAAGTCCCACGTCAGGCTCCCTGCATGGAGCCTGCTTTTCCCTCTTCCTGTGTCTGCCTCTCTCTCTCTCTATCTGTGTCTGTCATGAATACATAAATAAAATCTTTTAAAAAATTAAAAATTATTTTAAAAATTGATTATATGCTTAGATAAATATTTTTTGAATACGTCTCAAAACCTCTAAATATGAAGAAAAAATTGGGAACCCGGTCTCAATAAAGTTAGTATTTTCCATGCAACAAAGGATACCATATACCTTTTAAAAAATGAGATAAACTATAGGAATGTATTTGCATATAAACATAGGTAGGTTGATATACAGAGTGTTTTAAAAACCTTGTGAATCGATAACAAAATAACCCAATAGAAAAATAATCAAGTGATAAGTATGGGAAATAAATAGAAAAGAAAACCTAAATAGCCAATAAATACATGAAAAAGTGATTAATCTCACCAGGATTCATGCAAATGTAATTTGAAGCAACAGTCAGATACAGTTTTGCATTCATTGAATTGGCAAAAATTTAAAATCTTGATAACATCAAGTGTTGACAAGAACAGGGTGCATCTTTGTGGGAGCAGGGATCTCTACATGGTGGTGGTGGAAATGTATTTTGATACATTAGAGAATAGTTTGGCACTAATTTCCACTAAGACTGAAGATGTGCATGCCCAATAATTCCACTTTCAGAGTTGGTGTTGTTTAGTACACACTGAACTAAAGAAAAACTGGGAAACAATATAAAACAAATGGATAAATTGTGGCATGTTATTGGCTGGGAGAGAGATCTTCCAACTTCAGAGTAATTGTAACTTCAGAGAAGGGAGAGAGGGGGGATGTATAGTCACAATGATAATGAAGATGAGGGGATGATTTTCAATGTTATATGTAAATATAAAAGTTAATACTTGCAACCTCTGGGTGTTTTCACAGATATTTCTTACCTTTTTAAGTTGAAACGTTTTATAAGCAGAAAGAAAAACTTCTTCTAGGATAACAGCAGTTTGAGTGGGGAGGTGGGAGGCAGTTGAAGGAATGGAGCTGATGAAATTGTCCTGTCTTGGCACTTGATTAATGAGAAAAAATGGAGGAGTAAAGAGTGAAGGGGAAGGGAGAGGGGTGGGAGAGATGGAGAGAGAGATCAAAGACGAAACTGCAGTGTAAGTGTTAGGGGAGTGGGTAGAGAGTGGGTGAGGAGTGGGTGGGGAATGGCTGGACTGGGCACAATAGTGCTATTAACAAAACCAGAGAATGTGGGGCAGGACTCTCAGAAAGGAGAAGATGAGTTTCATTTTTGAAGAGTGACTCATGGATACTGATAAGACACCCAATTATAGATGTAGTTGATAGTGGCCAAAATGGGGAGAGAAATTAAGGATGAAGCTGTAGTGTTTGAAAGCAACAAAATTGATAATGGAGGCCATGAGTTAGCTAAGTTTCCAAGGACATGAGGATTAAGAGAGGAAGAAAAAGAACCAGTACCAAATCTTTGGCATGACCATGACACTGGAGTATTGGCCTCTGAGGAGCTGCCAGGGCAGAAGGGGCACAACACACAGTGGGGAATTGCGAGAGGCTGGCCCAGAAACCAGGCCATAAAAGAACTTCACAAAGGGGTGACCATTGGTGTTCATGGGATGGAGACTTGAAAGAGGGAGAGAAGGCAGGTAAAGCTGCTTTGTGTAGCAAGTAAGGGGTCCCTGATGACTTGAGGATGCTGAGAAAGAAGGGAGAGGCAATGGTGGCTATCAGGGTGGCAGTCTGGCTACTAAGTGTACGCGGTAAGGATCGGGGGGCCTAAAGGAGTCACTGCTTCCTGGACGGAGTGTCAGCTGAGAGGTGACATTCTATCCATTCTGGTTGCTCCTCCTGAGACTGGCCTTCTTCCAGACTTGGTGAGGGCTCCTTCAGGGGTTGTCATCCTCTCACCTTCCTCCTGTGGGTCTTAGCTGAAGAGCATTGGGGAACTGACTGAGAAATAAAACTGTTTATCCCAGCCCTGCATAAATAAATGTCACTTCACTATTCCCTGCATCTGAATCGCTGATAGCCTATATTCTGCTGATCTTGTTTATCCTTGAAGCTGTCCTCAAACATTTCCCAGTCTCCTGAATTGCATACAAATGGATGAATATTTGAAAAAGTGTGATTGCTGTTGTTTGTTATTTTGTCCTGCCACTGTGCTTTCTTTTACCATCTGGACTGGAGGTGGACTTGTTAAAAAAAAAAAAAAAACACCCAGAAAGGACAGTCTCACGAATTTGAGCCTACAAGAGAGAAGGAAGTCCTTAGTCTCTCCCCCAGAAAACAGATCTTTACAGAGTTTCCTGGCCAAACATGCAGCCAAGATGTTGCTAAATCTGGGAAGCTTATCAAGTGCAAACTGTGAGTCTTCTCCTCACAACTGTGTTCAACTACACATGGTCTGTTTGTTGCTTTAAATGAACATCACAGGAATAATCACAACAGACACCTGTATGGCACTGTGCACTTTTCAAATTATTTCCACATGCAAGAGATAATATCATCTTCCCAACAAACCTGTAAGGTTCTGAGACTCTGAGAGGTTACATGGTCAAGATGCAAAGCAAGGCAAGTGTTGGGGCCAGGTCTCTGCTGCCCACCCAGTGCTCTGCAACACTGTGGTGTGTCTTCATTAGATTCCAGATCTAAGACTTTAGATATCTGACTTTGTCCACAACAGCAGGTGGCCAGGAGGAAATGAAAAGGTAAACATTCATCTCATGCTGATAGATGTATAACCAATTCACCATTTCTTTGTGCAAACCCATTCACCATTACTTTGGAATCAAGTATATTCACCAGAGCCTCCCTTCAAGGAGAGCATTATTTGTTTGGAGGAAATTGCTTGGCAAACCAGTCATGCTGGAGGCTTGGTTCCCAATGGAGCTTGGGCTTGCCCTGAATGAGGAAAGGAACTTTTTGGTTGCTTCACAAAGAAAGAGGAAGTGAGAAAGGAAAAATAATAGGGCAGAGCTGGGGAAAGACAGAAGGCTTTATGTTTTATATTATGACCTTTCCTTGATCTCTCAAATCTAAATTATAAATCTCATGGAATTCTTGAGGTGAATGAGTGGTTTGAAGACAAGAGATGGATATTTTGTATTCATATTCAATAAGATTAAATCATTTTGGGGCTGAGAGAAAAGTAGGAGCTCAATTAGGATGCCAGAAAAATTGTGGGGATCTTTCTGGATTGTGATAGGCTATGGATTTGGGATTTAGGGCAAGTTCAGCTGCATTTCTGAAGAGTAGGAGGCCTCAGCAAGCACATGGATTGCTTCAGAAATTAGAGAGCATTTTCAAAGTCTGTGTTTGCATGTCTTTGATCCTCTAATTCAATAGACAAAAGAAAACAATTATATATGTGTACATATGCATAATGTATAATATGTATAGTAACTGACTTACTCAAGAAAAATGTGTCATAGTAACATAGAATCTCAGTTTAAGTGAGGAAGAACATTATACTTTTCATTGTACTTCCTTCCAAAGGCAACATTGGCTAACACTGAGTAGCTGCTTATTGGAGACATTTAAGAAGATGCTGATAATATCTGCTAAGAACATTGTAAAGACAATCTTCACTACAAGAACACTGATTTTCATCAACTATAAAATGGTTCCCTCATTATTTTTTTTTAATTAGAAGAGAAAAATGAGGTGCTTTGAAGTCATCAGAAATACTATCCACAGTAATTTCCAAACCTTAACAACAAAAAAAGATGAGCATAGCAAAGAATTAAAATACAATTTGGCCTTCAACTTCAATTTCTGACAAAGTTATTTTCTCCACTAATTGCCTAATATTTATTCTTTGTCTCAGACTGTTTGGATTCTGAAAGAACGAGCTTGAGAAGGTTCAATACACACATAAGATCCATTTTAGATCTTTCACACTAAAGATAGACTTTCTCTTTACTCTTTCCTCATTATTACGAAGAAAAGAGATATGTGCCCAGTATTCCTTGCAAGAAAGATATTTTGCAAAGGTGCTTCACTTGCTGGAAAACTCTAGGATGAAAATAAAACAAAGAAACCTCCAAAAGAACAAAAACAACAAGAAAACCCTTCTTTCAGTTTGTCTGCTTACACTGGAATGTGGAACTGAGTACAGCCCAGAGACTTGGTTCCGGGTGAAGAAGGAAGGCAGGTGGAATTGGCACCATGCTTCTGTGAAAATTGCGGAATGTGGGGAAGAGTTGTAAAATTTAGTCATATTGATAAAATCATCAGCTTCAACTACTTAAGACAGGAAGGAGGCAAGTATAGGGAGAATTGGCCCTGCAATGAAGGGAGTGAGAGAGGAAGGAAAAAGAAGAATATGAAGAGGAAGCCACAAGGGATATGAAAAGTATATTGGTTTCCTTTTTGCTGCTGCAATAAATTACCACAAACTTAGTGGCTTAAAGTAACACACATGTATTATCTTATAGTGCTGGAGGTCAGAAGTCCAAAATCAGTCTCAGAGGGCTAGAATCAAGGTATTGTCAGGGCTGTGTTTCTTCTGGAAGCTCTAGGGGAGAATGCATTTCTTGCTTTTTCCAACTTCTATTAGTTGCTATTATTCCTTGGCTCCTGAATACATCTCCTGTTTCCATGGTCTAACTGGCTTATCAGATTCTAACTTTCCTGTGTCCCTTTTAAAAGGACCCCTGAGATTACATTGGATCCATCTGGATAATCCAGGATAATCTTCCCTTCTCAAGATCCTTGGTTTAATCACATCCACAGAGTCTTTTTCACCATATAAGGTAATTAACAAGGTTCTGGGATTAGAAAGTAGGGGGTAGGCATGATCCAGCCTGTTACAGAAGGTGTTCAAAAAATATCATAAAGAACGTTTGTGATCATAATTAAGTGGATGAATGGACATGTAAGGACACAAGGAACAACCAGCCCAATTATTCTGGAAACCTTCATATAGGGTGAATAGGTGATGCTAATATATATTGGTAGGATGCCTGTTTTGTGTCAGGGGCATGTTAGGGATTTGGGGGGAAGAGAGACTTTTGATCCTAGTTATGGGGTAAATATCTTGTGTTTTCTGTCCTTTCCTTGCCACATTGCCATTCTTTTTTTTTTTTTTTTTAGATTTTATGTATTTATTCATGGGAGACAAAGAGAGAGAGGCAGAGACACAGGCAGAGGGAAAAGCAGGTGTCTTGTGGGGAGCCCAATGTGGGACTCCATCCCAGAACCCGGAGATCACAACCTGAGCCAGACAGATGCTCAGCCACTGAGCCACCCAGTTGCCCTGCCACTTTGCCATTCTTACCTTATCCTGGAAAATGATTTAACTTTAAGTTCTATACTCAGACATTCACTCCCTTCAGGGAGCTTTCAATGAGCCACTATACTCCCCTGTGAAACAGGGCATTCTCTGGCCTCACTTCTTTTAAAAGAAGAGGAAGATATTATTCTTTCTAAAGCCAAGGGAAGCAGACTCCATGAAAATCATTTGTAAAGTGAGTCTCTGAATTGTCCCCTATTCCTCTCAGTTAAGTTCAATGACTATTCTGCTGAGGTAGTATGGAGAAAAGAAAGAGAAAGATGTCAAAAATAATTACAGTAACTGTATTACAGTGACCTATTTTCTCACCACCTAGCATGGTAAACCTATATGATTTTCCATGTGTCAAGTAGACACTTAGGAATGTGATGAGCCAACTTGCTGATACTCTACTACAGAGGAGGACAATCCCAGCACCTGAAAGTTGTAAGACAATCCACTTGTGTTGTAATCTGTGGAATGGAGGGACGTTAGAGTCAAACTGGAACTAGATCTCCCTTATCAGAAAACTGAGTAATGCAGAAATCTCTGTAAGCCCTCCTTCAAGAACGTGCAGAAGTGCTACATGTGACTGTACATTCATCCATCCAGGATATTCTACCTACAAACATGCCCACCACAGGGGATCCCTGGGTGGCTCAGTGGTTTAGCACCTGTCTTTGGCCCAGGGCATGATCCTGGAGTGCCAGGACCAAGTCCCGTGTCGGGCTCCCTGCATGGAGCCTGCTTCTCCCTCTGCCTGTGTCTCTGCCTCTCTCTCTCTCTCTCTCTCTCTCTCTCTCTCTCTCTGTCTATCATGAATAAGTAAAATCTTTAAACAAAACAAAACAAAACAAAACAAAACAAAAAACATGCCCACCACATAGTGGATATCAACAATGTGCCAGCAACGCAGAGAATATCCATAGCCAGTCTATTTAGATGCAGAAGTAACAATTACAAGCTCAGTTAAGTAAAGACTTACTTGACCTTTTCTATTTCCTTCCACAAATCTCCAACAGAGAGAGAACTGGTATCTAGAAGACAAAGGGGAAAAGGCATGCATGATCCCTATTACCTCCTATCTCCATGAAGAAGGGACAAGGAGAACATTGAGTCAGATCTGAAATGAAAACTTTTAAAATAAATAGAAACGAGTTTTAAATACAAGAATGACAAGGTTCTAATAAGTATAAATGTCTGAAAACTTAGAGAATCTGGCCACATGTTATTAAAGAAGGCTATCATTGGAATAAACCATTTCGTTTATATGCCCAAGAAGTTGGGTCCAGTTAATAAACTGCTTACATAAGGATTTAGGATATAAAATTATACTTAATTATTTACTCTTATTCTCAGCTCCTTGAGGTCAGAGAATACGGCACCATGGGGACAATTTAATTGCAAGGGACCTAAACCTGCTCCAATTACTTCACCAAAAAATATGTTTATTATAAGCAAAGACACATCACTGAAATACAGAAAGAAAGGAAAAAGCAAGCCTTGTGGACAACAAAATTTTGGGTACTCTGGCAATTGGGGGTTCAGGTTCAATAACCTTCAAAGTAATGCTCCACCAATAATGAAACTCAGCCAGCATTTGGCTCAGATTCTTTTACTTAAAATGAGACAGAGATAGAGATAGAAAGGAGGGTAAACAGACAGACTTAGCCAAGCTTATAAATTTATTCAGTTAAAGTTGAATGAGGAATTGGTCTGATTATGAGTAGCCAGTTCAAGTCATACAAACATTATAGAGGCATTTAATAAATGGAATTTGTTTTGCTTGAGAATCTTAGATTTTACTGGTTTATAATAATCACAGTATCTCAATAACTAGAATGTAAAGGTCTTCCACTTGTCTTGAAGGGGTGCATTTGGAAGAGAGATATATAAGAAAGCCCTACATTTTATTTCTTGTCTTTCATAATTAATATGTTCTTTGTTTCAGCATTTTACTAGAATTGCAGCAACCAGCTGCAATGTCAGGAACTAATCAGCTTGCTGCTGCAATCTTTCCACCCACGTTGGAGATATTTATCCTGAGAAATTTCTTTTCTTCTTTTCATGATACTTAAGTACCTTGTAAAAATCAGTTTGTTGACATGGCACATCACATAAACCCCCAACAGAATTAAGAAAACAGCCCAAATGGGTAGCCATGAAGTCAAAGGTAAGAGTGGGAGGTGGAAAGAGCCTGTCCCCTCAAGGAGTTGCATCAGAAAAATGTGAATTTCTTTGTTATCCATGTCCTTGACTCCAGAAATTCTAATAAACTCCAATGCTATGTAATTCTACATTATACCTGCTCATAGCCTCTCCAGAACACTACTTCACTGGGTCAGCATCTGTAGTGCTGGGAGAGAATAAAACTGAGCACATCTCAACTGGGTCAGGTATTACCTGTTGATGGTTAAGGGAATGCAAGATGATAGAGGATAGTGACTATACAATGAAAGAAAAAAATATCCACCAGGGTGGCTTTGATTCCAGACTTTCTCAAATGAGGAAAATTCCAGACTAGCTCTTCTAAGGTTGTCCTTATACGGTTGTTCTAAAGTTAAGTGTTTTGTCTTCAAGCGTTATTTATAGAGGAGTTCAAGTTCACATAAGTTATTTATGTTTTTAAATTCACAGAGTTCTACATAAACGTTGATAGAGATAGGAAGAGACGAAGCATATGGAAGTGTCACAGGGAAGGTTCTTCCATCAAGAAGGCAGATCTAAACTTAGATGTTGGATGATGATGGAAAAATACAGCATAGTAAGCCCTTCCTCTTCTGACAGAGTGCCAATTTGTGACTCTCTTGGATTGATGAGAAACTCTGATCTCAGAACCTCTGTAAACTCTCTTGCTTTTTATTTCCTATGCTTCAGACTCAAAAATTACATTGTCTTCAGTTATTCTTTCAAGGAAGATACAAGAGGCTACAAAGAAAAAAAAAGATGCAGGAATGGGGAAATCAGAAAGTACCATCAAAGTCATTGTAAAGCAAGTACATATATATAACATACATCCAGACACACATATTTATATAGAAATGACAGTGAAGTGATAACAATAAAAAGAGCTCCTCAAGCTTCTAAACATGGAATAAGATACTAAAGTACATCTACTTTCATATTATATTCCTTCCAGCAGCTCTGAACTTTATGTGGTTCCCTATACATACTATCTATAGTCATGATACCCCCAATGCTTAATACTTACCCCCACTTTCTCCCCAAATAACTCTTACTTGAGCTTTAACGCTCAGTTTTAGTGAAACTGAAGGCACTGATAAGTAAATCAGAGGCCAAACTCTCTCCCTTTTTTGACTACTGAAGAAATAAAAAGATTACCTAATTGTGAGAAAATGTGACGTTCCTATATAATTATCACAAAGATGCCATAGGTAAGTTTTTCTCTTATTCTGTAGGTTAAGAGGTTTCCCAGCACTATTATTTTAGTTGATGAACTAGTTTGGAAGATGAACTCTTACACGGATACCTGATAACACAGATCAATGGGAAGCAGACTCCCAGGCTCCTCCTCTGAATGCCAGAGCACTTTTTGGACACCTTTAAGTCCTATGAGTACATTTGAAACCAGGTACTCCAAGGTAACTAGAGCACTAGAGAAAGAAAGACTCCTCAGTTCTTCATTTATCAAAACATCTGGTTTAATGCATGAAGAAAATGGTCTTATGTATGTGTGGATTATCATGATCTGGCCTATAAAATCTGTAAGTAATACTGCTACTATAGTGCATGGTAGGAGTAATGGTAATACATCGTTTTCATGTGTGAAATGGGAATAATAATGTATATCTTGCTGACCTCATGGAGATAAGTGAATTCAAGAAAATGAATGTAAAAATGCATTGCAAGCAATTATGCATTAAATCATTGTTCTTTCCCTATTTTTGACAATAGAAGATTAAAAGTGGGCCCCCAGATTTAGGTAATATGTGACTTTATAGAAATTAGCAAAATATGACCACAGTCACATTTTTCTTCCTTTCAGAAATTATGAGACAGAGTAAAAGAAAGTCTATAAAATTTTTGCAAAAGTCAATTCAGTGTTTTTTCTCTTTGGAATTCACCAAAAACTTGGTGGAGGATGAAATAAAAAACAAACAACAACAACAACAACAAAAAAAGGTAAAATCCATCTTCAATAATCTTAGAAGACAAATTTAATAACAGTTGCCAAAATGTGTGTGAGAACTGCCAAAAACAGTTGATACCAGGCAGAAGCTGTGAGGGACAAAGGGCTAATAAATATGGAGACTGGCAGGAAGGCTCACTAGCATCTCAAAGAAAGCACCAGCAAAATATACTTTTTGTTCTTAAGAGATTACCCTAAAATACAGAGACCATATTCTTTGCTTGCAAAAAATGGATGTAGCAATTTCAGTGAGAAGGGCTGGTGGTAGAAATTTCTGCAAGGTGGGTTGATTGAGCAAAGCAGAGGCAAAGCTGCACAAAGAATCATACAGAGAAACCATTTTAGGAATAGGCAGCCACAGACATGAAAAGAGCCTTTGGAATCAGAAACCTCTTTAGTCTGCAAGATTATCCTAAATTCTATCCTTTGCCTGCTTTTCTATTCCCCACTCTCAAACTTGTAGAAATGCCTGGCCCAGAAAAATTCATGTCATGCTATGATGACAGAAAAAAAAGATAATAGCTAAGTATCAACTCGAAGATAACATAAGAAATCAATGGGAGAAAAACAATATTTTTTATAAAGAAAATGCATAAAATATAACCATGGTACAGTAGAAAGTTGTGACAAAATATTTTGCATAAATCAAAAAAACTTATATAATCAGTTCTATAAAGGAACATCAAAAACAGCAATACAAGAATTTAGAAGAGATAGGGAAACAATAGAACATGAAAAATGAATTTGCACAGCACAAGAAAGAAACAGAAAAACCCATCATTTAGAAAGGAAGACAAAATTAGAAGGAACACAAGAGACTATAGGCATGAAGAAACACAATAAAGAAGTCATTAGTGTTAAATAGAAATTAAACCAAAAATATCTAAAAAATTAAAATCAAACAATGTACCATGGGAAAGTTAACTAAAAAACATCTTTTTTATAGGATGCAAAAGATCAAGTCATTGTAAGGTAGGTATGATCCACACTAGAGCACCTTTGAGAATAAAACAGAACAAGGTAAATGTTAAATGTAATGAGATCCTTGATAGTCTTATGGCAATACTTTCTTGAACAAACTGGAAACTATAGTCACCCTACTTTAAGACAGCAACATTAGACATAACGGTTCTGCATAGGAATATCCCATGTTTGAGAACAGTAGAGCAACATTCAAAGTTTTTAAAGAAAGCCATCAATTTCATATCTAGAAAGTTCATCTAGTATATAGACAAATTGAATCAAGCATACCAGAACTCAAGGAATATTTTTCCCCAACATATTTCTTGAATAAAATATTAGTGAATTACTTTAGCAAAACAAGGGATGATTGGGGAAATTATGATACAAGTACTGTTGGTGAGCACTGAAAATGATTACCTGAAGAACAAGCACACTCCAACAGGTGTGGGGACTGGGATGAAAAGAAAAGTAAGTAATGTGCACCCTGCTCATACAGAAATGCTATAAATATCAAAAATCAGGAGGGGAAAAGAAAAACAAGGAGGGAGAGGGAATTTACTGATTCCTTCATCTATGACACCTGGGAGTTAAAGAATATTATTTAAACACAACAAATCAAGTAATCAACTTTATTTAAATAAAAGTTACTTAAGAATACAAACTAAACATTAAAGAATATTATTGGCTGAAAGTGAATGGTGAAAGAAAGAGAGAGAAGAGGTAGAAGGTGAAATGCAGTGATGTGATCAATGTTTTATGTTAGGAGCCTAAAGGCAGTATATAAGAGTATATAAGATAAAGGTTCTTATAAATAAGAACCTTTAGAACAAAGTAAAACCTTAAAAACAAAAGGAAGTAAATGTAAACAAAGCAAAGACAAACAAGCAACACTTGTTTTAAAAAAAAACTATTAAAAGAATTTCCAAATGGATAAGAAAAAAACCAACTACCTCATAGAAAATGAACAGAGAATGTGAATAGAGTTTATGGAAAAGAAATCCATTCATCCTAAAAGAAATAAAAAATTAACAACTACTCTAAGATACCACTTTCACCTAAACTATGGGCATCAATTTAAAAGTCTCACATATTGTATGGTGAGGTTTTGGGGAGACACTTTAAAAATAAAGTGTAAAATAGCAGTTTTAGATTCACAGCAAAACTAAGCAAACAGTACAGAGAGTTTCCATATTCTCCTTGCCCCTAAGATACCCATAGCCTCCTCTACTACATCAACATCCTATACCAGGATAGTATATTAGTCACAATAGATAAACCTGCATTGACACATAATTATCACCTGAACTCCACAGTTGACATTAGCGTTCACTTCTGGCGTTATACATTAAAGGGTTTTTGATGAATGTACAACATATATCTACCATTATTAGACTTATAATAGTTCCAGTGTCCTAAAAGTCCTCTGTGCTCTCCCTATTCATCCCTCCTTCCCTAAAACCCCTGGCAATCACTGATCTATTCTCTGTGTTCACAGTTCTGCCTTTTTCCAGAATGTCATATAATTGGAATCATGCAGTATGTGACACTTTCAGACTGGCTTCTTTCACTTAGTAATATGTATTTATAAGTTCTCTATATCTTCTTCATGGCTTCCTTTCTTTTGGGGAGATATCATGGAAGTGTCATTACAGCATTTACCGGAAGGTAATTTAGCACACCTACCAAATGCATAAACTTTGAATCTGGCTTTAATGGTGAGTTCATACTGGGGAAGGCCTTGTGTGCCAAGTTAAGTTCTCTAAATAGTAGGAAACATGAAGATCTATAGAAGTAATGTAATTAAATTTGAGACTTGGATGAGTCAAGTGGTAACAATATATGGACTGAAATTTACAGCCAAGAGAAACTGAGTCACTTTATATGAGACTATTTTAGTTAGGCATAAAATAATGAAGGGAAGAACTAAAAAGGATGATAGGAATTTTGAAAAAATAGTTAATGATTAAAAAATTCCGAAGTAATAAACAATGTAATCTGGAAATATTAGGGCATCTCTTAAAGATTTATTTATTGGTGTGTTTAACAAAAATTTGTTAAAACGTCTACTCTGTACCAGCCTGTAAAATTGATACTTGCATATTGGACTTGGAATAAAGTAAATGAAAATGTGTAAGTATGCTTCCATGTGTTGGAGATGAAGGTTTAAATCTCAGATGAGAGACTGATAAATTTACTCTTGAGAGTCATCCTCAAGTAGATAGCAATCAAAGCAGTGAAGACAGAGCTGGTCATTCTTTTGTACACTTTAGGTCAGAGACACAGAATATCCAGAAACTGGACTTCAGGGATTTTTTTTACAATTATAAGGTAGAAAAAATAGAATTCAACAAAATAGATACATTAGGAAGAGACTCAGTAATGTACATAGCCATGAAAACAAATGTGGGGAACATTCAGAATGAGAAGATGATAAAAAATACCAAAATCCATAGAGAAGTTGCTAAGGTTGGTTAATTTGACATAAAATGTGTCATGGGTGATTTAACAGAGTATAGATGCAGAGTTACAAAGACCTGGTAAGTAATGGGTATTGAAGAAATATAAGTATGGATAAAAATTATGAATTTGAGAATTAAAAGTTAGGAGAATCATATGAAAGTTAAATGAAGAGGAAGACACTTCAAACTATTTTTTAAATAAGCATAAAATTGTGCATATATGAAGACTGTGGAAGATATTAGGGAAGAGGGAGAGATTTAAGATCCGTGGGAGATCTGTGCCACTAAGATCCATGGGAGATCAGGTGTATTTTGGTCTCAAAATGTGAGAAATCCATTTCCTAGGGATGGAATTGGCCTTGGAAATAACAGAAGGAAGGAAAAAATATTGATTAAAAATTTATACTGGATTAGGGCTTACTTAAGAGACTGAGATGAAATGAGAAAATTGCAGAACAGAAAGCAGCTACTATACATAGGTGCTATTTTCTTGAGTCAAAGGCCCTGGAATATCAAGCAATTTGAACAAAAAAAGGAATATATTCATATAGCTCCCCTTGAAATCATGGAGAAACATCCCATTAAAACAATACTTCCTCCAATATAGACATAGTTCAGTCAGGCAATATTGTGCATTTCAGTGATAAGAATGTGAGAAATACATCCAATATGTACTGCTGACTAGATAAACTATATTAAGAGATATTCCTACAAAGAATGACAGGGCAATCCAATTATCCAGTGAGGCATAAATACTGTTTTATCTAATCACCTTGGTTGAAAAAAGTATAAACATTTTCTATTTGTTTCTTTTTCCACATACACTGTGGGTCAAATCACATCAGGGAGCATCCATGGATACGGTAAGGAGATAATGCATACTACTGGCTAGATGTACAACTTTCACTTTCAAATCAAGAGTTAACTCAGTCTGATATTTCTGATGGTCAATAGTTATTTACTAAGTGCCATCAGCTTATTAGTGATAAGAATATGGGCAGTTTGGAGGTATGATGATTAAATTTTACATTTTAAAGTCAACAAAAGTAAGTAATAAAGGAGTCAGCTTGGTCAGTCAAAAATTCATGTGAACAGAAGGCCTTTCTGGTTGGTGGTAGTGGATGGCCACCTACATAAATTCACCATGTTTGTCCAATAACCCATGTAATATCATATGACATTCTTTTCTTTTTCAGGAATCCCAAATGCAATTTTCTATTTTTAATTGTATGCCACGTTTTTTTACCCACTTAGTGTTAGAAATGATGATAGTAGGAACTTACTGATATTCTAGTGCTTCATTAATTAAAGGTCTTCTAATTAATTTCAATTACCCCAAATAAACTTATTTTGTAGGGGCATAGTTTAAAAATAAATGTAGGATTCAAGTTGGTAGGGTTATAATTATAAACTTGGGGGATCCCTGAGTGGCTCAGCAGTTTAGCACCTGCCTTTGGCCCAGGGGCATGATCCTGGAGTCCCAGGATTGAGTCCCACATCGGGCTTCTGCATGGAGCCTGCTTCTCCTTCTGCCTGTGTCTCTGCCTCTCTCTCTTTCTGTGCCTCTCATGAATAAATACATTAAATTAAAGAAATAAATTTGGTCATTTTTACCACTAATGCATAATTTCAAAAAGCTTTGAAGTATGAATTTTACCAAAACTGTGTCTTCATTTATATTGTGAATGTCAACCTTTATGTCTATGGTAAAAATAAAATCAGATATCATTATACATTATAGTAATGAAGGTTAACAGTGTAATTTTACTTCATTGTTGCTTTCAGGCCTATCTCAAATGTCCACACTTGTACAAATTATCTTTTAGGTTCTATTTTTCTACATATTTATTTCTTCTATTTCCCAATAAAATTGTCTATGTCCACGTTAATATAAACAGTTATGACATGTAATACTCTTTCCCATCTAGCTTTAAAGATGTCCTATTGAAACTATTGAGCCTAGGGATAGTGGTTCTATATAAAAAAACTGTATGACTTGATCTAGTCTATTGTCATCATAAGCCAATATCACTGGGCTCTTGTTATGAGTGGGAAATCCTGCTGGGCAGTTAGGCTATAATGAGCATTAGATGGAGTCCTTGGCTTTCAGTATTTTCAATATAGGGGAGGAAAAAGAAATTAAACTGAAAAAAAGGGCAACAGCAAAGAGATCACACATTATCTAATTATAATTGATAGAAAAGATGTACATAAAGGCCCCTGAAGGAATAAATGAGGGATAGAACCACTTAAACAACATGAAAGCAGAACAGCATAAATAAATTAATCTGTTCACACTCCTAAATAATTATCACACACAGTTATATGCCAAACCAATTAATTTGAGATCATTAACAACATGCAAACAACAAAACACAAGGAAGCATCATTCTTTATGCCACTAGGATCATTGAAACATGTTTAAGGGAAGTTACATTTACTGAGTATCTGATACTATGTAGATGCCATTTCATTTGTTCAGTTCTCCAGATAAACCTGTGAAGTGAACTCAGAGAAAGCAAAAATCTTGCTCAAGGTTATTCAAATAGTGTCTAAACCAAAGTTCAAAACCAGATCTGTGTGATATCAGAGCCAATGTTTCTCCCCCTGTTTGCTTCTGTCTCCTTTAAAATATAAATCATTTGTGTCCCTTTACATCAAGGATCATTCCTTCAATGGATATACCCACCTTGTGTCAGATCAATGTTTTCTGAATGTTATTAATTACATTCAGTAAGAATTGATATAAATCACAACTCTGTAAGACAGCTTTTAAAATCATTCATCTCAAAAAAAAATAAAAAATAAAAAATAAAATAAAATCATTCATCTCAAACACCAGCACAAGTATTTTATGGAGTCCTGGGATGTGCTATATTCCCTGTCACTAGAGCTTCTTGCACTCTTCTCTCAAATTAATCCAACTTAGTTACACAATGTTTATAGCTCCAATCAATCAATGCTTTCATGGAGAAGCCTTTCACTAACTTCCTAGACTAGTCAAATTTCTTTTTTAAATACCCATGCCTCTTAGACACTACCATGGTGCTATATCCCTTTTGCTTATAGCACTTACTGTACTAATTGCTTTACACCTTCTTGAGTGTGAGGATTTGAGGGATGCCTCTTTAAAAACTGCATGAGGATACAGACAATGCTTTTGCTCAATATAGTTTCAAATCCTACCATATCATACCTGGAAAAAAGAGTTTAAAAATATATGTTGAATATCATAAACAGTCTTTTTTTTAAAGATTTATTTATTTTTATTTATTTATGATAGACATAGAGAGAGAGAGAGAGGCAGAGACACAGGCAGAGGGAGAAGCAGGCTCCATGCAGGGAGCCCGATGTGGGACTCGATCCCGGGTCTCCAGGATCGCGCCCTGGGCCAAAGGCAGGCGCCAAACTGCTGAGCCACCCAGGGATCCCCTCATAAACAGTCTTGTACATAAAAGAGTCAATTAATAAATGATATTATTAGTGACTTTTTCTGCAGGCTGGCATTTCTAGTTTCCACGAGGTAATATTGAAGTAAACACACATACTGGCTAGAATTTTGCAGCAACCTATGAGATCACTCAGATTATGATCACTCAAATCACTCAGACTATGAAAGAGTCAAGAGTGAGTAGATAAGAGAATGATAATATTCTTTATGTAGGTGGGCTTAAATAATTTTATTTACATAAAGAAATAAGAATAAAAATTGGAGACAGATTTACCAAAAAATCTAAATTCAACTTTAGACATTAATGGAAAGTAGAAACTGTGTTGTATACATGTGTAATACATTCATGACATTCTTAGTACATAGAGACACTCAAAATCTAGTGAATAAATAGATGAATGCTTGGCTCCTGCAAAGCACTTCACATATATTATTTTATTTTTACAATTCTTATTAGCATATTTTCTCACTGTTCTCATTTGAGAAACTGAAGCTCTGAGAGGTTAAGTAATTTGCTCAAGTCATCCAGACACTGAATTGTGAGACTAAGATCAGAACCAATTCCAAGTTTATCTAGCTTCAAAGTCCATTGCTCTTCTCACAAAACCACATTACTTTCCAATATACACTAAAAGAAAGAAAGAGGTAGCTAGAAGGAGATAAGTTTCATCCTGTCTGGAGATGGGATTGAGAAAGATTTTTCTGTGTTTGAAAGATGAACAGATCATCCCAGAAAAACGAAGATGGAGGTACAAAAATGCACAGGAGAATGGACTTGAGGGAATTGGAGATGAGGTGAGGAAGGTCAGTTGGATCCTGATTGTGAATGCTCTTGATTGGGATGCTAGAGAGTTTGAATATTCATAACCAAAGGGATGGTACAGGAAGGTTTTATAAAGAACTCTAGCAAGCAGAATTGTTTGTATTTTGTGAAGGAATATGGATAAAATTGGAGCTAGTAAGAGATCAGAGGCAAAGAGTATCCAAATAACCTAACGAAGAGTGGCAAAAACTTTGAGTAGCATCAAAGACAATGAAGAAAGATTGGACTAATTCTAGAGCCATTTTAGAGTTGTCTACAGGATTGGAGTTCACATATAAAAGGAATAAAGAAGGAATATTATTATTAATATTTCTACCTTATAATATTTAGATAGGTTGTGGTATTGTTCAGCAAAAGAGGGATCTTTGGAAGAGAAGAGTTTGGTGAGTAGTATTGATGAGATAATAAGTTTAGTTTGGGATATGTTCATTCTGGGGCATGTACAAGGTATCCAGGAGGAAAAAAAAAAAAGTTTACAAGTGGAAATTTAAGAAAGAAGCTTAGGAGAAAAGATCATATAAGGAATGTGAATCTGGAAGTGTCTGGGATTGTGGGTAAAAGAGTAAACTTAAACAAAAATAGGATCAAAGACTGAAAAATGATGCAAGTTATATTTAACTCCAAGTGGTCAGGAGCCATGACTAGTTTGTTTACTATGCTAGCCCTACATCAAGTGTAGTATCTGGCTCACAGCAGACAATATCTGTCTTAAATGAATAGATGGATAAATAATGAATGAATGAAAGGAAGAAAAGTCTTTAAGAAGTCTGATGGGGGAAAAAGGACAAAGATGAAAGTAGTTGGAAGTAAACCTGAAGATATAGTGTATAGTTGCACAATGTAGGAGAAATTGCTGGGACCAGAGGGAGAGAGCAATATATTAAATGCTTCTTTAACTCAATTTTATTACATCAGCCACTATGCAAATGTCAGATTTATCTTCCCTAAATTTTAAAAATTATATCATTACTCTTCTCAAAAATCTAAACATTTTCCAAAAAGATAAAGTTCTAGGGACACCTGGGTGGCTCAGCAGTTGAGCGTCTGCCTTTGGCTCAGGCATGATCCCAGGTTCCGGCCTTGCAGGAAGCCTGCTTCTCCCTCTGCCCATGTCTCTGCCTTTCTCTCTGTGTGTGCCTCATGAAAAAACAAATTTTAAAAAAAGAAAGAAAAAGAAAAAATTCTAACTTCTCCATGGGACAATTAAGATGTTCTATAGTTTAGCACTGACTCATGTCTCCAGATATAGTCCTCTTCTGAATCCCTCCTTCAATTTATGTTCCTTTCTTCACTCTTTCCTGAACAAGTCAGGTTTTACCTGATTCTAACACTTTATCCATCCTCCTTTCCCCCGTCTTCTATAATTTATCTTCCACAGCTCACTTGAAGTCCCATTTTATTCACGAGAGCCCCTTTATTATTTTAGCACACACTGGTGTATCCTTTCACTGAATTCATTCTTGCCTAGGTCATACCCCGTGACATCAGTGTTTTGAGCATTTACAAAAGCAAAGAACAACTATGGATTTATCTTGCTATAAGTCACAGCCAGAGCTGCTTTTCCTAGGTTTTAGCAGTCTCTACAGGGATGCATCAAGTGTGAGCTGCTCATCTGATTTTGAAGCTCCTTCCCCCAGTGCTCACAGCTATAGTGACACTAGGAACAAAAACAAACAAAAAGAAGACTGCTGCATGAGAAACATTTTCTTCAAATCTTGTTATGTTTCTTGTTGTCATTCCGAGGGCCAAGAAAACTTGCCATCTATTTAAAAATATATATCTATTGACTTATCAGGATAGAGCCAGTTGTGCTGAATAATAGGAGAATGCAGATAAGGGTGTATGGATAGTGAGGCTTGTCATGGGTAATGTAGATATGGATACTGTGTGGGGATGTTCACAGGAGAATGTAGATATGGGTGTCTGATGGTGATGCTCCTGGGAGAATGTAAATATGGGTGTTGAATGATAATGCAGTGGAAGCTGATTTGGCTATATTTGAAATTTTCCTTTCCCATCCGCATCAAGCAGCACTTTTAGAATGACATCTATGTTTTTTCTTTTTTCAAAATTCAATTATAAAGTCCTCTGAGAAATCTTTTCTGATCTGCATTAGAACAACATTGTTTAGGTGCTTCCTCACCACATCTTTCATTGTTCTTAACACACTAAATTATAATTGTGTGCATAACTATCATTTATCCCATAAGGTGTTTTAAAGAAAGAAGCCACATATCTTTTTTAAAATTATTTTTTCCCAGCGTTTACCATGGAATTTGAATGGTAGGTGTTGAATAAATATTTGCTGCTTGAATAAATCAATGAATATGATTACTAGGTCTTGCATATTTAGTTCAGCAATTAATTTAATGGCAGTTTCTGAGGGTGCCACACTTTGCTTTTAAGTCTCTGGAACAGTTTTAGTCTCACAGAAGTTTTTTTAAAAAAAGGAAAAGAAGAAAAAAAAAAGGTGAAGGTAATGTTCGACACTAGTGTTGAATTTAATAGGACGGATTTTGGGGTAAGATACTGAACAGAAGATAGTGATGTTAACAGCCACCTCCCAGGTTCTTGATGAATCAACTAACTGAATGTAACAAAAGACATATGGAAAGTCCTTCTGACTTAAAAGTACCTCTTATGAAAGAGATAAGTGCTACTTATAAAAAAGTGTCCAAAGAAAGTAAGTGAAACCATAGTGGCAAATGCAACTGACACCATGTTTCTCAGGTGGATGGCAGAGGGGGAGAGCAAAGGTGGGTCCTGGGACCTGTCAAGGACTCACTATAAACATTTTGTTTGCACCCTCAGAAGCCACCTACAACAGTGGGTAGTTCTCAGATTTACACTTGGGGGGATGAGCTATAATAGAGTGAATGAAAGCACTGTGGAAGAGAGGCGCTTTCCCTTTGCCAGGTACTGCTGCAGCTCCTACCTGGCACTGGACTAGCCAAATAGAAACTCGTTGTCCTGAGAGGTGGAACCTAGCATAGCAGGTCACTAAACAGAGAGAATAAATGACCCTGAGACACAGATCTTTGTAGAGACTGCCCAGGGTTTCAGCTTCTGCTCCACTTCCCTCGGGCTGTTGTATTGTGAATTGGAAATGATAATTTACAGAAGATTTATATTTTCCCTTTCTCTATTGTCTAAATATGAAAGAATTGGGCAAAATTCCACATCAGTCTTTGACAGACTCCATTTCAATGCTGAATTCACCAGAAGCCAGTAGACCTCTTGCTGTAAGGATAAGCAAGCAGAAATGTTATGTTCCAGATCTGGGAAAAAATATTCCAGTCCCAAATAAGAGGGATATTACAAGGAATCAAAAGCAGATAGCCTCTCCTAATATAGATTTACTGAAAAAGGAGAAAATTCCTGATTCATGTTATTTATGTCATTTAAGAGAATATATTATCTAAAACAAAATAGAAAAACTTAAATCGAGAGAGACTGCATAGGGTTAAAAACAATTGCAGAATAAAAACCAGACTGGTGGCACTATACACATCAGCTTAGATGCTGCAGGAAACCAAACTGTAAAGCAGGAGACAAAATTAAACAATTCTTTCAGAATTCAGGGGGAAATAAAGAGTAATGAAAGGCATAGAGATTTAGGGGATTTTAGTTATATGTGAGCCATGCTACAACAGCATTCACAAAACCATTGCCAATCCCTGCCCCTCGCTTCTGCTTGAGTGTAATTTTCTTTTTTCTTTTCTTTGCTTTCTTTTCTTTTTGTGTGGTGAAAACACTTAATGTGAGATATACCTTGTTGACAGACTTTTAAGTGCACAATATGGTATTTTCAACTGTAGACACTCTGTTGTATCGCAGATCTCTAGAATTTATTCATCATATATTTAATTTATTCATCATATATATAATGAGGCCCCTTAAAAATGACCTCCATGCACAGGGTGACCCATTCTCCTTTTTCTTTTTCTTTGTCTGGGGGCATGATCCTTGTCCTCAGCCCATAGAAAATGTGGAGATGTCAAAGAAAACAAGAAAGAAATTTACTCTCCCTAGATTTCTTATTATTTCGATGATACGTATGTGATCCCAATTCTTGGGGATTTATTACATCAGTTACATGACAAGTGGGTTTATAAAAGCAGCGATTTTTCTTAATACATAGCATCTTTGAGTTATCCCTTATGTCCTGGCAGCTGCCTATCAAAGGGAAATTGTCTTATGTACTCTGAATGGCCACCAAAGAAGTGATACAGATCTTTTAAAATAGCAGACGTTCAACATCCAGTTTTGCAGAAATTATAAAACTGAACCTCACAAAGAAATTCTCTTAACTGTTTTCATTATACTGAAGAGGGTGAGATTAGGAGGAATTTATATTTATTCTTAGTAGAGAATTGGAACATGTCTTATCTCTCTGTGATGGGCTTTGATATAACTGATGTCTTTTGTGCCACAGCCATGCAAGACTCTGCTCATTTCCAGAGTGATAGCAAACCTGAACCAATGTAATCTAGAAAAATCTTTGCAAAATACACTATCCTCATAGCCAGAGAGATAAAAGCTAAACAATCTGTGTGATCAAAGACCAGATGAAGATCCCTGTGGGAAAACTGTGCAGAGCAACCACTACAACTTACAAACTTGCTTGGAAACTAGTGGAGAAAGACCAAATAAATAACCACTTAAATATTTAAAAACAAACTTTATAGACCAGAGAAAAACGTCAAATCAATGAATCAAAAATATTAACTATGCAGATATAGTCCTAATAGTTTATTCTTGTTTCCCTTACCCTAGAATATATATCTAGAAAAATGTTGTGGTTGATATCAGAGATATTACTGTCTATGTTCTCTTCTAGGATTTTTATGATTTCACATCTCACATTTAGGTCTTTAATCCATTTTGACTTCATTTTTGTGTATGGCGTGAGAAAGTGGTCCAGTTTCTTTCTTTTGCATGTAATGTGCATACCATTTATTGAAGAGTACCTTTCCTCGTCTTGTATTCTTGCCTTCTTATCATAGATTAATTGATCATATAAGCATGGGCTTATTTCTCGGCTCTCTATTCTGTTCCATTGGTTATGTGTCCACTTTTTACCAGTATCATACTGCTCAATTAGTATAGCTTTGTAATATATCTTGATATCTGGCACTGTGATACCTCAGCTTTGTTCTTTTTCAAGATGGTTTGGCTATTTGGGGTCTTTTGTGTCCGTAAAATTTTAGAATTCTTTGTTCTAGTTCTATGAAAAATGCTGTTGACATTTTTATAGGAAATGCATTGGATCTGTAGATTGCTTTGGACAGTATAAACATTTTAACAATATTGATACTTCCAATTAATGAGCATGGACTACCTTTCCATTCATTTGTGTCATTTTCAATTTCTTTCACCAGTGTTTTTATAAGTTTTTAGAATATAGGTATTCCATTTCCATGTTAAGTTTATTCCTAAAATTATATTAGTTTTGGTGCAATTATAAATGGAAATGCTTTCTTAATTTTTCTTTTTGCTACTTCATTGTCAGTGTATACAAATGCAACCAAGAAAAAAATTGAACAGTTCTCTGTGTGTTAACTGGGTGAAAATCGTACAATCTAAACAAACTTCTTTAAGTATTTAAGGAGATAAAACAAGTGGCCCTAAGATAATAATCAAGCTGGTATCTGGAAATATTGAGAAGGTATGGTCAGAGAATTGGAGGGAAAATTGGAAGCCCAAGAAATCTACATTGACATTTGCCGCACATATGAAGGAAACAGAAAGATATTCTTAGATATTTAAGGATTGAGGAAGTAAACGATTGTTATCTCTTTCCTAGAAGTATCATTCAAAATTTTACTCTCTAGTACACTATAGTAAGTAAAGTGAAATCCTTAAAGAAGAGGAACCAGGTAGAACCAAGTCAGTAAGCACTGAAATCATATGAATTGATTTAAGCTTAAGCAACTGTGGAAAATATAGCTACAAGCAACATAGAAGACAACTCCTAGAAGATAAAAAGAAAGGGGGGGGGGAATACATAAAAGGCTCAGTAGACTTCTGCCTCAAGAAAGATGTGATAGATTTATTTTTTCCTTCTTTACTTTGAAATTTCCCTGGAAATTTCATGTAAAACAAATATAAGAGGACTCTGAAAGGTGAAGAGAAGCAGATAGAATGGCTAGGGATCTTGAATCCCGGAAAAAATAAGACCAAGTTCCCTGGTTTTCTTTTTGATTCATGTATCCCAGATTCAGAGTGGAAGAACCTGGGAACCTAGAAATGTCAACAGGATGGAGAAAATAATTCCAGCAAAATCCTGCTGTTTCCAGCCAAAGGACAGGAAAAGGGCAGCCTAGCAAGACAGAAAAAGTCTAAGCAATGATTGTTCTACTCCAGACAGATGCCACAGATTTTTCTGACCCATACAGGCAAATGTTAAATGGGGAACCCATACACCTACCCTTGTCAGACTGTGTAATGAGGCAACCAAAAGCCCTTCCTGGGTGTCAGAGGGGGCCAGGTAGAGATTTGACACTTTCATTCTCACTAGGTGGTAATGAGCCACAGGCTCCCATCCTGTTGCTGTGGTATCTGTGGAGACCACGTTGAGGGCTTGTGCTCCTAGCCCCGTACAGTAATAACAAGGTACCACATCACCTCGCTTCTGGGGTGAGTCAGAGGTAGCTTAGTGGGGATTTAGGACCTTTACTATGATCCAGGGGTAGTAAGGCTTCCTTCTTCCCATTGTGTCTGTGAAAGCCACATGAGGAGTAACAAGACACTCCCACTTCTTCCAGCCAAGAAGGTATCAGCAGGAGGGAAACAAGGATCCCAGAGATAATGCGGAGGCTTTCTCCAAGGTGTGAATGCAATAAATCGGGAGAGGAACCTAGACCTACTCCCATTCAGCAGTAACAAGGGAGCCTCTCCATTGTCTGCTTTACCTACTAGAGTAGTGTCAGAGAAAGCCAGCTAAACCAAAAGATTTAAAGAAGATATAGAGATGATAGAATTATCTGAAAAAGATTTGAAAGCAGCCATCATAAAAATGCTCCAATGACAAGAAAAGGATCAGAGAAAATCTCCAGAAACAATGTCAAAACAAGTAGTAAAATGACAACAAATACATAGTTATCAATAATCACTTTGGATGTAAGTGGACTAAATGGTCTAATTAAACGACATAGGGTATCAGGATGGATTAAAAACAAAACAAAACAAAACAAGACTCATCTATATGCTGCCTGCAAGAAACTTTAGACCTAAAGACACTTGCAAATTGAAAGTAAGGTGGAGAAACATTTATCATACAAATGGATGTCAAAAGAAAGTCCAAATAGCAATACTTACACTGGACAAAGTAGATGTTTTTGTTCTTGTTTTTATCCTGTTTTGGTATCAGGGTAGTACTGGCCTTGTGGAGTGATATTGAATGTGTTTCCTCTATTTTATATTTTGTAAGTTTCTGATAAAGATTGTCATTAATTTTTTTTTTATGTGTAGTAGGGTTTAACCATGTAGCCATATAGTGTTGAACTTTTCTATGCTGGGAGAGTTTTTATCCTTAATTCAAATTTCATTTGTTATTGGTCTAAGAAGATTTCCTATTTCTTGGATTCATGATTCGATATTGGTAACTTGTACATTTTTAGGAATTACTTGGGTTTTTCCTAAGTTATCTGATTTGTTAGTTTATCATTGTTTATAATAATCTGTTAACACACTGCATTTCTGTGGTCATCTGTTGTACTATTTTCCTTTCCACTTCTCATTTTGGTTTTTGAGTCTCCTCCCCTTTTTTTTCCTTAATGTAGTTAAAGTATTGTCCATTTTGTGTATTTTTGGGGAGAAAGAAATGGTCTTTGCTTTCTGTGTCACGTTATTGTTTATTCTGGTCTCTATTTTAGTCATTTCTGATTTTTGTAATAACAAAAATCCCTCCTCCACTAAATTTTAGCTCACTTTCTTCTTTTTCTGGTTCTATGTGGTATAATGTTAAGTTGGTTTTTTGAAATTTGTTTTCTTAAGCAAGCATTTATAGCACAAACTTCACTCAAACATATGCTTTTGCTGCATCCCATAGAATATTGTGTTTTCTTCTTCTTTTGTTTTGAGACCTATTTTGATTTACCCTTTTTTATTTGGCCCACTGTTTCTGCAGCAGTATGTTGTTTAATATTTTCATATTAAATATTTAATATTTATGTTGTATATTTTCCAACTTTGTTTTATTGCTGATCTTTAGTTTTTTACCATTGTGGTTGGAAAATATACTTGATATGTTTTAGTTTCTTAAATATAAAATATTTGTTATGTCTCTTTTCATGTGATTTAACCACAAGATTCTTCTGTGGGTACTTGAAGAAAACATGCATTCTATTTTTCTGGAATGGAATGTTTTATTTAGCTCCTAGAACCTAGCATCTGAAATATTATTCAGGTAAAAAATGTTCTTGTTGAAAAAAATAACTGTAATTGAAGGTACTCATTTAAAATAAAACATCTGAGGGGAGGTCTGTGGGGAGATAAGTGAAGGGGATAAAGAATAATAATGTATAGAATAGTTGAATCACTATATTGTGCACCTGAAACTAATATAACTTTATGTTAACTATAATGGAATTAAAAAATTTTAAATTTAATAAAAATAAAATAAAAAATGCTTCAATGAGCAATTATCAACATGCTTGCATAAAAATGAAAAGTAGAAAGCTTTAGCAAAGAAAAAGAGGATATACAGAAGAGTGAAATGAACATTTTAGAATATAAAAATATAGCAAATGAAATAAAAAAACAAAAATACAGCTCAAGAGCAGAATGGAGGAAGGAATCAGTGATAGAAAAATAAAAATTACCCTCAAATCTGAACAACACAGAGATAACAGACCAAAAATAGTAACTAATAAAACCTCAGGGATCTGTGGCACTGTAAAAAAAAGATCTAACATTCATGTTCTTAGAAAGCAAGGCTAAGTGATTTAACTTTCCAAATTTAGAAAAAGATCCCCAAAAATATAAATCCAAAGAAATCTACCAAGATCCATCATAGTCAAACTTCTGAATATGATGGAAACAGAAAAATCTTGAAAGTAGCAAGAGAGAAATGACACCATACTTATAGTGGAAAAATAATTTAAAAACAAGTGAATTTGTCATGAGAACCCATCAAGATCAGAAGAAAATGGGACACATTTTTAAAGTGCTTAATGGAAGGAATCCTATATCTAGTAAAAATATCCTGAAGGGGATCTTGAGACATTCTCACATGAAAGTGAAATAAGACAATTTGTAGCCAGCAGAACTACCTGAAAGTAATTGGCAAATGCAGTTGTCTGAACAAAAATAAATGATAAAAGCAAGGTCATGGAACATTAGTAAGAAGAAAGAACAACAGAAAGAGTAAAATATGATAAATGCATTTACCTTCTCTTGAGATTTCTATGGTATGTTTGAGTATTAAAGTAGAATATAATATTGTCTTCTGTGATCCTACATCTACATAAAGGAAACATTCAAGACATTTATAAGCAGGTGATAATATCCTTCACTACACTCAAACTGGTAAAACGTTAATACCAGTAGCTGGTAGTGTTGTGTACATATAATGTGATACCTAGAGCAACCACTTAAAAAGCTTTACAAAGAGATACATTCAAAAACACTGAAGATAAGTCAAAATAGAATTCTAAAAAATACGCAAGTAGTCCACAAGGGAAAAGAAAATGAAAAAAAAAATAAAAAAAAAGAAACTCTTAAACTATAATCTATCAATAATTGCATGAAATGTCTAAGGTCTAACCAGTACCAATTAAGAGACAGAGATTGGTAGTTGGCTTTAAAAACATGACCTAACTATATGCTGTCCACAAGAAATTCACCAAATACAATGATAAAAATAGGATGATAGTAAAAGATGGGAAAAGATATCAAGCAAACATTAATGGAAGGAGAGGAAAAGTGGTTAGATTAGTATCAGATGAAGTTAACTTCAAAACATGTAAAATTACCAAAGAGATGAACGTTACAAAATGATAAAAGTGTTAGTCTCCTAAAAAGACATAGAAATCCTAAATGTGTATGCACCAAACAACAAAGCTGAAAATATGTGAAGCAAAAACTAATAAAAATGAAAGAGGAAACAGACAAGTCCACAATTATAGTTGGAGATGCTAGCAACCATCTCTCAGCAATTAATAGACAAAAAATAGAAAGGGTATGGAAAAACTCAACAAGATCAATCAACAGAATCTCATAGACATTATTAGACACTACGTCCAATAGAATGTACATCGTTTCAATTGCCAAGTGAACACATACCACGATAGACCATATCCTGGTCCATAAAATATGATTCAACAAATTTAAACAACTAAAATCACATGACCACAATGAAATCAGTTAGAAATCAATAACAGGAAGATTACAGAAAGATCTCCAAATACTTGGGAACTAAACAACATATTCATGGGCCAAAAAGAAAGTCTCAGGGGAAGTAAAAAAAAATTAAATTGAACTGAATAAAAATAAAATAAATTTGTAACATCAGAATTTGCGGAACACAAAGAAAGCAGTAATGAGGGAATATAATATAGCACTACATGCTTACATTGGAGAAGATGAGAAATTCCATATCAAATATTAAAAATGTCATCACTACCCTAAGAAAAATAAGCCCAAAGCAAGAAGGAAGGAAAAAAACAAATGTAACAGCAGATCATATGAGAACATCAAAACAACAGAAAATCATGAACGAAAAAGTTATTTATTTGAAGAGGTCAAAAACACTGATGAATATCTAGCTAGACACACAACAAAAAGTGAGAAGACACAAATTACCAATATCAGGAAGGAAATGAGGGATATCACTGCTGACTCTACCCACATTAAGAGCAACAAGGGAACACAACACACATTTTTGTGAAATGAACCAATTCCTCCAAACACGTCAACTACAGCTCATGCAATAAAACTGGTGGATAATACACATATAGATCAATGGAATAGAGAACCCAGAAACAGATCAAATCTGCATATATGATATTTTTAGATACAACTGACATATAACATCATAGAAGTTTTGGTGAACAGTTTTTTTTATTTGATACATTAAGATATTGCAATATGATTACTACCACAGCTTTAGCTAACACCTCTGTCATGACACATATAATCATTTCTTTTTTTTTTTTTGATGAGAACATTTAAGTTCTAATCTAGCAATTTTGATGTTTACAATACAGTCCTGCTGACTTATAATTATGCTGTACATTAGATCCTCAGAACTTATTCACTACAAGTGTGTACCCTGTGACCAACATCTTCCAATTCCTCTACCATCACCCCCAGCTCCAGGTAACTACCATTCTACTCCAAATTGAATCCATTTCTTTATTCTTTATTGGATTGTTTAGATTTTCTGTACATTCTTGATTCGGCCTTGGAAAGTTGTATGTGTCTAGGAATTTATCCATTTCTCCAAGGTTACCCAATTTGTTGGCACATAAATGTTCATAGTAGTTTCTTATGATCCTATGTATTTCTGTGGTGTCAGTTGTAGTATCTCCTCTTTCATTTCTGATTTGCCTTCTTTTTTCCTTAAAGTTTTGTTAATTTTGTTTATCTTTTCAAAACACAGCTCCTAGTTTTGTTGATCATTTTCTATTTGCTTTCTGGTCTCTATTTCATTTATTTCTACTCCGACCTTTGTTATTTCTTTCCTTATGCTAATTTTGACTAGTTTGCCTCTTCTTTTAGTTCCTGAGGTATTAACAGGTTATTTGAGATCTTTTTTCTTAATATATGCACTTATTTACTATAAAATTCTCTCTCAGAAGTGCTTTTGTAGCATCTGATAGATTGTGGTCTGTTATGTTTACATTTTCAATTGTTTTCAAGATATTTTTTAGTTTCCTTTAGATTTCTGCTTTGACACATTGGTTGTTCAGGAGTGTTGTTTAGTTTCACATGTTTGTTGATTTCTAGTTTCTTAACTGTGGTCAAGAAAGATACTTGGTATGATTTCAACCTTAAATTTACCAAGATTTTTTTTTTTGTGTGTGTGTGTGTGGCTCACTGTATGATTTATCTTGGAGAATATTCTGTGTGTTCTTCAGAAGATTGTTTGTTCTGTTACTGTTGAATGGAATGTTATATATTTATATTTGATCTAAACTGTCTAATGTTTCCTTGTTAAGGTTTGTCTGAATGATCTACCCATTGTAGAAAGTAGGGTGCTGAAAGTCCCTACTATTACTGTTTTTTTGTTATTTTTCCCTTCAGATATGTCAGTTGTTGCTTAATATATTTATGTGCTCCAATGTTGAGCATGTATATCAATTGTTTTGTCTTTTGATGAATTGACTCCTTTATTATTACATAATGACCTTTTTCTCTTATTCCTATTTTAGCTTACTGTCAATTTTGTCTGACTTATTAGTTACTCCTACTTTCTTTTGGTTTCTTATATAGAATATCTTTTCCCGTTCCTTCACTTTGAACATATGTGTATACTTAAAGCTGAAGCAAGCCTTTTGTAGGCAGTATATATGTGGGTCTTTTTTTTTTTTTTTTAATCTATCCAGCCAGTCTGTGACTTTTAATGGAAAATTCAATTCATAGAATAATTTGGAGTGATTATTGACATATTAATATCATCTTTTTTTAAATTAATTGCTGCCTAATTGTTTTGTATTTCCATCATTCCTTTTTTTCTTCCCTTGCTGACCACCTTTGTGACTGGTGACTTTCCATAGTTGCATGCTCTGATTCTCTTTATCTTTTGGGAATCTACTATAGGTTTTTGCTTTGAAGTAACCATGAAGCATACATAAAATATTTCATAGATGTTAACAGTCCATTTTATGATGGTAACAACCTAACTGTATATACAAAATTTCCACTCTTTTTTTTATACCCTTACTTTTAATGTCACAAGTTACCTCTCTTTATACTGTGTATTTGTTGAGAAATTATAGTAGCTCTGGTTACATTTTATTATTAATTACTATAAATGATGTAAGTAACACACCATACTATAAAATTAGACTTTTCTGAATCTGGCATACATTAACTTTGGCCAGTATATTGTATATGTTCATGTTAGTAATTAGTGTATTTTCGTTTTAGCTTGTAAAATTCCTTTCAGCATTTCTTGTAAGGCAGGTCTAATGGCCATAAACTCCCAAGCTTTCATTTGTCTGGGAAAATCTTTTGAAGGAATAACTTTGCCCAACATAGTGCTCTTTGTTGAAATTATTTTCTTTTAGCACTTTAAATATATATGGTTAGGAAAGGGCTAAATCCCACTCTCTTCTGGCCTGTAAGGTTTCTGCTGAGAAATCCACTGGGAGCCTAATGGGGGTTCCTTTGTAGGTTACAGTCTTCTAATTTTTTTTTCCTGTTCTCTAGGTGCCTTTTATTTTTTAAAAGATTTTATTAAAATCTACAATCTTTTTTTCTACTGATGCTTTTAGGGTTCTCTCTTTGATTTTTGACAGTTTTATCATACTTTGTCTTGGAAAAGATCATTTTGAATTAAAATAATGGGATAATCCTGGGACTCTGGGATTGTGACCCGAGCTGAAGGCTGGCACTTAACTGAGCCCCCCAGGTGCCCTGGTATTAACTCTTCCTTAAATGTCTGGTAGGATTCCCCTGGAAAGCCATCTGGCCCTGGACTTTTGTTGAGAGATTTCTGATTATGAATTCAATTTCTTTGCTGGATGAGTCTGTTCAAAATTTTTTTTTAGATTTTATTTATTTATTCATGAGAGAGAGAGAGAGAGAGAGAGAGAGGCAGAGACACAGGCAGAGGGAGAAGCAGGCTCCCTATGGGAAGCCTGATATGAGACTCAATCCCAGAACCTCAAGATCACACCCTGACCTGAAGGCAGATGTTCAGCCACTGAGCCACCCAGGCATCACATTTTCTATTTCTTCCTTTTTCAGTTTTGATAGTTTCTAAGTTTCTAGAAGTTTGTCCATTTTTTTCAGGTTTCCCATTTGTTGGCATATAATTTTCCACAGTATCTTCTTATAATGTACTTCTGTGGTGGTGTTTGTCATCTTTCCTCTTTCATTTGTGATTTTATCTGTTTTGGTCCTTTCTCCTTTCCTTTTAATAAGTCTGGCTAGAGGTTTATCAATTTTATTAATTTTTTCAAAGAACCAGCTTTTAGTTTTGTTAATACATTCTCCTGTTTTTGTTTGCTTCCTTATCATTTACTTCTGCTCTAATCTTTATTTCCCTTCTTCTGCAGGCTTTAGGCTTTATTTGTTGTTCCTTTTCTAGATACTTTACTTTTTAAAAAGATTTTATTTATTTATTCATGAGAGAGAGAGAGAGGCAGAGACACAGGCAGAGGGAGAAGCAGGCTCCATGCCGGGAGCCCAATGTGGGACTTGATCCTGGATCTCCAGGATCAGGCCCTGGGCCAAAGGCGGTGCTAAACTGCTGAGCCACCCAAGCTGCCCATTTTTCTAGATCCTTTTGATGTAAGGTTAGGTTGTAACTTTTCTCAATTCTTCAGTTAGGCCTGTAGTGTAACAGACTTCCCTCTTAGGACTACCTTTGCTGCATCCCAAAGGTTTTAGACTGTCGTGTTTTCATTTTAATTTGCTTCCATGTGTTTTTTGTATTTCCTTCTTAATTTCCTGGTTAATGCATATATTCTTTAGGAGGATGTTCTTTAACTTCCATGTATTTGAGGTCTTTCCAAATTTTTTCTTGTAGTTGATTTCAAGTTTTAATGTATTGTGGTCTGAAAATATGCATGGTATATAGGTTTGAGGAGTTCTTAGCCATTATTTCTTTAATTACCATCATTCCCTTTCTGTTTTCTCTTTCTGGGACTCCAATGATTCTGATTTTAATTCTTTTGGTGGTTTCCCACAGATCACATAGGCTTTCTTCATTCATTTTCATTATTTTTTCTTTGTTCTTCTCTGATTTATTTCAGAGTTCCTATTCTCTAAAACTCAGTTTTTTGTTTAATATATCCTACTGTTGGTACTCTGTTTTGCTTCCTTCATTTTATTCACTGAATTCTTCATCTCCAGAATTTTTCTTTGGTTCCTTTTTAATGAGTTCTCTTTGTTAAAGTTCTCATTTTGTTTTGTGTATTGTTTTATTTCACTGAATTGTCTATATTTCCTTGTAGTTCATTTTGTTTCCTCAAAATAGCTATTTTGAATTCCTTATTGGGTAAATTTCAGGTCTTTGTGACTTTGGGTTCAGTTATTAGAAGATAATTATGACCTTTGATGACGTCATGTGTCCTTGATTCTTTATGGTTTAATTTGCACTGCCATAACTAATCAGGTTGAGGGTATTTTCATTTATTGTTGGCCATTCAGGGTTCCCTTTGTAAAGTGCCTGTTTTTTATCCATGTAATAATGAGTCTGACTCCATTTTCAATGTCTGAGAGAGGACAGTTTTCAAGCCTCATCCCTCTCTTTTCCCCTCCTTTCTCACATTTGGGTAAGAAAGCCCAAGAAATCACTCTTTATGTACTTTGAGAAATTTACGCCCTGAATATTCTAGTTTGCATATGGGAATACTCACTCCAGACCCATCTCCTAATGACAATAAAAACACAAGCCATTTTCAGACTGCACTGTGTGTCTACTTCACTTCCCTCAAAAGCTTTAAAACAGGGGATCCCTGGGTTGCTCAGCGGTTTGGCACCTGCCTTTGGCCCAGGGCGCGATCCTGGAGCCTCAGGATGGAGTCCTGCATCGGGCTCCTGGCATGGAGCCTACTTCTCCCTCTGCCAGTGTCTCTGCCTCTCTCTCTATATATATATATATCATGAATAAATGAGTCTTTAGAAAAAAAAAGCTTTAAAACATAAGATATAAATCACTTTATTCCCCTTAATGTATACATGGCATCATTAGTCTTGACATCTGAACCACTTCAGACTAGGGGAAATGGTGGATCTGGCCCTCTGTGGGGCAATCACAATATGGTCTATTTCCATATTAGGTTATTAACATTTTGTTGAATGATCTGTAGGAATCTTCATATATTTTTATGCCACCCAAATTTTTAGGTGCTCTTTTTACCTTATTGTTAGATTTTGGAGTTATGGTTATTCTAGCTTCACAGAATAAACCAAGGAGTACCATTTTTTCTACAGTCTGGACTAGATTATTTACAATTGAAATTATTCATTCTTGAATGCTTGGTAGAACTTCAAATTAAAGACATTTGCTATGAACTTCCCTTTATGGAAGATGTTTGGCCCTAGTCTCACTTTATTTCATCCCTTCTTAAGCCTGTTTATATGTTATATATTAACAAGGAATGAATCTGTTTCAATTGTTTTCACATATTTGGCATACAATTTTCATAACGTTATTTCCTTTTAAAATATCTGCAGAACCCATAGGAATGTTTTCCTTTTCCTTTATTGTTTATCTTTGCCTTTATTGACAAATATTGCCAGCATTATTTGAATTTTATTAATCTTTCTATTGAACCAAATTTATATGTTAATCTTTTTTCCCCCTCTTACACTCATATCTCTTAACCTCTCTTTCATATTTTCCATCTCTTTAAACCTCTGCTGGATTTTGGTTGATTTCAAATCTAACTTCTTTTTTTTAAGATTTTATTTATTTATTCATGACAGACACAGAGAGAGAGAGAGAGAGAGAGAGGCAGAAGGAGAAGCAGGCTCCATGCAGGGAGCCCGACATGGGACTCGATCCCGGGTCTCCAGAATCACACCCTGGTCTTAAGTGGCGCTAAACCGCTGGGCCACTGGGGCTGCCCTTCAAATTTTCTAATTTCTCTCTTCTGCTGTGTTTATTCTGTTGTTAAATTATCCATATATATATATTTAATTTCAAGGAATAGATTTTTCATTTCTTTTTTGTTCTTTTTCAAATTCTCCTTGGTCTTTCTTTATAGTTTCTCCCCCCTCTGTATATATAGTCAAATTTCCTTTTATTTTGTATTTATACATATTTAACATTGTTTTTTCATGATATGGTTTGATATTACAGTATCTGTAGTGTTTGCACATTCATTCTTGCTGTCTCTAGTTTCTGGCATTTCTTTTATGAAGGTATTGTCTCTGTTTGGCTGTTGTTGATGTTATTAATATTACTATGAGCTGCTCATTTTCCTTGGAATTTTCTTTTTAGCAATTCTTTTATGCTGAGATCAGAATTAAAATTAAAACTAAAAAATTCTATGATATGAACACTATGAAATAAAAACAGATGATAGTTCCAATGGGGTTGATATTAAAAATACTTAAAAACTGGTATGTCATGGATATCCAGTAATTTAAAGAGATGCTATCTCACTTGGGTATTTTATGCAAATTTTAAATCACTATATTGTACATCTCAAATGAATATTGCACTCTATGTCTGTATGTTAAGTGGAATTTAAATAAAAATTTTAGAAAAAAAGATGCTGGTTCAATCAGAATCAATACCAACTGTAAAAAAGAAAAACCCATATGAATGTATTAGTGCATTCTGAATAAGCAATAGCATTTCCTGGAATGAAGATAAATTCCTTTAGAGAGAATTTGCATTTGGTTTTGCTAGGTGGCTGGGGCCATTACTGTCCAGGACAACTTTAAATTACATTTTCCCTTAAAATCATTGGCATCTGCGGGGAAACAGCTCTTTCTGCCCACAGGTCCTGTCCCTGAGCTTGGATAAAACCACCATTTTGCACCAAAGATGTCTCAAGAATTCTTTCTTAGCCGTGTCTCCAGATCCCGCATCACCAATGTTGATTCAAAAACTGTGTCAGGGAATGCTCAGAGAAAGATCAGCAGTGTCAGAAAAGGGATGGATGCTGGCTTGAGCTTTGAGAGTATTGTTGAACTGTGAACAGAAGCACTGATATTCCACTGTGTCACCGCATTAAATGCTGCAAAGACCAGGAACAGGGATGGACCTACGTGGGCATCCACGTTGAACTCTCCCAACGTTGGTGCAGGAAGAGTTACATCCATTGCTTCAGCACAGAGTGGAAATTTCTCAGCAAGTGCCAAAGTAACTACCAGTGTGGATAAGGAGGGAGGGGCTCCAAAAACGGGGTCTCTCCATACCGCTGACATCAGACAGATCACGGCACCAAACAGGAGGAGGAAAAGAGGCTCACAGCCATCTGTCACCGAAGCCCTTCTCGCAGGCTGCATGGTGCCAGAGGAATGAGGCAAACCCAGATTCCCATTGGTTCTGACCAAGTGAAGTTGAAGCTGTCATAATGCATTACATCATACTCAGTTGCCCTGGCAACAACCGGTCACCTAGGGACTACACAACAAGCTGGTTCCCAACCCCTCTAGAAGCTCATTTGGAGGTTGGCTGCCATCTCTGTCAATAACTAATCAGTTCTTCATGAGTCTCATCTGATTCCTCAACCCAGCAGGTCCCGTGTGCAAGGAACTGAACCCCTTGGGAAGATGAAGTTCTTCGGGAGCATGGATGTGATGTCTACAGCAGCCCAAACTCATCAGCCAGATGTAAGATGAGAATGTCCCTTCCCCTGCAGACCTCGAGTCTCAACTCAGCACATCATGCCTGCATGTTGGTTATGAGGTCCACCTAGTGGACCGGATGCCCAGTGATCTCAGAATCAGCTGCTGTCATCCAACCGTGGATGGGCCACGTGGTGCTGCCATCCAATCTGACCCTTTTCATCTATAAATGGTGCATGAAGGAATAGATGTTACCTCTCCTCAGTTCACTAGCATTTGGCCCAAGTTGGGGGAAATGTGCAGTATTGTGGAAGTAACCACTGTCACATCATTTCATTCGATGTACTCCCTGTCCTTCTAAAAGAGACCACAGATAGCGTGCCATCCTAAACTTTAGTTTGGGACAATAAGGCACCAATTGGGTGCCATAGAGCCAGGGATGTTGTAGATATTCAGGAATTATATTTCTACTTCCTAGGAAGGCTATCCAAGTTATTCTGTGCACATAGCCCATGTGTTAGATAATGAGAATCATTTTCATCCTAAACGATGGGTACTTTCAAAGATACAAAGACTTTACTAAGAAGTGGAAGGTACCAAAAACTCTTATTTAAACTACAGTCAGGAAGAACATGAGGAAGAAAGGTGGGCAGGGGGTTGGGGTGACTGGGTGACAGGCATTGAGGGGGGCACTTGATGGGATGAGCACTAGGTGTTATGCTATATGTTGACAAATTGAACTCCAATAAAAAGAATTTTTTAAAAAAAAAAAAGATAAAAAAAAGATCATTGGCATCCAAAATCATGTGAATTTCAGCTGTAAACTTTCCTAATAGCATCTTTTGATTCTAAGTTTTTGATTCTAAGATTTTGATTCTAAGAGTGACCTCTTCCCACTTTCTGCTTAGCACATGGTTTAAGGTAAGTTTATCCTTATGAGAATTCTTATAGAGGATGAGATATTTCTGGTTAACTCTTACAATGGGTCCCTTTTTTGGGAGTATTTCATCTTTCAAAGAGGAAGACCTATTAGACTTTCTCCTTTTGGTAGTCCTTGGGCTTTGTTCTCTATGTCCTGTACCACTGGAATTCTGGAAAACTGAAGCACCAATTTATCTCAGGCAGAGGGCCACAAGGCAAAAGGTAGCTACAGAGAAGGGCCCCAACTATCCACAAATTTTTTGACCTGGGAATTTCTTACTTTCTTACCCATGTTTTAGTGAATTTAAGATTATGAAGAACTTTATCCGTAATTTTCACTTTTTTTGACCTGTGGGAGATTGAGCAAGGTATTTCCTATTATTCTTGGAAATGAAATTCTTATGATAGTATTTTTCTTAATGCAAAGCTCTTTGAACTATATATTGAGTTATATATAGTTAAATATATATTGAGCCCAAGACCAAAACATTATTCTGACAAGATTCAGTCAACTAAGTTAACTAGATGAGGCACACTAGTTTTTGCATAATTTGGTGTTTAGTGCAATTATGATAAAAAAAAAACAAAAACTAATTTCAGAGTTTTGTTTTATAGGAATAAAAAGAAACAGTTTGCTTCTAAATTAGATGAAAAATTTAAAATGTTGACCAGTGTACATATGTGCTTCTAAGAATACTTAGCATTTACAGAAAGGAAGGATGCACATATCTTAGATTTAAATGATTATAGTTGGAATTGCACTGATTATACCATTTGAAAAACTTTTAGACATTGGCTTTGAAGCTTATTGGTCTCTTCATCATGACATATGGGTAGTTTGTAGATAATCAATAAAATTGTCATTAAATCTCCCAAAAGATACAGCAATATATCTATAAGAGTTATAGAATCAGTTCCCAGGGAGATCCATCACAAGCACAGGCTTTATTACATGCAAACTAAAGAATGAACACTAAACTGAAAGCATCCAATAAAGTATGAGCTCAAATATCTTCAAACTGGGAACGTGAAATAATGATTACATATTTCTCACAGTCAATAGTAAACAGTTTATTCCATAAGAACATTTTACCAGAAGTATGTGGTCCAAACACTAGGAAAACAAAATTAGCTCTAAACACAAAGGAATCTGGATAAAAAAGAAACTATTCCTTGCTTTCTAGTCTTGTGGGCAATCACAACTTAGGAGAGAATTAGAATGTTGGAATTATTTTAAGAAAAAAAAAGAAATGAGATTTCCATTCATAATTGAGAGGAATTTGAAGAGAGTAGCAAAGAACTGCTATGTTTTATGTTCTGATTCTAAAAGGAAGTAAAAACTAAGCAAGTAATTCTAAGGTTTGCAAAATATTTTTATTTAATAAAATTTGAATGCTCAGGGTAAAAGTCATATATGTATGTCATATATACATATATATATGCTTTTTATAATCAAGTGAAACAGGGGCACCTGGGTGGCTCAGCGGTTGAGTGCTGCCTTTGGCTCAGGTTGTGATCCTGGGTCCTGGGATCAAGTCCCACATCGGGCTCCCTGGAGGGAGCCTGCTTTTTCCTCTGCCTATGTCTCTGCCTCTCTCTGTGTGTCTCTCATGAATAAATAAATAAAATCTTGAAAAAAAATCAAGTGAAACATCTAGCTGACATACCGGCATATAATTCTCCAGTAAATGTGATCCATCTTTTCTAAAATACTTTTTATAAAGCCTAATTTGAAAAGTTATACTGAGGAGAAAGTGCATTTGATTAATGTATTGTAGGTAATTATTGCATTTGCTTTATTTTGTATCCATGACACTTAACGCCTAACAAAGATGTAGCAAACAATATTTTTTTTTAATATTTTGTTTTTTAATGGCTGCTATGAAATCATACTGAAAGTTGATGACAGCCAATCCTACTGTTCTGTTTTTTTCTCAAAGTTCTTCTGTTGCTCAAGTTTCCCCTGACTATTGGTTCTAGAATAAGATTAAGTTAAATCACCCAAAGCCTCTCTCCACCTTCGGATGTAAGAGTATTTTTTAAACACTTGCAGTAAGCCCATCCAAAGAAGAAATGAGACAAAATGAGGTGATTAATCATACATGAGGCCAGAAAAAAAAAACCTGTTTATTATGGATTGGCTAGATATTAGATATCTTTATATTGGGTTGTAATAAACTTCAACTTGAAGTTACTGTTATTTCAAAAATGGGGACTGAGTGGAACTATTTCCCTAAAATATTTGAATCCCTGGTTCTTCCAACTGTTCTCAACCTGTGAATGTTGTACCTCTCTAAGGACCTATCAGCAGGTTTGCTCATAAATCACAGAGACTTCTCTGTTTACCCCTATGACTGATCTCTAAAAGTGGGATCAATGCACTTCATTCCTGAAACCTGAGAACGAGTATCTATGAGAGAGAGTGTCAAGAAAGACAATATTAAAAAAGGTCAAACCCTAATTCACCTTGGTTCCCAGACACAGTCCTTATAGCTTTTTGATGAAAACAATTTCATAGCCCCTGATGATTACATTATAACAGTCTAGCAGTCAGAAACATTAAAGCTAGTTACGTGCTCATTTTTATTCTAAAAATTCTTAGCTTTGCTAAAGCAACATCTCCCTTTTCAAGCCCAGGAACAAATACAACAACTGACCAATTTCTTGAATATAGATTCTCATATAAATACTGATGAGAAAGTATATTCAGACAGTAGCTTCTACAAAAAAGAAGAGTTATATTTCCCAGATGCATGTGTTATGCTTAAAATGATTGCAGCAAAAGAAACTAAAAGAAGCATATTTTTTTTCATTCTATTTCACTGTCTTTCTTGGTGCCTTCAATAACAATTATATTGCAAACATTCTCTTGCAATTCATCTTTGCAAAATATCAGTAAAATTATACTTTCAGTATGAAATGTGAAGAAAAAACTTTCTATTTTTACAGCTTTAAAATGTATTCCTTATCCCAGAGCCCACCATTTTCTAAAATATGCAGTTTGGAGAAATAGCATTGACAACTTCTTACATAAAAAACTTTTATGAATGCAAACTTTGAATGATTTTTCTGGTTAATCTAATTTATTTAAATTAGCTTTATTTAATTACACATACAGCTGTTCTGTGCCCTGAACAAAGCCCAAGGGACTATTTAAAGTGCTTAAGTCTAAATGTCATGTTTTATCACTATGTAATATGTAGCAAACCACAAAAATTTTTTGTTGTTGTTCACCGGGTAGTGCTTCAAGACTACAGCATTCTTTTCCTTGTTTTTTTGTCTGATATCTTAATAGTTATAAAGCTACAAGCTAAATGTAAGCAAAACTGACTTTTCTTGCACTCGAACATTATTCACAGCATCATACGAATTATAGCAATAATCTCAGAGAAGTCTTCTCTATTCCAAGAGCTTTAATCATCATCTATAGGGTTTCCAAAATCCCTGTCACCAGCCCAGATTTCTGTCTAGTGCACTAGACCTCTACCTGCCATGTCACCAGTACATCTCCTCTTAAACAGTTCATGTGTCCAAAGTGGAATTCATTATCTTTCCTTCAAACAACTCTTCCTGTTGTTATTTTAACATCACCAAATGGGTTTTCACTTATTATTTAATTTCTTGTTATCAAATGATTTGGAGTGCAAGACAGCTTTGACCTGACATAACCTCTACCCTAACACAGAACAAACTTCATCCAGTACCAAAGCTTGGCATACTGGAAAAGCTTAGACTCTAGAATTGGTTGATCTGGGCTTGCATCATGGCCCCACTGTTATGGATCAAGTGATCTTGGGCAAATTATTTCTGGAAGTCTTTGTTTCCTTATATATAATTTTATTATATATATAAGACTATCAGATTTCCTAATGATAACTAGAAAACCTAAGGAGAAAATACATGTGGAAGTGTCATATAATACAAAGGCCTTATGCAAATATTAGTAATTTGTATTTGGCATATTCCTAAAAGATTACAATGAAGAAAACAGGCCTAAAGACAAAGCAAATTATTTTAGTTTATAAAACAATAGTATACAAGAAACCACCACTGAACAGCTGCATAATGAGATTTGATTCTCTGAAATTTTCCTGGGACTTGCCCTATTCTAGTGCCAACTAACAACATAAAGGGCAAGAGTATGCATAAGCCAAATGAAAACATACGATTCAGAGATACTTGAATCATGGAAATACATCTTCAGAAAAAGAAGGTTGTTTCTCCTTGTAACATACGGATCTTTTTAGTTCAGTAGAAATTAGTGAACAATTGGCTTGCATCAAAATACAACTCAGAATTGCTTCCCTAACTTACAATTAGGAAATGGCTTAGGAATTGGGAAAAATCAGGATTAAGATGTGACTGTCTCTAGAATCTGACTTTTTTCCTACACAATTTCCTATGGAATTTTTTACTCTACAAATTTAAATGGGAGTATGTCATAAGCTCTACTGTGCCATCAAATCAGCCCACAAGGCCTACTTGTTCATGCCCTAGTTAGTGTGTGAGTAGTTTAGAAGGCACTGGTCTCACAGAGTATGATTTCATTATCAAGACTGTCTTTAAAGTTAAAGGCCTGGCAAGCCCCCTGATGACCTAGTCAGAGAATGCTTCAACATCCCTACAACCGATGAGAAATCTCTATATCCTAGTGACATTAGTACAATCAGAACATCACTCCAATAAGTAAGCCACCCAGGCACAAACACAGTCTCTGGGCCTTTTTCACTTTGGAAAAGTAACTAATGGCAGTATCTGAGAGGAAAATTTAATCTTCCTCTCCCTCCCAATGAAACAATCCAAGGTCACCTGTGACAGGCATAGAAATGCTCCCATCACGTACACACCCCACAACACCCACACAGTCCGATTTTCACTGCATGTCATTGAGCTTGTTTGTATAGCTATTTTAATCTAATGCTCAAACCTTTATCCTCCCAAACATGTGAGGGCTGACAGTTTTATTTCCTTATCACATTACATCAGTTCTTTGCGAGCAAGATGTAGCAAGTACCTGAACATCTTGGGGGTAATTACTCTTCCAATAATTTGCAACACTAATGATACTTCTCCAGTTTTTTATGGTGCAAGTGTTTTATGCTTTATTAGTTTGCACTTGGTCTTTTCTTTGATATTTTTCCTCCTGCTTGAGATTTTACAGGTCTACTGCTTGTACTATTCCTGTGAAGAATGTATTCTATGCCAAAGAAAGAGAATGATTATGGTAATACTGAAAAGGCCAGATGCTGGCCTTTATAAAAAATATATTATAAAATTGGCTTCTGTCTTTCTTAGAACAGGAGGTTAAGTAATAAGTAGAGTGAGGCTAGTTAGAGTGTGTGTCTCAAGGGTACATATAAGTGAAAATGACTACAGTAGGCTAGTGTATCTTCAAGAGACTAGCCAAGAGCAGAACAAGTGCCCTCAGTATTAAGCTCTGAGATCTGGTCATATGCAAGATACAAATTCTCTAGGTTGAGACAATGGGTGGATCATGCCAACATAAGATGAAATGGTTGTAACTCCTTTTTCTGCTCCCAGTTTGCCACTTCTAAAATGTCATATAAATGGAATCATAATACAAATTGCCTTAGGAGTCTGGCTTATTTTATTCAGAAAATGTACTTAAGAGTCATCCATGTTGTTGCACAAATCACAAGGTATTTTTTCTTTCTTATTGTTGGAATAGTGTTCCAATCTATGAATTCACAATGGCTTGCTTATTCATTTGCTTGTTGAAGGGCCTCTTGGCTGTTTCCAGTTTTTTACAATTGCGAATAGTGCTGTTATAAAAATTTATATATAGATTTTATGCAAATATAAGTTTTCACTTCATTAAGTAAATACCCGGGAATAGATTGCTGGGTCATATGATAAGTATATATTTAATCTTATACGAAGTTGCCAAAATGTTTTCCAAAGTGGTTGTACCATTTTGCACTCTAAAAGTAATGTATAAGCATTTAAAAAAAAAGATATTTATTCATTTGAGAAAGAGAGAGTGAGCATGTGTATAAGCAGGGGGGAGAGTCAGAGGGAAAGGGAGAAGCAGACTCCTTGCTAAGTAGGGTGCCTGGCACAGGGCTCAATCCCAGGACACTAGCATCATGACCTGAGCTGAAGGCACATGCTTAACACACTGAGCCACCCAGGCACCCCAGTGTATAAGCATTCTTATTGCTCCGTATTCTCACTAGCATTTCATATTATAAATTTCTCTTAAAAAAAAACAAACAACTTATCCACTCTTGGATTAAGAAATTGTGATACACACTCATACAAACACACACAATGGAATATTGCTTATCCTTAAAAAAGGAAATCCTGTCATTTGTGACAACATGAATCAACCTGGAGGACATTATGCTAAGTGAAATAAAGCTAAACACAGAGAGAAAAATATTACACAATACTACTTTTATGTTGAATCTAAAGAAGTCAAATACATAGAAACATTTTGTAGAAAGAGGATTACAGGGATGGGAAAGTGGGGGAAATGGAGAGATGGTGGTCAAGAGTACAAAGTTGAATTTATTTACAGTTAATATGTCTAGAAATTTAATGTTTATCATAAGTTTAGTTAATAAAACTGTATTATATCCTGGAAATTTACTAAGATAATAGATTTCAGGTGTTGTCACAACAGAAATATAAAATGGTAACTATGTAAGGAGATGGATATGCTAATTAGCTAGACAGTAGTAGTCATTTCATGATGTACATATATTTTAAAGATTTTTTTTTTAATTTTTATTTATTTATGATAGTCACAGAGAGAGAGAGAGAGGCAGAGACACAGGCAGAGGGAGAAGCAGGCTCCATGCACCGGGAGCCCGACATGGGATTCGATCCCGGGTCTCCAGGATCGCGCCCTGGGCCAAAGGCAGGCGCCAAACCGCTGCGCCACCCAGGGATCCCTGTACATATATTTTAAAACATGTTATACACTTTGGATATACATAATTTTATTAAAATAATTATTCAGCCATTTGAATAGGTGTTTTTATCTTTTTAATTTGTGCTTCTCCAAAGATTAATGATGTTGAACAGCTTTTTACATGCTTATTTACCATCTACATATCTTCTTGCATGAAGTAACTGTACAGATCTTTTGCCCTTTATTTATCAGTTGCTTACTTTCTGTTGAGTTCTAGGGGTTCTTTATATTGTGGATAGAAGTCAAAGAGTAAATTTATTTTTCCCTTTTTGTGTCTTTTCATGCTCTTACCAGTGTCTTTCAAAGAGTAATAACTGTCATTTTGATCACTCCTATTAAGCTATATTTTTCAGTTTGTGGTTTTTGAGTAATATCTAAAAACTCATTGCCAAACCCAAGGCCACATAGCCTTTCATCCTTCGCTTTCTTCTCTAAGTTTTATCGTTTTATACTGTGTATTTGGGTATGGTCAATTTTGAGTTAATTTTTATGTATTCTGTGAGATTTGTGTGAAGGTATATGTTTCTGCATGTTATGTCTACTTATTCCAGGACTATTGTTAAAAGGATTATTCTTTCTCCATTGTACTGCCTTTTCACCTTCGCCAAAAATTAACTACTTGTGTGGATTTATTTCTGGGCTCTCTATTATTTTTAACACATGACAACTGACATGTTTATCCTTTTACCAAAATTACATGCTTTGATCACTGTACTTAAAGTAAGTTATAAATCAGGCAACACCATCAGGACCTGCCTCCACAGGGTGTTAGCCTTTGATTTTATTGTTCTCTTTAGAATTATTTTGACTCTTCTGGTTTCATTGCCTTTCTATATGAAGTTTAGATCCAGTTTGCTATTATCTTCAAAGAAGCTTGTTGGTATTTTGATTATGACTGAGTTGAATGTATAGATCAAACAGGGGAGAACTGGCACCTTAATAATATTGAGTTTTTCAATCCAGAACATGATCTATCTCTTTATTTGTATACATCTTCTTTCATTAGTGTTTAGTAGTTTAGAACATACAGATTCTATATATAATTGGTGAAATAATTCATTGTTTTGGGTTTTATTATGAAAGAGATTGTTTTTCACATTACAAATTAGAAATATTAATTTCTAGTATATAGATAACACCAGAACCGATCCCTTGTATTGTTTTTGTACTGGCTGACCTTCCTAAAATCACTTCCTTAGGGGTTTCTACATAAACTATAATATAGTCTGAAAATTCTGTTATTTGCTTTTACAAATCACATTCAATCTCCAAAGTCCTAACCAGGTAGAAGAAACTACTTCCTCCAATCACTTCACCTACAGCACCTATGTATTCTTCACTCATCACACTATAATGTATTTATTTATTTATGGATTTTTCTCCTTTACTAGACTATCAGATCCCTGGACATAGGATGCTGTGTCTACTACAGTTGCTACTTTTTTGCTCTAAGCACCTATTAAAGTATCAGAGATATAGGAGAATGCACTAAGTGTTTATTTAATACAGGATGGAGAAAGAGGGGAAGAGAGGGATGGGGAGAGGAGGGGAGAGAAGGGGAAGGGAGAAGGAAGGGAAGGGAAGGGAAGGGAAGGGGAAGGGGAAGGGGAAGGGGAAGGGGAAGGGAAGGGAAGGGAAGAGAAGGAAAGGGAAGGGAAGAGAAGGGAAAGGAAGGGAGAGAGAGAAGAACATTGACCTTTTGATCTTCTTTGTTGGCTTTCAATCTACCATGACTTGAAAGAGGAAAGAAGGTCATTAAACTTGCCAATTAAATGCCTTGATCTCCTGTAGTTTAAGCCATTTTATTCAAGTATCTGAATGTACTGGGTAAATGTTCAGTCTTTCAGATGTTTTCCTACATCCTCCTCTCCCCAGAGGAAGGTGGGTGATAGCAGTATACTCAGGTTTTCATTCCAGAAAAAGGGCCTGAGATCCAGGCAGCCTAGCCATCTTATTTCTTTTTATACTATATGATGACTAACAGTGATTCCTATATTTTCATGTAGTCTCTAGATTTAATTACTCTAAACTCAAGACTCATGAAAAATTTCCCACACATTCACTTTAGTTAAGTCGTTTTCCAGTCCTCATACCTCATTTTTCCTGCTCCATCATTTATTGAGGTTGTGCCTCTCCATGATCAAGAACTCTTTCAAATATTTTGTAATGTTCCCTTTAAGTATAGCATTCTATGTTAAATTTGTGTTTCTATGAAATTAATTTTTCTAAACTACCCCAATTCTGTTTAATTAGGTCCTTAGCCTATTCAAGTCAGTGCATACCCCTTTTCACAAGTTCCCTTCTTTTCTTGCAGACACACAAGGACCCTTATTCCACATACATGTTGCCACAGGAGTTCACAGTCACAGTAGAGGAAAGAGTGGCATTTCAATTAAAAAGGCTCCCACAGAAAGCTCTAGAGCTACAATGCCTTCAACACTGCTAGTTAAATTCAGGTCAGAAAGTAATCACCCAACTAGTTCCAATGGCTATGAAGTCTTAATGTAATTGCTAGGGAAAGATTACTGATAAGCAGGTGGCTGACTTGGCCCATTTTAGGATTCATAATTTTAAGACTGAAAAGGGCTGTATATATTATCTATGTAGCACTTGTAAAAATGTAGGGTATGTGCTACTGGTAGTTTATGAGGTAGTTTTAGGTAGTAAAGGATCAAATATCTTGATCTTGGCATTTATCTTTTCCGCTATTGTATAATCACTCTCAGGAACATTAAGACTAGGAAGGGGGTGGGGAGGGAAAGTCGTTGAAATAGAGAAAAGAGAAGGTGAACCAGCAGAAGAAGAAAGGCCAAGAAACTCAACTAGAATTAAAGCAGGGGTATTTGACTCCTAGGACACTAGGGGTTGTAAGCTTTGAGAGTAGGAGGGAAAGATAAAGAGAGGGTATATGTTTGAATGCATGTATACACCTGCGCAGGGGAGAGGGCTGATGCAAAAAGCACCAAAAGGGAGGTGGGTTTCAGTGATTCATATTGACTTCTCAGTCCTTCCATGACACAATGAAGACTCTGGCTATAGAACTCAGAACCCCAAAAGGAGCCACACTCATTGAGAGTAGAAGAGAAGAATGCTCGCTTGGAAAAGCATGTGGGATAGGAAATGGAAATGCAGAATAGGAAATAAGCAATAAATCTTTCACAGACAGAGAAATAGGAAATGCTATTAAGAGTCGGGGAGTTGGAATTTCTAGGAAATAGAGGACCAGTGAGGAGCCAGCAGGCTGATGAACTGCTAATGACATGGGAAAGGATGACCAAGGATACAGTGAACAGAATACTGGGCTAAAAAGAATGTCTTCCCTATGTGCAATGAAACCACTCTGATATCTGGGACAAATCAATTTGTCTCCTTTAGTATAGAGATACCTATATTTATTATTACTTCTGTTATTTTTAAATTAACAACTGCATTTTGTCCCTTTTTAATGTTTATAGCAACCTTCTGTTTATGTTGATGACATTGGTGTTATATTTATGATTGTGACCCAAGATTTCCTTTGCAGTAAATTTATTAAAATAAAAAGGAAAAATTTACAAATGAGGAATGACATCAAAAAAACTTAAATAATAAATTGTATAACAATGTAGTGCATAACCATATGAATTCTAGAACCAGCCTGTCTGGATTGAGACCCAGTTCTACCACTTAATGGCTGTGCAATCTTGGTTCTGGGTAAGAACATATAGTAAGAATCAAGATGGTAGCTACATCACAGTGTTGATATGAAGATTAAATGAGTTAATAAAGCTAAAGTTATGAGAAACATACCTAGTGTATTTGTATATGTTATTTTGTATTTGAACATGAATATGATAAAAATAATTTAAAAGTTATTAGAATGTCAACTCAAATATACCTATTCTATAGATATTTAGAAGTTGTGCAAGTTGCCTGACTTCTTAATGACAGTACTTGGATTAGAATTGATTTTCTGGAGCCCCCATCTCCAAATTCCACCTGTTTGTTTTCCATCAGTGTTTTTACATGGCTACTGCCACTTACACAGGCAAAATAAAGTACTGCTGCTATATGAACTTCAAAGTACAAGGAGGAGTATACCCTGTTAGCAAAAAAAAAAAAAAAAAAAAAAAAAAAAATCATTAGAGAAGGAAAATTTGCAAAAATAGCCATTTTATCCAAGAATCTCAGATCTTTCCTATCATGTAAAACATGATGTTTAATACAATTCCTGGTTTTTAGAGGAAATGAAAAAGCAAATGGGTACTGGCCAGTAAGAGATAAAGACAGCATGGGGAGTGTTTCTTTTTTCAGCAGTGGCTAACCTTGCAATGTGGATAACCTAAAATCCTTAGCAACCTCATGAGTTCACTGCAAAGACTGCACAATTCTTAACTCTGTATTTACCATATTAACCAATGGAGTATAGAATCTTCCTTTTGCATTCAGTTTACCGATTCTGTCAATTAAGAAGTGGCATTCCATTTAGTCCATTCATTTTAATGAGTGTTGTTTTGATGAGTACACACACACACACACACACACACACACTCAGCAGGAAGCCACATAAGGTTTAAAATTAATCTTTTTTTAGATCTCTTTAAATAATTTACTTTTAAAAAGCACAATCAGATTATGAACTTCTGACTTGTGGAGCTGGGTGTTTCCTTAAATGAGAACAGCGATTGTGCCCTTGTTGGAAGCTCCTTAAAAGCTTTCAAGAAAATACAATTTGAGATAAATAATGCTGATTAGACACCCTCCCATGGAAGAAATAAAAGAAAGGGATCAAGTGATAAATGAAATGAATGTTGCTCTATCAAAACAAATGGTGATAAATGGAAGACCTGTGTTGGTGCTTACACTGGCACTTCTGTAAGCTGGTCAGACTATTTATAATTGTGCTTTAGTGTTTTGCAAACCAGTCATTAATACCAACAGTAACATTAAAGTGATAAATTAGAAAGAAGTAGCTTGTCCAATCAGCAGATAAGCAGTGATGCAGCTCAAATCAAAAGCAGAGTCATTCTATTTCTTTCCCATGTTAATATTAATTATGAAAGGATAATTTGGTTTGATGGGAAATTTGCCAAATATTCAACCACTTGTAATTAAATTATTCTTGTATTTCCTTTGCTTTCTTTTTAAAGTAATTTTCCTTTTTGTTTTAGTCCTTCTTCAAATGATCTACCTTTTATTTTAATCACCTAAAAAAAGAATTGCAGCAAGTCAGTGCTATAGAAAAGGTCATTTCTTCTTCCTCAACTATTAGCTATTTCAAAAATTTAGTGTTAACTAAAGACCATCCTTCTGTGACTTGTGATTTTGCAAGGAAAGCCTAGCCAGCAATTCTATACTATCAGCTGGATTTTGATATACTATTAAATATATTCTTATTAAGATTATATATATCTCCTCAGTAATAAAAAAGATTTTTAATAAAATACATGTGCATTTTACTAATAAAAATATTCTCTAACAAAACTACCCACCATTAATGATAATTCCATTCTATGTATTTTTACAAAATAACTTTATTAATGGCTAAAATATTAAAGTTTATTCAGGCAGCAAATTTGTATTTTAACTTTTTGGTATCCTGAAGGAATATTTCCATGGTTCAGAAAATAACTTTATTTTTCCTCAAGATTAAAAAATTTACTTTCTACTTGGAAATTCTCATGTGCTCTTATTTCCAACCAGATTTTAATAATATGTATGATTAAGATTTTGCTTTATTTTTCTCTGGACACCTATATTCTGGAAGTGTAATACCAAAAGATACCAACTGCCACTGAGTCCACCATGCATATGTGTTTAATTTTTCCTTAAAAAGGTGTTTTACAATGTTTTGCTTTAATTCTAAATTTTGTATTTATGTATTTATTTCCTACTTGCTTAAAAATACCGGAAAGGCAGCATAATTACATAAAATAATCAAATAAACAAAAGAGAGAAAAAAGAACAGGGAGAAAAATAAAACTAAAAAAAAAAGGAAAAAATAAAGTAATTAAACAAAACAATGACTGAGATTCTGTTATAAAAGTGTGCCATTAAGAGAACAAACTAGAGCTTATGGGCTGATCCAGTCTACTTTTTCTTTTTTTTTTTTTTAAACAAGAAAACTAACATAAGATCTAACCTCCACAGATTTTTAGATACACAATGCACTATTGTTAACTATAGGCACAAGATTATATTGCTGACTTCTAGAACTTACTCATCTTGCATAACTAAAACTTAATACCCATCGAGCATCAACTCTATGTTTTTCCTTCCTTCAACCCCTGGCAATCATTATTCTACCCTCTATCCCTATGAGTTTGATTAGTTTAGATACCACATATAAGTGAAATCACTAAGTATTTGTCTTCTATGACTGGCTTGTTTTACATAGCATGTCTTCCAAGTTCATCCATGTTGTTGCATACAGAAGGATTTCCTTTTTTTTTTTTTAAGATTTTATTTATTTATTCATGAGAATACACAGAGAAGAGAGAGAGAGAGAGAGGCAGAGACACAGGCAGAGGGAGAAGCAGGCTCCATGCAGGGAGCCTAACGTGGGACTCGATCTCGGGTCTCCAGGATCGCCCTGGGCTGAAGGTGGTGCTAAACCACTGAGCCACCGGGGCTGCCCGGATTTCTTTATTTTTTAAGGTTGAACTACATTCCACTGTATGTACATACTGCATTTTCTTTATTCACTCATCTACTGATGGACATTTAGGGTGTTTTCACATCTTAGCTATTTTTTTTTAAGATTTATTTATTTATTTGAGAGAGAGAGAGAGAGAGAGAGGCAGAGACACAAGCAGAGGGAGAAGCAGGATCCCCACAGGGAGCCCCATGTGGGACTTGATCATGGATCCTGGGATCACACTCTGAGACAAAGGTGGATACTCAACCACTGAGCTACCCAGGCATCCCATATCTTAGCTATTGCGAATAACACTTCAATGAACATGAGAGTGGACACATTCCAAAGAATTATTTTCATTATTTTAGATATATAGCCAGAAATGGGTTTTCTGAAACATATGGTAGTTTTATTTTTGATTTCTCGAGGAACCTCCATATTGTTTTCCTTAGCAACTGCACCACTTTGCATTCTAAACAACACTAAGAATTCTTATTTCTATACATCTTTGTCAACATTTGTTACCTTTATACAAATAACAGCCATTCTAACAGGTGTGAGATGGTATCTCATCATTTTAAATTGCATTTCTTTGATTATTAATGATATAAGCAACTTTTAATATATCTGTTGTCCATTTATGTCTTCTTTGGAGAAATGTCTAAATGTCTATTCAAGTCTTTCATGCAATAACAGACTAATATGAAAAATTATAGATCAACAAACTGGGTACCCCAGGAAAAATGAGTAAGTTCTTAGAAATGTACAACTAAGAATGAATTGTAACAAAATAAAAAATTTGAACAAGTCAATTAACAGTAAGGAGATTAATGCAGTAATCAAAAACCTCCCCCAAAAGAAAAGTTCAGGATTAGATGGCATCACTGGTAAATTCTACCAAACATTTAAAGAAGAAATAATACCAATCATTTCCAAACTCTTCCAAAAAAAAAAAAAAATAGAAAAGAAGAGCACATTTCTAAACTTATTCATGAGAGCTGCATTACTTTGATACAGACAAAAGCATTGTGACTAGAATTCTTGATAAACATAAATGCAAAAAATCCTGAACAAAATACTAGTGAACTGAATTCAACATCATATTAAAAGGATCATATACCATGACCAAGTAGAGTTTATTCTCAGGCCCAAGGATATTTCAACATATGAAAATCAATTAATATGATTATCACTTTAACAGAATAAAGGATAAAATTCATATAACCACCTCATTTGACAAAATTAAACACATTTTCATGATTAAAAACTCTCAATAAACTATATGTGGAAAAGATGTAGTTTAACATAATAAAGGTCATATATAAAAAGGCCACAGCTAACATTATAGTCAACTGGGAAAAAATAAAAGGTCTTCCTCTAACAACAGGAATAAGGCAAGGATTCTCATCTTTCCACTTCCATTTAACATAGTACTAGGAGTTCTAGCCAGAGCAATTAGGCAAGAAAAATAAATAAAATGCATCCAAATCAGACAGGCAAAAGTAATACTGCTTCTGTTTGCAGATGAATATCTTATATGTTGAAAATTCTGAAGATGACACAAAAAATTATTAGGATTAATATACCAGTTCAGTATTCAGGAATTAACCAGTAAGGTGAAAATGTATACACTGAAAACTACGAAACAGTAATGAAAGAAATTGAATAAGACAAAAAAATAAATGGAAAGGTATTCTATGGTCATCAAGTGGAAGAATTAATATTGTTAAAATACACTAACCAAGACAATATACAGATTTAACACAATATACAGATTTAACTCTATTTGAATTCCAATGACATTTTTCACAAACACAAAAAATCCTAAAATTTTTATGTAGCCACAAAGGACCAAATAGCCAAAACAATCTTGATAAAAAAGAACAAAGCTGGAGGTATCACATTTCTTGTTTTCAAAATATTACATAGCTAAAGAAATTAAAACAGTAGAGTACTAACCTAAAACCAGACATGTAGACCAATGAAACAGAACGGAGAGCCCAGAAATAAACAAACTTATACAGTCAACCGATCTTTGACAAAGATGCTAAGAATACACAATGGAGAAAGGATAGTTTTCAACAAATGGTGTCAGACAAACTGGATATCTGCATGCAAAACAATGAAATTGATCCCTTATCTTCAACCCAAAATAAAAATCAGCTCAAAGTAAATTAAAGACTTAAATGTAAGAACCAAATCTATAAAAATTCTAGAGAAAAAAAATGAGAGAGCTTCATGACACTGGTCTTGGCAATGATTTCTTGATATGACAGCAAAAGTACAAACAGCAAAAGAAAAAATAGACAAATGAGACTACATCAAACTAAAAAACATCTATACAGCAAAGGGACCAACCAAAAAAGTGAAAAGACAACTGAAAAAATGGACCAACTTTTTGCAAACCATATATTTGATAAAAGGCTAATATCCAAAATACATACAAAGAAATCCAACAACTCAATAGCATAAAATATATTTTACTCTCAACCAACTTTTCTTTCTCTCTTACAAATTAATGGTAGTTTCTTCAGAACTGTACTGGAGATTACAATATTCATATGAAACACTGTTCCCTTATCATGAATTACAAAAGAATAACGGAAACTTCCACCCGCACCAGAAGCTCAGTCTATACACATTATCCGGGGTGCTAATGGATAAGAGAGAGTTTATCTGTGTACTTTGGTTTGTATAAGTGCTAGCATTTTAAGTCTATTTCTTGACACCTAAAGAGAATGTGAAAAAAATTAGAATAAAGTAACAAAATAAATCAACAATTTGGAATATAATTATTGCTTTGAATGACTCCCGTCTTACTTACTTACTCCCATCTATTTCTTTTCTTCTGTAGCACATGAATTTCTATTCATCTTCCAGTTTTCAGCTTAGAAGTCACTTTTCCCACGTACCTTCCCAGTCTTCTTAAGAATAAATTGGATACGTCACCAGTTTACCACATCAGTACCCAGTCAAAGTCCTTGTATCACTTTGAACATTCCTTGTAATGGTCTGTTTGTCTATTTTCTCAGTAGAATATCACTTCTATGGTCTGAATGTGTCACCCCAAAATATATATGTTGAAATGTTAACTCCCAAGGTAATAGTATTAGACAGTGGGGCAGGAGGTGATTAGATCACAAGGAGGGAGCCCTCTTGAATGGAGTACTGTTCTTATAAAAGATGCACTAGAGAACTTTCTGGCCTGTTCCACCAAGGGAGGACACAGCAAGAAAGTGCTGTCTCTGAAACAGGAGATGGGCCCTCATCAGCCACTACACCAATCTGCTGGTGCCATATTTTTCACTTCCCAACCTCCAGAACCATGAGAAGTATATTTCTGTTATTTATAAGCCACCCACTCTGTGGTATTTAGTCATAGCAATCTGAATGCACTACAGCAATCACCTTGAATATAAGGATCAAATTATGTTTATTTCTGTATCTCCAAGAAGTGGCTGAGTGCTTTAGAGTTTGTACATGGTAATGTGTTGTGACTAATTAAAATGGCTGTAATTTTGTCAAGACTATAATCACACTGTAGTTTGAACAGTGGGAGGTTGCTACTGAATATCAGTCTTAAAGGCTACTGATTTGGAAGACCATCCATGATATACTCTTAGGAGACTAAGTATTGATTTCTGTCATCCATTTTTGCTTTTATGAGTCAAGAATAAAGATGTCCTTTCCTCTATATGAGACTTTGCAATGCCTGTATAATGAAGTATTATTACGCTTGTTACTAATGTTATTTTAGATTGGAAAGATTTCTGATGAGCTTTTTTCCTGTAAGGATTTCTTCCCAGAAATTTCTCTTCTATCAAAAGACAAGAGAATCACACTTATTTTCCTATTTCTTTATTTGCATCTGTGAACTGCTTTCAGTGACAGGAAGTAGGAAATGTGAGCCAAGGTGATGACTTTTACCGGTTCTCTTAACTCAAATTAATAACTTGTGCAGAGTCCAGATCATGGGGGGAAAGATGCTAGGTGATAACTGCCCTGAGAAAATATTTGCTTCTTTTTTATGCCTGCTTTTGCAAACAAGCAAAGAAAGAAAGAAAATAGATGGAAGCACTGTTAATATAAATAGATATCTCATTTGTTTTCTAATTATTTTTCTTTTGGGAGATTTTTAAAAAGCCTCTAAATTAGACTCATTCTTCTTGTGACATTAACAATCTAAGGATGATAGCTGAAGTTTTTCCTTGTGAATATCCTTCCTATCAAAAGCCTCCATAATTACTTGAAAGGGCACCTGAAATGTTTTTGACAATTTGTGATTCTTACAAATTTATATTTTTTCTATTTTATTCGTTAAACAAATATTTACTGAATGCTTTCTATGGTAAAAAAAACATAGTACCAGTCATCAAAGGGGCTTATTATTATATTTGTACTATATTTGTTACTCCAAGTACTACTTCATTTTTACTAAGATTTTTAAACACAATTGTGTGATTAGTAGGTTCCAAGGTAGATTACATATAAAGAAAACAAAGGTCTAAATTCTAAATTGGAAAGCCTCAAACTCCGAGTTTTAAATTGATATGAATATGGTTCTTTTTAGGTCCCTCAGTCAGAAGAAAAGGCTAAGCCAAGATTCTTTTTAAATTCTATGAAAAAATATAAATCTAGAATATAAGTCTTGCTTGGAAGTTAGCTATGTTCTAAAACCAGACACTGGTTCTTCTTTCTTTTTAATCTGATTAATAAATCTAAGTGTATTTCTTTTTTTTTAAAGATTTTATTTATTTATTCATGAGAGACATACAGAGAGGGGCGGGGGGCAGAGACACAGGCAGAGGGAGAAGCAGGCTCCATGCAGGGAGCCCGACATGGGATTCAATCCTAGGTCTCCAGGATCATGCCCCAGGCTGAAGGCAGCGCTAAACCGCTGAGCCACATAGGCTGTCTGTATTTCTTTATTTCATGTTCAGATTTACTTTTCATGTTTTTTTCTGAACAATGGCTATCAGTAATGACTATCAGACTGATTGAGATCATCCTTGTCTTTGCTCAGCTTTGGCTTTTTGGCAGCTGAGCTGGTACCCTGGCTACACACAGAAAAAATGATGGGAGCTGAAATACACAGCCACTGAATACGACAATGGGACCTTTTCCAAGGGCAACAAGCAGGCTTTACTTAGCATTCAGCATTTGGAAGCATGCTCATTATTTTTGCTAGATTAAAAATGTATGGGAACCCCAAAATATAATTAGGTAAAGCCTAGAGCAAAACATTTATAAATATCATGGGTGCAAACAACAAAGATGACTTTGAGACACCTGATCCAGTTGATCTCTTTCTCTTCAAAGTATTAATTGAAAAAAAAAAAAAAAAGACAGATTTCACATAGTGAACTATTTAACTTTCTACAACATACTTACCGCTCCAATAACATTAAGCAATTGGGATATTGAGCAGCATCTGAATAATGCAGCCTTTTCTTACACAAAGTTTCCTTGATAACGGGTAAAAATTACATTTCAGATTCTGCTCTATCTCTTGCATCTTTGCTACAAATTGTCCCCAGATTAGTGTCATTAATCATATTTTGTAGACAAAGAAATGAGATACACAGTAAGGAATGATTTTTTTTTTCAAGATCTTAAAAGTTTGGGAGTTAGGAAAGATTTTACTTACCAGCTTCTAATTCATACTAATTATAAAAAAAAATCCATTCCCTAATATACAATTTGTGAAAGTAATAGTAAAAATTAGAAAACGGTGTCACCCTCACTTGGCTTTTCCTTATTAATAATAATGTTGTACCATAATAGATGGTAGCTACATTTCTGGCAAGCACTGCATAACATACAGGGTTGTTGAATTGCTATGTTGTACTTATGAAACTAACATAATACTGAGTGTCAACTATATTCAAAATAATAATAATCACTGTTATTAAATCTAACACTTTTATCAGAAGGGTATTTTCATTTTAATGAGCAAGTTACATATAGTTTATGTGAAGACAGAGTCAAACAATTTGGGTGCAGAAAAATAATAGTTCCATATTGCTATCTCACTTTTTTTCTGCAAAGCAGACAACTTCTACTAAGGAGACTTTACCTAAAGTCTTATTCTACTCTTTAAATGCTGAAGGAATAAGTAAAATGCTTTCCTACCTATATTCAGGGTACTTTGCTTTCATCCTTGACTATTGGGCAGGAGGATAAGTTTTAGACCTAACTTTTCACAAACTAGCAATTATAAGTGATGTGTATGGGATTATTCACATGCAAAAGATGTTCTTTCTGCCACGGTATCTAGAAATGTTAGCTTTAGAAAAATACATAAGCAGGTTTGCAAGATGAAAAAAAATTTTTAAGTTCAAGGAAATGAAGAGGAATAATAAACCAGAGGGGTAAGCCTGTGAACTGATGCTGAGTAATGAGTTTCTTGCTTATTTGGAGGCTGAATTTACATTGCCTGCATGCTTGGGAATTAAAAGCTGATAACAGAAAATACTAAAAGTTGATCCAAGTGGAAAAAAGAAGAGAACATCAAAAAACCTAAAGCCAGTAGAAAGAAGAAAGTAATAAATATTACAGAAAAATTAATAAAATAGAGAACAGGAATATAGAAAAAAATGAACCAAAAGCTATTTGAAAGATCAGCAAAATTAACGAGGCTTTAGCTAGATAGACCAAGAGAAAAACTCCAGAAGATTAAAATCTATTCCCTAATTTAAAATCTATTCCCATATCTAAAATGAAGCATGGAAAGGGGGGCATTATTGCTGAACTTACAGGAAAAAAAGAAAAGGATTACAAGGGAATAGTATGAACAACTGTATGCCAACAAAGTAGATAACTTGGATTAAATGGATACTCTTGTTTTTTGAATGGGAAACTTAAAAAAAAAAAAAAAAGCCCATAAACCAGTGAAACTGGCTGAGAAAGAAACAGAAAACCTGAGTGGCTATATAACAAGTAAAAAGGTTGAAATAGCAATGTCAAAAACTTCCCACAAAGAAAAATTCAGAGCCAAATGGCTTTGCTGGTGAATTACACCAAATATTTAAAGAATTAATACCAATTATGCATAATTTTTTTGAATAATAGAAAAGAGGAAACATTTCTTAACTCATTCTACAAAGCCCTGATAACAACACCAAATACACAATAACAAAAGAAATTTAAAAACCGATTTCTCTTATGAATATAGAGGCAAAAATTCTCAAGAAAATACAAGTAAACAGAATTCAGCAACATATAGGCAGGTATCATTCAGCATTATAAATTGAAATTTATCCCAAGATTAAAGGTTGTCTTACTATCACAAAATTGATTAATATAATAACTCATTTCATTAATATAATGAAAAAACCCCACATGATTATATAGATCCAAGAAAAGTACCTGAGAAAAATCCAACATCTTTTATTATAAAAAACAAAGTAGGAGCACATGAAATTTCCTCAACTTGATAAAGGAAATCTATTTTTAAAAACGCATCTAACATCATAGTGTTGAAAGACAAATTCTTTCCTCTAAGACCAGGTACAATACAAAACTGACCACTCTTTCAACATCTATTCACCTTTCTACTGGAGGTTCTATTTAGGGCAATTAGGCAATGTAGTGAAATAAAAGGTATCCAAATTGAAAAGAAGTAAAACTATCTCTACTTTCAGGTGAAATAATCTTGTAAACAGAAAATCCTATGGGCTACACTAAAATATTGTTAGAAATTAGAAATTAGTTCATCAAAGTTGCAAGGTTCACATCAATACAAAATGAGCAAAAACCAAACACATTTCTATACTAGCAATGAACAGTCCAAAAACAAAATTAAACCAGGCTTTCATGATAGGTGCTTGGGCTAAGATCATTCTCCTCCATTCATTACCTATGAGAAAGATCTTATTTTGTACATGTACCAGCTTCTAAATGATGAAGAAAACCTTGGTATCATGCCAGAGTTCAGTGAGTCCCCTCCAGCAGAGAGGGAGCCAGGAAGAGTTGTAGATGGCCCAATAGGTAAACATGTGGAATACACCAGGCTCCAAACAGATTGGCATGGGCATTTTTCAATTGGAAACCAAACCCTCTGTGTATTCCATCCAGTTAGATCATGATTTCCATATTGATGTCTACCATTTGGTGAAAAAGTCTTAACTGTTAAACTTTGCCAGATTTCTGAAAACAAATGTATACTTTGCAGACATGCAAAATAATGTTGTTTTTCAGTGTATTGAAAGCTTAATTCAGCATCTTTGCCAGCATAACTGTTGGTTTTTCTGAAAAATGCAAATGTATGTGGACAGGAAAAAAAAAACCTCAAAACAAAAACAAAATTAAGAAAACAATTACATTTACAGTAACATCAAGAGAATGAATACTTAGAAACAAATTTAGCAAAATAAATGCAAAACATAAAGTCTGAAAACTACAAAACATTGTTGATCAAAATTAAAGATCTAAATACATGGGAAGACATTACATGTTCATAAATAAGACTTAAGATGGATAAGATGGCAATACTCTTCAAACTGATCTATGCATTTATTCAATACAATCCTTATAAAAACGCCAGTGGGCTTCTTTGCAGTTGACAAACTGATCCTAAAATTCGCATGGAAATTCAAAGGACCAAAAAGAGCCAAAAGAATCTTGAAAAAGGACAAAGTTGGGGGATTCACATTTCCCAATTTCAAATCTTACTATAGAGCTACAGCAGCCAAGAGTGTAGTACTTGCTTAAGGACAGAGATATAGATTTATGGAACAGAATTGAGACCTCAGAATAATTCATTACATTTAGTCAATTTTCTACAAGAGTCCAAAGAATAGTCTCTTTAGCAAGTGATGCTCAGAAAACCATATAAAAAAGAAAATAGCTAAACCTCTTCCTCATACTATGCACAAATTAACTTAAAACTTAGATAAAATATTTAAATGAAAAAAGTGAAGGCTATAAAGCTCTTAAAAGAAAAATACAGGAGCAAATCTTCGTTACCTTGGGATAGGCAAAAACTTCTTAGATAGGACACCAAAAGGACAAGTGACAATAGAAACAAAAAATAAATGGAACTCCATCAGTATTAAAACGTTTTGTGCCCCAAAGGAAATCATCGACTAGAAATACAATTCACAGAGTAGAGAAAATATTAGCAAATTCTGTACCTCTTAAGCTCTGATAAATGATTTGTAACTAAAATTTTAAAAGAAATGTTATATTTCAAAAATAAAAAGACAGCCCAATTCAAAAATAAGCAAAGCATCTGAATAAATATCTCCAAAGAAAATAAACAGCCAATAAGTACATTGAAGGTCCTCAATATCCTTAGCCATTAGGGAAATGTGAATCAAAAGCACAGTGAGATACTACTTCACACCTACTAAGATGGCTAAAATGAAAAACAAACAAACAAACAAACAATAACAAGTGCTGACAAAGACATGAAACTTTTATACATTGTTGGTGAGAAAGTAAAATAGTGGGGCCATTTAGGAAAGTAATCAAGCAGTTCTTCAAAGAGTTAACATATCATAAACATACCACCTGAAAATTCCCCTCAGAACTATATACTCTAGAGAAATGAAAATGTGTCCCCACAAAAATTTGTACATAAATGTTCATAGCAGCATTTACATTAGTTCCAAAGTAGAAACAACACAAATGTCTATTAACCAATGGGTGGATAAACGTTATAATAGAATATCATTCAACCATAAAAATGAATTTCTCCACTAGGTATTTACCCAAAAAATACAAAAATACTGATTTTCAGAGATACATACACCTTGATGTCCATAGTTTTATAAAAAAATAGCCAGATTATGGAAAGAGTCCAAATTTCCAACAACTGATAAATGGATAAAGATGTGGTATACATATGCAATGGAATATTACTCAGTCTTTATAAGAATAAAATCTTACCATTTGCCATAATGTGGTTCGAGCTAAAGAGTATAATGCTAAGTGAAATAAGTCAGTCAGAGAAAGATAAATAACATATTATCTCACTCAGGTGGAATTTAAGAAAATCAATGAACATAAGAAGAGGAAAAAAAAGAAAGGAAAACCAAGAAACAGACTCTCAACTATAGAGGACAAACTGATAGTTACTAGAGGGGTGGTGGGTGGGAGAGGTGGGGATGGGTTAAACAGGTGTTGGGGATTAAGAAGGGTACTTGTGATGAGCAAGTTGTATTTAAGTGATATAAGTGTTGTATGTAAGTGATGAATCACTGAATTATACACTGGAAAGTAGTATTAAATTGTATGCTAACTAACTGGAATCTAAATAAAAACTTGGAAAGAAGCAAAAAAAAAACACATGAATTTCTGATACACAATCTCTAACATGGATGAAATTTATAAACATTATGCTAAGTCAAATAAGTTGGTCATAAAAGGCCACATATTATATAGTTATATGAAATGTCAGAAGAGGTGAAAAATAGTGAGCAAAGGAATGATGGTTGCCTGAAACAGAGGGGTTGGGTCGTATATTTGTGGAAAATAAAATGGGACTTGGGTGCTACTGGGTACAGGATTCTCTTCAGGGTAATGAAATGGTCTAAAATTATTTATACTATTGGTTAAATAACTCTGTGAATATGCTAAAAAAAGGCCTTGAACTGTACACTGGATAGATTGTACCATATGTGAATTACATCTCAATAAAGCTGTTTTACACACACACATGCACAGACATGCACACTGAAAAGACCCTGTCCAGGAATTTTTTAGTGATATTTGGAAAAAACAAATTCTAAAACGCCTTGAAAAACCACTTCCATAGCTTAGGGCTTCCAGATTCTCACAGATAAACTCAAGCAAGGACAAAATCACAATCTAAAATTACAAAAACACTTGAAACAACACACCAAGGAAAAATCAACAGCAAACACTATAAATAGAATATTATTAATCACCAGAGCATCACATATCTGAATGAAGTTTACTCTGGGAGTGAAGAATTGTTATCTAAATATAATACCTAAATAATTCACTGAGTAACAAATAGAGTTGAACCCATGTCAGATGGACTGAGCAAACAAAAATTAGTAAACATATAGAAGGTTTGACAGACTTGGGCTAATGTGTGTGTATACATATCTACCTACAAACCTTATTTTCCAGCATATAGGAAATGTCAAAAAAAGGAAATGTCTGTGAATATTGCCCATACACTCTGCCAAAAGCAAATGCTGATGAAGCTGTATCAGGCACAGAGTGGTTACATAAATCTCTCTAGAACTTTGGTTAATAACACTGCATCATGTATGAACCCAGATAATCTAGAGCTAGATACCTCATCTTTATCACCAGGCCATACTGAAGTTAAGAAGTTACCTTAATTTGACAAAGGATCCCTGCCAACACCTTATACAAACATAATTAATGGTTCAGTATTAGAAATAATCCCCTAAAAGACATTTACACAAGATGCCTACTTTCACACTTTCTATTCAAACAATAGAAAAACAGAATAAAAAGACTGAAAGAAATGTACATATTACAGGTAAAGTTGCAAAACTGACATCAAACTGAAATTATGTAGCTGTCTGCACATAACATTTACATAGAGAATTTAGGAAAAAAAAAAACCATTAAAACTGAAGATAGAGACATCAGTGAGGTTGTATACAAAGTCCAATGTAGAAAGATCAGAAGCATTTCTATATTGTAACAGTTCAAAACTAAGAAATTCCATTTATAATGGATACGAGAATGCCAATATAGCTAAGGAATAAACCTAACTAGAATATTGGAATTTAATGTAAAAAAATAGCATTTTCATTAAGAAATTTTATTTGAATATAGCTGACAATGTTACATTAGTTTCAGGTGTACAACATAGTGATTCAACAAGTTTATACATTATGCTGCGCTCACCACAAGTGTAGCTACCATCTGTCTGCATACAGCAGCACTATTACCATATCACTGACTATATTCCGTATGTTGTGCCTCTTATTCCCATGACTTATTCATTCCATCACTGGAAGCCTGTCTCTCCTGCCTCCCTTCATCCATTTGCCCATCCCCCGCCCCCCTGGCAACTGCCAGTTTTTTTTTTTTCTCTGTATTTACAAGTGTGACTCTGCTTTTTGTGTGTTTATTCATATTTTTATGCCACATATGACTGAAATCATATGGTATTCGTCTTTCTTGTCTGACATATTTCATTTAGCATAATATGTCCATCTGTGTTGTCATCTCATCCATGTTATCTCATCCCTTTTAATGGCTGTGTAGTATTTAACGGCATATCTATTCCACATCATCCTTATCCCTTCATTTGCTGAGGGACACTTCGGTTGCTTCCATATCTTGGCTATTGTAAATAATGCTGCAAGAAACATAAAGGTGCATGTATCTTTTCAAATTAGCATTTTTATTTTCTTTGGAGAAATACCCAGTCATGGAATTACTAGATCATACAGTATTTCTACTTTTAGTTTTTTTGAGGAACTTCCATACTCTTCCCACAGTGGCTGACCCAATTTACATTCCCACCAATGGTGCATAAGGGTTCCTTTTTTGACATATCCTCACCAACACTTATTGTTTCTTGTCTTTTTGATTTTAGCCATTCTGACTGATGTGAGGTGATTTTGTACTGTGGTTTTGATTTGTATTTGCGTATGATTTAGTGATATTGAGCATCTTTTCACTTGTCTTTGGCCATCTGTATGTCTTCTTTGGGAAAATGTAGATTCAAATTCTGGGCCCAATTTTAAATTGTGTTGTTTTTTGGTGTTGAGTTGTATAATTATTTTTACATGTTTTGCATGTTGATGCCTAGATATATCATTGCAAATGATATATCATTTGCAATTATCTCCTCCCATTCAGTAGGTGGAGAAACCATAAAAATCCCACAAGAAAACACAAGTAATTTCTCTAATATCGGGTATACCAGTACTTTTCTAGATATGTATCCAAGGCAAGGGAAACAAAAGCAAAAATAAACTATTGGGACTACATCAAAATAAGAAGCTTTTGCAGAGCAAAAGAAACCATCAACAAAACTAAAAGGTAACCTAATTAATAAATATTTAAAAATCACAGTAAATTTAGATATTTACCATACTTGTCTGTTTAACAATTCAATAACACAAAACAGGCAATCTGTATGGTGATCAACAAGATTTTTATGTCAAAATATCAACAAGATTTTTATAAGAAATGGCACAAACTAAGCATAACATTTATACAAAAGAAAACCAAACCAAGAATATGCAAAGGAAGTTTTATTAAATAAAAACTGGCAGTCACTCCAATAGAAAGCAAAAAATGGTACTTTATGCATTCACACACATTTCCTTTATCCACTCATACAATGATGGACATCTGTTGTTTCTATATTTTGGCTATTGTGAATAACACTATAATGAAGAGGGGAGTACAGGTGTGTCTCTGTGATCTTGATTTCTTTTTAAAATTTTTTGTTTAGTGATTCATCAGTTGATATAAAAGCAGAAGGAGGCAAACCATGATTGACTCTTAACTAAAGGAAATAAACTATATATCCAGTGCCATTATATCAAGTGCCCTCTTTAATGCTCATCACTCAATTATCCCATCTCCTACCCACCTGTCCTCCAGCCACCTTCAGCAGCTGCACCATTTTGTATTTCCATAAAAAGTATACAAGGGACTCATTTTCCACATTCTCACTAATAATTTTTTTCTATAAAATCCATCCTAACAAATGTGTGGTGATGTATCATTGTGGTTTGATTTGTGTTTCTTCATGATTAATTATGTTAATATACTTGTTGGTCATTTGTATGTCTTTTTGTGAGAAATGTCTCACAAATGTATGAGAATGTATTTGTTTTTTTGCTATTGAGTTACAGGAATTCCTTATATATTTTGGATATTAATCCCTTATCAGATATAGTGTTTGCAAATATTTTCTCGTATTCCATTGTTTGCCTTTTATTCGGTTAGATGTTCCTTAAGGTGGGCACAAGCTTCTTAGTTTGATGTAATCTCACTTGTTTATTTTTGCTACAGTTGCTTGTGCTTTTGGTGTCATATTCAAGAAATCACTGCCACGACCAATGTCAAGGACCTTTTTCTTTATGTTTTATTTTAGGAGTTTTGTAGTTTCAGGTCTTACATTTAAGTTTTTTATCTATTTTCAACTTATTTTTTGTAGGGTGTAAGATGAAGAGTCAATTTCATTCTTTTGTACGTGGCTACCCAGTGTTCCCAGCACCATTTATACTAAAGGATATCATTTCTCCATTGTGTGTTCTTGGCACCCATGTCAAATAACAGTTAACTGCATATTACAGATTTATTTGCAGACTTTATTCTTTCCCATTGATCTATATTGTGTCTTTATGCCAATATCATACTGTTTTACTTTCTGTAGCTTTGTAGTATATTTTAAAATCAGGAAGTGTGATGTCTCCAGCTTTGTTCTTTTTCTAGATTGCTTTGACTATTTGGAAACCTTAGTGGTTCTATAAAAATTTTAGAATAGTTTCACGTCTTGGTTCTATATATTCCTAAGTATTTTACTCTTATTCATATTATTGTAAATGGGATTGTTTTCTTAATTTCACTTTTGGGTATTTCCTTTTTAAAGAACAGAAATGCAACTGATTTATATATATTGATTTTGTGACCTGCAACTTCACTGAATTTGTTGGTTAGCTCTAATTTTGAGGAACAGGATACCTTTAAGGTTTCTACATATTTAGATCATTTGTCTACAAAGAGAGATAATTTTACTTCTTCCTTTTCAACTTGGATTCTTTTTATTTTGTTTATAATCTAATTGCTGTGACTAGGATTTCCAGTACTATGTGACTATAAGTGGCAAGAGCAGGTATCATTGCCTCGTTCCTGATCTTAGAAAAAAAACTTTAAGTTTTCATCAATGAATGTGATGTTAGGGCTGGTCCTATGTGGCTTTTATTATGTTGAAGTATTTCCCTTTATTCCCAGTTGGTTGACAGTTTTATCATGAAGGGACAGCAAATATTGTCAAATGCTTTTTTTACATCTACTAAAATGATCATATGATTTCTATCCTTTATTCTGCTAGTATGATATATCACATTGACTTTCACATATCTAACCATTCTCCCATCCTAGGGATAAATCTCACTTGGTTATGGTGTATGATCCTCTTAATGCACTGTTAAAATAACTTTTCTAGCATTTTGTCATAGATTTCTACATTACATTCATCAGGAATATTGATCTATAGTTTTCTTAAGGTGTCTTGTTCTTTTGATATGAGCATAATGCTGTCCTTATAAATTGAGTCTGAAAATATTTCCTCCTTTTGCAAATTTTTGGGGAGATATTGAGAAGGAGTGGTGTTAATTCTCTGAATTTTTGGTACAATTCACCAGTCAAGCCTGAGGATTCACTAGTGAATTCTGGTTCTGGAATTGTTTTGTTGGCAGGTTTCTTTTCTTTTCTTTTTTTTGGCAGGTTTCTGGTTACTCATTCAAATCTCCTCATTAATTGTAGGTCTGATTAGATTTTCTATTTCTTCATAATTCCATCTTGGAAGATTGTATCTGGAATTATTAATTTCTTTTCAGTTTTCCAGTTTCTTGGTGCAAAAGTGTTCATAATAATGTTATAAACTACTTTATTTCTGTAACATCAGTTTTAATGTGTCTTCCATTTGTGATTTGAGTCTTTTCCTTTTTTATTCATTGGTCTGGCTAAAAATTTGTCACTTTTTATTATCTTCTTTAAAAACCAACTCTTGGGGATCCCTGGGTGGCTCAGCGGTTTAGCGCCTGCCTTTGGCCCAGGGCACGATCCTGGAGTCCCGGGATCGAGTCCCACGTTGGGCTCCTGGCATGGAGCCTGCTTCTCCCTCCTCCGGTGTCTCTGGCCAATCCCCCTCGCCATGTCTATCATAAATAAATAAATCTTAAAAAAAACAACTCTTAGTTTTGATAATTACTGTGTTTTTCTGAATACTCTATTTTATTTGTTTTGCTGTAAACTTTATTATTTCCTTCCTTCTGCTGACTTCGGGATTGCTTTTCTTTTTCTAGTTCCTTGAGATGTAAAGTTAGATTGTTTGAGATATTTCTTAAAACATAGGTGTTTATCACTATTAACTTACCTTTTAGAATTGCTTTTGCTGTATCCTGTGGTTTTATTTCTCGTGTTTTGACTTTTATTTATCTGAAGATTTCTACCTATTTCTCTTCTGATTCTTTCTTGTGATTCAGGAGCATGCTATTTAATTTCCACATATTTGTGAATTTTACATTTTTTCTTCCATATTAATATCTAGTTTCATAGTATTTTGTTCAGAAAAGATATCCAGTGTTGTTTCAATCTTCTTAAATTTCTTAAAACTTGTTTTATGACCAAATATGTCAGCTATCTTGGAGAATTGTTCATGTGCACTGGAGAAGAATGCTATGCTGTTGTTAGGTGGAATATTCTGTATGTATTTCTCAGATCCATTTGGCCTACAGAGTTGTTCAAGTCCACTATTACCTTACTGATTTCTGTCTGAACCATTTATCTGTAGCTGGAATTGGGGTATTGAAATCTACTCTTATTGTATTGCTCTCTGTTTCTCTCTACAGTACTATCGATGTCTGCCTTACATATTGAGGTGCTGTAATATTGGGTGCTATAATATATTGTTTCGAAGCTATGATCCTTTTTTCATTGTGTAATGTACAGAATAAAGATTTTTAGATCTATTCACACTGTTATATATATGAACTTTATTCATTCTCCAGGCTGAGTAGTATGTCATTTTACAAATGTATTTACTTATCTGCCCATAGTCTTTGCAATTTGGAAGCTATTTCAAATGAAGCTGTTATGAACATTCAGGTATATGGCTATGAATCTATGCTTTCATTTCTTTTAAAAAATAAAAGTAGACCAAATGATAAATATGGTTAACTTAAGAAATTACTGAACTGTTCTCAATAGTGGGTACACTATTTTATATTCATACTAGCAGTGTATAAGAGTTCTTCAAGAGTTTTTTGTTATTGTTGGGTTGATGAACTTTACTAAAATTGTTTTAGTAACAGTTGCTGAACTCCATAAATATACTAAAATCCATATAATTGTACACTTTATATTAGCGAACTGTATGTCAATAAAACTATTACCACAAAAAAGAACCTGATCCTTAGAGATCAATAAAATTGATCAAATTCTAGCTACACTGATCAGGGGGGAAAAAAGAAGATATAAATTAATCTTAGGAATGAGATCAATGATATCACCCTAACTTCACATATGTTAAAAGAATAAGGGTAACATAATACAACTTCATGCTAATAAATTCTACCATTTAGATAAAACCCAAATTTTTTGAAAGACTAAAGCTCACTCAAGAAGAAATAACATAAATGCCTTGATAAATAAGGAAACTAAGTTTTAGCTAAAAACTGTCCCATAAAATAAACCCAGGCCTAGTGGATTCACTGGCAAATTCTACTGAACATCTAGCAAAGAAATAGCAACAAGTCTATCTTCCAGAAAATAAAAAAGGAGACAATAATTCCCAACTCATTTTATGAGACAGTATTACTATCGTACTACAAAAACCAAAGACATCACAGAAAATTACAAACCAATATCCCTCATAAATAAAGGTGAAAAAAATTCTTTTAAAATTTTTAATGCAAGTCAAATGCAACAATATAGTAAATGATAATACATTGCAATAGATTAATCATTTTTGCTCTTTTTTTATTAACTATAGAAGGCTAGAAATTTTCTCAAAACACCGAATTAAGCAATATCCACATATCAAATATCATCCAAAATGATATCCAAATATCATTTGTCTTGAATTATGTTGTTTACAGTAAAAAATGTAAGTGGGATTGATCAGGATGGAAGAGTAGGAAGATCCTGAGCTCACCTCCTCTTATGGACACACCAAAATCTATAGTTGTACATAGAACAATTATCTCTGAGGACAAACTGAAGATTAGCAGAACTGATCATACACAACAGGGGTATTAAAAAAAAAAAGCCACACTGACATTGGTAAAGGGCAGAGACATGGTGTAGTGAGGATCCAGATACCTGGTGCAGTGACCCACAAGCAGAAGCCATACAAAACTGTAAAAGCTGAGGAATGTGAGCCCCACATTAGGCTCCATGGCCCATGAAGTCTGCATGGAGAAGATGAGCCTCCATAACCTCTGGTTTTGAAAAGCAATGGGGCTTATGTCCAGGAAAGTTGGAAGGCATTAAGAACTGAAAACTCACTATTAAAGGGCACATGCGTAATCTTACTGGCTCTAATTCCCAGCAGAGGCAGCAGTTTGAAAAGTACCTAGCTTACATGTAAAGTAAATACATTGACTAAGGCATGTGTCAGAGGGGTAGGGATCTGGTGGTACATTCTCTGGGGATAGGAGCACTAATAGACACAATTTTTTTTTGGTCACTTTTGTCCTACCTAGCTGACTAAGGGCTGGCAGGTTCCATTTCTGATACTTTTATCTACTGTGCTAGCACTGCTTGACCTATTCCAGTGTTCCCCTGAAGACTTGCCCTGCCCAACTTGCCCACCTGGTTTGGATGACCAGGGGTTTGTGCTACTGGGCATCATAAGATAACTTTTTAATAAAATGGTTCCTTCAATACTGGGAGAAAGAAGTTATCTACTTATTAAATAGGAACAGAGAGTTAAACAAAATGAGGAGACACATGACTATATTCCAAAGGACAGAACAAGATAACACCTCAGAAAAAGAATTAAACAAAATGAAGATAAGCAATCTATCAGATAAAGAGTTCAAAGTCATGGTTATGACGATGCTCATCAAGCTTAGAATGATGAACACGGTGAGAAATTAAACATCAAGAAAGAAAATACAAAAAACAAATCAGAGCTGAAGAATAAAATAACCGAAATGAAACACACTAGAGGGAATGAACAGCAGATTAAGCAGAAGAATGGATCAGTGATCTGAAAGAAAGGGTAGTGGAATCACCGAAATGGAAGAGCAAGAAAAAAAGAATTTTAACAAATGAGGATAATTCAAGGGACCTTTGAAACAATTTTAAACATAGTAACATTCACTTATAGGGGTCCCAGAATTAGAGAAATGGACAGAAAATCATCTGAAAAAATAATGGCAGAAATTTTCTCTAACTTGGCAAAGGAAATAGACATCCAAGTCCAGGAGTCACAGAGAATGCCACATAATATAAACCCAAAAGACATACCAAGATATATTACAATCAGAGTGTCAACAGTTAAAAACATAGAGAAAATCTTAAAAAGCAGTAAAAAAATGCAACTAGTTACATACAAGAGAACTCCATTCGTCTGTCAGGTAATTTACCAGCAGAAACTTTAAATGCCAAGAATGGCACAATAGATTCAAAGTGCTGGGAGAAAAAAAACAAAAAACAAAAAAAACCGTAAAACCAAGGATACACTACCCAGAAAAGCTATTACTCATTATTGAAGAGTTATAAGGAGTTTCCCAGAGAAGCTAAAGCTAAAGAAATTCATCATCAACAGTTAGGCCCTATAAACAATATTGGAGAGATTACTTTAAATTGAAAGTAAAGGCCATAGTTAGAAATAAGACAGAAAAATCTTACTGATAAAGGTAAATATTTAGTAAAGTTAGTGGATCAACCACCAACATAGCTAGTATGTAGATTAAAAGATAAAAGTCTAAACCTATAATAATTAGCCAAGGGATATACAAATAATAAGATAAAATATGATGTTAAAATCATAAAACATTGAGGGAGTGGTAAAAATGTAGTACTTTTACAATGCATTTGAACTTAAGTGATCATCAACTTTTAATAGACTGCTGATTACAAAGGATATTATATGTGTACTTCATGATAACCACAAACCAAACATCTGTAAGATGTAAATAAAAATTAAGCAGAAAGGGACATAGACATAACACCAAGGAAAGTCAGTTACAAGGGAAGGCAGTAAAAGAAGAAAAAATAAAGAGAAGAAACTATAAAAACAACCAGAAAACAATAAAAATGGCAATAAGTACAAGTCTATCAATAATTACTTTAAGTGTAAGTATACAAATTGCTATAATCAAAATCTATGGAGTGGCTGAATGGATTAAAAAAAAGTCCCTTTATCTTCTTCCTATAAGAGACTCACTTTAGCTCCAAAAATACACAGAGACTGAATGAAAGTGAAAGAATGGGAAAAGAAACTCCATGGGGACACCTGGGTGGCTCAGCAGTTGAGCATCTGCCTTTTTCCCCCAGGATCCGGGATCTAGTCCCACATCAGGCTCCTTGCAGGGAGCCTGCTTCTGCCTCGGCCTGTGTTTCTGCCTCTCTCTCTGTGTCTCTCATGAATAAATAAATAAAATGTTTTTTTAAAAAAGAAACTCCATATGAATGAAAATGAAAAGTAATCTTAGGTAACAATACTTAATATCAAATAAAAATGGCTTTAAAACAAAGACTGTAATACAAGATAAAGAAGAGCATCACATAATGATAAAGGGATCACTCCAACAAGAGAATATAAAACTTGTAAATATCTAAGCACACAACATAGGGGCATCTCAATATATAAAGCCAGTATTAATATACATAAAGGGAAAATTGACAATACCAGGATACTAGGGGACTTTAATGCCATACTTATGTAAGTAGATAGATTATGTAGATAGAAAATAAAAGGAAACCTTGGTCTTAGGTGACACATTAAGACCAGATGGATTTCATAGATAAATATGTTGCATTCTATCCAAAAACAGCAGAATACACATTATGTGAAAAGAATGAAACATTCATTAGGATAAGTGACATATTAGAACCACAAGTGTCAATAAATTTAAGAAGGTCGAAGCCATATCAAGCATCTTTTCTGATCACAATGGTATGACACTTGAAATAAGAAGAAAGCTAGAAAACACAAACAGGGATGCGTGGGTGGCTCAGCAGTTGAGTGTCTGCCTTCGACTCAGGCAGGTGTAATCTCGGGGTCCTGGATCAAGTCCCACATCGGGCTCTCTCCATGGAGCCTGCTTCTCCCTTGGCCTGTGTCTCTGCCTCTCTCTGTGTGTCTCTCATGAATAAATAAGTAAAATCTTTTTAAAAAGCCACACAAACATGTGGAAGCTAAGCATGGGACTCAACAACCACTGAAGCAACAAAGAAATAAAAAAATAAATTTAAAAAAATACCTTGAAGCAAATGAAAATGAAAAAAAGTTTCCAAAATCTATGGGATACAGTAAAGTAAGGAAGAGGGAAGTTTATACTGAAACAGACCTACCTCAAGAAATAAGAAAAATCTCAAATAACCTAATTTTTTACCTGAAGAAACTAGAAAAGGAAGAGCAAACTAAGTATAAAGTTACTAGAAGAAAGGAAATGATAAAAATCATGTCGGAAAAAAATGAAATAGAGACCAAAAAAATAGAAAAGATAAATAAAACTATCTTCTCATAAAACTGGTTCTATGAAAAGATAAATGAAATTGACAAACCTTTAGCCATACTTATTAAGAAACAAGGAGAGGGCCCAAATAAATAAAATCAGAAATAAACGAGGTCATAATTGATAGCACAGAAATATACAGAATCATAAAAGACTAGTACAATTACATGCCAATTGTGGGACAATCTAGAAGAAAAGGTAGAAGCATACAATATTCCAAGATTGAATCAACAAACAGAAAGTCTGAACAGATTAATTACTAGTAATAAAATTGAGTTATTAATCAAAAAACTCCCAACAAAGTGTGGCCCAGGACCAGATGTTCACAGGTGAATCTACCACATATTTATAGAAGAATTAATACCTAGCCTTCATAAACTATTAAAAAAATTAAAGATAAAGGAATGCTTCTAAATGCATTTTATGAAGCCAAAATTGCCAATAAGAAAACCAAAGACAGGGGATCCCTGGGTGGCACAGCGGTTTGGCGCCTGCCTTTGGCCCAGGGCGCGATCCTGGAGACCTGGGATCGAATCCCACGTCGGGCTCCCGGTGCATGGAGCCTGCTTCTCCCTCTGCCTGTGTCTCTGCCTCTCTCTCTCTCTGTGACTATCATAAATAAATGAAAATTAAAAAAAAATAAAAAAAAAGAAAAGAAAACCAAAGACACTACAAAAAAAATAAATAAATAAAGGCTAACATCTCTGATGAACATTGATGCAAAAATTCTCAACAAAATATCCAGCAAACCAAATTCAACAACACAATAAAGGGATCATACAACATGACCAAGTAGGATTTATTCCAGGATTTCAAGGATGGTACAACAGTCACAAATCTACTACACTATAGTAACAAAAAGGAGGATAAAAATCATATGATCATCTCAATAGATAGAAGAAAAGCTTTTGAAAAAAATTCAACATTCATATATAATAAAAATTCTCAAGAGACGGTACAGAAGAGAAAGATATCTCAACATAGTAAAAGCCATATATAACAAACCCACTGCTAACATCAGATTTGATTTTGAAAAACTGAATGTCTTTCCCATAAGGTCAAGAACAATACAAAAATGCCCATTCTTGCCACTTTTATTCAAAAGTATTAGAAGTTCCAGCCACAGCCATCAGATATGAAAAATAAAAGGCATCCAAATTGGAAAAGAAGAAGTAAAACTGTCACTATTTGCAGATGACCGGATACTATATAGAAAAAACCTTAAAGACCACCAAAAAAAATTAGAACTGAGAAATGAATCCAATAAAGTTGTAGGATACAAAATTCGTATAAAGAAATCTGACATTTCTATGTACTAATAATGAACTAAGAGAACTTAAGAGAAATGAATTAAGAGAAATTAAGAAAATAATCCCATTCACAATTACATCAAAAAGAATAAAATAAATTTAATGAAGAGGTGAAATCCCTGTACTCTGAAAGCTACAAAATACTAATAAAAGAAGTTGATGATGGGGCAACCCCTGTGGCGCAGCGGCTTAGCACGGCCTGTAGCCTGGGGTGTGATCCTGGAGGCCTGGGATGGAGACCCATGTCGGGCTCCCTGCGTGGAGCCTGCTTCTCCCTCTGCCTGTGTCTCTGCCTCTCTCTCTCTCTCTCTGTGTCTCTATGAATAAATAAATAAAAATCTTTAAAAAAAAGAAGTTGATGATGATACAAATAAATGGTAAGATACACCATGCTCGTGGACTGAAAGAATTAATATTGTTAAAATATCCATAATACCCAAAGCAATCTACAGATTCAATGCAATTCTCATCAAAATTCCAAGGCATTTTTCATTCAAATGGGACAAACGATCTTAAAATTTGTATGGAACCACAGAAGACCCAGAATAGCCAAAAATTTTGACTAAGAACAAAGAAGAAAATATCACACTTCCTGATTTCAAACTAGATTACAAAACAGGGTGGTACTGACATAAAAACAGATGTATAGATCAATAGAACAGAATCCAGAGCCCAGAAATAAACCCATGCATAAATGGACAATTAATTTAAGACAAAGTAGGTAAGAACATACAGTAGGAAAAAGACATTCTCTTCAATAAATGGTGCTGGCCATCCTGGGCAACTACATGCAAAACAATTAAACTGGACCACTTTTTTACATCATATAGAAAAATAAACTCAAAATTGGTTAAAAACTTAAATATAAGACAGGAAACCATAAAACCACAATTAGAAAACCACTATTAGAAGTGATCTCTCAGATCACACTAATAGTTCTTTTGATCTGTCTCCTCAGGAAAAGGCAATAAAAGCAAAAACAGACAAATGGGACTTATGAAATTAAAAAGCTTCTGCACAGCAAAGGAAGGCATCAACCAGACAACCAATTAAATGGGAGAAAATATTTGCAAATTGTATAACTAATAAGAGGTTAATATCCAAATTATACAAAAACACAACTCAATATTAAAAAACAACTCAATTAAAAAATGGTCAGAGGACATGAACATACATTTTTCTAAGGATGACATACAAATGGCCAACAAACATATGAAAAGATGCTCAACATCATCAATCATTGGGAAATGTAAATCAAAACCACAATTAGATATTATTTAATACCTGTCAGAGTGACTGTTACCAAAAAGTATGAAAGAACAAATGTTGATGAGGCTGTGAGAAATGGAACCTGTGCATACTGTTAGTGGGAATGCAAAATGGTACACCACTATGAAAAGCACTATGGAGTTTTCTAAAAAGAAATGAAACATAGAAAAATGAAAAATCACATAATTTAACAATTCCATTTCTAGGTGTTTATCTGAAGAAACAAAAACACTAATTTAAAAAGATATACACACCCCTAGTTCATTGCATTATTATTTACAACAGCCAAGACAGAAGAAACCTAAGTTTCCATCAATAGATAAAAGGAAGATGTGGTATATGAATGTATATACAAACACATATACACGTACACACACACAATGGGATATTAGTCATGAAAAAATGAAATCTTGCCATCTGTGACAACATGGATGGTCCTAGAGGGTATTATGCTAAGTAAAATAGGTCAAACAAAGTCAAATATACTACTTCACTTATAAGTGGAATCCAGAAAGCAAAAGAAACAGACAAAACAAAACAGAAATAGACTCATTGACACAGAGAACAATCCAGTGGCTTCCAGAGTAGAGGGTGGTAGGACGATGAGCAAGATAGAGGAAAGTGAGTAAAAGGTACATATTTCCAGTTACAAAATAAATCAAATGAGGGATACAACGTACAGCTTACAGAATTTAGTTAATAATATATAACAACTTTGTATGTAACAAACAGTAGCTACATTTATCTTGGTGTTTACTTTATAATGGATATAAATGTTGAATCACTATGTTTTACACCTGAAACTAATGTAATATTGTTTGCCAAGTACACTTCAATGAAAAAATAAAAGGAGATATAGGGGGGAAATGTAATTGCATTTTTATTTCTTCATTTAACCCAGAGTTGTAATCAAATCAAATTTTCAATGTCCCAGGATTATTTTCTTATGTATTTATGACTGTTTTCCATATTTTGTTCTTTTTATAGAATGTGGCTAATTATATTTCTTCTTTTTGGAACTTCTTTACTTTATTGCCTAACATATAGATATTTTATAAATATGCAAAGGATATTGAATGGAAGATTTTACAGAGGACTCTAATTTCCATACGATATCTTAAGAATTTTTATGTAATTTCTGGGTAGCTTAGAAATCATTGTTATGTTTTTGTTACTGATTTCTAGCTTAGTTTCAGTGCAGTTAGAGAACTGATTCTGAATTATTTCAATTACTGGAAAGTATTAAGGTTTTCTTTTTGTTCCAGAATATCATTTTCTGGAAATATTTTATCCATATTTGTAAAGAAGGTAAATCATAATTTTGGGGTGATGTGCTACATATATGCCAATTAAGTCATGGCTGGTAGTTTTGTTGATCAAATATTCTATGTTCTTTCTGATTTTTTTTCTGTATTTGTCAACTCTTGAGAGAAATGATTTAAGTTTGCAACTGTAATCTGTGGATTAGTCCATTTCATCTTTTAGTTCTGCTAATTTTTGTTTTTCTCGTGGTCAAACTAAGTTTTTATAGGAATGTCCTCTTTTGTCTTTGGTTTATCCATATCCTTAGACTTTGTAGTTCCAAGAGAATTAAATATTGTTTGAAACTTTCAGGAGCATGTAATTTACTTTTAGAAATATCTACATCTGCTATTTATATTACCTCTTGTGCTCTCTTAATTTGCTCCAACTTCCACTAAATTTGGAAGACAGTATTTCTTTCTGTGTCGAAATTTTAGCTATACTCTACTTTCATAGAAGACAATGTTTTATTTTTAGATTTTTTGTGGGTTTTGGAGAACTTCAGTGAGTGTAATAGATTAGAAATATCTATACTTCATATCATTACTACCAATAGTCTCAATAATAATGGGCTTTAGAGGTACACAGATATAAATATGAAACATTGTTCTTTCACTTAGCACCTGTGTGTGTCATTTAGTCACTTTATACCCAAGTTTCTGCTCTACAACACTATACGGGATTTCTGTAAAGACTAAATAAGATAATTTGTAAAAGACCCTAGCAGTAGTGCTAGGAACACAAAAGTAGAAATTAAATAAGTAGTCGGTCATTTTAAGGTTTACACATACATGTTTATTTTTATTTGCACCTACCAATTAAGCAACATAGCAGGTGACAGTTTGGACTGAGAGCATTGTAAGGAGTTATGGCAAGGTTGTAGGGATAATTCATAAATTTAAACCACGAGCAACCTTATTCTGGGAAGAATAGGGATAATAGGAAAAAGAAACTCTACAACCACTAGGACCTTATCACAATTTCTTGTTTTTGTCATCTCCATTCTTTCACACCAGTTTTTTCTATTTGGCAGTAATCACAGATCAGAATAGCTCTGGGCTGATACACCTTTAGCTTCATAACCAGTGAGGAGAGAAGCCTCTCTAGACCAGCTGCAGGGAGACGATTCATATTATCCCTGGTTGGGCATGTATCCACCCGGTTGGACCAAATTCTAAGGCAAGAAAAGTGGATGAGTCTAGGATAACATAACCTAAAACATTATGCTTGATATTTATTATCTTTTTTTGTTTCCTTTTCGTACTACAATGATTTCCATCCAAATTGAGGTAGTTAAATTGCTTCTGACCTAATCCTGAGTGCTTTGGGAATTGGAGATGCCTCAGGAAATGTTTAGTATCACCCTTTTTACTGTGTGCTTGACTCTTATGACTAGGAATTCTACAAGACCATCTGAATTACCTCATGATATCCATGCCACAACCTCTTGCAGCTTTTAAAGCCAAACACAGGGATCCCTGGGTGGCGCAGCGGTTTGGCGCCTGCCTTTGGCCCAGGGCGCGATCCTGGAGACCCGGGATCGAATCCCACGTCGGGCTCCTGGTGCATGGAGCCTGCTTCTCCCTCTGCCTGTGTCTCTGCCTCTCTCTCTCTCTCTCTCTCTCTCTCTCTGTGTGACTATCATAAATAAATAAAAAAAAAAAAATTAAAAAAAAAAAAAAAAAAAGCCAAACACAAGCATTGCAAACCAAGTAGCCTCACAGGGAAATATTGCCTAACACCAATTTGTCTCTGCATCTTTCCTTTACATTCTCACCTGCATCGGAACTTTTATCTGAATTAGCATAGAGATAATGACATGTCACTTTTCACACAGAATACAAGAAAGCAAGAGTGGACAGTAGGGTCTATGTTACATAATTCTTTGTGTAAAAATAGGGAGCCATAACTAAGAAGAAAGGATAAAATGTACTAGATACTTAAAATGTTCTTGATGCTTCGCATAAATTCCTTTTATTTTCCACCACAAACCTATAAGAAGGCACCATATTACAGATGAGAGTCCAGCAGGGTTAAATGATATACACAAAGTCACCAGGTCCACAGGAGCAGTTAACGAGTGGGCAGTTGGACACTAGTGCCCAGGCTTTTTACCAGTGCATTATATTCCCTTCCTGAGTTTCGGTAATGAAGGAGACTTTCACCATTTAAGAGAAAGAGCATCATATAGGAGTTTAATATTTATTTTTGCTTTAAGCAAGTAATTTGTTATGCAAGTATGGGTGTTTTTACATATTATTGTGATCTCTTTGACTTTTTAAATTCCCCATCCATCTTATCTCTTTCATTTAGATGATTTATTAAAAATGTGTATTTTGATATTATCAAAAGGGAAAGTTCCTCTTGGAGTGCTTTTTAAAGGCAGGAAGGGAGAAATACACTAACAGCTGACTTGAGCATTATTGGCTATTGCTGAGGATTTCTCTCTCCAAGATGCAGAAACTTTCACCTTTGAGCTGTTTCTGACATTGCCTTTGAGACTAGTATGTCACATGGTGTCTGGACATTTGACTGGGATTTCATTTCACTACTTTAATGAGGGGCAAGGATCGCTTAACATAGATCATTATTTAGACATTCTCATTTTAATCAATTTATAAATTATATATATGAATTTATATTTCCATAAAAGAATAGCATTTATAGATTTATTTTGTTATGCACCTTGTGAATTCTTATGGAACCCTAAGGAGCATTGTGCTTTAGTAGCACACCTGAAAGCATTTTATGAGTCTCTATCCACCTGTTCCATGAAGAAGGTACAGTTTTCATTATTAGAGTTACAATATTTATTTCTCAAACCAGAAGTATACTATTTTGCTGAGTTGGTTCATCAGTGGAAGGTATGTAACACCTACCTTGTAATTAACTTTAGTTAGGACCTTTAATTAATGGTTAAAGAATCTGCTTTACTTTTAAAAGGACCAAATCTAATTGTGGCTCAAATTAAACAGTCTAATTAAAGTAACTATAGAGCAATTGATCAAAAGTAATAGGTGAATAGTTCTGCTTTCATTAAATAGACCTCTTGTTGTTTAGCATAAATACCTTAAGATCCTTAACTCAGGTTATTGATGAATCAGAACCTCTAGAGGAAGAATAGCCATTATCATTGGGGCTATTTTTAAGAAAGAGAATTGAGCTAAAAAATATTTAAAGTACATTTTCTCACTTTTTTATTCAACAAACAATTATAACATGTCTCATGTATGGTATATGTTAGGGATAAAAATGAATAATACAGCCCATGGCAATTGAAGGTAGAAGAGTAAAAATGAGAATGGTAAATATTTCCATCTTGAAATGATTATTTTCAATGAATACTATTTTTCATGCTTTTCCTTCAAAATATCCTTTCTAAATTATAACTTACCAAAAAATTACTAATTTGTAATATGAATAGTGTATTGACTACTACTACTACTACTATTATTATAACAAGCATTATAATTCAGTTTTTCCTAATATTTAGGGCAAAGAATTAGGAGGTTCTTAAAATTGGCACTTGGATGAGTGTGACAATTTTCAGTAATCTCCCCTCTCTCTCATATACAAGTTCATATTCTTCATCTCATTTTATTATTACTCAACAGTAATTACAAGTAGTTACAAGTCATACATACTTACAAGGAGAGCCATTCAAAATTCACCCAAGTTCAAGTTCACAATTTGTCTGGGGGACTAAACAACAGGTTAGACTCTTGAAAGATTCTGGAAAGAGTTCTATGGAAATATGTGTGACTACTCAGAATATTTTTTTCAGAATACTTTTTTTTAATAACAATGTATATTTTGCTTCTTCTTATTTTGCTTATTCCATCTTCAAAACTGAAAGTATCCAAGCTGACTCATTGTAGAAAAGGAAAATTACCATATAAATGGGTATATTTTATTTTCAGGTGGAATTTAATATCTCCATGTCTTTTAATTATAAAGAATAAATGAGTATAGATTATTTTGAAGAGAAAAAATATTAACCAAAAATACGAGAAAGAAAAAAGTTAAAATTAAAAATGACAGGTTGCTTATCACAAAACAAATCTTTAAAGAAAGAATTTTAAATAGTTGTGAATATTTCTTAATTAAGGAGATGGTTGGTCTTTTAAAATACTATTTTTAACAAATCTTTGTTTCAAGGTATTTGCTTTTATGAACTTTTTTCCTGAAAAACTGTATATTTTATAGTAGAAACAAAAATCTATTGAAGATATAGTGATTTGCTTTCCCTATTTATGTTTATCTTATTATAAGTACCTTTCTTAATTTTTCTTTTTATATGTTTTCCTATATCAGAGATAATAAAAATTTATAATTTACTTCCACAGTATAAATTACTGCACCAAATTATTCTCAATAAATATTTATTAGGCCATTCTATATGCCAGACACTGTTGTAGACACTTGGGATTTGTGAGTGAACAAAACAAGAACCCCTGCCCTGTGGAGCTTATATTCCAGAAGGACAGATCACATAGGATATATATGATAAGCTAATAATTTACACAGTATGTTAGTAATTTTATGTGCCATGGAAAAAAGAAAAAGTTGAGGAGATATAAGGGTAGTCAAGCATATGAGAGGCAGGGAAAGAAGTGAGCATAAATAGGGAGTCCAAGTAGGCCTTATTGAGAGGTGATATTTGGGCAAAGAGTTGAGGACAGGGTCTGAGTTATGCAGTAGTCTGAAAGGAAATCTTGCCAGATGAGGGGGCAGTGACTTTAAAGTTTCTTACTCAAAGGTGAAGTTTTCAAGTAACATGAAAAATGCCAGTATACCTGGAGCAGAGTAAACAAAGAGAATCACAGGAACAGAAATCATAGAGGCTGATAATAGAGCCAGTGATACTCAAATGTCAGTGTGCACAATTACCAGGGGTCTGTTCAAGATCCCTAAGATCCCCTCCTAGAGGTTCCTATTGAGAAGATCAGGAATGAGGCCAACGACTCTGAATTTTAACTAGCATAATCCACTCAACACTGGGGATTTGGATGTAGGTACTACTCAGAAAGTACCCTGAGAAGTATGTAAAGGCCACTGTATAAACACTGGCTGTTATTAGAAGTAAAATGAAATTTATTGCATAGTTTTGAGCAGAGAAGTATCATAGCCTAATGTTCATTTTAAACCGGTCATTTTGACTGCTGTGTTGAGATGAAATAACGGAGATACAGTGACAAGATCCAAAAGCAAGGAAGCCACCCAGAGCAATCCAGGTGAGAGATAATGGTGGTTTGGATGAAAATGACAGTAGCGGGGAGGGTGAAAGTACATTCTGGGTAATTACAAAGTAGAGCCAAAAAGTTTGATAACAATTTGTATGTAGAGAGGGAAAGCAGAACAAAAATCAAGAATGATCCCAAGTTTTTTTCTCTGTACAAATTGAAATTTATAATCAAAAGAGATGCGGAAGGCTGAAAGGGAAGCAAATCTAAAGAAAAAGACCAAGAGTTCTGTTTTGGAAATACAAATCTTTGGATGTCTATAGAACATGTAAGTGGGGAGTCATGCTGGCAGTTGGAAATGCATCTGGAGTTTGTGAGAGGAGTCTGAACTTAAAAAAAAAACACAAGTGGGAGTCATTACCATATAGATGAATGAGACAAAACAAGGAAATAAATGGAGAAGTCCAAAAACTCGTCTTGTGTTTCCTCCACATCTGTCAGAAAGGGAGGACTGAAAGCAAGTGGAAAAAGTAGGAAAACCCCAAGAGTAGTCTAGAAGCCAAGCAAAAAAAAAAAAAAAAAAAAAGTTTATCAAAGAAAAAGGGTTCTCCCAAAATGGTGGCAGTCTAGGTTTTGAACTAGCATCAGTTTGCTTACCAGATTTCTCCTTTAAAACAGAGGAAGCATACCAGAACTTGTTTGCAAATTATTATGGATGTTCTAACTTCTCTGGGGAAATGTAAAGGACTGACACATGAGGCATTCTTCTAAGTCAGAACTAAGACAGTAGTGGTGAGTACTGCTCATAAAAGCTAAAAGGTGATTGCAAATCTACAGACATCTCTGACAAGAGATAAGGAGTAGAGACATACAACAGAACTTCTGAGGTCCGGGGGAGGCGCATGGGTGAGACTTGGGGAAATCAGGACATTCAAAAACAGGCATGCATGTGAGTGAACTTAGAAAGCTATGCATAGCCCAGGCAGGACCCACACTAAACACATTATAATCAAATTTTCAAAAGTTAGTGAGGAAAATAATTTTGAAAGCAGCAAGGAGCAGTTGACCATGTTTAAGGGAGCCTCAATAAGATGATCAGATACTTTTCTCATTAGAAACCTTGGAGCCAAGGTGGTGAATAAAAGAAAAAAAAAAAACCTGTCATTTGAGAATTCTATACGCACTGAAACTGTCCTTAAAAATGAGAGAAATTTACATATTCTCAGACAAACAAAAGGTGAAGTAGCTACTTCTCACAAGTCTTGCCCTGTAAGACATGGTAAGGGAAAGTCTTTAGGTTTAAATAAATGGATCCTGGGCTATAACTCGTAGCTATATGAAGAAACAAAGATTTTTGGCGAAGATAAAAACAAATGTGAATATAAAAGCAATATTATTTTAATCTGTGTTTATAATTACACTTTTTCTTTTCTATACAATTGAAAAGAAAAATACATAAAAATGATTTTAAGTCTATGACACTAGGTACATAACGTAAAAAGATATAATTTGTGAAACAATGTAAAAGGAAGATAAAGCTGTATAGCAATTTTTTGTTTGTTGGGATGTGACTGAAATTAAGTTGGTATCAGCTCAAATTAGATTGCTATAACTTTAGGATATTATATCTAATTCTCAGAGCAACCACAGAGAAAACAGCTGTGCAATATATAAAAAAAATACATGAGAAGGGAATTAAAAGGAGTCACTATAAAAAATCAACTAGGCATCAGCCCCTGAGTCTCCAGTCTCCAGGGTCATATTTCCTGCCTCCCTCCCCCATTCCTGCCAAAGTTCTCTCTGATACTGCCCTCCCACCTTGTGTCTCCTGTCCTCAACACCTGGCCCTAGTCTCACATCCCACTTTCCACCTTGGCTTTTCACCCTCCATGGCAAGGGGCCTAGGCCATAAGTACCAGGAATGATGGTGAGGGGACAACTTTGGGAAGAAGCAAGAGGATGTCGAACATCATCAGGTCTGTGGCAGTGCCTGGTGAGATTCCATCTCAGGTAATAGCATCTAGGCTTGTGTCCCAAGGGCTGCTGTGGCTGTTGTATGCCTCAAGGCCATGGCTCTGTGGTCTCATCCCTACTCTGCCCACCCCCCACTATGTCCAGGTACCTAGTACCTCCTATGCAGAGGTTTAGAGACCCTTGGGGCTCACCTGTCAGTGTCCATTAGGGGTGGTTTGGCCAGTGGAGAGGCAGGAGGTCTGGCTTTTCTCTGATTCTACCAACCCCTGGGCCTTACCTGGAAAATGGTCCTTAGGGAACTCCAAAGGCTAGGTGAAGGAAAAAAAATAATTAAAAATTAATTAAATACAAAATATGGCAGTAATGGAGAAAACATGGGACAAAAACTAAAAGGTATATCAAATAAGATGACAAAATGGCAAAAGTAAATCTCTTCTTATTAGTAATGAGTTTAAATGTAAATGGTTTGGGCATCCTGGGTTGCTCAGTGGTTTAGTGCTGTCTTCAGCCCAGGGTATGATCCTGGAGACCTGGGATCAAGTCCCATGTCAGGCTTCCTGCATGGAGCCTGCTTCTGCCTGTGTCTGTGCCTCTCTCTCTCTCTCTCTCTCTCTCTGTGTGTGTGTGTGTCTCTCATGAATAAATAAAATATTTTTAAAAAAATTTTAAAAAATAAATGTAAATGGTTTAAATTCACCAATGAAATGAAAAGACAGATTAGCAGATTGGATTTAAGAAAAAAAGAAGATCTCTGGTTCCTTAGTTATAACTCCTTAGATTCTCTATCCCAAGTCTTACCTGCCCTCATTCTGAGTATAGATTGTACAATTCATAGTAGTGTATTGCAAGCTAAGGTCACTAGTAAACATCTAGCAGTTTAGAAGTCACATATAATACTGATTCTAAAGGGTAGCCTCACATAATTACCACATAATACCCTCTCAGTTCCCTTTCTAAAGCATATATTTCAGTCAATAAAACCACAGAACTAAGCCCATTGGAGAAACTTAATAAAATTATAAGAGCAAAAAGTCATATTTCCAAAGCACCAAAACCTACAGGCACAACTAGTTTGAAAGTGAATATATGGATAAAGGACTAGATAAGTGGGCAAATCTCTAGAAACATGCAACATACCAAAACTCACTCCAAAAGAATATGAAAACAGAATTAGACCTGTAACTAGTAAGGACATTGTTCCCAACAACAACAAAAAGACTGGTGAATTCAGCAAACATTTAAAGAATTAACAACAATGCTTCTCAAACTCTCGCCAAAAATCAAAGAAGAGGGAGCACTTTTTAACTCATTCTATGAGGCCAGCACACTACAATACCAAAGCCAAAGAAACTGCAAGAAATCTACATACCAATGTCCCTCATGATTAATGATACAAAATTCCTCAACAAGATTTTAATGTGCTGCAGAATCCAGCAGGAGGAAGCAGGATTTATTCTTGGAATGCAAATATGGTTCAGCGTATCAAAATCCGTCATTATAATACGCTACATTAATAGAATGATTGTTATAAAGCTGAATAAACATCTCAATTTTTGAAACAAAAGCATTTTAAAAAAACCCTAATATCCTTTCATGATAAAAGAAAACCTCAATTAACCAGAAATAGACAGAACTATCCTCCACATAATAAAGGCCCTACATGAAAAATCCACAGCTAACATACTTAATGCTTCCTCTCTAGGATCAGGAACAAGGTAAGACACTTTTAACATATTTATTCAACATAGAATGGCCCAGGTCAGAGCAACGAGGCAGAAAATAATTAACAAAAAGAAAAGAAAGACTTAAAAGTAACCCACATTAGAAAGGAAGAAGTAAAATTATCTCTGTTAATAGATGACATGGTATAGAAACCCTTAAAGATTACATAAATAAGTTATTAGAACTTGTAACAAACAGCAAAGTTGCAGAACAAAGAAACAAAAATCAGGGTGTTTCTTCTATTCACTAGCAATAAACAATCTTAAAACGAAATTAAGAAAATAATTCCATTTACTATACTAAAAAGAATAGCATGCTTAGGAATAAATTCATCCAAGGAGACAAAAACCCAGTACACTGAAAGTTACAAAACTCTTAAAAGAAATTAAAGAAGACAAAAAAGCTAAGATTTTCAGTGCTCATGGATCAAAAAACTTAATATGTTTAAAACATCTTCCTGTTCCCATTCAACTATGAATTGTTAGATTTTCAAGTTTTCATGATTTTATTAATTTTAGGTTGACATATGACACAAGACAGAAACTTTCAGACAAAGTAGTTTCTTAATTTTAAGATGTTATTTTTGTTTTGTTTTGGGGGTGTTGAGCATAGTTCACATTTCTTTCTAGTGCTACTGACTAAATAATAATAAAACAAATTATGGCCAAAGGAATAGCAAAATATCTTGGAAACTGTGGCAACATATTTTTTGGTACTCACAAAGACCATCTTCCTAATATAGATTGCTAGGCTAAATCGTATTTTAGAGTTTTCATTTAATGTATTTGGGAAATTTTTATTATCTTCTTGAAAGTTGATTGAAGGGCACCTGAATGGATGGCTCAGTTGGTTAAGCCTCCAGCTTTTGGTTTCAGCTCAGGTCATGATCTCAGTGTTCTGAGATCGAGCCTCAAGTGGGGTTCCAAGTTCAGCAGCCAATCTGCTTGAAGATTCTGTCCCTTTTCCCCACCCCTCCCACTTGCGTACACTCTCCCTAAAATAAATAAATAAATCTTAGAAGAATAAAGATGATTTTAGCTTCACTGAAGTCCTTGTTTTGTAATATATACATACATATTTAATATCCGCTCTAAATTTTCTCCACCATTCATTTGGAAAGATAAATCTCCGTAGTTCCAATGCTAGCTGTAAGCCTTTTTTTTTTTTAATTAGTCTTATTCCTGGGTTTTAATTTTGCAAAGTACCATGTAAGACATACAGAGTAAGTTTTTTTTAATTTAGCTATACCCATTAGATCCTATATGCTATTCTGTTTAATCATTATTTTAAAGAGTTTACATTGAATGAACCTTAAATTGTTCTACAAACTTGAGTTTGAAAAACAAATCACATAGTCTAAAAGGTATTAGTGAATTTGTCAAAGACTATGAGATTTTTTGCACACATTTCCTTTTCCCACTCCAATCTCAGCAAAAAGTATCAATTTAATGCTCATAAACCACTGCCAAGTGACATTCAGTATTCGCTTCTCCAAGTACCTTTCAATTTGCCATATGCCAAAGATATTTCTATGCATCAATCCCAATTATGTGATAATATCTATTTGTAGAGTTCAACAAGCAGTTCTGTGGGATGAGTAGCCACATTCTGTAAGCAAATTGGCTGCAGAAGCAACTGTTCATATGAAAATAGTAACAAAACTAAAATGTACAATAACTTTTTAAGTCAGAAAAACTTTAAAATTTTATTATGGAATTATAATTATTATGCTTTCCCATAATATGGTTGCTATGGTTTTTATTTTCAAAGGTCTACACTTTGGAAGCTCATAAATAATAGTAACAAGAACAGAATTGATTCACTCCAAGATAGAGGACAATTAATATCTAACCATGGACCTGTCTTCACTAATGAGAAATTGTTAAGAAAGAATATATAGATATTTTTAATGTGTATGCAGTAAATGCCTTATTTATACATTATTGAATAAAGCTCAGAGAGGCAGTGGAAATTAAAAGGGGATGTATTTTCTTTTTTGCATATAATTTCAACCTGTAAATTAACCAAAAACAAAACCAATGAACCAGCATTACAAGAACTAAAGTGCGAGTGGGAGGGACAATCCTTTCCTCAGTAAAAGTGGTAAAATTTCACAGAAGCACTAAATTGGCAGATTGAGCCTTTCTGGAAATATACCTGGCATATTCATTTAATCTTAAGAAATTCCTGAAAGTGATAGCCATTTATCTACCTTGTTGAGTATCTGTTCTTGAGGTGAGGATAGCAATTAAGATACATAATCTTTAAGCCATATGCTTGTAAACTGATCCTTAGCTTCCAATCTGGCATGGTATTATTGTCTGACTCTGCTGGACTACTTAGTCTATCACCTACATGCTCAATATTCTCACTTCCATTTGCTAAATTGCTTCTTACTTTTTTTCCCCTTCTTCTCCCTAATGTACTCACAGCTCTGGCCTTTGAAATCAGATAATTCTTTTTTTTTTCCCCAACCAGTTAAGTCTTTTTGCTTCCTTTCTTCCAGCATACTTCCTTTGATGATATAACTGTCACATTATTACATGAAATTTTAAATTTTTAATTCTTTTCTTGTATATTTTTCATGTGTGTATCATTAATGGACGATTTAATTTTCTAGAGAGTACTTGCCTAATTTATGTAACAGGAGTTCTTTAAACAGCCTGATTCTGAATTCATATTTTTTTCATGACCATGATGCAAAGAATATTGTGAAGTTTGGGGCAATATGAATTTTAGAATATCTTTTGATATAAAAGTAACATAAAATGGATACATTAGATTAAGAATTTACTCTAGGAACAGTCTTTTTTATAGTCCCAAGAAAATCTAATTGAATGGATAGGATAATCAGTTTTATTATATATCAGGGTTATGGCTTCAACAAACTGACACCTCAATAAATAGCCATTTAAAGAGAGATATAGTTAATTTCCTCACATAAAACCAAAGTCTAGAGGTCAGCAATCAAGGATGCTACAACTATTTAACAGTGTCATTGATCCAAGCTCATTCCATCTTTTTACTCTTTGATGTCAGAGCCTTCATCTTCATGATTGTTAACTGTTGATCTCACTGGTCATTTTTTAGACCAAAAAAAAAGTAGGGAAGAACATCAAAGGGACAAAAAGACTTCCTCCTTGAGGAACAGGGTCTTTTGGCTAAATCTTATGAACCAGAAATGTGTCATGCATCATCTTCACCTGAATTTTGGCTTTAAAAGTGATTATTTTAACTTTTCAGACTCCTCAGTTAATAAAGACAATAAAGAAGTGACTTGCTCATTGTTTCTGAGTAGGCAATTTATAGTTATCTTCTATTAATGGGAGATCCATCACAAACTAATGTCTCCCTTCCATTTGTAGGACTACTGCAAGGAAACTGCTACTTACATAGACATTATATACTGTTGTTTACTCTCACAGTGCTCATACATTCAGGAGGGACAATATATGTACTTTTCATCAATGGAACAAAAGCAGAGGTCACAGATGTTACTTCAAGGCCAGTGTTTTGGAAATGATAGATTTATTTTTCATACTTGTTACTGTAGATTGAATATTTGTGTCCACCCTTCCCCCACCCAAATGGAATGTGCTTCTATAAATGAAACCTCAGAGAATAACCATGGCCCATGTGCTATGTGAGGACACAGACACCAGATGACTGTCTATAAACCAGGAAGCAGATCCTCACCAGATACTGAATTTTTGGGCAACTTGGGCAACTTGACCTTGTACTTTCCAATCTTCAGAACTGTGATAAATAAATTTCTGTTTTTTATAAGCTACCCAGTATATGGTATTTTGTTATAGCAGCCCAAATGGACTAAAATACCTGTCTTTCAACTGTCAGGGGGATATAAAGGATTCCATGATTTGAAGCAATGGTGAAGCTGCAAGATGTAAGAATTGTGGATTCCTAAATCTCTATGTATAAGAGACTTACTACTGATAGTAGCTCTTGCATCTGAATATTCTGGGAATAAGAAAGAGTCCTATATTATGTTAAGCCACCAAAAGTTAGAGGTTCTCTTTAAACTAACCACTCAGAACATGCTTCAGAATATATTCTTTTATTTAATGTGCAATGTTTATATTTAAGGCAGATTTTAAAATCTTAGTAGGAATTTCGCTTTCCAACTCTATTCTCTAACAGGAAGTACAAGATATACTGGCAAAGATTTCTCCTCTTCCTTGGTGTTCTGCTCTTGTTTCATGGTTATCAATACAAGATAAGAAATCTTTTGTTTTCTTTCCACTAAAACTGGGGAAACTTAACAGGTTGAGACTACATATTTACAAATGGTTATCCTTAAAATTTAGATAAATATTATCAAAAAGTTGCAAATTATATTATTCACTATTAATCAAGGCCTTTTTAGGTGACCATACATACTGCTTTTGCTGTCACCACTCTATTTCAAGCTTTTGTGTTCAAACACAGAGAAAAATATATCAATTCTGTACTTTACCTTTACTAAAAAAAAAAAAAGCTTAACTTATAGGTGATGATAAAGTCTATGGAGAGAAATAGATGGAAGACATAAATGTGATACACTTCAGCAAATATTTATCTTTTAAAATCTGTAATATTGACCATTGGTTGGCAATAGCATACAAGCCATTGGATAACACAAAAACTAAAGTACAGAATGCTAAGAAAATCACCAAACCTGGATTGAAAAAGCAACTATCCAAATGACAGTAATATATTTAAAACAATATTATATGAATTTCTGGGTTAGCATGAAAATAGACTTGGTATGCCTTACTGTTGACACCAAATATCAATATCAAATCTGTAAAGATAGTCCAAATTTTTAAAAAATATTATTAACTGATATTAAAGATAAAAATATTAAAAAGTAAAAATATATGATTATGCCACAGAAATTAAAAGGATAAGAGACTATTATGAACTATACACAAAATCAACAATATAGAAGAACTAGATAAATTCCCAGTCATGCAATTTACCAAGACTAAATTACAAAGAAATAAAAAATCTTAATAGACCTATAACAAACAAGGAGAATGAATTAGTATGCAAAAACTTCATAATAATAAATTAAAGCCAAAACTAGATGACATAAATGATGAATACTACCTAACATTTACAGAACAATTAATGCCAGTCATTCTCAAAAATTTCCCAAAATCTAGAGAGTAAGGAACACTTTCAAACTCATTTTATGAAACAAGCATTAGTAACATATCAAACCCAAACAAAGACACTGCAAGAAAACTTAGAGGCCAATATCTCTGATGAACATAGATGTAAAAATTCTCAACAAAATACAAGCTAACTGAAATCAACAAGATATTAAAAAGATCATACACCATGACTGTGTATGATATATTCCTGAGATGCTGGGATGGTTCAACATACAAAAATCAATTTTGTGATACATATCATTAAGAGAATAAAGGATAAAAATCACATATTCATCTCAAGAGATGCAGAAAAAGTATTTGACAGAATTCAAAACTCTTTTATAATTAAAAAAACCCTTTCAATAAAATAGGTATAGAAGGAATTTACCTAATATAATAAAGGCAACATATGAAAAGTCCGCAGCTAACATTATAATCAATGTTGAAAAACTGAAAGTGTTTCCTCTATGATCAGGAACAAAACAAAGTTTCACACTCTTCATTTCTCTTCAATATAGTACTACAAGTCCTATCCAGGGCAATTAGACAAGAAAAAGAAAGGGCACCCAAATAAGAAAGGTAGAAGCAAAAGTATGTGTTTACAAATGAATGATTTTATACTTAGAAAACTAATGATTCCACCAAAAATTATTAGAACTAATATGTAAAGTCAGTAAAGTAGAATATAAACTCAACATACCAAAATCATTTGAATTGCTATTAACTACCAAAGGAATATCCAAAAAGTAAATTAAGAAAACAATCTCATTTACAATGATAGCAAAAAGAATAAAAATCTAGGAATAAGTTAGGAAGATGGAAGACTTGTATCTAAAACAATAAAACTTCAATTTTTAAAAAAAAAGTTTTCTTTTTTACAGTTGGCTCCACAGCTGATGTGATGGTTGAGTTCACAACCCTGACATCAAAAGTTGCATACTCTAAACCAACTTCAGTAAACAGCACAGCACCAATCCTGGTTGCCTAACCTCATTACACCAAGTCCTGCACCCCTGCACTCCTCTGCTACTGCTTTTTGGAGGCAAGTGAGCCTTAGGGCTAGTGCGGTGAGCCTCTTGTCCAAAAAACCAGCACAAACTCCTGCATGCACCATGTCTACTGACCACAGAGTTCTGTAAAGCTTAAGTTCTAGTGGAAATAACATCAGGTCTCTTTTAACAAGCAAACCAGAGCACATCTAGTTAAAACTTGCCACACAGCAGCTAAGGTCCAAACACTCTCCACTGAGGTCAAAGACAACCTCTGCAGATGACATATATAAGGGATACAGCAGCCAAAACACAGCAGCAGAGTGCAGGCAGCACACACAAAAGACACTTCCTTGGGATGCCTGGGTGGCTCAGTGGTTGGGGCCTGCCTTTGGCTCAGGTCATGATCCCAGGATCCGGGATTGAGTCCTGCATCAGGCTCCCTGCAAGGAGCCTGCTTCTTCCTCTGCCTGTGTCTCTGCCTCTCTCTCTCTCAGTCTGTGTCTCTCATGAATAAGTAACTAAATCTTTAAAAAAAAAAATAAACACACTTCCTCAAGTTCCAGACCCTGAACATAATATAATCTCTTCTTCATAAAGACATTATTCTCAGGAACAGGAAATATTATAGGATTTTCTAACAAAGAGAAGACAGAGACCTAGAGAAAATGCCAAAACAGTGGAATTAACCCCAAAAGAAAGAAGAAAAGATCATGGCTAGAGATAATATTGAAACATATATAATAAAAAGCCTGATACATAATTTAAAGCAACAGTCATAACAATATTCACCAGCCTTGAAAATAGCATGGAAGACATCAGGATGTCCTTGACCATAGAGATAAAAGAGCTAAAACAACAATCTGATAGAGGGTGTCTGGGTGCCTCAGTCAGTTAGGTGTCTTCCCTCAGCTCAGGTCGTGATCCTGGCATCCTGGGACTGAGTCCCATGTGGGGCTCCCTCTGCCTTTACTTCTCCCTTTCTGTCTCTCATGAATAAATAAAATCTTTTTAAAAAAACCTATCAGGTAGAAATAAAAATGCAATATCTGACATTCAAAATCAAATGGGTGTTATTACCATAAGGATGGAAGAAGTAGAGGAATGATTAAGTGATATAGCAGATACAGTTATGGAAAACAATGAAGTGGAACAAAATAGAGAAAGAGGAATAATGGATCACAAGAGTAGACTTAGAGAACTCAGTGATATCATCAAACATAATAACATTTGCCTCATAGGAGTCCCAGAAGAAGAACACAGAGAACAGGGGGGAGAAAGTTTATTGGAGGAAATAATAGCTGAAAACTTCCCTGATCTAAGGAAGGAAACAAACTAGGAGGCAGAGAGAACTCCCATCAAAATCATCAAAAGCTGGCTAACACCAAGACATATTGTAGTTAAAATGGCAAAATATAGTGATAAAGAAAAATCTAAAAGCAGCAAGACAAACGAAGTCCCTAATTTATAAAAGAAGATCAATACGGTTAGCAGCAGATCTCATCACAGAAACATGTCAAGGTAGAAGAAGGTAGCATGGTATATTCAATGTGCTGATTGGGAAAAATATGCAGCCAGGAATAATCTACCCAGCAAGGTTATCATTCAGAATAGGAGAGAGAAAGAGTTTCCCAGGCAAAAATTGAAGAAGTTGGTGAACACTAAACCAGCCCTGCAAGAAATATTGAAGGGGACTCTTGGGACACCTGGGTGGCTCATCGGTTTAGTGCCTGCCTTTGGCCCAGGGCATGATCCTGGAGTCCTGGGATTAAGTCCCACATCAGGCTCCCTACATGGAGCCTGCTTCTCCCTCTGCCTATCCCTCTGTGTGTCTCTCACGAATAAATAAAATCTTAAAAAAAAAAGGGGGGGAAGGACTCTTTGAGCGGAAAAGAAAGACCAAAAGTGACAAAGACTAGAAAGGAACAAAGCAAATCTCCAGAAACAATGACAAAAAAGGTAATAAAATGGCATTACGTATATATCTATTAATAGTAACTCTAAATTTAAATGGACTAAATGTTACAATAAAATATATAGGATGTCAGAATAGATTTAAAAAAATAAGACTTAACTATATGTTGTCTACAAGAGGCCTATTTTAGACCTAAAGACACCTGTGGATGGAAAGTAAGGGAATAAAAAATATTTGCCATGCAAATGGATGTCAAGAGAAAGAGTAACAATACTTATATCAGACAAACTAGATTGTAAACCAAAGTCAGTTAACAAGAGATGAAGAAGGGTACTATATCATAAAAATAGTGTCTATACAAGAAGATCTAAAAATTATAAATATTTATGCACCCAAATACATACAACAATAACAAACATAAGGGAACTCATTGATAATAATACAATAATAGTACAGGACTTTGACACCCCATTTACATCAATAGACAGTTTATCTAAATAAGAAAATCAATAAGGAAACAACGTTTGTAATGACACACTGGATCAGATGGACTTAACATATATATTCAAAACATTTCATCCTAAAGCAGCAGAATACACATTATTTTCAAGTGTACATGGGACACTCTCTCCTAGATCATATACTAGGTCAAAAATCAGGCCTTAACAAGTATAAAAAGACTGAGATTATACCATGCATATTTTCAGACCACAATAGTATGAAACTTGAAGTCAACCACAAGAAAAGATTTGGAAAGACCATAAATACATGGAAGTAAAAGGGCAGCCTACTTAAGAATGAGTGGGTCAACCAGGAAATTAAAGAAGAAAAAAAAAAAAAACCCAAACCCAGCAAAGAAGGGAAATTAAAAAGATAACAGCAGAAATCAATGATATAGAAACTAAAAAAAATCCCAGTAGAACAGATCAATGAAACCAGGAGCTGGTTCTTGAAAAAAAATAATCAAATTGATGAACCCCTAGCCAGACTTATTAAAAATAAGAGAAAGGACCCAAATAAATAAAATCACAAATGAGAGGAAAGAAATAACAACCAATACCACAGAAATACAAATCATTATAAGACCATATTATGAAAAAGTATACACCAACAAACTGGGCAAACTGGAAGAAATGGGTAGATTCCTAGAAACTACCAAAACTGAAACAGGAAAAAATAGAAAACTGGAACAGACTCAACCAGCAAAGAAATGGAATCAGTAATCAAAACTCTCCCAACAAACAAAAGTCCAGGGATAGATGGCTTGCCAGGGGAATTCTCCCAAACATTTCATGAATGGTCAATACTTACTCTTCTCTAACTATTCTAAAAAATAGAAATGGAAGAAAAACTTTGAAACCCATTCTATGAGGCCAGCATTATCCTGATTCCAAAATCATAGAAAGATTCCACTAAAAAGGAGAACTACTAATATCTCTGATATTAATCAGAGATTAATACAATGATACAAATGGATTTGTATCTGATACAAATGGATTCAGAAATTATCATCAAACTCTTAGTAAATCAAATCCATCAGTACACTAAAAGAATCATTCACTACAATCAAGTGGGATTTATTTCTGGGCTGCAAGGGGGTTCAACACTCACAAATTAATCAACATAATATACCACATTAATACAAGAAAGGGTAAGAAAAACATGATCCTCTCAATAAAACCAGAAAAAGCACTTGACAAAGTACAACATCCATTCATAATAAGAACCCTTAACAAAGTAGGGATAGAGGTAATATATCTCAATATCATAAAGGCCATATACAAAAACCCCACAGCTAATATTCTCAGTTGGGAAAAACTAAGAGCTTTTCCTCTATGATGAGGATCAAGACAGGTATGTCCACTCTCACCACTGTTATTTAACACAGTACTTAAAGTCCTGGCCTCAACAATCAGACAACACAAAAAAATAAAAGGCATCCAAATTGGCAAGGAAGAAGTCAAACCTTCACTATTTGCAGATGACATGGTACTCTATATAGAAAACCCAAAAAAGTCTACCAAAAAAATTTATATAACAGGTACATGCATTCAGTAAAGTTGAAGAATACAAAATCAATGTACAGAAATCTGTTACATTTCTTTATACCAATAATGAAGCAGCAGAAAGAGAAATCAAGGAAATGATCCCATTTACAACTGCATCCTAAATACCTAGGCATAAACCTAACCGAAGAAGTAAAATGTCTATACTCCGAAAACTACAAAACACTTATGAAAGAAAGTGAGGTGACCCAAAGAAATGGAAAAAAAGTTCCATGTTCATGAATTGGAAAATGTCCATAAAACCCAAAGCAATCTGCATATTTAATTCAATCCCTATTAAAATACCAACAACATATTTCACAGAGCTAGAACAAACATTCTAAAATTTGTAAGGAACCACAAGTCAAAGCAATCTTTAAAGGCAAAGCAAAGCTGGATACATTACAATTCTTGATTACAAGTGATACTACACAGCTGTAATGATCAAGACAGTATGGTAGTGGAACAAAAGTAGACACACAGATCAATGCAACAGAATGAAAAATCCAGAACTGAACCCACAACTATATGGTCAACTAATCTTCAACAAAGCAGGAAAGAATATCTCTTGGAAAAAAGACAGTCTCTTTAATAAATGATTTTGGAAATATTGGACAGCAACATGCAAAGAATAAAGCTGGATCACCTGTTTATACCACACATAAAAATAAATTCAAAATGAATGAAAGATCTAAGTGTGAGACAGGAAACCATCAGATTTCTAAGGGAGAACATGGGCAGTAACCTCTAACATCAGTTATAACAACTTCTTACTAGGTATGTCTCCTGAGACACAAAACAAAAAGCAAAAATAAACTACTAGGACTACATCAAGATTTGAAGCTTCTGCACAGTAAATGAAATAATGAAACTAAAAGGCAACCTTCAGAATGAGAGAAGATACTTGCAAATAGCATATCTGATAAAGGATTTATATACAAAATATAAAAAGACCTTACAAAACTCAGTGCCCAAAAAACCAAATAATCCAGTTAAGAAATGGGCAGAAGACATAAACAGACACTTTTCCAAAAAAGACATATGGATGGTTAACAGACAAATGAAAAGATGCTCAACATCACTCATCATCAGGGAAACACAAATCAAAACCAATAAGATAACATCTCACATCTGTGAGAATGGCTAAAATTAACAATACAGGAAACAACAGATGTTAGTGAGGATATGCCAAAAGGGGAACCCTCTTACACTGTTGGTAGGAATGCAAATTGGTGCAGTCACTCTGGAAAATAGTATGAAGTTCCTTGAAAGTCAAAAATAGAACTACCCCATGATCCAACAGTTGTCCTATTAAGTATTTACCCAAAGGATACAAAATTACTGATTTGAAGGGATACATTTACCCCAATGTTTATAACAGCCTTCTCCATAATAGCCAAATCATGGAAAGAGACCAAATGCCAATCAAAAGATGAATGGATAAAGTTATGTGGTATACATATTCAATGAAATATTACTCAGTCATCAAAGGAATGAAATCTTGCCATTTACCATGACATGGATGGACTTAGCATGTATTATGCTAAGTGAAATAAGTCAGAAAAAGACAAACAACATATGATTTCATTCATATGTGGAATTTAATATATGAAACAGATGAACATAGCAGGGCAGTGGGGGTAAGAGAGAAGTAAATCATAAACCAGACAGTTTACCATAGAGAACAATCTGAAGGTTGTTGGAGGGGAGGTGGGCAGGGGGATGGGTTAAATGGGTGATAGGAATTAAGGAAGGCACTTATGAAGAGCACTGGGTATTGTATGAAAGTGATGAACCAGTAAATTCTATACTTGAAAGTAATCTTACACTATATGTTAATTAACTGGAATTTATTTTTTTAATTTTTTTTTTAATTAACTGGAATTTAAATAAAAACTTGAAAAAAAAAGAGTTGCTTGCTTTACTGAAAAGGTGTAAAACTTCTAGAAGAAAACATAGGTGACAATATTCATGACATGGGTCTTGGCAACCATTTTTTGGATATGACGCCAAACGCACAGCCAACAAAAGAAAAATTAGACAAGTCAGACTAAATCAGACCAAAAAACTATGTAGAGGAGAGGAAGTGATCAAAACAGTGGAAAGACAGTCTGCAGAAAAAAATTATTACAAGTCACATGATTGGCAAGAGATTAATATCTAAAACTTATAAGAAAGTCCCACAACTCAAAAGCAATGCCCCCCCTCAAGTAACTCCATTAAAAACAAGGCAAAGGACCTACAAAAAAGATAGATAAATGGTCACCAAGTACATGAAAAGACTCAATGTCACTAATCAGCAGAGAACTGCAAATTAAAACCATGATGTCCTACCTCACACCTATAAGGATTTGTTTTTATAAAAAACAAAAGATGGGGGGATCCTTGGGTGGCTCAGCAGTTTAGCGCCTGCCTTTGGCCCAGGGCGCAATCCTGGAGTCCTGGGATCAAGGCCCCTGTTGGGCTCCCGGCGTGGAGCCTGCTTCTCCCTCCTCCTGTGTCTCTGCCTCTCTCTCTCTCTCTCTATGTCTATCATAAATAAATAAATAAATTAATTAATTAATTAATAAATAAATATTTTTTTAAGATCTTAAAAAAAATGGTAAGTGGTGGTGAGGATGTGGAGAAAAACTGGAACTCTTGACACTGTTGGTGGACATGTAAAATGGAATAGCTCCTGGGGAAATCAATGTGGAGGCTTTTCAAAAAAGTAATAATAGAACCATCATCTGATCCAGCCATCCCACCTGGAATAAATCTGCATATTAATCCAAATAATTTAAATCAATATCTCAAAAAGATATTAGCACTACCATGTTCATTGCAATATCACTCATAATAGTGAAGACATGCAATAACCTAAATATCCATTGACAAATGAATGCATAAGAAAATGTGGTATACACATATAATGGAATATCATTCAGGCGTAGGAGGAAATCTTGCCATATGCCATAATGTGGATTAATTTGAAGGACATGGGGATCCCTGCGTGGCGCAGCGGTTTGGCACCTGCCTTTGGCCTAGGGCGTGATCCTGGAGACCCGGGATCGAATCCCACATCAGGCTCCCGGTGCATGGAGCCTGCTTCTCCCTCTGCCTATGTCTCTGCCTCTCTCTCTGTGACTATCATAAATAAATAAAAATTAAAAAAAAAATCTTTAAAAAAAAATTGAAGGACATGCTAAATAAAATAATGTGGATTAATTTGAAGGACATGCTAAATAAAATAACCCAGTAACAGGAGGACAAAAATTCAAAAATTGTATGACTCCACTTACATAAAGTACCTAAAATAGTCAAACTTATAGAAGCAGAGAGTGGAAAGGTAATTACCAAGGTTGGGAGGAAGGGAAAAATGGGCAGTTTGGCTGTTCAACATGCATAAATTTCCATTTTTGTGAGAGAACTTCTAAGAATCTTCTGGACATGAATATGTCAATGGTTAACAAAACTGTATTGTACATTTAAAAATTTAAGAAGAATCTGATATTGAGAATTCTTATCACCACAAAACAATTGGAAATCAAAAAATGTTATTGTACCAAACAAATGCAAAATAGTAACTTTATTACGATCATAGCAGATTAAATAACCAAGGATTGAAAATGAGGAGAATAAAAATTAGAGGTATTTTAAAAATTATGAAGTTCATCAGGAGATACTATTTTGCTTTTGAGTTTGATAGAGAAAAACATGTTTGAGAAAAGATACTAGTAGAAATAAAAATAGGATTATTTTCAAATCTAGCAGAACATGGCTTATGTATAAGGTAACAAAAAACAACTTGAAAGTTCAAAAATAAAATCATAAGTTCATCAAATACAACCAATGTGAGCTTTTGGAGTACTATAAATATTCTCTATCTTATTTATAGCACCGATTACATGACTGGCATGGTATGGTTTGCCAAATTGATCAGTCTAAACACATAAAAAGGATGAATTGCACGTGTGTACATCATAATTTAATAAAACTACAAAAAAAAAACACTTATAGAAAGTAAACTCTCTGCAAATTAGAAGTAGAAGGAAATATTTTCAATTTGGTAAAGTACTTCTATAAAATCCTAGAGCTAATATCAAACTTAATGGTAGAAGAGTGAATACTTCTTAAATTTGCGAACAAAGCCAGAATCTCCCTTTCACCATTTCTGTTCAATACTATAATGAAAATCTTTCCAGTGGACAAGGGAGAATAAAAAAATAGTGTAAGGATTGGAAGAAAACAACAAAATTGTATTTATTCTAACCAGATGGTAGAGAACCTACAACATTAAAATAAAGCTACAAAGACACTTACAGAATAATTTAGAAAGGTCATACCAAAAAAAAGTAAATATTAAAAATACCCCACTTGTATGTATATAAACTAGCAATAAGCAAATGGACGAAGTAATTTTAAAACTGTATTATTTACAATAGCATTCGAAAGTATAATATACTTATCAATGAATTATTCAAGTACAGCCTCAACTACCGAAGATTTTAAAAATGGAGAAAAATGCCACAGTGATGGATCAGAATCATTAGCTAATTGTAAAATTTACATAGAAATGAAAATTATTTAAAATAATGAAACGTTGGAAAAGAACAAAAAGTTGGAGAATTTATACTAACGGTTATCCCGTACGTGTTATTAGAATCGATGGAAAATAACGAATTATCTAGAAAGAAACCCATCCATATATAATCAATTTATTTTCAACAAAAATGTCACTACAATTCAACAGGGAAAGGAAAATCTTTTCAACTACTTAATCTAGAGCAACTAGATATCCATATAGAAAAAAATAAGATTAATTTCAGCCTCTATTTCACACCGTGCACAAAAATTTATTTGAGATGGGTCATGGATGAAACGAAAGCTTAAAAGTAGCAGGCTTCTAGGGAAAAAAAAAAAAAAAAAAAACATTGGAAGCTATTTCTATGATCTTCGGTTAAACAGGGTTTTTTTTTTGTTTGTTTGTTTTGTTTTTTTAGGTTAGATACAAAAAGCACAAACTTAAAAATAGATTTGATAAATTGAATTGATAAATTTAACACCAATAGAATTAAAATGTGTGCTCATCAATAGATACCACTAGGAAAATAAATAAGAAAGCTACATATTGGGAGATATTGTTCTTAATATATCTACCTGGCAAGGGAGATGTATTCAGATATGCAAACACCTCCCACAACTCAAAAATTAAAAAAGGCATACGAATTTTTAATTAAGCAAAAGATTCAATGAGATACTTTGCAAAGGAAGATATATAAATACTCAATAAGCAGAAAAATAGCACTCAAGATTATTAGACATTAGGGAAGTGTAAATTAAAACCAAAATGAGGGGATCCCTGGGTGGCGCAGCGGTTTGGCGCCTGCCTTTGGCCCAGGGCGCGATCCTGGAGACCCAGGATCGAATCCCACATCGGGCTCCCGGTGCATGGAGCCTGCTTCTCCCTCTGCCTGTGTCTCTGCGCCTCTCTCTCTCTCTCTCTGTGACTATCATAAATAAAAAAAAAAAAAAAAATGAGATGTCACACCTTCTTTACTAGAATGAGTAAACTGGGAATAATTCACTTGTGCCTGAACAGAAAAATGAATAAAAAGATTTTAGTATGGGGGGGGCGGGGCAAGATGGCAGAGGAGTAGGGTCCCCAAGTCACCTGTCTCCACCAATTTATCTAGATAATTTTCAAACCATCCTGAAAACCTATGAATTCAACCTGAGATTTAAAGAGAGAACAGCAGAAACTCTATAGAGAGGAGTTTGCGCTTCTATCAAGGTAGGAAAATAGAAAAAAATTAAATATAAAAGAATCCAGTTGGGGAGGGGCCCCACGAGGAGCCGGGCCAAGGCTAGGCAGCCAGAGCCTCCAGGACAGGAAAGCCCAGCCCCAGGGAAGTGGGAACTTTAAAAATCTGCACCAGATTTTTCCAGGATGGAAAGGCGCTTGCACGGAACTCGGGCAGGATCCCAGGAAGGGCAGTGGAACCCCCAGGTCCCCAGGATCTCTAATAGAGGAAGTGCGCCCCAGGGGAGAGCACCATACCCCATGGGCCGGGCTCAGCAAAGGGCTGGAGCGTGCACCCAGCAGGGCCTCGGGAGCAGCTCAGGCGGTGGCTGCAGGGAGGGGGCTGTGCGGCCCAGGAGCACAATTCCAGTGGCACAGTCCCCAGATCTTAGGGCGCTGGGGGACACAGTCCAGGATCCTGTGGCCCCCCCCCAGGAAGGGCAGAGGTGGGGAGGGCACAGGACAGCAAGGACGCTCCTGCCTCCAGGCACCGTGTGGGCTATGTAGATCAGCGCCCCCAACCCAGGAGCATCCAGGCCAGTGCAGACTAGGAGCTGTGGTAGTTACTGCAGGAGTTGACACCAGGGCTGGAGAGCTGGCCATAGTCAGTAGGGTTGTCCTTCCTGGTGTCACCCTGTGCCTAGGACAGAGCGCTGCCAGGGAACAGGGGCCTCACAGGATAAATGGCTCCCTCTGAGCCATGCACCTGAAAGGGGGTGGGGCAGCTCCCCCAGTGCACACACCTGAGAATCAGCACAGCAACCCCTCCCCCAGAAGACCAGCTGGAAGGAGAGGGGAAGAGCAAGGTCTTGACTGAGTAGTGCTGGAAAGCTCCAGGGGAAGTCAAGGGATTTACAGTATATAGAACCAGAAGACATCCCTCCTTGTTTTTTGTTTTGTTTTTTTTTTTCTTCCTTTGTCCAGTACAACTGGTTTTTAGCCACTCTGCACTAAGCAAAATGATTAGAAAGAAGAACTCACCACAAAAGAAAGAATCAGAAACAGTACTCTCTCCCACAGAGTTACAGAATTTGGATTACAATTCGATGTCAGAAAACCAATTCATAAGCACAATTTTAAAGCTACTGGTGGCTCTAGAAAAAAGCATAAAGGATTCAAGAGACTTCATGACTGCAGAATTTAGATCTAATCAGGCCAAAATTAAAAATCAATTAAATGAGATGTAATACAAACTGGAGGTCCTAATGACAAGGGTTGATGAGGTAGAAGAAAGAGTGAGTGACATAGAAGACAAGATGATGGCAGGAAGGAAGCTAAAGAAAACAAAAGACCATGAGCAAAGGGTAAGGGAAACAAGTGACCACCTCAGAAGGAAAAATCTACATTTAATTGGGGTTCCAGAGGGCACCGAAAGGGATAGAGGGCCTGAAAGCATATTTGAATGAATCATAGCTGAGAACTTCCCTAACTTAGGAAGGGAAACAGGCATTCAGATCCAGGAGATAGTGAGATTCCCCTCTAAAATCAATAAAAACCATTCAACACCTTGACATTTAATAGTGAATCTTGCAAATTCCAAAGATAAAGAGAAAATCCTTAAAGCAGCAAGAGACAAGAGATCCCTAACTTATATGAGGAGAAATATTAGCTTAATAGCAGACCTCTCCACAGAGACCTGGCAGGCCAGAAAGGGCTGGCAGGATATATTCAGGGTCCTAAATGACAAGAACATGAAGCCAAGAATACTTTATCCAGCAAGGCTCTCATTCAGAATAGAAGGATAGATAAAGAGCTCCCAAGATAAGGCAGAAACTGAAAGAATATGTGACCACCAAACCAGCTCTGCAAGAAATATTAAGGGAGAATCTGTAAAAGAAAGAGGAAGCCCAAAGAAATAAGCCACAAAAACAGGGACTGAATAGGTATTAGGGTGACACTAAATTCATATCTTTCAATAGTAACTCTGAATATGAATGGGCTTAATGATCCCATCAAAGGGTGCAGGGTTTCAAACTGGATAAAAAAAGCAAGACCCATCTATTTGGTGTCTACAAGAGACTCATTTTAGACCTAAGGACACCTCCAGCCTGAAAATGAAAGGTTGGAGAACCATTTACCATTCAAATGGTCCTCAAAAGAAAGCAAGGGTAGCAATCCTCATATCAGATAAATTAAAATTTAACCCAAAGACTGTAGTAAGAGATGAAGAGGGACACTATATCATACTTAAAGGATCTATTCAACAAGAGGACTTAACAATCATGAATATTTATGCCCGAATGTGGGAGCTGCCAAATATATCAATCAATTAATAACCAAAGTAAAGTAAAGACATACTTAGATAATAATACACTTATACTGGGAGACTTCAATACAGTGCATTCTGCAAATGACATATATTCTAAGCACAACATCTCCAAAGAAACAAGAACCTTAAATGATACACTGGACCAGATTTCACAGATAGTTACAGAACGTTACATCCAAATGCAACTGAATACACATTCTTCTCAAGTGCACATGGAGCTTTCTCCAGAATAGACCACATACTGGGTCACAAATCAGGTCTCACCTCACACCAGTGAGAATGGGGAAAATTAACAAGGCAGGAAACCACAAATGTTGGAGACCATATGGAGAAAGGGGAACCCTCTTGCACTGTTGGTGGGAATGTGAACTGGTGCAGCCACTCTGGAAAACTGTGTGGAGGTTCCTCAAAGAGTTAAAAATAGATCTGCCCTACGACCCAGCAATTGCACTGCTGGGGATTTACACCAAAGATACAGATGCAATGAAACGCCGGGACACCTGCACCCCAATGTTTCTAGCAGCAATGTCTACAATAGCCAAACTGTGGAAGGAGCCTTGGTGTCCATCGAAAGATGAATGGATAAAGAAGATGTGGGTATGTATACAATGCAATATTCCTCAGCCATTAGAAACGACAAATACCCATGATTTGCTTCGACGTGTATGGAACTGGAGGGTATTATGCTGGGTGAAATAAGTCAATCAGAGAAGGACAAACATTATATGGTCTCATTCATTTGGGGAATATAAAAAGTAGTGAAAGGGAATAAAGGGGAAAGGAGAAAAAATAAGTGGGAAATATCAGAAAGGGAGACAGAACATGAGAGACTCCGAACCCTGGGAAACGAACTAGGGGTGGTGGAAGGGGAGGAGGGTGGGAGGGGGTGGGATGACTGGGTGGTGGGCACTGAGGTTGGCACTTGATGGGATGAGCACTGGGTGTTATTCTGTATGTTGGTAAATTGAACACCAATAAAAAATAAATTCATAAAAAAACAAAACAAAACAAAAATCAGGTCTCAACCAATACCAGAAGAATGGGATTGTCCTCTGAATATTTTCAGACCGTAATACTTTGAAACTTGAACTCAATCACAAGAAGAAATTTGTAAGAAATTCAAACACGTGGAGGTTAAAGACCATCCTGATAAAAGATGAAAGGGTCAACCAGGAAATTAGAAAAGAATTAAAAAGATTCATGGAAAGTAATGAGAATGAAGATACAACTAACTGTTCATAATCTTTGGGATACAGCAAAAGCAGTCCTGAGAGGGAAATATATTGCAATACAAGCATCCCTCAAAAAAATGGAAAAAACTCAAATACAGAAGCTAACCTTGCACCTACAGGAACTGGAGAAAGAACAGTAAATAAAACCTACACCCAGCAGAAGAAGAGAATTAATAAAGATTTGAGCAGAACTCAATGAAATAGAGACCAGAAGAACTGTGGAACAGATCAACAAAACCAGGAGCTGGTCTTTTGAAAGAATTAATAATATATATAAACCATTAGCCAGCCTTATTAAAAACAAAACAGAAAAGGCTCTAATTAATAAAATCACAAATGAAAAAGGAGAGATCACAACCAATACCAAGGAAATACAAACAATTTTAAAAACATATTTTGAGCAGCTATACACCAATAAATTAGGCAATCTAGAAGAAATGAACGCATTTCTGGAAAACCACAAACTACCAGAACTAGAACAGGAAGAAATAGAAAACCTGAACAGGCCAATAACCAAGGAGGAAATTGAAATAGTTATCAAATACATCCCAAAACGCAAAAGTCCAGGGCTAGATGGCTTCCCAGGGGAATTCTATCAAACGTTTAAAGAAGAAACAATACCTATTCCACTAAAGCTGTTCTGAAAGATAGAAAGGGATGGAATACTACCAAACTCGTTCTATGAGGCCAGCATCACTTTAATTCTAAAACCAAACAAAGACTCCACCAAAAAGGAGAATTATAGACCAATATCCCTGATGAACACAGATGCAAACATTCTCAACAAGATACTAGCCAATAGGATCCAACACTACATTAAGAAGATGATTCACCATGACCAAGTGGGATTTATCCCTGGGATGCAAGGTTCAACACTCATAAAACAATCAACATGATAGATCATTTCAACAAGAGAAAAAAACAAGAACCATATGATCCTCTCATGAGATACAGAGAAAGCATTTGACAAAATACAGCATCCATTCCTGATCAAAACCCTTCAGAGTGTAGGGACAGAGGGAACATTCCTTAGCATCCTAAAAGCCATCTACGAAAAGCCCACAGCAAATATCATTCTCAATGGGGAAACACTGGGAGCCTTTCCCCTAAGATCAGGAACATGACACGGATCTTCTGCACAGCAAAAGAAACCGTCAACAAAACTAAAAGACAACCTATAGAATAGGAGATGAGGATGTCCACCCTCACCACTGCTATTCAACATGGTACTAGACATCCTAGCCTCAGCAATCAGGCAACAAAAAAAAAAGGCATTCAAATTGGCGAAGAAGAAGCCAAACTCTCCCTCTCAGCAGATGACATGACACTGTACATAGAAAATCCAAAAGACTCCACCCAAGATTGCTAGAACTCATACAGCAATTTGGCAGCATGGCAGGATATAAAATCAATGCCCAGAAATCAGTGGCATTTTCATATACTAACAATGAGACTGAAGAAAGAGAAATTAAGGAGTCAATCCCATTAACAATTGCACCCAAAAGCATAAGATACCTAGGAATAAACCTAACCAAAGAGGTAAAGGATCTATCTAAAAACTACAGAACACTTCTGAAAGAAATTGAGGAAGACACAAAGAGATGGAAAAATATTCCATGTTCATGGATTGGAAGAATTAATATTGTGAAAATGTGAATGCTACCGAGGGCAATTTACACATTTAATGCAATTCCTATCAAAATACCATGGACTTTCTTCAGAGAGTTGGAACAAATCATTTTAAGATTTGTGTGGATTCAGAAAAGACCCCAAATAACCAGGGGAATATTGAAAAAGAAAATCAGACCCAGGGGCATCACAATGCCGGATTTCAAGTTGTACTATAAAGCTGTGATCATCAAGACTGTGTGGTACTGGCACAAAAACAGATATAGATAATGGAACAGAATAGAGAACCCAGAAATGGGCTCTCAACTCTATGGTCAACTAATATTCAACAAAGTAAGAAGGACTATCCACTGGAAAAATGACAGTCTCTTCAATAAATCATGCTGGGAAAATTGGACATCCACATGCAGAAGAATGAAACTAGACCACTCTCTTGCGCCATACACAAAGATAAACTCAAAATGGATGAAAAATCAAAATGTGAGACGAGAACCCATCCAAATCCTAGAGGAGAACACAGGCAACACCCTTTTTGAACTTGGCCACAGCAATTTCTTACAAGATACATCTAGGAAGGCAAGGGAAACAAAAGCAAAAATGAATTATTGAGACTTAATCAAGATAAAAAGCTTCTGCACAGCAAAAGAAACCGTCAACAAAACTAAAAGACAATCTATAGAATGGGAGAAGATATTTGCAAATGACATATCAGGTAAAGGGCTAGTATCCAAGATCTATAAAGAACTTATTAAACTCAACAGCAAAGAAACAAACAATCCAATCATGAAATGGGCCAAAGACATGAATAGAAATTACACCAAAGAAGACACACATGGCCAACAGGCACATGAGAAATTGCTCCACATCACTTGCCATCAGGGAAATACAAATCAAAACCACAATGAGATACCACCTCACACCAGTGAGAATGGGGAAAATTAACAAGACAGGAAACCACAAATGTTGGAGACGATGGGGAGAAGGGGGACCCTCTTGCACTATTGGTGGGAATGTGAACTGGTGCAGCCACTCTGGAAAACTGTGTGGAGGTTCCTCAAAGAGTTAAAAATAGAGCTTCGCTATGACCCAGCAATGGCACTGCTGGGATTTACCCCAACGATACAGATGCAGTAAAAAACTGAGAGACCTGCACCCCGATGTTTATAGCAGCAATGTCCACAATAGCCAAACTGTGGAAGGAGCCTCAGTGTCCATTAACAGAAAAATGGATAAAGAAGATGTGGTCTGTGTATACAATGTAATATTCCTCAGCCATCAGAAAGGACGAATACCCACCATTTGCTTCGACGTGGATGGAACTGGAGGGTATTATGCTGAGTGAAGTAAGTCAATCGGAGAAGGACAGATATCATATGGTCTCATTCATTTGGGGAACATAAATAATAATGAAAGGGCAGATAAAGGGGAAAGGAGAGAAAACGAGTGGGAAATATCAGAGAGGGTGACAGAACATGGAGACACTTAACTCTGGGAGATGAACAAGGGGTGGTTGAAAGGGAGGTGGGCAGGGGGTTGGGGTCACTGTGTGATGGGCACTGAGAGGGGCACTTGATGGGGTGAGCACTGGGTGTTATGGTATATATGTTGGCAAATTGAACTCCAATAAAAATATATACAAAAAAAAGATTTTAGCATTCACACAATGGAATACTATTCAGGAATGAAAATGAATGGCCACTGAATACATGCCACCATATACTAATGCATCTTAAAAACATCATACAGGTGAAAGAAGCAAACGAGTTCATATTGTATATTCCACTTATATGAAGTTATAGAATGGGCCAATCTGTGGTGGTCAGAATAAAAAAGGTGGTTGCTTACAGGTGGAGAATTGAGGAAACGGACATGAGAGCTTTCTAAGATGATGAAAATATTCTTTATCTTGAAAGTAGGGTGGGTTATACAAGCTCATATATTTGTACACCTAAGTTTCATATATTTCATGATACGTAATTACCCTTTAATGATGACAGGGATGAAAAACTACAAGGAGAGATATTTTTACCCAATGAGATTGATAAATATCTACAAATTTGATAATACATCCTTCAGTCAATGCTGTGAGTAACAGATACTCTCACAAGGTGGTACTGAGAATATAAATACTAATTGATATTATTTGTTATGGTGGGGAATTTGGAAATATCTGGAAAGCATTCACATGTACTTACCCTTTGATACAACATCTCTACCTCTTAGATTCTAGTCCAAAGGTATACTTTCAAAATACAAAATAACTGATGGATGAGTTTATTCATTGTATATTATTTTTGATAGTAAAAATTAGAAATAGCTTAAAACTACACTCAGAAACTTTTGCAAATCACAATAGATTTACACAGATTATACTATGAAAATTCCTCTTAGCCTATCCTCAAAATGAGTAAGGAGCCATTAACCTGAATAATACAACAAAGGGAAAGGAAACAACCAGACTTTGGGATGGGTGGGTAAAGATTAATGGATGCTTATACTAAGCTGGCACTCTATGTTCAAACGTAATAAAAACTTCTTTCAAAAAACTGTAGAATGTTTTCAGACCACATTCAAGAAAATGTATAAGTTTAAACTTTTCATTATTAAACATAAACGAAGAGACCAATTCTAAATCTAAAGAAGACAATAGCTGCCATTAATTTGTAAGAAAATACATAATAAAGGTAATATAGCACAATTATAGAAAAAAGTCATTTCAATAAGTAAATGTAAGAGCAACATCTTAAAAAAATTAGATACATCTATTGCAAATCTAAAAGAGAGAAAATGGAAATAGACCAGGAGAACAATGACAGAGGGAATTAGAATCATAAGAGAATAATAATCATGAGCATGATTTTTGATACATTTGAAAATCTTGACAAATACTTGGTTTTCAAGGAAAAAAAAGTGACTAAAATATTAATCAAGAAACTGAAAATGAATAAATTTTAAAATTTGTCAAAAGATGTCCTCTAAAACAGTCTTTTCAGTTAGTGTGATGAACGATTTCTTTCTAATTAAAGATGTAGTTTTAAGGAACAGAATACAATGAATTCGATGGAATTGGTCATACCCTAACCTAGCACAGAAAAGAAACTAATCTATGAATGTGCTTGTTAAATCCTAAATAACACAAAAAGCTGAAATCAAACCATAATGTATATTAAAGAATAATCCAGTGTGATCAAATAGGGTTTATCCCAGAATTGCAAGTGTAACTTTTTTCTTTTTTCTCCATTTTCTCCCCTGTTCCTCAAAATATCCCTGCAGAACATATTGGTGAGAGAAGTATTAGAATTTTTTTTTTTTTTAAATCACTCTATAAGCAGGTGAATTCTGATAAAGAGGACAGCCATTGTAATGGATTGGGATCAGAGATCTTCGGAGCAGCTCAGCCTAGGGGCAGACTCTGAACATAGAAGCAAAGTGGGCATGGAGAGATCAATAGGCAATAAAACAGGTCTAGTCATAATATCCCTAAAAACTGTTCAAACTCAGCTATCTCCAGTTATGGATACATAATCATAGGGTCCACGGAATAAGAGACTCACTGTGTAAAGAGTTATTCACTATGTAGCAAAATTTCTTGAAGATATTTTGATCAGAGGCCTAACCTGAATTACTTGTCTAGTCACATACCTTTAGCCTATTCCTCGACCTGGTTCAGTTTACCAATACATTGCTCCTTGAAGAGCAAGAAGCTTACTACACTTGATTAAAGACTCTGTTATGTGGTCTAAGAATATATTATGAAAACCCCACCTCACCTTTTTTAAAGGAGGTACTAAACGTCATATGAGTGCCAGGGAACAAGAAATAACCCAACATTGCCACTGGGGGTAGGGGGTAGGGAGGGAGGAGTAGATGCTTCCACTAAAGTAGCCAACACTATTTTTTTTTATTCATAAATGTATGGCAGTCAAGTCCAAAACTGTGAACTACCAGAATAGGACTAGCATTTCTGGTAATAAATGGAATTTTGACTAAGACTATTTTTAGGAGGCCTAATGTACTGCAAGTTATATAATGAATACTAATCAAGTTCTTGCATAAATAGATGTCCTGAACAATGGACAGAATCCCTATGCTGCCTGCTTGATTCATGGAATAAGGGCTGTTGTGGTAGAAAGGACAGTGGATCTATCCTTACCAGTCTCATACTTTTACCTCTAAATCGGATTTAGTGTATTTCATCAGGCGAACTAAGGACCTAGAAAATGGGTATATTTTTAAAAAAACGCTATTTGTAAAGATGCTGTAGAAGTTTTAAGAATGTGGTTAATTAAAATTCCACAAAGAGCTCTTCTTGTCTGGGCTGATAATATTGTTAGCCATTTCCTGCCCTGGAGGGATTTACTGATTCTAAGGGCAGGTGAGAATCTACTTGACCTAGGAAAAGGCACCCTGATGGGAAAAAGAGAAACCAGCAGAGTTTTGACAGATGTGGTGGATTGGAAGCTGGAAGACTCCCAAACAAGTGACAATTGTCACCATGCGATGTTAGCTAAATTCTGGGATTGTGCAAGACACAGAGGCGCAGCCAAGAAATCTTATATAGATAGAGTAAAATCGCCTGCAATGCACAAGAAACAAGTCTTGCTACAGTAGGAAGTCCGACACAAATATGCAGTGTTTCTCAAGACATTTGCCAGATCTTAAACTGGGTGGGATAGAAGCTGAAGCACTAAACTCACAATCTCCAAAGAATAGAACTTATTCTTATGTAAATTTTAGGGCTAAAGAGCTGAGACTAACCACAAATCAATTAAAAGCCAAGGAGGGCTAAACCTGGGGAACAAGAATGAGCCACAGTTGAACACAATTTTACTAAATATCACAAGACAGGACAAGTGAATCTGAAGATAATTTAGTTGCAAATGTCCAAAACACAAAAAAACCCCAAAAAGTAAAGTAATAGAAAATAGCCAAAACACGAAGAAAAAAAAATTTAACTAAACAGAAATCAACAAACATGTAAATGAATTTTCAGAAGCAGTAAAAGGAGACAGAAGCAATACCAAAAGAGATAATTTTTTTTAAACTCCCCTACTGATTAAAGATATCAACTCAAAAATTCAAGAAGCTAAGGAAATCAAAAGAAGAATCAATAAAGAGAAAACCAAACCATGGTCAAACTAATAAAAAACAAGACCAACGGGAAAGTCTGAAACAGCCAGAGAACAAAAGACGCATCTTCACAGAAGTAGCACTAAGATATTTACTTCACTGCTTTCACAACAGAACTATGGAAGCCAGAAGACAATATAATAATATCTTTAAAGTAGCGGGGAAAAAAGTGCTGACCTAGAATTCTGTACCCACTGAAATATGCTCCCAAATCGCAACGGAAGCAAAGATGTGTTCCAAGACAATCGAGAGTGGAGAAACTATTTTTAGCAGACTCTCACTATAAGAAATACTTTAAGAAATTCTTGAAGTTAAAATAGTCCGAAATGGTAGCACAAACTGCAGAATCTAATGAGGTAGCACAGTGTTTGGTTCTCCTTTTTCATGTAAAACATTGGCTGGTTCAAAAGCAATAGCTCAGGGGCTGAAAAGCTTAGAAGGAAGTTGTGGGAGGATTGTATATCAATGGCTATAAGGAGTCAGGGTCAAGGTCAAAGCATCAGGTGGTCAACTGGGGTCTTGAAAGGTGTATACCTAAGTATATAGATGAACTTGAAATAGATTTACCCCTAGAAAGACTGAAAACTAACTGTAGTAATCAAGGACTCCCTATTTGCTGTAGTGATGTGCTTATATCCTAAATGCCTGCTAGAAACAAAACTAAGTCCTCTCTGAAGAAAGATATCATTATCCAAAGCCTCAAATTATCTCTTCAAAGTTTCATTAATAATGAAATTCCCTAGAATTCAGTAAAAGACAAATAGGCAAAGATGATGAAAAATGATGAACTGGGGAAAAAACAGCAAATTGTAATAGATTCAGAAGCCCAAATATTGGAGTAATCAAGCACAGTTTTTAAAACAGCCATGAATTTCATCAGGATTAAAAACTATATATAAAAAAAAAAAGAATCTGATGACAACCCCAAAACAGAACAATGTAACAAATTATGAGCTAAATCGGTGAGTTTTACAGCAGATTAGACATAGCTGACACATATTTTGTGAATTGTATTACAGATATGAAGAAAACATTCCAACTGAAGGGGAGACAAAAGAACAAAAATACAAGAAAGAACATAGGAGACGTATGGTATATGTTTAAAATTTCTTAAATGACATGAAATCGGTGTCCTAGGAAGCAGGAGAGAGGGAAGAAGACAGAATCAAGAAGAGATGATGGCCAGGCAGCCCCAGTGGCCCAGTAGTTTAGTGCCACCTTCAGCCCAGGGCCTGATCCTGGAGACCTGGGATCGAGTCCCACATCAGGCTCCCTGCGTGGAGCCTGCTTCTCCCTCTGCCTGTGTCTCTGCCTCTCTCTCTCTCTCTCTCTGTATCTCTCATGAATAAATAAATAAAATCTTAAAAAAAAAAAAAAGAAGAAGAGATGATGGCCTAGAATCCTATGAAGCTGACAAAAGATACTTACAGGTTCAAGGACCACTACAAACCACAAGTAGTATCAAAAAGAAAAAACATCATCTGGGCTTATCATATAAAAGTGTTGAAAACAAAAGAAAGAAATTTAAAAATTGTCAGGAGGAAAATAAGCAGGATCTCTGAAGGGTTAACAGTGAGACCATTATCTTCTCAATAGAAGCAATTGAAGACTCTATTAGTCTGCTAGAGCAGCCAAAACAAAGTACCACAGACTGGGTGGCTTACCCAGAAATTTATTTTCTCACAGTTGAAGGATAGAAATACAAGATTAATATGTTAGTGGGTAGGTTCCTTCTGAAGCTTCTCTTTAAGCTTGCAGATGGCTGTCTTCTCTGTGTTTTCCAATGTTCTTCCCTCATTTTATGTGTCCAAATTTACTCCTCTTTCAAGGGCACCAGTCATAGAGGATTAGGGCCCAACCCACGACCTCATTTTTAATTTAATTTAATTTTTAAAAATATTTTATTTATTTATGTATTTGAGAGAGAGAGAGAGAGAGAGAATGCTCAGGGGGAGTAGCAGGGGGAGAGGGACAAAGGAGACTCCATGCTGAGCCAGGAATTCCCCTCTGGAATTATAATTACAATCCCCCCCACCCCCCATCATTCAAAATGAAAGTAAAATTAAGAACATTCCAGAGAAAAATTGAAAAACTTAACAAGTAGCAGACTATGATAAAGAAAATTCTAAAGGAGATCCTCAGGCAACAGCATCTATTCTTAAGGGACAGAGAAGCAGGGAGAAATGAAGAGTAAAAGAAAGGATAAAAAAAAGAAAGGATAAATAAAATCAAATAAATAAATATTGACTGTGAAAGAATAATCTTGGCTTCCAGCATTCAAAATGTATATAGAATTAAAACATGTATTAACAACAGCACAAAACAAAGCATAGTGAATAGAATTCAAATATTTTAAGGTCCTTCAATTACAAAAGAAGTCATAAAGTATAAATTCACATTATAACTTAATTAGGTAAAGTGTTGTCATATTTAAAGTTATCATTAAATCAGTAAATTGGGAGAGAGTAACAGAGATGGCAGTTAAGATATATGCATGTTTATATGTATAAAAAATATATATGAAAGGACTTTGTATATTCAAATAAACAATTTAAAAATGAAATTTTCAAAGGTCCCATTCATAATAGCATCAAACATCATCAAATTTCTAGATGAATAAAGTAAAAGATATTCTAGACCTCTCCATAGAAAACCTCAAATATTACTGAGAGAAATTAAAGATCTGAATAAATCAGAGGATATATAGTATTCCGAAATCAGATTATAAAAGCATCCTTTTCCCCAACCTGATCTGTAGATTCAGTGTAATTCTAATCAAGATCCTGGTCAGTTTTGTGCTGTGAAAATTGACAAGAAAATTCTGAAATGTGTACAGAAAAGCAAAGAGCCAATAATAGTTGAGACCTTTTTGAATACACAGAATAAAATTGAAGGGCAATACTCTATCGGAGAACAAGAATTATTATAAAAACACAGTAATGAATATAGTTTAGAATTACTGAAAAGATAGGCATATAATCAAAACACAAAACAGCGTCCAGAAATAAATCCACATATACCACCTACACCTCTACAGTCACCTGACTTACAGCAGGTTACACCATAATGCAATGGGTAAGGAATGATCATTCTAATGAGTCGTGCTGGAGCATTAGGTTATTTATATGGAAGAAAATGAACTTTGCTCTTTACCTTGTACCATTACAAAAATCAAGTCCAAAGAGCTTATAAATCTTAAAAGCAGAAGATAAAATAATAAAGCTTCTGAAAAATACCATAGGAAGCCATCTTCCTGATTTGGGAGTAGGGAAAAATTTCTTATATATACACATCCTATTCAAAAGGAAAAATTTTTAAAAAATAAAAAAATAAAAAAAACAAAAGGAAAAATCTATAATTGAATGAAATAAATTGTTTTTCTTCATCAAAAGACATTATTAAACGGGTAAAAGGGCAAGTCATAGAGTATTAAAAGATATTTATAAGATGAACACCTGACAAATGATTCATATTCAAAATTTATTTTTAAAAAACCCTCCTTCACTAATAGAAAGTTAATCTAAAAGGAAATTAATAAAAGACATAGCTGCTACTTCCCAATAGTGGATATCCAAGTAACCATAAGTAAATGAACAGGTGCTCAACCTTATGAGACAATGGAGAAATGTAAAAACCAGAAACTTAATCTATGGTATTACCAAATGACATAGTGAATCACTTCTGTAAAGGGGCAGAGCATATGATTATGAGGGGGAATGTGGAAGGCATTTGGGATACTGAAAAGCTTCTCTGTATTATCTGTGTAGTAGCTATTTGTGCTCACTTTGTGGGCTCAACACTTTGTGGATTCAACACTTTGTGGGCTCAACACTTGTGATTTGTGCACTTTTGTATTATATTCCTAGAATAAGTTTTTTTTCAAACTGTGAAAATGAATGAACTAGAGGTACATTCAGTAACATGAATAAATCTTAGTAACGGAATGAGGTAACAAAAGCAAGTCTCAGAGGACACTATATAGTATGATATTCTTTCTAAACATTCAAAAATGAGAAAAACTGCATTATTTAGGCCTATACGTATGTGAGTAAAAGCAACCTAATACTAAGTAAGGAAATGAAATGGTACAAAAAAAAAATCAGAAAAAAATAGCCATCTTTGAGTGATAATTAGACAATGGGATAGGGGATTTCATATAGTTTAGAAGTTATTTTTTCTTAAAGATTTATTTATTTTGCAGGCAGAGGGAGAAAGAACCTTAAGCACACTCCCCACTGAATGCAGAGCCCAACCCGAGATGGATCTCACCACCTGAGATCACTACCTGAGCTCAAGAGTCCAAAGCTCAAACCACAACACCAGCCAAGTGCTCCTAAATTTAAGTTATTAATAACATTTTAGATGCTGAAATGTGTGCTGGGTATATGGATGTTTGTTATTAAAATGGATAAATAAAAATAGGTCAGAAATGGGTGCAATGACTAGAAATGATGGGGTCATGAAATAAGGACTATGAATAAATTATATGCATTTGTGAGCCAAACACTAAAAACATTAAAAACCAAATACGGCTCAACTAATTCTGAAGCCAGTCACTTGGAGAGCAAGGTAGCCCTGATCATCAATGAGAAAACTATCTTGCTGAAGTGCATTTAATAATATGGAAAAGAGAAAATGCATATGACCAAGGTATATCTCAGGAATTCGACAGCATATCTATTAAAGAGAAAAATTATATAATCATTAAATTCAAATTAGAAAAAAAATTGGTAAAATTCAATACCTATTCATTATTTTTTAAAAAAGATTTTATCTATTTATTCATTGAGACAGAGAGAGAGAGAGAGAGAGAGAGAGAGAGAGAGAGAGAGGCAGAGACACAGGCAGAGGGAGAAGCAGGCTCCACACACTGGCTGGCTGTGGGACTTGATCCTAGGTCTCCAGGATCACACCCCAGGCTCCAGGTAGCACCAAACCACTGCGCCACCAGGGCTGCCCCCTATTCATTATTTTTAAAGTTACTTACAAATAGTAAATAGAGAAGATTTTCTTAGGACTGGAAAGAAAGGATGAAATCTTTCTTTACTTTCCAACAATATGATTGTCTCAAAGATAATCTTCATACAAATTATTAAAACTTCTAGGAAGATGATTCAAGAGTTGAATATAAGATCAGTATTCAGAAATTTTATGAGGAACAGTCAGAAAATGCAAATTAAAAAAAAACCTATGACACTTTCAATTGCAGCAAAAAATAAATTAGGAATATATCTAGCAAGAGATATCCAATACCTTTTTTAAGAAATTAGAAGACTTTATTAATGGACTATAATAATTTTTATTACTGCATAACATTACCACAAATTCAGCAGCTTAAAACATCAGTCATTTATTATCTCACAGATCTGTAGGTAAAATATAAAGGCAGGCTAAGTTAAGTTTTCTGCTTAGGGGCTCACGTGACCAAAGTCAAGGTATCAGTCAAGTTTGGCTTTTATTTAGAGCTCCTAGGAAAGAAACTACTTCCAAGCTTATTTGGGGTTTATGGTAGAAATGAGTTCCTTGTATCCAAGGGCCAAGTTCCCCATTTTCTTACTGGCTGTTGTTTGTAGGGATGGCGCTAGCAACTAGAGTCTGCCTTTAGGTCCTTGCTCTGTGACTCCCTCCATCTCAATAATGAATTTCCCTTACATTGAATCCTGGTCAAGCCCTGAATTTCTGCCTTCCTTTTCTGCTACCAGCCAAAGAAAACTCTCTACTCTTAAAGGGCTCATGTGATCAAGTAAGACACAGCCAGGTAATTTCTCAATATTAAGGTGAACTGATTAGTAACCTGAATTTCATCTATACAATCCTTTTGTGTATAAAAATAATAATAATCATGGGGTTAAAGTCATTGGAGCCATCTTAAATTCCTGCCTGCTCTAAGGACATTAAAGCAGAAAAATCATTTCAAATCATTATGTTTATAAAAATGGTGACTCAAGGGCAGCCCCGGTGGCTTAGTGGTTTAGCAACACCTTCCACCCAGGGCGTGATCCTGGAGACCAGGGATCAAGTCTCACATCAGGCTCCCTGCATGGAGCCTGTTTCTCCTTCTGCCTGTTTTTCTCTCTCTCTCTGTGTCTCTAAAAAAAAAAAAAAAAAAAAAAAAAACCTTAAAAGAAAAATGGTAACTCAATATCAAAATGATTGTTTTATTTGTGATTTGGTTGAGCCACAAATAACAGAAAATCCCCAAATAGGGGAAACCTACACAGAAATAAGCTATTTATTTATATTACTCTGGTTTTAATAATTCATATTTATCTTTATTTCAATACCATGCTATATTAATGATAGCTTTATAGTAAGTCTTGAAATTAGGTAGTATGAATCCTCAAACTTTATTCATTTCAAAACTGTTTTGGCTATTCTAGAATAATCTTATAACAATGTAGATGTTTTTAAAATTTCTTTTTATTTCCCTACTGCACTAGCCAGGACCTCCAGTAAATTTGAAATAGAAGTGGTGAAAGTAAAAAAAAAAAAAAAAAAAAAAAAAAAAAGTGGTGAAAGTAGAAACTGTTGTCATATTCCAAATCTTAAGAAAGTGCTAATATTTCACCTTAAGTAGGATGTTAACTGTAGCCTTCATATATTTTCATTATTTGTAATTCCCTTCTATTCTAAGAGTCTTATATGAATGGATGTTGAATTTTATCAAATGCTTTTTTTAATGTTTATTGAGGAGTATGTATGTATTTTCTATTTATTTTGCTAATATGGTCAATTACATTGACTTCTTGACTGTTAGCCTTAATTTCTGGCATAAATGCCATTTGTTTAAGGTATATTATCCTTTTGATATATTCAGTTTGCTAACTTTAAAGCATTTTTATGTCTATTATTATGATATATATTGGTCTGTAATTTTCTTATACTATCATTGTCAGATTTTGGCATAGGATTATTTTGCTCCCATAAAACAAGTTGGGAGGCATTCATCTTCTCTTTCTGAAAGAGGTTGGGTATAATTTTTTAAGTGCTTGATGAAATTTATCAGTGATATCATCTATATTTTAAACTGTCAGGCCAAGAGATGGGTAGCTGTTAAAATTCTAGCCTGTTTTTCCTATTCTCAAAAAAGTTCTGGGATGCTTGGGTGGCTCAGCGGTTGAGCACCTGCCTTAGGCTCAGGCCATGATCCTGGACTACTGGGATCGAGTCCCACATCAGGCTCCCTGCATGGAGCATTCTCCCTCTGCCTGTGTCTCTGCCTCTCTCTCTCTCTCTGTGTCTCTCATGAATAAATAAGTAAAATCTTAAAAAAAAAAAAAAAAAAAGTTCTGCCCATGGCAGGCATACTTCTTCTTTTGCTCACGCCCTGAGATTTTGCAAACATCCCAGTAATGGAAGCAGTCACTGGTCCCTGCTTACCAATGAAAGACCACTGACTTCAGAATTTTGTTAATTTATATTTCTGTGCATCTATAGCTCTTAATACCTCTAAAGAAAAAAAATATATTATTTTTCTTTTAGTTGATCTGGTGTTTTCCTTTGTTGCTTTAGTAATGAAGACCTTTGGTGACCATACAGAACTTCTTCAGAAACACAACTCTCTACTTCTTAATTTTTAATCTCAGGAATGTGATTGCCCAAAATTCTCTGGATTTAAGAACTCCTGAACAGCATATTGTCTTTGCTGTTTTAGATTTGGCTCAAAAGACAAACATGCATAGGTAGACTAACATTGTGCTTTTAAGTTCAGTCTTTAGAGTCCAAGTACCTAAGTCCAAATTCAGGACCCATCAAGTTACAGACTCAAGGCTTGAATTACCTAAGCTTCATTTTTCTAGTCTGTAGAACAAAGATAATAGTATTGCATGTAGTTAAAAACACACTCAAAAAAGACTAAGAACAATATACGGCACAGAGAAAATACTCAACAAATACAAACCAAATAGTGAAAGACATTTGGTTAGACCTAAGATTGGATCTGCCCAGCTTTGGTCCTAACCAACTCTTGATTTCCTATGATTTATTATAATTTCTGAATCAGTGAATCCATTCAATAATTTCTTAAATTTGTTACTGCTATTAAATATGGGATGAGTTCGAAGATCATCTCTACTAGCCACCAACCTTATTCGGCCCTATTAACAGGAGGGCTCTGTTAAGAATGGGGTTTAGAGGGGGCACCTAGATGGCTCAGGCAGTTAAGTATCTGTCTTTGGCTCAGGCCATGATCCCAGGGTCCTGGGAACAAGCCCCAGGTCAGCTCCCTGCTCAGAGCAGAGTCTGCTTCTCCCTCTTCCTCTGCCTACTACTCCTCTGTGCTCTATCAAATGAATAAATCAAATCTTGAAAAAAAAATAAAGAATGGTGTTTAGAGTGACACGTGAAACTCAGTCTAGCAGTATCTTGTAGCGATGCTGTACTAAGACTGACATTTGGAGTGAGGTAGCAGATTACCTCTGGTTGGACAGCAACCTACACTAATCCAAGCATCATAAGATTTCAAAGTAATTTTGGTTGTGGATATTTATTTTGAATTTCCTACATGGCTAATGATGAGGATATTACATTTATTATTATTATTTTTTTAGCTGATAGCTATTCCTCTGAGCAAATGATCAATGTCAAACAAATCACTTGGCTGACTCAAAGGATATTGCTTCTATGAGGCTTTTCGGTACCTGAGGCAGAAGAGAAAAGAATAGGATTAGGACCTAAAAGAGATTTGATGGCTATCATTTCCACAATAGGAATGTTGACAGCAGGAATAAATAACTTTCGGAGAGCAACTTGTTAAACTGGGTTAAAAGAAGGTCTGTACGGGCATGGCCGAGTCTGATGCCGCCTGCCAATGTGATTATATTTTATTACTCAGCTGAACTGTATGCCATGATTCAGTTTGTGGTTATCTAAAGGGGTCACAAGCTGCAGTAGCTCATATTTCCTGAACATATTTTGGCAGAAATTGTAGATTGTTTTAAGAGAATGCCAACTAGTGTGAGAGATAAAGACAAAGGGCCTCTTTATAGTTAACATTATCAAACCACAAACCAAGGAAAGGCAGATAGCCTCCTTTGTGGGATTCCAGGGATTGTTCAGGCACATCCCAGAGACAAGGAATGTTCTACTAGAAAACCACACTTTACAACCACAAGATTTATGCTCATGTGCCATGAAGCCCCTGTCTTTGAGTCCAGTTTCTCTGGGTAACTCCATTGTATTGTTTTGAGATCTCTATCCTTATTCAATTTCAAGAGCTTCCCCCTGGGTCTTGTCATCTTTCACTTGTAGTATATTTCTGAAATTATTAAAAATCTTTTCTTTTTCCCCTCCTACCTTATTCCCATTCTGACCTGTTTTCCAATTCTTTGACTTTTCTGTCCCTAAGCAATTATAAGTCTCCTCCTGGGTTCACCTATTTACCTATCTAGTCTAGATCTCATAGCTAACCAATTTATTTATCTCCTTATTAGCATAATCCATACTTTTTCTCCCTTAGTTAAGCTTCAGGAACAACTGCCCGGTCTTGGGTCAAGCTAACCATTCTCCTTGCCTTTCCAATACTGAGGCTGCTCATGTTGCTGAGATTGGGGAGACTGGAAATGCACATCTTCTACTATGACTAAAGCCTGCTGCAAATCTCAGGGTCATTATTCCAAACTTTCAACATTCTTTGCAAGGTCTTCCATATCATATTGTCCTTGTGCCCTCTCATACATACGTGTACAACTCTCAAAAATTATCTCTTTCCTCCCAAGGAAATTAAAGATGACCAGGATTCAGCATTTTCAATTTAGAAACTGCCTCCACTGACTTATGCTGTGAGAAGTAACTTGGAAGTGTGATTTTGACCTGAGTCATGGTGGCAGCCAAGACTGCTGATACCACTGGTTATGTGTGTGACCTTCAGTAACATAGTTACTAATCTAATCTTTGGTTTCCTTACATATAAACTGATGAAGATAAAGGTACTTTCAAGTAAGAAAGCCCTTAGTAGAGTGCTTATCAGTTAGTAAGGACTCAGGAAATGTTCATTATGAAAATTATTTCTGTTACATCTACATTCATCTGTGCATCCTTCTCTCTCACAGAGCTATTCCTGGTTATGCTCAAGACTAATTTCTCCATATTCTCATGTTTTGTTAATATTCTCTTCCAATTCTGCATCTCTTATTATGTATTTTTCAATCTCTCAGCATATAAATTCATACACATAGACATGTACACACAAGCATTTACACACTCCCTGAAATCCTATATTCTCCTATGCAATCCTAGTTTTGATTTCTTTTTACAATTATATGTCTATAAAGATAGTTATCATTCATTAGGTTGGTTTCTTCAACTCCACTCCAGTTGCTACACACACACACACACACACACACACACACATACACACAAACACACACACAAGACATTTGACAAAGTAATCAATAACTTGTACATTTTTAAGTCCACAGATATCTAATGCCATTTTCAGATTATAATATTTTAAATTTATGTGCCTAATGTTACGTGATGCAGTTTTGGGTCTATTTATACATTTAATTCTTAAAATAATGCTAAGAGGTAAGTGTCATGATTCTTATTTTATATAGGATGAGAGAGAAGTGTCACCCTTTCAGTTACCATTATTCCCTGAGTACACACTATGTCCCTGCTTTCCATGGAGCTTACAGTTTGGAGAAGGAGACAGATTATAAACTGGTTGGCAAACAGCTCTACTATACCAACTGAGATCAAAGTTCTAAGGAAAAATAGAGTTCTGTGACTGACAAGAACAAAGGGAAACCTGTTGGAAAGGTCAAGAAGACCTCTCTGAGGAGATGCAGTGAAACTGTTACCTGAAGATTGAAACATGTCTTCCATGCTAAGTAGAAGTGGAAGAGAGGTCCAGGAAAAGGAGACACCATGTTTGAATCTAGTGCCATGGCTGGACAAGAACTTTCAGAGTTGGAGTTGGGTTTCAGCTTTTCCTAATGGCCCCTGGCAAGGTAGCCAATCATCCTCTCCTGACACCATGCACACCATTTGTCTATTTTTTTCACTAGATCATAAGCTACCTGAAGACAGGGGTGCAATCCTTGGCTCATGTGTAGCCTACAATAAGTGACAAATAATAAAGAAATGTTTATTGAACTAATTAGTGGCAACTTACTCTACCAGGTATTGCCAACCTATTTTTTTGACAGGGAGACTGATAGCTTTGTCATTTCAAGCAGGGTCTTCATATCCCCTGTGGCCACTCTATGCTCCTCAGCATTCTTTTACCTGGTCCATCTGAAGAGTTATGTGTAGTCAACCGCTAGTATCTAGGTGATTAGTGAGGCTCAGGGACTGGGATCTATGTGCTATATTAGCACAATTTAAATAGCTCCCTCTTGCTACAACCATTGGATTTTATATCAAATGGTCACCAATTAGCATCAAAGTTGGGCTGATGAAAATATTGAAAAATGCTAGATTTTTCTTGGGAGATTTATGAATATGCATGTTGGAAGCTGCTCTTCCTTCAATGTGGCCTCCTGGAGAGAATATTAAACTGGAAGGTCAAAGCTCTGAGTTTTATTCTTGGCTTTGCCACTCACTCCCTCAGTGACCTTGGACAAGTTGCTTAGCCACTCTGCAGGCAACTGTTTCCTTGTTGGTAAAGATGTGAGTAATGATAGCTGAAACTGCCTTCCATATAGGGAAGTTGTGAAGATTAATGAGATACTGTTTATAAAGCACTCTGAACTCTGAAAGAAAGGTGCTGTATAAATACAGAGTGTTGCTATCATTATTCAACAGTATCTTTCCTGCAAATTATCTGTATATTTCTTAAAAGCTGGGAATGGTGGTCAGAATGTATGGATTATTTCATATGGCATGCACCTGTTTCCACCCCTGGTAAACTGTCCACTGAGTTTGCCTCTATCCTATTTCTTATATATAACCTTTCCTTGAAATAAAAAACAAATATGATTTTTAAAAATTCAAATGGTTTTAGAGTAAATCATCTTTGGTGGTCATTTGTGGACCTTTTGTAGGAACCATTTAAGAGTGAAAGCCTAAGATCCTGATTTTCATGATAGGTTACTCAAGGGACAAGATATGGGTAATATTTTCTGATTAATGATGATTTCAATCTGGCCCTGCATCCACATTTCCCCAACCAGTAATGAAGCAATGAATTGGAAATCAAATTGCCTACTCTCCTTTGATTTCTTTTCCCTGAGTTTGAAGGTCTTTGAGTAGAAGGGGCAATGGAAAAAGAAGGGGAAAACAAGAGAGACAAAGATCTCACTAATTCTCAATGATTAGACTCTGCTGTGGTCATACATACTAAAAATGTGAGACTGGCTGCCATTCCCTTCATTTGTATCCATTATACTTCAAATACTACGTTTCTCAGAACTAGCTACTGTCTTAAATGTGATACCTTAATATTCAGAATGTGTGGAATGTGGGAAAATTGATGTTCCTCTGAGAATCTCAATCTTGCATTAGCAGACTCTTTTGCATTTAATTTTGTCCCTTGTTTATATTAAAGGCAGAAGAGGTTTCTTTTGACATGTGAAATTTTAAAATGTATGTAGGTAAAGTCCCTTGGAGAATTCTATTTTTCATCTGCTTATTAGGACCGATGGGAACAGCTCTTTTCTTAGATTTTAAAGTTCCAGATGATCCACAGTTGTTATAAGTGCATTGGCCTTATGGTGTATTTGTTTCTAGAAAAGAACTGGAACAAGTAATCTGCTAAATGCATGCAGTTGGAGTTATTGTATAAGCTTTTGAAAACTACTGATTATCCCCTAAGACATGTTAAAGTTTAGGAAAGAATATGTTCAGCTAAATTTGAGGAATCCTGCCAGAATTTGATAAAAAGAAAGCTAGAAAATAATCCCATGTAGTAAATTATTTTGTTTTTACCTTACATGGTTGCATGTCTTTTCTTTTTAACTGTAGCAGATTTATCTTTGTGAGGTTATCTAAATGATATACTATATAGCAATGTATTATAAAATAATATTATGCTTAAAATTTAGGAAATATGAGGTGTGCTCTTTGTATCACTTCTATTTTAGACTTTTTCCCTGAAGGAGAGAGAATGGGATTGATATATGTTTCAATGACAATAAAAATGCACAAATCATGCTTGTATTTCATATAATAGAATTATAGAATGTTTCTGATTCTTTGATAGCAATGGATGAGTTATAACTAGGATCCAGAGTTGATCACTCCGTGTAATCTTTCCAACACCCTGAAGCCCACTCTTACTAGTAGGATCAGATCTAATGTTGAAAGAAAGAGGGGAGGAGAATGAAAGAGGGGAGGAGAAAGAAAGGAAAAGACATAGAAAGGGAAGAAAGAGAGGAGGAAGAAGGGCAAAGAAAGGAGAAAGGAAGAGAAAGAAAGTAAAGAAAACAGGCCAGGCTATTTTATTCTTCTACCACTTTGACATCAACATTAAAAAGGAGAAACCATTTGTTGTAGGCTGAAAATAATTCCCCAATGATGTCCACATCCCTCATCCCTAGGACCTATGATACGTTGCCTTATACGGTAAAAGGGAATTATTAAATGTAATTCAGTTAAGGATTCTGAGACAGGGAGATTATTCTGGATTACCCCAGTGGGCACAATGTAACTGTAAGGGTCATAACAAGGTGGCATTTTAAGCGTCATAGAGAGAGAGAAGCTAAAAGGACAGAGAGGTCAGAAAGGAGAGAAGATGCTATATTACTGGCTTTGACGATGAAAGAAGTGTCTATGAGCCAAGCAAATTGGGTGACCTCTAGAAACTGGAAAAGGCAAAACAAAACAAACCCCCCAAAATCAAAAACCCAGATTCTCCTCTGGAGTCTTCAGAAGGAACACAAATTTATTTTAGTGGAGTGAAAGTGATTCTGGATTTCTGACCTCCAGAACTGTAAAATAATAAATCTGTGGTGCCTTAAGCCAGTAAATTTGTGGCAATCTGTTACAGTGGCAATGGGAAACGGATACATCATTTTCAGGTGATCTAGCCAGTGTCCTTCCTGTCTCAAAGTGAATTAGTGAGCAGTGTTTCAAGTGAACTGTGAGCAGGGGGCAGTAGTCTGTACTTTGATCCTCGTATTTTAGAGGGAAGCAGGATGCACTGCCCTAAAAATTGCCACCTGATGGCTCGAGCTCTAAAAGTTGGCCAACTTGCCCTGCGGAGGGAGCCCATTATGCTTAGAAACTAAAAGTTGCTCAGGAAACTCTAGACCCACCTTCCCTTACTGCCCCAAACTTCTCAGATTAATAAAAACTGAGAAACATTATACTGCTTTGTCAGTTCTCATTTGGGATTTTAAATGTGACTGGGATTTTGGTAGAATCCTAGAAAATAGCTCAATAGAAAGCAAGAATATTTAACAGGAAGGCGCAATACAGTAAGAGTAAATGTGTAGGGGAGCACATGAGATGGCGTGAGGCAAGCAGATGCTAAGGAAAAATACCTCTCACGAAAACATAACGTTTACATATAAAAAATCACAAGTACAAATTTCTAAAATATTTACTAAAAGACTTATCCAAAACCAGTTTTTAATGATTCACAAAGTATTCAGGTGGATCTTATAACTGTGTGAGGTATATATAATTATATATAGTATATATTATAGAGCTTTATAATTTTATTAAATTTCCACTGAAACTAATATCCCAAACTGTTGAATTAAATTGTACATTGGGGCAGCCCCGGTGGCGCAGCGGTTTAGCGCCACCTGAAGCCCAGGGCGTGATCCTGGAGACCCGGGATCGAGTCCCATGTCAGGCTCCCGGTGCATGGAGCCTGCTTCTCCCTCTGCCTGTGTCTCTGCCTCACTCTCTCTCTGTCTCTATGAATAAATAAAATAAAATCTTAAAAAAAAAAAATTGTACATTGGTCCCCTGAAAACTTTGCGAAGATATTTCACTAATACTATTTGCAACCGGAAGAATTCAGCATGGTACAGAAGAAAGAGCATAAGATTTACAGGCAGGAGGATTCCAGTTAAAAGTGGCATTTAAAAAAAAAAAAATTGGGGGTACCCTGGGTGGCTCAGTGGTTTGGCGCTGCCTCCAGCCCAGGGCAGGATCCTGGAGACCCAGGATTGAGTCCCACGTCAGGCTTCCTGCATGGAGCCTGCTTTTCCCTCTGCCTGTGTCTCTCTCATGAATAAATAAAATCTTTTAAAAAAATAAAAATAAAATTTCAACAATATTGTTGAGTCCTGGTCCTGTGTCTTTGGACAAGCTTCAACTTTTCAAAGCCTTGGTTTACTCATCTCTAAAATGGGGGTAGAAATATCTCTTTCATAGGATATTAAAAAGATTATAATAATGAATGCTTATAATCTCCCTTTTTTCATTTTTTTAAAAGTAGGCTCCAAGTCCAACATGGGGCTTGAACTCATGACCCTCAGATCAAGAGTTGCATACTCTACCAATTTAAGCCAGCCAGGCACCCCAATCTGCCTTTCAAAGTCTAATACGGAGGCCACTTAATTTTCCTTTTCAGAAACTTCAGAAATCAACAGGGAGAATTTCACTAGATCTCAATAAAATAAACCAGATAAGCAGGAGTAAGGATTTGAAATTAGACTAATTCACTGAGTCAAGATAAGGGGAGCCAGGGACAGGTGACCTGGCTGCAAATGCCCAAGGCCTATTATCATTTAAAATGCTAACATTCCTTCCAAAAGGCCTCAACATTGTTCCAGCCTGAGTCCTGCAGGCAACATGGAATCCAAGCTGATATAACAAGCTTAGAGATGTCCACAGGCAAGAAAAGAACAATGTAGAAATGATGTCCATCAAGACAGGGTAACAGGGCACAAGATAAAAATAAGGCAGTTTCCCAGAAGGAAAACTGAGAAACACAGACTTAGGCCAAATCTTACTAGGGCCAAATTTTATATATATATGTCAAAGGGAGTGATGGTCATGCTGAAGTTTAGGAACTAGATGGAAGTTTGTTTATATCCGGGTCAGAAAAGAATAGCAGCAAGGGAATCTTAGATCCCCTGGCCAGGATTAGTCTAAACAACAGGGGAAAGAGTCTGGTCCACAGGTGGTATCAAAGAAAAGTTACACTGGCCAGAATTTTAAAAGCAACACTTTATTCAAGACTATTGCAAAAGGCGGGAGAGAGTAAACTGAATTCCATTGAACAAAAGGTGGGAGAGATTTAAGCAATGGGGTAGGCTAGGGGAAAAGTACTAAAGAATATTAATGGGGGGATTAGGCTACCAGGGTTTGCTAATTGGTGCTTATGGAAATCACATGCTGGAAGACAGGGTGCTATCCTTTCTTGAGGATTACATTTCAAAGGGATGGCTCCCAAATCTTTGAGAAAGATGTCCATGTATTAAAGCTGGCGAGAGACTGGGAGATTTATATCTCAAAGGGATAGAGAACGAATTTATAATTGCAACTTATCTAAAGTAAATGCCAAAGAAAAGGCAGGTCAGGGCATATAGTCAGGGAAGAAAGCTGTCCCGAGTTTAGTCAAACTGAGGAGAATGTTAGAGCTTTTATAACTAGTAGGGAATAAATAGCTATAGGACTTTTAAATATGGTCCCCCAAAAGACCTGAATGATACTCAATGATAACCTTTGAAATGCATGGTGAATTCGAAAACAGAATGGCCTTTCTGGTAGTCGGAGGCATAACAAAGACTAAACATAGAAATCATGGCTCTCTCTCTCTCTTTTTTTTTTTTTTTTTTTTTTTTTTTTTTTACAAAGGACTACTCTACTACTTCTTAAAGATATTTATTTATTTATTTATTTATTTATTTATTTATTTATTTATATTCCCAGGTCACATCATTCTAAATGTAAAATGGGGCCACTTAACAGTATTTTCTAGGCTTTATTTCTCCAACTGTGAAACCTCTGGAGCACCTTTTATTCCATTCAAAGTCTCTAGTTCCTTCCCCAGCTATTTGCAGGAACCCCTTAGGGATCTGTTATTGTGTACTCACAAACAAATCTTTTGAGCTAGCAAGAGTGCCTCCCACTCTCTTTCCCTCCTGCTCTGATCCTCTTTGGTGACCTGGCAGCTGAGCCCTTGCTCCTGCTCTTGCTGGAGATCCCTGCCAAGGAAAGTCTGAGACAATGTCATCCCTTGTTCCAGCATCTAGCACCACCACGCACTGCCTTCAGCTGCTGCTGAGGCTATGGGTGATGGAAAATGAAAAAAAACAAAAAAACAAACAAAAAAAAAACCCACAAAGCAAACAAACTAAAACCAATGCAGACCCCAGCTCTCATTTTAACGGGAGTCACAGTTGGAATCATGGGCTGGAGCCAGATGTGTGTCAAATACCTGATGCCCCAAGGAACAGAATGCCTCACTTTCATGGTAATCCAAGATGCTTTGGATTTCCAATGACTGCAATGAGGTTGTAAGAGAACAGTTTATTCGATTTATTCTATTCCTTCTCCCCCTTCCAGGTCTCAAGGACACAGAGGTGAGTGAATTGGTTTGGGAAAATATCAGCGACAAACAATGTACTATATTATATTAAGATTTACCCTGTTCTCCAATGGCTGAGACACTTTACAGAACCGAACAATATGCAAGTCTCTGCCATTAGGATGGGATCTCTCCCTAGAGGCCACTCAATTCTTATCCAAATAAACATTTCCAGGGCCTGCCCTGCCTGCCTGCCTTGTTTACCAGACAAGTCTGACAGTGGTGTCCTCAGTCTACACCAATGATGAGCCACTAGAGTTCTCAAGATAAATACAGCTGGCCCAGGTGGAAGCATAGAAAGAGGACTCTCTTGTGCCATAATTGTTGACTCTATGGTAAATTCTAGTGCCTAGAATGAAGGGTCAAGTTCATTTTGGCATTGTCCTACTTAGTTAGGCAGATTATTTTATCTGGAAGCATGTAACTTACTTTTCCATGGTACCCAATGTACCTATTATCGTTTTTGAATTCTGGAAGAAAAATAATGTGTCACATTGACAGTTTCCTTTTTCTGAAGGTTATTTTTGCAGCCAGTTTGCTTACCACTCATTTAGAACCAAGCATCCTTTGTATTTTCTCAGAAGCTTAGTTCTAATCAATTTGGGGAGGAGGAGAGAAACTTTCAAGACAGAGCTGATTGAAGAGGCTAGTGCCTTTCAGAGAGAAGCATTAAGTAGTTCACGGGCAGTGAATGTTTCTCTTCAGATCTACTAGAATGTCTCTCCTTTAGATAGTTCAACTAGATTCTCACCCCTTTTAAAGTTCAGATCACCAACCTGGATGAAAGAATTGCAGAATGGGAGTTTTTCACTGTGTGGAAGAAAATATATCTCCAGATTAATATACTTTTATTTTTAAATAAGCACCCTTTATTTCAGTTGTCATTCAGAATGAAATTTTGAGGGCAAGTTAATTTTCTATAGAAGTTGAAATGATTGTTGAAAATAACCACTGGAAGATACGCTTGTTCATCAGGTATCTCCTAATGCCTATAATAGCACCTGGGGCAGAGGAGGTTCTAAAAAAATAATAAAAGTGTGGATAAGTGAATTTCAGGATTTATAAAGAGATCTGTTTTGATTTAATAAGATTCATAGCCTGGGGTCAGCTCTGAGTTCTGTTTTATTTTTGTACTTTTTTCCATCTGAAGCTGGTTAAACATCATCTGGACCTTACACGGGTCTCTCCAACCCTTGTCATTTCTCAGTTTGCTTGTGTAAAGTGCAAGTTTTGGGCAAGAAAGCTCTAGGACTCCTTCAATCTCTATAAGGCTAAAATTTTCAGGTTAAAGACTTTTAGGTACAAATGACCAGAAATCAGCAAATCTGTGCTAATTGAATCTCTCCCCTTGAAGGAAAAAAAAGAAAAAAGGGGGGGGAAAAAAGTAGGGTGCAAACTGCTTCAGGTCCACTAGGGGGCAGGTGCTGGGACACATCTGTGGTTACGGAGAAACACAGAACAGTACCACATGAGTTACTGTGGCACAGATATACAAGCTATTTGACCCTTCACACTTGAACATCACAAAATAGTTTACAAGGAGGAAATATTGATCCTCTTTGGGCCAGTAACAGAGACTGTGGTATGCTCTGAGCAAATGACTTACTGCAAAGCACAGAAGTTTCACCAAAAATATGGTCTCTGACTCCAACATTCTGTCTCTTACTTACCTTTGAACACTGACCATCCCTCAGC